>NC_060130.1:542833252-543446752 GCF_021461395.2 Schistocerca americana
TCGGTAACCGGCAGCAGCTACAACTACATCAGGCGACTTCTCCAGTGGTGGATGCAGACCAACAGTAGTACGACGGCAGCTTCTTCGAGTACTCCAGGGTACTCTTCAATGGCGACTTCTACTACAACCGACGGCATCACCGTGGCAGAGGGAACCATCTCAGATCAGATAAGTGCCTGCGCAAATAGAGAGATAGTGCCCTCTGAAGTTCAAGCTCCACTTATATATCTCGTGAATATAAAACAGTCACATAGTATGTGTAATTCTGAAAACGGAAGTGAGCTGTTTAGTCCGAAATCAGAGCGCGAAAGTGTAACTAATAGGAATTCAGGCAAGGGGATTGAATGTGGGGGAGATATGATGTCTCAGCTAATGCAAATGATCCACGGAATGGCGAATAATATCAGTACAACATGAAGAGATATGGGCACATGTCAAACAGTACGAATACAATTTGGATTGATATGGATACAATTTGAACTGAAATAGGTTCCGCTGTGAAAGAAAGAGGAAGGTGAAAAAATTATGGGTAACCTTGAAAAAGCAATTGATGATAAATTAAAATGTGTCCGAGTGGATATGGGGAAAATTACAGACGAAGTTGAAATAATAAAATCTAAAATCGAATCAGTGGAAAAAGATCTTGGGGAAAAAATGGATAAGATACAGATGGAAATTGGGGACAAGGTAAGCGACTGTATAAAAGCGCTAGATGCTCATAAAAGCGATGTAAATTTAGCAATTAGTCACATTGCCAATCGTGTAGGTGAGGGGGAGAAAGAAGTGGGCAAAATTGGAGATAAAAGAGAATCCAGTATCACTAGGGAAAATGAATTTAAAAAACAAATGCAACAGATGAAAGTGATTTGAATTAGTTAGCCTCCCAACAGGCCACACCAGATCTGTGAAATGTTATACAGATGATGGAAGATATCACCCAGTAAATTTCTTAGTTGTGTGTAGGGACGCTTTTGTTCACGGCATGTCGAACGAAGCGAAAATATAATACGTTAAATGGCATTTGGAGGAAGACCCTCAGTCTTGGGCAAATGTTAGATGTAGTTCGTGCGAATCGTACGAAGAGTTCGAAAAGTGTTTTTTGAATAAATTTTGGATCGAGGCAAAACAGACGCGGATCCAAAATGAATTCTTAAATGGGCCGAGTAACAGGTACGGTAATGGCACGATGAGATATTTTTGCAAGCGTGAACTTGGAAAACTTATGCATGTGAAAAATTACCACATTAAAAAGGCGATTACACGAACATTTTCAGTGGGATCTTGTCCATAGTCCATGTGATTTCGTGGACAAATTTCGAGAATTTGTAGAAAAATGAGAGAGGGCTTTGAAGTTCAAACCTCAGAGCAAACCTGGTGGTGGTTATCAAAATGGGAATCCAAATAATCACCACCAAAATAATAGTCGTGAGAGAAATCAAAGGAATTCTCAGGGAGATAGTAGCTGGAATGAACAGAATGGTCACAGAACGAACAGGAGTGATAACTCCCGCGAACGGGATCCAAGTAAAGAACGCAGATTTGACGGGGGAAATTCGAGCGAAGTGGAATCGCATAACAACCAGTCGGAAAACTAATGTTCACCACATCTCAGGTCCGGGGATGGCGATCTGAACGAGCGATGAAAAGGACTGGAGATAATGGTAATGGAAGGCTATATAGGTGGTTCTTTCAATAAAAGCAGACGCGAACGGCGGAAGCATAGATTTGTGAGAGATTTAAGTAAAAGTAATGGGAATAATTTGCGGGGAATGACATAAGTTACGGATGTATAATGAATGAGTGTGTGAATGGTGATGAATGGAAAGATTCAGTGGTTCAAAAAGAAGTTAAAGAGGAGATGGATTTTGTGAAAGCAAATAATGTGGAGAGTTCTGAAGAGGTATTAGCAACAGTAGCAATTGCAGTAAGGAAGATGATGTAGTAGCAAGTATTTCAGAGTCGGAGAAAAGAGTCGATGTTAGTGAAGGTGGCGTTGCTTTGGTCTTGCCAGCTGCAAGTGAGGGTGATTGTGTTTCGGCGGAAAGCGTCAATGTTATAAAGGGAGGCCTAGCATTGATTTCGCCAGCAGTTGAAGTTAAAAATGTATCGGCGGAGATAGATGATTTCTGTTTAAAGGAACAGCGTAATGGTAATTTATGTAAAGATGTAAAAGCTACTGGTATTGATACTTCGGTGGAAGGAATTTACGCTTTTCTAGTCACGAATGAAGGCAAACGAAACTTATTGATGAATGTGTGAATATAAAACGTTTGTCAGTGTGTGAAAGTGAGAATGTATGTAAAATAGGATCGGGGGTTAATCTGGATGAAAGGTGTGTAGAAATGGCAGTGTGTGGCATTTTTGTCTGACCACAGCGGAATGTAGCAAGTCTGGAAGTTCCAAAATTGTACGACAATGTAGCAGCAATTCGTGTAATGTAGCGGCGGAGGATACAGTTGTGTACGATTCATGTAAAGTTAATTTGTCGACGGAGGATAGTAAGGTTTCTGATGTGAATTTTTGTAGTGATTTAAATGGTGTATCAGCAGATAAGGTTGCTGAGATGAATATTTGTGGTGATGATGGCTTAGGCATCAATGTATTATTTCAGAAGGATAAAGTGTTTAACAGTGAATTGATGTGTAATTTTGTTGAAGCTGCAAGTGTCGTTGTTTTGGAGGGGGAAAACGGTAAAGCTGTGCATGCTGTGGGAAGTGAATCGGCGAAATATGTGGAAGAACAGAAAATTTAGAGAGGGCTGAAGTAAATAGTGTGGATGGGGATAGATTGTGTAATTAAGTTCGTACAAATTGGTATATGAAGGAGGAGTGTGATTATAGCGAGGCCGATTGGCGTTAGTATGGTAGAACGTTACAGTCATTGCTGCCACATATGTGGAAACTAGAGAAGTTTAAAATTGCTAAGGGTATATAGAGAAAGGGTAGAAGTGAAAAGCTGTTCTAATCTGTAATTAGCTGATAGTAATTTTGGAGGGATAATTTATTGTTTACTTGGGGATTCATTAGTAATTTGTTAGTTTATAGTGGCACTGTACGTGTGCAAGAGGGGGAAGTTTAGGCACTGAGGGTGCATGGAGGTCAGTGACCTCGTGGATTTAAGGAAAATATGTACTGATTTATGCTTTGTATAAGAGGGTGCCAAAGAATTTAATGGTCAATTGGAAGGGTATTAAAATTGTAATTATATGTGCTCGCAATTTTTTGGTGCGTAGAGGTAGGAAGGATTGATTAAAGTCAGTTAAAAAGAACTTATGGGAATTTGAGCATACTGTGATTCAGCCGTTTGCCTTCTGACTTTGTTCCTTAAGTATCGCTTTCCGCTGGAGGGAATCTTTAGCGAGGATCCTGGTTGAGATTTGGGAAATGGTTTGTTGATGGGTTTCTACTTTTGGTTTTCGTTGTAGACAGATTTCTGCAAGGCACTTCATCAAAAGACTGATGTGAGTTGATCAATACTTCGTGCAAAGATCTGTGTGAGCGTGTGTAGTGCGACGGAAAAAAATTAGTGCAAGAAGACGCCTAAGCGCTGAGTGAGTGGCACAAGAAGAGCTTACAAAATACCACATAAGTGAAAGTCCATTAAAAAAATCTATTTCCAGTCTAAAAATTTGGTTAAGCATAACTGAAATGCAGGCATTTATTTAATATGCCGTTACGTTGATAATTTGTGTTAGTTTAAGTTTGTTTCGAAATTCATGCTGCTCCCACACCACAACAAAAATTTTGTAAACACTATTGGCCTGGGGTTTTTATCGTTTAATTATGTTCTTTGTAATTTGTATATATATACTAGTATGAACTGAAGGGTGCTACTTCTGAACATTCTGGCAAGCCAAAATGTTAATAAGTTGAAGTGCGTGAGGTAACGGGCGAATTGTGGCGCCCTGAAAATATTCTAAGTTCGGGGTTGGCATGGCCGCACGGGCCGCTCGGAGGGCGCGGGCCGCTCAGCAGGCCGACCACGTGGTGCCAGACGTTGGCCGAAGCAGGAGGGTCCAGCCCGATCGCGTGGCTGGGAATTCCGTGTTGGTGCTGTGACGAGGATGGTGCTCTGTGTTGATGATGAAGAAGTCTATGCCGGGAGTGCCAAAGATGGCGGACTTTGTGAAACCATAATAGCAGACATTTCACAGTTTGTATAGAAATTAATAGTAGCCAGATGAATGATGATACCTCAAAAAGATACGTACATTAGCATTATTTGCACGATGATTCTGATGGTGTAATCGGTTTTCAATATCTTTATTAATTTAAAGTTTAGTATCTGACTGTAAATTATACAAGTAACACCCAGCAACGAATTTCCAAAATCTAAACACTTCATCTGATTTTCTTGATCGACGTGTCTTTAGAAAGCTATTAGTGTCAACCTAAATTGGTATAAATTACAGGCGTTTAACTTTAATAGTACATGAGCTATTGGAGGTTAAAGTGGCCGACTACTATTGATTGCGTCAGGCCACAAGTACTCCACAGTTACACGAAAAAACGGCAGCAGCATGCTTGTAAATATGTTTATTCGACTATGTCTTTGTTTATATCCGATATGAACTATTCATGAAGAAATTGGTTTAATATTTTCTGTGTTTCAGAAAGCACAGAGACTTTAGGCTACAAGCCTACCTTTTGTTTCTATTCCTTTGATATATGTTTATTTAATTTATAAAAAAAATGGTTCAAATGGCTCTGAGCACTATGCGACTTAACTTCTGAGGGCATCAGTCGCCTAGAACTTAGAACTAATTAAACCTAACTAACCTAAGGACATCACACACATCCATGCCCGAGGCAGGATTCGAACCTGCGACCGTAGCGGTCACGCGGTTCCAGACTGAAGCGCCTTTAACCGCACGGCCACACCGGCCGGCTTATTTAATTTGTTTATGTATATAATTATGTGTGTTAGAGCGTGTTTATGGTCCAGTTTTAGGAATATTTATTTAATTTCAAGTTATTTAAATGTAAATCCAGTATTTCGAAATGGTTTCAAAATGTTTATGAGTATGCGTTGGCTTGGAGACATGAGAGGAGCGCTATCACCAATCACAGCGCTCGTTACTAAGGGAGGCGACTACTGAAGTGAATGGAGGGGGAGTTCTGGAGGGTACGGCACAGGACATGGGAAGTCCGAGACGGTACGGCCCAACGGACGCACAGTCGGCGGAAAGAAATGGACAGTGGAGGAGTTTGCGCGTGGTCGCGGAGGATAGAATTATTTCGGAGTGCCGACCTGTGCTCGTGTAAGATTTCCATCGCTTCTGCAGTGAAGACGTAGTATGCGTTCGGTAGTGAATATCTTGCGAGCTATTATGTTGTTCGTAACTAATTACGTGAAGTAGTAATCTATTGTTTCCCTGTTATTTAACTTATATTTTATTTAAATGCTGAATCATCGACACCAATAATTGTTTTGCAGTAATATAACGCATTCTCAAAAGTACTTCTACTATCGTACTCATCATTTAAAGTCGTTAAGATAGTACCTGCAGATTTTATTTATTTGCAATCTTTCATTTATAAATTTTTGTGTTACATTCATAATTCGCAGTTGCCGAGTGATAAAAACCTTCAACCATTCGGTTTATGTGTAGATTCTTATCGTATACTGTAGACTCAGCAGTATTTGGCCTGTAATGCGGCAACTACGTATCACAGACCCTAGACAACGAAACCAGCCAAAACATTTAATATTGCAACTCTGAGTCAGAGGGTACGTAGTTGAGGGCTATCTGCACCATATCATCATCTTTTTTTATTTGAATGGTCTCCGAGTACAACAAGAAACCTGATTACAATGGCTGGCCAACCACGAGAATAAAAAGGAGAAGCTAGCCATAATGCAACACATTCAAACCTCCACCCTAAAAGCACTAGGGTAGAGGACACAGAGGGACAGAGGCATGTGCTAAAACTTAGTTCAAATGATAAAACCCACTCTCACGAATAAAACGTGAAACTAAATTAGCCAATGAGGCGTTGTCAGAGAAAACGAGCGGCAAAGAGTCCGGTAACCCTAGATTTAGTCGCTGGGCCGTCAAAGTGGAACAGTACACCAGAATATGGGCCAATTTCCACCGCGTGCCACACCGACACTGAGGTGGGTCTTCTCGGCGCAAGAGGTAACTGTGGGTCGCCCAAGCGTGGCCAATGCGGAGCCAGCAGAGAACAACGGATTCCCTGCGAGGGGACCGCATGGACGACTTCCACACATTCGTAGTCTCCTTAATGACACGCAGTTTTTTGTGTCGACTGTTATGCCATTCCGTCTCCCAAAGCTGGAAAACCTTGCGGCGTAAGAAGGGACGCAGGTCAGGTTCAGAGATGCCCATCTCCAGAAGCGGTTTCTGCATAGCCCATTTGGCCAGCCTGTCGACAAGTTCGTTGCCTGGGATGCCGACATTTCCTGGGGTCCACACAAACACCACTGAACGATGGGGCCTGTCCAGGGCATAGATGGACTCCTGGATGGACGCCACCAAAGGATGGTGAGGGTAGCACTAGTCTGTAGCTTGTAATCTGCTCAAGGAGTCAGTACACAGAAGAAACGATTCCTCAGGGCATGAATGGATATACTGAAGTGCACGAGATACGGCCACCAGCTCTCCAGTGAATACACTGCAGCCATCTGGCAGTGAGTGCTGTTCAATATGGCCTCTGTGGACAAAGGCGAAGCCAACATTACCATCTGCCATCGAGCGTCGGTGTAAACCACTTCATGGCCCTGGAACACTTCAAGAATCGAGAAGAAGTGACAGCGGAGAGCCGCAGCGTTAATGGAGTCCTTAGGGCCACGCAAATGGTCCAGGCGAAGCTTCGGCCTACAGCTACACCCCGGAGGTGTACGTGAATGGACCTCGAGGAGAGGTGGAGAAGGGAAGGACTCCAGTTCAGACAGAAGCGATCACTCGCGAACCGCAATCGTTAGCCCTGAACTGGGCGGCGTATGCGGGAGGTGAACCGCCATGGTTGAAAAAAAAACAGTAATAAGGATATTCAGGAGAGCTATGAATGTGTGCAACGTAATTGGCGAGCAGTAGTGCACGTCTGATCTTCAATGGAGGGACTCCAGCCTCCACCAGTACGCTTGTCACCGGACTGTCGCCGCTCGAACTTCACAATGGTGCAGTGGGTCAAGCAAACGCAGTACTGAGGGCGCCGTCGAACCATAAATCACACTCCCGTAGTCAAGGCGGGATTGAACAAGGGCTCTAAAGAGCTGAAGCAGCGTGGAGCGATCTGCACCCCAGTTGGTGTTGCTCAGGCAGCAGAGGGCATTGAGTTGCTGCCAACACTTCCGTTTAAGCTGACGAAGATGAGGAAGCCAAGTCAAAAGATCGTCGAAAACCAGACCTAAGAATCGATATGTCTCCACTACAGTGAGTGAACGATACGACGCTGAAAAAAAATGCATGACACTCGTCTTCATGGCGGACAACTGGAAGACATGGGCTAGAGCCCATGACTGCGCATTGTGGATGGCTGGCTGTAGGCGACGATCAGAAACACCAGTACTGGAGCAGCAGTACGAAATGCAGAATAAGTCTGCATAGAGAGAAGGTGAGACAGAGGGCCCGACATTTGCTGCTAGACCGTTAATTGCCACAAAAAATAGACACTCAATACACGGCCATGAGGGCACTCTCCTGGATATGGATGGAACTATAGGAGGCACCAACGTGGACATGGAAAGTACGGAACGAAAGGAAATTTTGGATAAAAATCGAGAGCGCACACCAGAGACCACACTCATACAATGTGGCAAGGATATTATGTCGTCAGGTCGTGTAGTATGCTTTACAAAAGGCAAAAAAGACGGAAACCAGGTGTTGGCGTCTGGAAAAGCCTGTTCGGATGACAGAGACACAATATTATCAGTGGTAGAGCGACCCTGGCGGAAGCCACCCTGACGTGGAGCCAGTAGGCCTCGTGACTCCAGGACCAAACCCAACCGCTGACACACCGTACGTTCCAGCAGCTTACAAAGAACGTTGATGAGGCTGATGGGCCGATAGCTGTCCACATCAAGCGGATTTTTACCGGATTTGAGCACCAGAATGATGGCGACCCCCCGCCATTGCGATGGAAAGACGCCATCGCAGAGGATCCAGTTGAAGATGATGAGGATATGTCGCTTGTAGTCGGATAGAGATGTTTAATTATCTGGCTGCGGATCCGATCAGGCCCAGGAGCTGTGTCGAGGCAATGTGCAAGGGCACTGAGGAGCTCCCACTCTGTAAATGGGGCGTTATAGGATTCACCGTGACGTGTAGTGAATGAGAGGACTCTCCCTTCTAGCCGCCGTTTGAGAGTGCAAAAGACTGGGGGTAATTCTCCAATGCAGAGGCTCAAGCAAAGTGCTCGCCAGAGTGCTCGGCAATCAAGTTTGCGTCGGTAGATAACACGCCATTTATGGTAACACCGGGAACACCTGTTGGGGTCTGGTACCCGAAAAGACGTTTGATCTTTGCCGAGACTTGGGAAGGTGACGTATGGCACCCAATGGTCGAGATGTATCTCTCCCAACACTCCTGCTTCCGTCATTTGATAAGTTGGCGAACGCGAGCACGGAACTGTTTGAAGGCTATGAGGTGCTCCAGGGAAGGGTACCACTTATGTCGCTGTAGAGCTCGCCGACGCTCCTTAATTGCTTCAGTGACTTCCGGCGACCACCAAGGGACTGCCTTACGCCAGGGGCACCGTAAAGAGCGAAGGATCGCGTTCCCTGCCACAGAAACAATTGTTGTAGTCACTTGCTCAACCATGACATCGTGACAACGATGTTACCGTGTGGGGGAGACTCAATGGCGACAGCAGAGGTGAAAGTTTCCCATTCCGCCTTGTTTAAAACACATCTGGGCAGGCGTCCATGGGCCTGACGCTGGGGCGGTGACGCGAAGATGGGGAAATAGTCACTAGCACACAGGTCGTCATGTGCTCTCCAGTGGATAGATGGGAGAAGTCCTGAGCTGCAAATTGATAAATCAATGGATGAGAAAGTACCATAAGCCACACTGAAATGTGTGGCGGCCCAGGTATTTAAGAGACAGAGGTCTAACTGAGACAGTAAAGTTTCGACATCTCTGCCTCGGCCAGTAAGCACGGTGCCACCCCACAAGGGGCTACAGGCGTTAAAATCTCCCAAAAATAGGAAAGGTTTAGGGAGTTGATCAATCAGTGCAGCTAATACATTCAAGGGTACTGCACCATTTGGAGGAAGATATACCAGGTGATCAAAAAGTTAGTATAAATTTGAAAACTTATGAAACCACGGAATAATGTAGATAGAGAGGTAAAAATTGACACAGATTCTTGGAATGACATCGGGTTTTATTAGAAAAAAAACACCACATATTGCTAGACGCGTGAAAGACCTCTTGCACGCGTCGTTTGGTGATATTCGTGTGCACAGCCGCCACTTTCGTCATGCTTGGCCTCCCAGGTCCCCAGACCTCAGTCCATACGATTATTGGATTTGGGGTTGCCTGAAGTAGCAAGTGTATCGTGATCGACCGACATCTCTAGGGATGCTGAAGGACAACATCAGACGCCAATGCCTCACCATAACTCCGGACATGCTTTACAGTGCTGTTCACAACATTATTCGACTACAGCTATTGTTGAGGAATGATGGTGGCCATATTAAGCATTTCCTGTAAAGAACATCATCTTTGCTTTGTCTTACTTTGTTATGCTAATTATTGCTATTCTGATCAGATGAAGCGCAATCTGTCGGACATTTTGTGAACTTTTGTATTTTTTTTGTTCTAATAAAACCTCATGTCATTCCAAGCATGTGTGTCAATTTGTACCTCTCTATCTACATTTTCCGGTAAACCTTCCGGGATGTAAGGTCGTGGTCCATGAAACTCTTCAGCTCCTAACGTTTCGTCCAGAGCTGCGCTGGACATCTCCAGAGGGGTGTTTCTCCTCCGGTGAGTCTTGCCGACTGACGGGTCGGACGTCTGAGAGCGACTTATATATCGTAGAAAGTGGACGTGACCAGAGTTACACGAGATATGCAGAGATAATCTTTGTCAGAGATAAAACTTAACTATCGAGCGTAATCTCGTCACGGATAAAACTGTCTAGCAATTCTGTAGTGCTACTGTCCAAATATCACTAAGTTTCATGGTCTCTTCTTTCCGATTAAAATTATCCCTATGTTTATATATTTCAATTGCTTCTCTACAAAGCCGTGGGTAATAGTTCGTCGTCGTAGATAAAATTTTTGTTTCGGAAAACTTCACTTGATGATTTCCTGACTGAAAAGCGTGTTCTGCTACAGCCGATTTATCTGTTTTTCCTAATCGGCAAAGACTTCAGTGTTCTTTCAACCGTGTATTTACGCTTCTTTTTGTTGTTCAAATATAAACTTTACCACATGCACACGGAATTTTATATACGCCACTGGCTGATAGAGGAGCGCGTTTATCTTTTACAGACCGGAGAACATGACAAATTTTCTTCGTTGGTCTAAAAACAGGTTTAATATCATGTTTACTTAAAATCTTTCCAATCTGATCCGTTACTTTCTTTATAAAAGGGAGAGAGACTGTATTCTTTCATCGTTTTTCGGGCTTGTCCTTAGGCTTTTTATTGTTTGAGTGCAGAATTCTGCTTACTTCTTTCTTTGAGTAGCCATTTTTCTCAAAAGCGTTCTTCAGATGTTTTTAGTTCGACGTCTAGATACTCTGACGTGCAAATCCGTCTGGCTCTGTCAACGAGACTTTAAATCACACCTCTCTTTTGTTGTGGATGGTGGTCAGAGTTTTTATGTAAGTATCTGTCTGTGTGCGTTATTTTTCTAAAAACCTGTTATTTCAATCTTCCATCTGTCTGTCTCATAACTAAAACATCCAAAAACGGTATTTTGTTATCATTTTCTCTCTCCATGGTAAACTGAATTCTTGGATTTATATTATTAAGGTAATCAAAAAATTCGTCTAAGGCTTCTCTACCATGTGGCCAGACCACAAATGTATCGTCTACATACCAATACCAGCGAGATGGTTTCTTATCTGCTTTTTCCAAGGCTGACTGTTCGAATTTCTCCATGTAGAAATTAGCTACTGCAGGACCCAATAAGTTACCCATTACTACGCCATTAGGTTGCTCATAAAATTCATTATTCCACTGGAACTGACTGGAAGTAAGACAATGTCTGAAAAGAGCAGTCAGATCTTCTGGAAAAATATCCGTTATAAAATCCATAACTTCGTTAACTGGAATCATAGTAAATAAAGATACTACATCAAAACTTACTAAAATATCTTCAGGAGTCAGAATTAAACCTTCATTTTTCTCTATAAAATGACGTGAGTCCTTTATATATGAGTCAGTTTTTCCAATACATGGTTGTAAACGAGTTGCTAGATATCTTGCTATTTCATACGTAGGAGAATTGATAGCACTAACAATCGGTCTCAGAGGAAGGTGCCTCTTATGTACCTTGGGTAGGCCATAGAGTCTAGGACACACAGCTTCAGTCTTCAATAAAGCTCTTTTTTCTTCTTTTTGGATAGAAGTGGCCGATTTTATCAGATTATTTGTTTTCCGTAGTACGCTGGCTGTAGGATCTTTCTTATGTTTTTTGTATTGCCCTGACGTTAAAAGATTCAAAATTTTGCTGTGATAATCTTCTGTATTTTAAACGACAGTAGCATTCCCTTTATCAGCAGGAACAATCACTATGTCCTCATCTGCATTTAAATCTCTCAGAGCCTTTCTTTCGCCATTGGTTAAATTACTTTCCAGAGGTTTACTGCGGCATAATACTCTGGTGGTTTTGATCCGGATTGCATTTGCAGTTTCTCTGGGGAGAGTACATATACCTACCTCTACATTTGCAATAATAGCCTCAACAGGAACTTTCGCAGGTGTTATAGCGTAGTTTCCTCCTTTTGCAAGAACTGAAATTTCGTCTTGAGATAAAACTCTGTCTGACTTGTTAATAACAGTTTCGGACATCACTGTATTATTTGTAGATTCTGCATAAGATTGCAACTTTTCGAACTTCTTCTTATGCCTTCTAGTAGTCGTTTCCATCATGGTTTCCATAGATCGAAATGTAAGGCAATCTATTTTATTCCATAGGTCTATCTGTATCTTACTAGCAAGGAATAAATGTAGCTGCAGTAACTTACGGTCAACAGAATCCATCTCTCGTCTTGTATAATGTATCCTCTCTCGAAGTAGTGCTGCTTCTGTATAATCAAATATGCGATGAACACGGGCTGTCTGGAACATCCTCTTCAAGTTTAGAAAATTCGGTATGGTAGACGAATCCCTACAACGCAACAAGAAAGTTAAAGCACAAATTAAATGCGCTCTCTTCTTACGCAAAATTTCCAGGCGTCTGACTGATTTAGAGAATTGCTCCCCGTAGAGTCTTCTGATCATAGTATGAAGGCTTTCACGACCGGATGACATATCTTCCGATAAACCTTCCGGGATGTAAGGTCTTTCTACGATATATAAGTCGTTCTCAGACGTCCGACCCGTCAGTCGGCAAGACTCACCGGAGGAGAAACACCCCTCTGAAGATGTCCAGCGCAGCTTTGGACGAAACGTTAGGAGCTGAAGAGTTTCATGGACCAAGACCTTACATCCCGGAAGGTTTACAGGAAGATATGACCTCCGGTCGTGAAAGCCTTCATACTATGATCTATCTACATTATTCCGTGATTTATTCAGTTTTCTAATTTATACTGACTTTTTGATCACCCGGAACATTGCAGACAGTTATTTTCTATGTCAACCTTATTCTGACAGTCACAGCTTCAAGAGGGATTCGAAGGGGCACAGGTTCACTACATACTGCGTCTAGGACATAAACGCAAACTCCACCTAACACTCGATTATAGTCGCTACGGTTCTTGTAATATCCCTTGTAGCCACGGAGGGCAGGGGCCCGCATTGCCGGGAACCAGGTTTCCTGGAGGGCAATGCAGATAGCAGGTGTAAAGCTCAACAGTTGCCATAGCTCAGCCAACGGTGGAAATAGCCGCTGCAATTCCACCGGAGGATGACGTCATCGTGAGACTGGGAAGGCATGGAATATTCAATGAGGCTGTTGACGCCTCAGAGTCACCTGCAGCCACTGACTCTTTGCCTGAGCAGTCTGTATCCATTGTGTCTGAGCGACTGGCGAGATCTAGGTCCTCAGCGGACGCCAGAATCTCCACCCCATCCTCCTGAAGCAGAGCTTGTAGGTAGCGGTGGTGTGAGTGCCACCGCAATTTCCTTGGTCTTTGGGGTCTTCTTTTTGGATCTCTCCTTCGGTTTTCCTGGCTGGGAGGACATCACTGGCTAAGTGTCTGAGGCTGAGGAGGACCGTGAAGCCCTGACACTAGCTGCTTTTGAGCTACTGGTTGGTGTCATCTTTCCCACTAGCAGAAACCTGGGAAGGCGGTTGATTTGGGGGGGGGGGGGGGGAGGTTGCTTCTGAAGAAGGTGTTGCGTGGTGCGGGAGCAACAGGGAGTGAAATGCTCCACACCATCAAGGGGACAGGTGTAGTCTTCCGGCTCTGAGAGGTGACTGGGGTTGGCAGAGCTGATGGCGCCAGAACTGTTGTAACGGCAGTGTAAGACGATGTCCTACGTACAGGATGCAAGCGTTCAAATTTTCTCTTAGCCTCAGTGTAGATCAGTCGGTCCAGGGTCTTGTACTCCATAATTTTCCTTTCTTTCTGGAGAATCCTGCAGACTGGCCAGCAAGGCGAATGGTGCTCTCTGCAGTTGACACAGATGGGAGGTGGGGCACAGGGAGTATTGGGATGTGAAGGACGTCCACAATCCCGACATGTGATGCTGGAGGTACAGTGGGAGCACATATGGCCAAACTTCCAGCACTTAAAGCACCACATTGCGGGAAGGATGTAGGGCTTTACATCACAGCGGCAGTCCATCACCTTGACATTCTCGGGCAATGTATCACCCTCGAAGGCGAAGATGAAGGCACCATTGGCAACCTGATTATCCCCTGGACCCTGGTGGACACGCCGGACAAAATATACACCTCGCCCTCTAAATTGGGGCGCAGCTAATCGTCAGACCGCAAAAGAAAGTCTCTGGACTATATTTAAGCTCTTATGGGGCGTGATGGTTATAGAAAATGATACCCTGGACCATATTTAAACTCTTATGGGGCGTGATGGTTACAGAAACATCCCTCAGATTGTCACAAGCGAGTAACGTCCGTGAGTGGGCAGAGGATGCTGTTTTGATCAAGACTAACCCAGATCTCAGTTTGGACAATCCCTCCACGTCCCCAAACTTGTCCTCTAAATGCTCAAAAAAAAAAAAAAAAAAAAACTGAGGCTACATCGTCATGAAAGATTCCCCACCAGCTCTCGAACATACAAGGTACCGGGGTGACAAAGATCTGCTGCCATCCTTAGCCTGACGTTCCCCCCATGGTGTGTCCAGGGAAGGGAACGGTTTGGATTCATACTTCTGTGTGGTGAATTGAGCTCGTGAACGCTTAGAGACTGCTGGTGTTTCACCACCAGCAAGAGATGATGGGCTACGCTGCATCACGTGTCATCCGCTCTGATGCCACCCACTCCAACGAGGGGCCCTTCCCACTGGCGCCACCCAGCCGCAGCAAAGGCCACCTGGCAGGATGGCCATTACCGGGAGTCCCGGTGCCCCAGGGGGATGAGCATGTACCCCTTGGCATACATGGGGAGTTAACGGCGCAGGCATCAGCAGAAGGTTCCCTGTGTGACTGGGGGCTACAATCAAGAGGGTACATACGGCCCCACCACGAAGGACTGGCTACCGTCCTGGATATCAGGTGTGAAGAAGTCCATGGTCATCGTCCACGCAGAAAGCGACACTGCTTTGTGCATGGTGGAAAACGCACCCAGGAAGGTGTCCTCACCAAGAGATGTAGAATGAGCGAGACTGAAATGCGAGGACGAGAAAGTGGGCTAAAGATCTCAATGCACGATGGATACGATGCACCAAATAAGGTGCCCTTCCCCAACTGGCTCGCTATTTGGGAAAATTTTGAAGAATGGAGGTCAAACCCTACAGAGGACCATCACATAAAGGCCAAAACGTGTGAAACTCCTTTTACTCGCCTCTTACGACCGGCAGAAATACCTATTCTTACCCTTGGACCCACAGGGGGTCAAGGGGGAGAGATCAGGGTTGTACGGAGGATGTGTAACGGCTTCCCAGAGGAAAATCTGCAGCGTAGTCGAAACAACTTGCCAACAAAATTCCCACCCGCATCTTCCCAAGGTTGTTTCGACAATGGTGGAGAAGCTTTGCTGGGAAGCCCTTACACATCCTCCATACATTTGCCAAGAAGAAATACATTCGTGGCCTTCCTTTTGCTTCAATCGAAGAGAAACCCTGCAAACATTTTTCCATGAAGGCGTTGTGTGTCTTGTCTCACGGCGGGATAAATGTATTAACAATTATGGCGACTACTTTTGAAATAATATACCGTTTTACTTTTTTCTACCTGTTTCGTTTTCATTTGACTGTCATTTAAACATAGTCCGCCCGCATCTCGTGGTCGTGCGGTAGCGTTCTCGCTTCCCACGCCCGGGTTCCCGGGTTCGATTCCCGGCGGGGTCAGGGATTTTCTCTGCCTCGTGACGGCTGGGTGTTGTGTGCTGTCCTTAGGTTAGTTAGGTTTAAGTAGTTCTAAGTTCTAGGGGACTTATGACCACAGCAGTTGAGTCCCATAGTGCTCAGAGCCATTTTTGAAACATAGTCCACATGATACTGATAATAATACCAATGAAAACACGAAATTCGAAAGCAGTACAAATACAGTAATAGCAATTTTAACAATTCTCTTCTCCTTGTGTAAATTAAAGGAGGAGGGGGTAGAATGGAAAGGAAATGGAAGGAATTAATGATATCAGATGTATCTGGACTTTGTGCGGAATCAGCTGCGACGAGTGAAAATGTGTGCCAGATCAGGACTCGAACCCAGGATCTCACGCTTATTAGGCAGCTGCTTTAACTACTGCGCCATCTTGACAGTGTTTATCGCAAATGCGCGGAATATTTCGGCACGCTCCCCCATCTACTCACACTCCCAGCTAGCACTACGTATTCGCGGTCCCTGTCCCTGTCCATGTCCTCCATGAATCCACAACCTTCAGAGCGGATGCACATTTACATTCGACCTCCAGTGGGAATCTAAAATTAGCGAGCATGGAGGACATGCACAAGGACTGGCGCTAGGTGGGAGTGTGGGTCGGCCGGGTAGCGTGCTGAGATAGACCGCGAATTTCCGATAAACACTGTGTCCAGGTGCCTCAGTGGTTAAACTAAGTGCCTAGTAAGCAGGAGATCCTGGATTCGAGTCCCAGTCCTGCACATTTTCACTCGTCCCCTCTGATTGCGCACAAATTCTCGATGCGGGTGGTATCATAAAATCCTTCTCTTTCCTTTCTCCTCCCTCCCCCTTCAGTTGACATAATATTTACCACAGCTGCGGCTCCCGCGCGGTTTCTGTTCTTTTGAGGATGTCCGAAAGAACGGACGCCACGCATTCATACAATTATATTCTCTTTTTCTCACTAGCGCGAAGTTGCGAAAGCTCGTCCATTTTGCGATCCATGGGCTACAGTCCTTTGTGACGCACGTGATTCCGTTAAGTGACGTAACCGGAACCCAGGAGGTGAAGGAATAGTTAATCAGCGCACCCGGATCAACGCTCTGCACTACTGTATCAGAGAAAAAGTTTTCGATTAGGGTCGCCAGTCTCGCTTTGACCCGAGAGAGTAGGTTAACACATCACAACCCTGACACTACTAATCACCACCTTGTAGCAATCCAATTGAAAGTTTGTTTTGACCTTCAATTGGCCCCTTGATACGTCCTTGGCGATCTCAGGAAAGGAATATCACGGGATAACACTTGGAAAATATGAAGGTCAGTAAGTAACACCGAAAACAAACACTTCAGTTTCCGCAGATACACTACTGTTAATTTTCACTTTAATAAATAAATTTAAGACGTTTGTCGTATTCTGCGAAAGCTCCAAATTCCATTCTAAATGAGAAATTCAAACTGAAAAACAAAAAGATGCATTGAAAATTTTCGTGATATATTGTTAAGAAGGTCGTGAATTCCGGCTGATTAGAACTAAATTTACATCATGCCGATGTTTTAGCCAATCAGCACTACTGTCACAGAACGATTATTTGCCGTTTTATTTAGTGTATCCCTAGGATAGTTGTCTGCAATTGGCACTCCATGCATCTATCTCTGCAAAACAGAATTATTTATAAATGTTATACTTTTGACATTGTGTTTTTGTTGTATACGTGAAACATTTGTTTGTAACAAAAATCGGTAAATTACAGCTTGTATTTTTACTACCATTTTCAAACATTCTTTTCACCTGGAATTTTCCTGTATCCATGACATGTGTTCAAAAGGTGCTGGATAATGGCCTTTCACGGAAACCGGCCGCACAATAAAAAATAAATTAAACAACTGTTTAAGGTGTTACAATATGTAATTTCTACAACTCAGCAAGTCAGTTTTTCGATCAGTAATGCCGCCAGCTAATAGTTAATTTCCTATCGAACACAATGCAACAGCCGAATAATAGCAGCTTGGGCTAAATCAAGATACAGTTGACTTTCACAACTATTGGTCAGTTATCGCTGCAGGATAACTGTAATCGAAGTACCACACATGTTAGCTCTATAATGAAAACGTTCGCCTACGAAAGTATGGACTGACGATTAGATTCGGAATCATGGCAATGCCACACCTCTTCCCCAAGTGTCCATGATAGATGGCCCGGTGTTTTAAGTACACATAACTCTCGTAATCTGTTGAACATTTAAGGCCATTTAGCCAATCGGCACTACTGTCACAGAACGACTGGCTTGTTTTTTTACCCCCGAGTATTCTCACTGATTCAGCACCTTTGCAGATAAAGTCAACGTTTAATTCAGTTCTGACTCTCGACAGAATTACACGCAACTGGCAGTTTTATTCAGTAGTGTAGAAATGCAGTATCACCAGGATGTTTCGTCTCTGACGTCCATGTGTATATGTGTTGTCTACGCTAACGTTGTCATGTAAAATCGATCTCTTTTTGGTAAAATACACTGCTCCTGTTTCATGTACGTACGATTGGAGGCGGTGCATATATTGTTAGCGGTAGCGTCCCGGTGTTGGGTACAGATCGGTCATCCACAAACTGAACTAATTGCATTACGGCTCAAGTGATAGGTAATTAATGTCGATGCTAAATGAAGTGGATTTTTTACCCGGTTTGGTAACAAAGTCTAGGAGGTATCTATCTTCTATTTTCGTGTTATTTTGTGTATTTCAATTTGTTCCCATGTCTTGTTTAAGTTTTCTGTAGGTCTAGGAAATATGCTGCAGTTGAAATCGTGAGGTTGCAATTTCTTGTTGCGTCTTCCATTACGCGGGGAACTTGTGGTTCACCTAAGAGGTGAATTGTGAAATTAAACGTTTCTGCCCAGATGCTTCCTTTTTGTTCCGAAAGTACTATGATTCTCCTGAGAACGAGTATTTCCTACACCTTGGGTATTGTGTTGCGTAGGCTGATATATGGATGGTTACTTAAGTTTATTGCGTCTTTTGATGTTTTCGGCAGTAATTGTTATCGTCTTAGACTCCTTCCATTGAGTCGGGAAGGTGCCACTAAGGAGGCATTAGTTCAAAAGTCTGGTGAATTTTTGGTGATGTCATCCAAGCCCAGTGAAGATCATTCTTTCTTTGTCTTGATTAGTTTCTAATTTCGGACGTAGTGGTGAATTCTGTTTATAAACTATGTGACTGATTTTTTGTTTGACATTTATCTTGTTCGTCTGGTACAAGAACCTGAATCACGTTTATGTTGGGTTTCAAATGTTTCGGCCAGGATTTCTACAATATCTGTGGTTTCGAATGTTAAGCCAGTGCTTGTGCATAGGGTGCTGTAGAAGCGATTTTTATTTCTCAGTGACTTTACGAAGTTCCATTTCGATTTTGTTTGTGATAGAGAGCGGTCTACTTTCTCGCCAGACTGTTCCAGTTAATGACTCGTTGTTTACAGTTTGTGCATTGCTAGAACAGTTTCTATGCGGTCACAGTAAATCTTCTGAAAACTCCTCAAGCGAAGGGCTAGCCCAAAACTCTAGCAAGGGATGGGCTGGAAATTTTCCCAAGGTTCTGATTTGTGAAAAATCCTCTGCTTCACTCCAATTCTGCCAAGAAATAAAGTATCCCAGCTCCCACTCGGCTCGGAACGTCTTCTGAACATCTCACACTCGTGTCAGTTACTACGGAATCATTTGGCTCTGTACTTAACTCATGTGAATTACTCTCCGGACTGAAAGCGAGATCGAATTTGCTACTATTCCGATAACCTATCGATTCAGGTTAGTAGAAGTTTCGTCACTCACCGTATGGGTACTTTACAAAGCCACAATGAATTCACGAGAGCCGGCCGGGGTGGCCGAGCGGTTCTAGGCGCTTCAGTTTGGAACCGCGCGAACGCTACAGTCGCAGGTTCGAATCCTGCCTCGGGCATGGATGTGTGTGATGTCCTTAGCTTAGTGAGGTTTAAGTAGTTCTAAGTTGTAGGGGACTGATGACCTCAGATGTTAAGTCGCATAGTGGTCAGAGCCATTTGAGCCAGTTCACAAGAAGCACCGTATGTCACGACATAGACGACAGTCGCTGAATATCTGCTGCTCATTTCCATTCCAGTGGTCACTGGCTTTCACTATTGGTGGACATTGACTGGGCAGTTGTTAAGTGGCCGTACTATCCCATCCATGTTCAGCCGACGACGTGTCTAATAGGCAGGTAGCTGGCTTAACGGCATAGGATGTGCTGCGAAGAAGGTTTACCCACAGCAGGAGCTGCAAGAATGCGAGGTGGAGCCACAGTGGCAGGAGTATGCTGCTGGCGGGATAAGTCTTCGCGCTCTTTTTGCGTCCCTGGGATTGGATTGGATTGTTTGGGGGAAGAGACCAAACTGCGAGGTCATCGGTCTCATCGGATTAGGGAAGGACGGAGAAGGGAGTCGGCCGTGCCCTTTCAAAGAAACCATCCCGGAATTTGCCTGGAGCGATTTAGGGCATCACGGAAAATCTAAATCAGGATTGCCGGACGCGGGATTGAACCGCCGTCCTCCCGAATGCGAGTCCAGTGTGCTAACCACTGCGCCACCTCGCTCGGTGCGTCCCTGGGACAGCTGTTACTACTGAGAGTAGCCGAGATTGTTGATAAAACCAGTGGGGTCCTATGTCGTTAAGCCAGCTGATTTTACACTGTGAAGTTGTAGGAGTCGTAGTAGAATTAGTAGTAATAGTAGTAGTTACTTTTACAAAGATAATGAACATGTCTTTGTATTAAAATTTAAGAACAACAAAAATAACTTTTTCATATACAGCGTGTCCAATTTATCTTGCTCACCCAAAATAGCTTTTGTTTTGATGCATTAAATGAAAAATTGTATCATGTTTCTTAAGATCATTGGGTAGTTCTTTCTGAGGGTACACGTTTTATGTATCCCACGGATGTAGGAGATACGGGGTAGAGGTAAAATTTTTTAGCTGGAACCACGTAAATTTTATTCAAGAATACTCTGTCCAACAGCTATTCAAAAATGTATCACATTGTACCATTTTATGCATGAAACTAGTAGCTATGGAAATGATAAATAATACGTAACTCCTAAGTTAAATATCACTTCAGTGCACTTCATTACCTAAATCATTTAACCTATTCAATGCCCATTTAAACATTTTACAGATTACCAATAAACACGGAATGCAACAGTACTGCACTGCGTATTAATTGGATCTAGTTATAGCAAAGTACCGTATTACAGTACTTATGACAATGCAGAAGTAACATGGTTCTTTGTAGTAACTTTTACTGCGATACTACCACTGCATGAAAACCAGTGGGTTAACATCACACGCTCAAAATAATGAGCATTGGCGTTCACACAGAGTCACTCAGTGGATGGAGGACGCCCTACATCGTGCTACTGCTTCCTTTTTGATGTCTGTACAAGCATCAATAATGCGTTGCTGCAGGTCCTCTGGTGGTGGTGTAAAATTTTGGTAGACAGCCTCCTTGAATGCTCCCCACAGAAAACAATCCAGCGGTGTAAGGTCCGGAGATCGGGCAGGACAACTAACTGGCCCACCACGTCCAATCCACCTACCAACCTACCAGGATATTTACGGTCCAGAATTCGTCGTGCTCGTAAGGCATTATCTGCAGGGCATCATGCTGATACCACATGGCCATCCTTTGATTCAGAAATACGGCGTTTAAGAGAATTTCTTAAAAATCGCGCATACTGTCTGTCATTTTGGTTTCCATTTACAAAGAAATTCCGATGATTGTATCTTCAATAATTCCGCACCAAACAATAATGTTCCACGGACGCTGATGCTCTACCTGCCGGAGCCATCGTGGGTTGTTGATGGACCAACGATGAATATTTCTCATATTGCCAATTTCTTTGTTGGAGAACGACGCCTCATCGGTAAAAAGAACACCTGAGAAGAAATTAGGATTAGTCAGAAGTTGTTGCTGAGCCCACTGACAAAATTGAACCCTATAGCTGGAGTCATTTCCGCGAAGTTCTTGGTGTAAATGAACATGGTCAGGATGGAATTTGTGACGTTGCAGAATGGGATGTGCACTTGGTTTCGAGACAGAAACTTCATGTTGAATTTGTCGTGTGCTGATTTGAGGATTCACGGCTACAGCAGTAAGCACAGCGACCTCAGCAGCTTCGTCTCTTCGTGTTATGCGACGATTTCGACGTCTTGCATTTAAACTGCTTATTTCACGTAAACGAGGAATGAGACAACCAAATATCCAGTGAGAAAGGGATGGCTTGTCAGGGAAATGTCTGCTGTACAGTAGTTGTGCTTCAACAGAATTTCGCCCGCCTACAGCAAATTGCAGTACAGGAATGTGCAGTAGAGTAGAAGATAGACATAATAACATAAAAATCATAATGTTCTCTAGCAGTACTGAAAGTAAAAGTGCAAGTTACTAAATTATTACCTGTGAACGTAGTTTCTTCGTACATCAGCAGCATTTCTACCTTATCGTCATGCGTGGACCTCTTACATCTTTACACAACAAAAATTGTATTCATAATCTGTACTACCACCATGCAGTTATTAAGTTACTCTGATGCACGACTGTACTGATATGCAGTCTCAGTCTACTCTACGCTAAAGCAACAACAAATGAGGTGCGCGGGGAGGCGGGGGGGGGGGGGGGGGGGCGGAGGGGAAGACCTGTGTTTAGATGAGTCGGAAATCATAAACAAACCCCCACACCTCTACTGCAGCAATGCATTGGATACGTAATGTGTGCAACCAAGTCAGTAAACAGCTCGGTTTCTTCACAACCTGTGTACTTTTTATCGTTTGCACATCTACGTTTTGTTGACAAAAATTGTACAGTGTGATACATTTCTGAATAGATCTTAGAGAGGGTAAGTGTGTTCTTGAATAAAACGTACCTGGTTCCATTTAAAAATTTAGCCTCTACCCCGTGTCTGCTACATCTGTGGGGTACATAAAACGTATACCCTCAGCTACAACTACTCGTATATGTTAAAAAACATTTGTTAAACAACTTTTCATTCAGTGGAACAGAAAAAAAGTTATTTGGGTGAACAAGATAAACGGGACACATTTACATACATACAGGTTTAGTTTGACAAGGATGGGACAGATAGTAGGAAGTAACTGTCTTGGAATTTGTCTGAAGTAATTTAGGGAAACAACGGAATATCTAAATGAGAATGGCCGAATGAAAACAGGAGCCTCCACGCTCCTGAACATAAGATTAGTCGGTTTAAAACAGTGCTACCTCACTCAGTTTATCTCTAGCGTACGATACTGTTTAACAAACAAGTTATTTAATAATGTAAAGAGCTAGTGTTATTCTATTCATTCATTTCTCACTCCAGTCGCCGCACACAGCATAAACGCTATGCACATATTTCTCATATCGTACCACTACACACACCATCAGCTGATGTCAAGGCCATAGGGACGAGGTCTGTTTCCACATTGCGTACCGCAACTTCTGATTTGCTAGAGTGAGAAACTGAGTTAGCATCCCTCTGTAAAGAGTGAGACGGTGAGCTCAGAAAAAGTATAAAAGGTTAGTATAATGCACTGCATAGCTTTCTATATTTGCTATAACCACTGGTGAAGCAAAACGTTATGACCACTGCCACCGCGAGGTTGAATGCCTTCTGGTCGTGTTGCGGGCACATCGCGCAGTAAGGAAAGAATGTAAGCGGAAAAGAGACGAATGGGCAGTCATTATAGAGATGATGCAGGCCGCAAATGCAGAAATCCACTGATATAAACGGTTTTGACAAAGGGCACACTGTTGTGGCGCTGTGACTGGAAACAATCTCTGAAACGGTGAATCTGGCCGCCTTTTAGCGTACTACTATCGTGAGCACCTATGGAAAGTGGTTGAAGGATGTTGGAATAGGCCGTATGCCGTATGGTATTTGACGAATAGTGTCACCACAAAACGTAGAAGTCGGAGGATCCCCCACTGTGTGATCGAGGATAGGCTGCGATCTGTGGCAGATATGACGACAGAACACAATGCTGGTGCAGGTAGAAGGGTTTCTGAGCACGCCTGTTAAAGATCATTGTTAAACATGGAGCTCCACATCACACGACCACTACGTGTTCTTATGTTGACCCATCGACGTCGTCAGTTATGATTGCAGTGGGCATAACATCAATGAGTTTTCACAATGGATCAATAGAAACGTATCGCCTGTCGAATCAACAGCATTGTTTGTTACACCAGGTTGATGGCTAGGTCCTTACACGTCATTATCCAGGTGAATGGCTGCAGATGCAGGTCGGTGGGGGCAGAACTATGCTATGGGGTGCACTGAGTTTCTGTGGTGGTAAACGAAGGCATCACGACAGCAGCGAACTACGCGGATATTATTGCGGACCACCTGCATCGCTTCATGTTTGAAGTCTCTTCCTACGTCGATAACATCTTCCAGCAGGATAACTGTCCGTGTTGTAAGGCCATAATCGTACTACAGTGGTTTGAGGGGCATTATAGTGAACTCACAATGATGTCTTCGCCAGCAAATGTGCCTGATATGTACCCACTGGAACACATAGCGGGTGCTAGCTGCGTGCCCGTAACCCACCATCTCGTAATTTGTGGTAATTGCTTGACTGTGCTTAGACACCTGGTGCCATATACTTGTGGTATCCTGTGAAGGACTTGTAGAATCCATGCCAAGCAGAATCTCTGTTGTACAGTGTTTGAAAAGTGGGACAAAACGCTATTAAGCAGGCGGTCATTATGTTTGGTCCATCGGTGTGCGTGTACATCACTACTCTGCAATTCACACTTAAGTGATACCGAGCGAGGTGGCGCAGTGGTTATCACACTGGACTCGAATTCGGGAGGACGACGGTTCAGTCCCGCGTCCGGCCAACCTGATTTAGGTTTTCCGTGATTTCCCTAGATCACTTCTGGCAAATGCCGGGATGGTTCCTTTGAAAGGGCACGGCCGATTTCCTTCCCCATCCTTCCCTAATCCGAGCTTGTGCTCCGTCTCTAATGACCTCGTTGTCGACGGGAGGTTAAACACTAATCTCCTCCTCCTCCTCATGTGACAGGCAGAGGGATCTAAACCATCTTCCGACTATTTCTCTACTGTTCCACTCCATAACAGGGCATGGTAAAAAGGAATACTTAAATCTCTCTGTCCTAGCTCTGATTTCTCTTATTTTATTATGAAGGTCATTTCTTCCTATGTACGTTGGCATTAATAAATTATTTTCTAATTCAGAGGAGAAAGTTGGTGATCAAAGTTTCGTGAAAAATCTCGCTGCAACGAAAATCGCCTTTGTTTGAATGACTGCCACTCCAACTTGCTTATCATATCCATTATACTCTCTCGCCTGTTTCGCGGCAATACAAAAACGCTGACCTTCTTTGAACTTTTTCGATGTCCTCCGTCAATCATATCTGGTAAGATTCCCATAGCGCACAACAGTACTCCAGCAGAGGACGGTCAAGCGTAGTAGAGGCAGCCTCTTTAGTGGATCTGTTGGATCTTCCAAGTGTTCTGCTGATAAATCCCAATCTTTGGTTTGCTTTCCCCAAAAACTCTATGTGATCGTTCCAGTTTAAGTTGTTGGTCATTGTAATTCCTAGGTATATAGTTGAATTGATAGCCTTTAGTTTTATGTGATTTATCGTGCAACCGAAATTTAAAGGATTCCTTTTAGTACTCTTGTGGATTACCATACACTTCTTATTTATAGTCAATCTCCACTTTTCGCACCATACAGATATAGTGTCTAAGCCTGTTACAGCTGGTTTAGCTCTTCTAATAACTTTATTACAGCATAATCTACAAACAGTCTAAGAGGGTTGCTCAGATTGTCTCCTATATCGTTTATACAATTAGGAAAGCAGAGGGCCTGCAACGCTTCCTTGAGAAAAACACCAGATATCAAATCTGTTTTACTTGGTAGCTTCCCATCGATTGCTACGAACTGTGACTTTTCCGACAGGAAATCACAAATAGAGTCGCACGACCGAGACGATGCCCCTTAGACACCCATTTAGATTCGAATTCTCATGTGAGGAACGGTGAAAAATGCTTTCTGGAAATCTAGAAGTATGGGATCAATTTGAGAATCGATAGTACCCATTACATCACGCGAATAGAGAGTTAGATGCGTTTCACAAGAGTGATATTTGCCGAATCCGTGATAACTGTGTCAATAGGCCGTTTTCTCAAAGGTAATTCATTGTGTTCAAACACAGTAAGTGCTCCAAAATGCTACTGCAAAGCGAGGTTAGTAATATACACACATCAAAAAACGTTTTGCATCACCTCGGTTCAGAGAGTTCCGAAACCTGTACGTATCCGACAATTGTCTGGTTGAAGATATATGCGACACTCACGTGATGCCAATCCTGAGCGGTCCATTCGGCATGTTGTTGGGCCCATCTGTACCGCGCTGCATGGTGTCGTGGTTGCAAAGATGGACATCGTCATGGACGTCGGGAGTGAAGTTGCGCATCATGCAGCCCATTGCTCACAATTTGAGTTGTAACACGGCGTCCTGTGGCTGCACGAAAAACATTATTCAACATGGTGGCGCCGCTGCCAGGGTTCCTCCGAGTCATAATCCGTAGGTAGCTGTCATCCACTGCAGTAGTAGCACTTGGGCGGCCTGAGTGAAGAATGTTAGTTCCTGTCTCTCTGTATCTCCTCCATATCCGAACAACATCGCTTTGGTTCACTCCGAGACGCCTGGACACTTCCCTTGTTGAGAGCTCTTCCTGGCACAAAGTAGCAATGCGGACGCGATCGAACCGCGGTATTGACCGTCTAGGCATAGTGGAACTACAGACAGCACGAGCCGTGTGCCTCCTTTCTGGTGGAATGACTGCAGCTGATCGTCTATCGGATCCCCTCCTTCTAATAGGAGCTGCTCATGCATGGTTGTTTACATCTTTGGGCGATTTTAGTGACATCTCTGAACAGTCAAAGGGACTGTGTCTGTGATACAATATCCACAGTTAACGTCTATCGTCAGGAGTTCTGGGAACCGGGGTGATGCAAAACTTCTTTTGATGTGTGTAGATCTGTGATTCATGAGATTACTCAAATTTCCTTTCTTGCTTGTTGGTGTGACTCGTGCAATTTTACAGTCTTCAGGGACGGATCATTCGCCGGGCGCGCAGCTGTATATGATTGCTAAGTATGGTGCCATTGTGGGAAAATACTGTGACAGTAACTTAACTGATATACAATTTTGACCGGAGGACTTGCCTGTAAGTGATTTAAGCTACTACGCTACATCCAGCATATCTACTTCTAAGTTACTCATCTCGGCAGATGTTCTTGATTCGAGTTCTGGAATATTAACTTCGCCTTCTATGGTGAAGGTGTTACGGAAAACTATGTTTATGAATTCAGCTTTAGTGGCACTGTTATCGGTAATATTGCCACTAGTATCACGCAGTGAAGGTACTGACTGTGTGTTGCCGCTTGTGTACACTACATATGACCAGAATCTCTGGATTTTGAGCCAGATTTCGAGACAGAGATTCTTTGTGGAAGCTACTAAAACCATCTCGCATTGAAGTCTGGGCTAAGTTAAGAGCTTCATTAGAACGTCGCCGATATTGAAGATTTTACGTGCTTTTGAATTTGGCATAACTTCAGTGTCGCTTCTGCAGCAGTGTTCTGACCTGCCTTGTGTATCATGGGGGATGAAGTACCATCTTTTGTTAATTTATTTGGTATAAATCACCCATTAATTGCCAATACTATTTCTTTGATTTTGAGCTACACCTGGTCTTCGCTTACATAATTAATTTGGTAGATGAGATTGTCTCTTAGAAAGGCTTCAGTCGAATTTTTATCTTTTTTTTTATAGGTACATTTTGTTTTTATTATTGGTGTATTTGGATGTTATGGTGTTCAGTATCGCTACAACGACCTTGTGGTCACTAATCCCTGTATCCGTCATTATGCTCCCTGTTTGCTCGGGATTATTTGTTGCTAAAAGGCCAAATATGTTATCGCAGCCATTCACACTTGGAATTGTCTCCTGAACTACTGGTTCAAACGAATTTCAGGAGGAGCCATTTTGTACGATTTCTGACGATGTTTATACCAACCACCGACTTAAAACATGTGTTTTCGCCAACATATCGAGGCTAAATTGAAGTCACTACCAAGTATAATTGTATGAGTGGGGTACCTACTTGAAATGAGAATTTAGTATTCCTTGGACTGTTCAGAAACTGAACCATCTGAGTCGGCGGACCGGTAAAAGCAACCGATTATTAATTTGTTCCGGTTTTCTAGTATAACCTCTACCCATACAACTCAAAGGAACTATCTTCTTCAATTTCACTACAAGATAACTACGAGGGTCGGTCAAAAAGTAATGCCTCCCATTTTTTTTCTACTTAAAGAAATTAAGTTAAGTGAAAAATTTGAATTTGGCGCCATTCCTCAAACCTTCTTCTGCAATCCACTGCAGTAGTAACTTTCTGTGTCAATAGGTGGCAGCACAGCAGAAGTTTGTAAGATGGCCGACATCGATGTTCGTTTGAGACAGCGTTGTGTGATTGAATTCTTGAATGCAGAAGGTGAAACGCCCATACGCATTCATGAAAGACTGAAGAAGGTGTATGGTGTTGTGACAGTGGATGTCAGCACTGTTAGACGATGGGTTCGTCGTTGTAAGGAAGCTGAAGGGCAAACACCGTTGACTGACGAAAAGCGGAGCGGCAGGCCGGTGAGTGCAGTGACTCCACACAACATTCAGCAAGTTGATGACATCATTCGTGGTGACCGTCGGGTGACTGCAGATGAAGTGTGTCGCATTATTTCTCTTAGTAAAGGCAGTGTGATCACGATTATTAAACAATTGGGGTACTCAAAAGTTTGTGCACGGTGGGTTCCAAGAATGTTAACCGATCAGAATAAAGAGGCAAGGAAAACAATAGCCTCCCAACACTTGCAGCGCTTCCGTTTGGAGGGAGATGAGTTTCTGAAAAAAATTGTGACCGGGGACGAAACATGGGTGCATTTTTTTGAACCCGAATCAAAGAGGCAGTCAATGGAGTGGCGTCACACAAGCTCGCCGAGGAAGAAAAAATTCAAAACTGTGCGATCGGCAGGGAAAGTTATGGCAACAGTTTTCTGGGATACAGAGGGTGTGATTCTGGTTGATTTTTTGGAGCAGGGATGCACAATAAATTCTGTTCAATACGTCACAACCCTCAACAAACTTAAAGTACGTCTTCAGCGAGTTCGCCCAACAAAATCAATGGCAGATGTTCTTCTTTTGCATGACAATGCAAGACCACACACCAGTCGTCACACCTCTGACGAGATTGTCAAAATTGGATGGGAAGTTTTGCCTCATCCCCCATACAGCCCTGACCTGGCACCATCAGACTTCCATCTGTTCGGGCCACTAAAAGAAGCTCATCGTGGGATTCATTTTGAAGATGAGGAGGCCGTCAAAACATCCGTGCGTCAATGGCTTAGGAAGCAGAGCTGTGATTTTTACCGTGCTGGGATACATGCCCTTGTTCAAAGATGGACCAAAACTGTAGAGATGGGCGGAGATTACATTGAAAAATGACAAAATGATCCTCAATGTTGTGGTTTTCAACCTATGTAATTGCATTTAAATTTCCTGACAATTAAACGTAGAAAAAAAATAGGAGGCATTACTTTTTGACTGACCCTCGTACTTCTAACAGCAACAAACACTCCACCGTCAACAGTATTTAACCTATCGATTCTGAGCACCTATAGGTCCTTTGTAAAGCTTTCGGCTGAGTTTATCTCTGGCTTTAACCATCTTTCGGTACCTATATCGATTTGAGCTTCAGCGCTTTCTATAGGCGCTTGGAGCTCTGGTTCTTTCCCAAAACAGCTACGACAACTTACAACTACGACTCTGATTGTTTCTTTGTCTATCCTGGTCCCGTGTTTGTCCTCCACTCTTGGAGATTGTAGCCCTTTATGTACTTTCCGGAGACCCTCTAACATAAAAAACGCCCGGTCCATTCCACACAAGCCCGCTACCCGTGTAGCCGCCTCCTGTGTCTTGTGGACCCCTGACCTGTTAAGCAGAACCCGAAACTTCACTACCCTATGGCGCAAGTCGAGGAATCTGCAGCCTACACGGTCGAAGAACCGTCTGAGCCTCTAACTCAGGCCCTCCACTCGGTTCTGTACCAAAGGTCCTTAACCGGTCCTGTCGACGATGCTATAGATGATGAGCTCTGCCCTGGTCTCGCAAGCAAGACTGGCAGTCTTTAATAATTCAGATAGCTTCCTGAAACCAAAGGGAATCTCTTCTGATCCAAATCCACACACATCACTACTTCCATCATGATTCACCAGCTGCAGGTTGCTGCACCCTGTGCTCTTCATAGCATCCGGAAGAACCTCCGCAATGACTCCTTCCAGTATTGAGAGAGAGTGCACAATGAATTTCTTCCCCGCCTTTGCAGCCATATCCCTAAGGGACCCCTTACGCGCCAAACACTGGAGTTCCCAACTACCAATAATACCACCCTCTGTAAACACTTAGATCTTGCTGGACGAGACGATTCCTCTGGAACAGGGCAAGCGACTGCCTCTTATTATGTATTTGTGTTACATTTTTTACCAAACCTAACTGTGCTATCTAAGTAATCCTAAACATTAACAGGTATTTTTTAACTGCCTTTTTAAATAAGTTTGTTTTAGTAACTGCTTAAATCTCCTTGGCAGTTTTTTTGTACAGTTTTGTTCCTTGGTAGGAGATACTGATTTGAGCTTTATGTTTATTCTTTCTTGGTACCGATTTCACCTTTGATGTGTACAACTGACTGAAAAATATACTCACATTGTGCAGTTAAAATATCCAGTGATTTGGACAGAACTTTACAATGAACTCGAATAATATTTTTGGTTTTTATTCTTATGGTCCTTTTTGTAGTCTGAAAACAGTGTTCATATTTCGTGCATTTGTTCCCTCACAAAAGAATTCATAACTAAGAAATGAGTGTGTATGTGATAGTATGTAAGTAAGAGAAGCCGACTGTTACACACTGATGGCAGGATTTAAGGGTATTGTATTGTATGTTAATCGGGGACCTAGAAACGACGGAGAGGCTCTGTCCCCGCAGCAGCCGCAGTGCTCCACAACCCCACGACTACAGCAGTCCACTTCACCCCTCCGCCGCCTCACACCGAACCCAGGGTTATTGTGCGGTTCGGCCCCCGGTGGACCCCCCAGAGAACGTCTAACTCCAGACGAGTGTAAGCCCTATGTTTGCGTGGTAGAGTAATGGTGATGTACGCGTACGTGGATAACTTGTTTGCGCAGCAGTCGCCGACATAGTGTAACTGAGGCGGAATAAGGGGAACCGGCCCGCATTCGCCGAGGCAGATGGAAAACCGCCTAAAAACCATCCACAGACTGGCCGGTTCACCGGACCTCGACGCAAATCCGCCGGGCGGATTCGTGCCGGGGACCAGGCGCTCCTTACCGCCCGGAAAGCCGTGCGTTAGACCGCACGACCAACCGGGCGGGTTTCTAAAGGCATAATATGCTGATGACATTCTGCTTGAAATTTCTCTGTGTGTTTACAACACTAACTCAGAATCAATTTTCACTTCGAGAAATTTTGTGTTTGTCACGCAATCTATAGAGGTGCCATCTACATTTAATTTGACAGTATAATTTTCCCTCTTCGAACTGAAATTCATGTTTTTTATTCAGTGAGAACGTAATTTCTATTTGTAAGCCGTGTTTGGAAAGCAAGCATACTCAAAGCACTAATGCAGGACTGCTTGCCTCTAAGCCCGTGGGAAAGGTATGGGATAAGATGCACATTGATTCTGCGGGACCACTACCAAAGTCCAAAGAAAGTAATACCTATATTTTAGTTTGCGTATATACCTTCTCGCGATTTACGTGGTTCCTCCCGAACACGGCAGCTACCACCAAGGCGGTGATTCATCAATTGAAAAGTTAGTTTGCTAAGTGCGGCCCATCGCGTTCCTTAATGACGGACAATACTACAGGTTTTACATCGTATGTGTTAAAGAGCTTTTGTGTGGACCTTGTGATACGCCGTAAGACAACCCCTCCGCCCTTCCTTACGACACGAATCCATCCTATGCGAAACTAGTCAATAGGAATTTGCGTTCAGCCTTAATCGTTTATCATAGTCGCGACTAAACCTTACGGAACCGATCTCTACCATGGTTATTGGTAGCCTTAAATGTGGCTAGGCACGAGTGTCATCGGGCCACGCTCACCGACCTGTCTTTCACGTTTAAAGTTACCACTCCACTGAGCAACCTATGGTCAATGTAGGAATTGTTGCCTCATAAAGTTTCCCAAGAGCAGTCGTTGCCCAGTGGAGGAAAGCATGCAATAATATCATAAATACTCAAAGCGTGAAGCACTAAAATATAAAAAGCACCGGTGGCCTTACCCTTACCAGATTTGAGATAAAGTTATGATGCAGAATCTGGGTGTGGCCAGTTAGGCTATTAATAAGGCCACCGAAAAACTACTACCGTGATATCACAGGCCTTGGGAAATTGTGGAGTTTATTACACCTGTCACCTTGTTTCTCTTCGATGCTGAAAGTAAACGGACCCTAAGAGCTCATCTGTCCCAAGTAAAGTCGGTAGTTAAAGGGGTAGGATCCTTACATAAGGACCCTAAATGGTAGTGGGTCGTTGCGGGCGGGGGCGCGCTCTAGAATAGCGTGGTCGGAAGGGGGGGGGGGGGGGAGGAGGAGGAGTATGATGGCAAGCGCTTAGGGGTGGCGCCATCCTGGGCCGGAAACCTGATATAGAGGCGCAGAGCGGTAGCTGGTGTAAGTTGTGCACTAGCAGACGGCAGGTTCCTCCTGGGCACGCTTGCTACGGATTGTGTGTGAACTGCCTGCCTAAAGCCACTCTCTGGACCTTGGAAGAGAGCGGTGTTTATCAAAATTTCAAGGTGGTGTTGGTGAGTTCCTATGGGACCAAACTGCTGAGGTCATCGGTTCCTAGGCTTACACACTGCTTAATCTAACTTACGCTAAGGACTACACACATACCCGTGCCCGAGGGAGGACTCGAATCCCCGACGGGGGGAGCCGCGCGAGTCGTGGCAAGGCGCCCGAGACCCCGCGGCTACCCCGCGCGGCTTTTGAGGTCGGGTGTGCATATGGAAATGTCGTGGAAATGTGGGCTGAGGAGGAGGGTGGCGCTGGGTGACCTACCGAAAGCAAAGGATTATGGCGGTACGTTCACTCGTCTGTTCTGCGCCTATATTACTACTATATAACATGTGCCTACATTTCGAGTTACGCAGCCAGTGTGGATACTAGTGCTGACAAATCAGTATTCTGTTATCATTTTGCTGCTAACGGTTGAGCTTACATCACAAAATTGTCTCTTTTAGGAACAGTTGTAACTGATATGTTAGATCGACCTGTTTCTCACATCGCAATAACCCTTCTAGATTATATGCATGTCATATGCTGTGCCTGAGGAGACGAATGTTGAAGAAGTGTTTCTGTATGATACAAGTAAATCTACATTTACATCGATACTCTGCAAATCACATTTAAATGCCTGGCAAAGGGTTCATCGAACCACCTTCACAGCTCTCTGTTATTCCAAACTCGTATAGCGCGCGGAGAGGACGAACACCTATATCTTTCCGTACGAGCTCTGATTTCCCTTATTTTATAGTGGTGATCGTTTTTCCCTATGTAGGTCGGTCTCAGCAAAATATTTTCGCATTCGGAGGAGAAAGTTGGTGATTGCAATTTCGTGAGAAGATTCTGTCGCAACGAAAAACGTCTTTCTTTTAATGATGTCCTGCCCAAATACTGTATCATTTCAATGACGCTATCTCCCTTATTTCGCGATAATACAAAACTTGCTGCCCTTCTTTGAACTTTTTCGATGTACTCCGCCAGTCCTATCTGGTAAGGATCCCACACCGCGCAGCAGTATTCTAAAAGAGGACGGACAAGCGTACTGTAGGCAGTTTCCTTAGTAGATCTGTTACATTTTCTAAGTGTTCCGCCAATAAAATGCAGTCTTGGGTTAGCCTTCCCCACGACATTTTCTGTGTGTTCCTTCCAATTTAAGTTGATCGTAATTGTAAACCTAAGTATTTCACTGATTTTTCGTGTAACCGAAGTTTAACGAATTCCTTTTAACACTCATGTGAATGACCTCACACTTTTCGTTACTTAAGGTCAACTGCCGATTGAGATATCTTTTCTAAATCGTTTTGCAAATTGTTTTGATCTTCTGATGACTTTATTAGTCGATAAACAACAGCGTCATCAGCAAAAAACCTAAGACGGCTCTTCCAATTGTCTCCTAAATTGTTTATATAGATCAGGAACAGCAAAGGGCCTGCAACACTACCTTGGGGAACGCCAGGAATAATTTCTGTTTTGCTCGATGACTTTCCCTCAGTTACTACGAACTGTGACCCCTCTGACAGGAAATCACAAATTCAGTCTGATAACTAAAACAATATTCCATAAGCGCACAATTTCACTACAAGCCGCTTGCGTGGTACAGTGTCAAAAGCCTTCCGGAAATCCAGAAATACGGAATCGATCTGAAATCCCATTTCAATAGCACTCAACATAAAAATGTTCAAATGTCTGTGAAATCTTATGGGACTTAACTGCTAAGGTCAACAGTCCCTAAGCTTACACACTACTTAACCTAAATTATCCTAAGGACAAACACACACACCCATGCCCGTGGGAGGACTCGAACCTCCGCCGGGACCAGCCGCACAGTCCATGACTGCAGCGCCTTAGACCGCTCGAGCACTCAACACTTCATGTGAATAAAGACCTCGTTGTGTTTCACAGGAACGATGTTTTATAAATCTATTTTCTCTTTGAGGTAATTCATAATGTTACAACACAATATATGTTCCAAAATCCTGCTGCATATCGACGTTAATGATATGGGCCCGTAATGTAGTGGATTACTCCTAGTATCTTTGTTGAATATTGGTGTGACCTGTGCAACTTTCCAGTCTTTGGTTACGGATCTTTCTTCGAGCGAACGGTTGTATATGATTGTTAAGTATGGAGCTAATGCATCGGCATACTCTGAAAGGAACCCAATTGGTTTACAGTCTGGGCCAGAGCACTTGCTTTTATTAAGTGATTTAAGTTGCTTCACTATTCCGAGGATATCTACTTCTACGTTACTCATGTTGGCAGCTGTTCTTGGTTCGAATTCTGGAATGTTTACTTCTTCTTTTGTGAAGGCATTTCGGAAGGCTGTGTTTCGTAACACAAGCACTGTCTTCGATAGTATCTTCATTGCTATCGCGCAGAGATGACATTGGTTGTTTCTTGCCGCTAACATACTTCCAATAGGACCAGAATATCTTTGGAATTTCTGGCAGGTTTCAAGACAAAGTCTCGTTGTGGAAACTATTATAAGCATCTCGCAATTAAGTCCGTGCCAAATTTCGAGCTTCTGTGAGAGATCGCCAGTCTTGGCGATTTTGCATCTGTTTAAAGCAGAGTGATTTTAAAGGTTCACGTTACAGTGAAAATCATTCAAATATAGATGTACGTATAATTCTGTATTTAAGTATGCTGAAAATATATTATTCTGTTTAAAAAGACTCGTTGGTTGTTTTACTCACACTGTTAGCAACCATGTTTGACCTAATTGTGTGTCAGGGGTATCTGAAACTTACGTAAAGTTCTAGTACTATATGGCTGACAAGGTTATAGCATGTGACCACGGTGTTATTGTGAAATAAATAAATAAATCTGGAGCAGACTAGTATGTCCGTGCTCTCTCTGTAAATTGCTTGCAGCTTGGTAAAATCCTGTGGTTATCTAACCTTAGGGATATTGGTTTCCAGGAGTTAATTATGGTTGATTTCAGATTACCAAGTGAATTGTGTTACAGCCCAACGTTCGAGGCCTCTAGTGAATACTGTGAGCAGCACAAGTCCGGCGCCAGTTGCCGCTGTATGCTGCGATGCGATTGTGTGCCTAGCGGGCCTGAAGCTACTGGGTGCCTGGTTTGTCAACCAAGCTGCAGTAAAAAGATATTTACTAATCCTTGTCAAGTGTTGATAATTAATGTAACCTTAAATGTTGGTAAAGCCTATCTGATTTTGAAAGTACAAGAGATGGTTTCATTACCTGGTGTGCGAGAGGTGAACATAAATTTGGAAAAAAATAGTTTTCTTATTTACTATTTCATGCCTGTTATACTGAGGTGCGTAAATAATTATAGTGTTACAGATTTTTGTTGTCAAGCGGTTCCAAGCAATTATGTAAATGGTCATTATGCTTTTACAGTGTTTTGGTTAAGTAATTTCAAGTATATGAAAATTTGAAAGGAAAGTAGTTCTATTTAGTTGCAAGTTTCCATGAATTATTTAATTAAAAGTTGTCTGTTAAACATCCACTGGGACATATAAATCTACAGAAGGTGAACCCAAAAAGGGAGATTGCGATTAATGATTTAATAATTTGTATGAATGTTTAATTTTAATAAAAATTTAAAAGTACCAGTCCGCCTTTCTAACTCTCAGTCCTCGCTCCATATTAACTCCTGGTACAAAGTTTATCCTACTCTGTTAGAGCATTCTGGTTCTTCTTGTTTCTCATAATTTCTGCAGTGCCTCGTTCGAGATATAAGTTATTACTCTAAAAGGCTACTGACGATGGTTATCGACACTTTCAGTGCTCTATGTATTGCATAGCCTCTGTCAGTTCTCGCGCTTTCAAATCTATATCGTCATACAGCAACAGATATTCCGAGCAATAAAGCACTTGTCTCATTTCTCCCAGTTTGCATTCTTCATGTTGTCTTTTGCTCTTTCACGCACGTTTTCTGTGAAGTATTGCGCTTGCCTCTAGTGATAATATAGTGTGTGATTTTATGGTTTTTCAATGTCATTCCAGTCACAAGCTTCTAGCCTTTCGTACTGCTGCCCGCCGTTGCCATATTTGAAGTTGTTCCTGTTATCTCTTTTTAAGTTGGTAGATTACGAGGTATATTAATTAACTGTAGGTTGTGTTCTATGATGGTTTCTCCTAGCTGCTTTCCACGGTTCTGTGAAGCAAATCTAACAACACAGATTAAGCGTTTACACCCGTGACAAGAATGTCACTAATATACTGTACTTTAGCCTCACAAGATAATCGTCAACATGAAAATAAATGGAAATCAGCATGCACCGCCATGTAATATAGTCATAGAGAAGATGGTTCAAATGGCTCTGAGCACTATGGGACTTAACTTCTGAGGTCATCAGTCCCCTAGAACTTAGAACTACTTAAACCTAACTAACCTAAGGACATCACACACATCCATGCCCGAGGCAGGATTCGAACCTGCGACCGTAGCGGTCGCGCGGTTCCAGACTGTAGCGCCTAGAACCGCTCGGCCACTCCGGCCGATCACCAAAACCGCTGTCCACCCTGCATCGAGATGAAGGGATGCTAATCCATTTCTCCCATGAACGTCCTCAGGAACACGTGATAAATGTATAATTCAGAAAATTGCAAGAACTTTGGCTGCTACATGGAATGAACCCTCACGAGTACCGATTTAGGAGAGGCAATTCAACAGCACATGCAATAAATAAGGCGTTCTCATTTAGGACGGTCGCTTATTCTACATCAAGTCTAGCAATGGTGACAAGTATTACCGGCGCTTTCGGCAACCGATGGCGGCCGTCTTTCTTTGATCGCAGGGCGGAGTTGTGGAGTCCAGATACACTTTATGATCAAAAGTATTCCGACACCACTACGCGATGCGGAATTGACCACTAAATGTCACGAGATGTGGACCCGCCAGTATAAAAGGAGATCGAAAGGATTGTGTTATCAGTGGGGAAGCAGTAACAGTAGAATGAGTCAGTCAAGAGGGCTCAGTTAGTTCGAACGTGGACTAGTCGTTGGATTCCAAATAAACAGATCCGTCATGGACATCTGAAGTCTTCTGAAAGTGCCCAAGTCGACTGTTGATGTGACTGTGACACGAAAATGCGATCAAACAGACACAGCTAAGCCTAGACCAGGCAGACCTCATGTACTAACGGACAAGGACCGTCGAGTATCGAGGAGAGAGACTGGAAATGATCGAATGAAATCCTCCCATTGAAGGAATTACTGTTGAGATGCAACGAGGTACCAACAGTCCAGCTAGCATAACGACTGTGCGCAGTGATTTAAAAAGAATGGGGTACAATGGTCGAGCAACTCCTCATGTGCCTCTATTAAACGCTGAGTGACGCTTGCGGTGGTGTGAAGAGTAATACCACTGGACAGCAGATGATTGGAAACAGGTGATTCGGAGTGATAAATCAGGTAGCCAATAGAAGGGTTTTGATTTGCCGGATGCCTGGAGAATATTACCTGCCTTCGTATGTGGTGCCAGCAATGAAGTACAGAGGTTGTGTTAGAGCATAAGTTTTTTGTGGTTAGGGTGCGCTTAAGGGGAGACGGAAGGCAAGTGGGCTTCAAAAATTCGGTTTTTAGATTTTAGCATATTTGAAATGCTTGGTCTTTCCTGCGTGAAACAGTTTTTGTTTTATATAAATACGACAATTTTTTGGTGAGATATGATGGTTTTCCTGACGCACGGTCTTTGCCCGAATGATCCTGACACTTGGTGCAAGTACAGGAGAAGTGCCAGATATGACCACAAACATTCTTTACCTGCATCATTAATGAATGAAATTAAACCCATATTTAGAGATCTTTGTAAAGATAACTTGATGAAGAAATGTATTCATGGGAAAACCCAAAATTTAAATGAATGTGTGAATTCTGTCATTTGGAACCCTTTACCGGAAACTGTATTTGTTCAGCTTACAACCCTCAAATTTGGTGTTTATGATGCTATTTTATGCTTCAATGATGGCGTAATTAGGAAACTGGATGTTTTGGAATTAGTGGGCATCAAATCTAGTGGAAATACTGCAAAATCCTCAGTGTAAATAGATAAAGAGATAATCCTCAAAGCAGATATTTCTAATTTAAAATGCACAAAAGAAGCCAGACAGAAAAGAAGAGGGACCAACAGAAGAAAAGAAAATCTGTATGATCCAGATGACCCTCCGTATGGTCCAGGAAAATTTTAGTGGTAAGTAATTCTCATCAATAACTATACTAGAATTGCAATAGTAAACTTTAAATGTATTTTTCTAAAAACTAAATTTTGTTTACTTTCAGGTTCCATTATTTGATAAACTAATGGGGTTAGAAACATGAAATTTGGTCAATTTGTACTGCAGATGTTAATAAGTTATTACAAGTAAATTGAGAACCACCAAAGAATCAGAAACAGTTTTATAATAATTAATGTACAAAAAATTAAATTTTATTAGTGAAAGAATAAAATGTTTTTCTTCAAAACCATAAGAGGTATTATGTTCATTTTACTTGTAAATCAAGGCATATATTTTATACATATGCAGTAAAAATTTCATTGTTTTATTACTTATAGTTCTTTTGAAAAGAGTACCTATTCAAAGGGTAAAATAGCATTGGTAGAATAGGAATAAAAATTGCCTTCCGTCTCCCCTTAGGAAAATGATAAATGCAAAAGGATATGAACACATTTTACAGCACTGGAGCGACAGTTCGGAGATGATAACTTACTGTATCAGCATACAGTGCAGCCTTTCATAAAGCAGCAGCTGTGAGACAACGGTCTGTGGACAAGAATATACTTGAAATGGACTGGCCTGCCACGAGTCCTGACCTGAATTCTGTGGAACACCTTTGGGATGCGTTAGATTGTTGGCTTCACTTCTGACCTGATCGTCCAACATCACTACATTCTCTGGTTTCAGCTCTTGAGGAAGAATGGCTAGTCATTCCTCTACAGACATCCCGACACCTCACTAAAAGTGTCCCCAGCAGAGTTCAAGTCATCACAAAGGACACACCCTAATACTGATGTCCACTAATAGGTGTCCGTATATTTCTGAAAAGATAGCGTCTGCTGTACAATAGCCTAAGAAACTATTGCCGCGGAAGACAAGCATCCCAGGACAGGAAATGACGAAAGCAATCACTAAAGGCTGTCTCAGAGGTCAGTTTGTGGTCCAGAGATTTGGGATGTAGCAGTGGAACTCTCACTACAGAAGTTACATGACAGCAGTAACGTAAGCGGACTGGTAGCATTTGTAGCTGAAGCGTCGTTCATTGTGAGGGGAGAGTCGATAATAATAGCAGAATGTAAACATTATGCTGCACTCCAACTTTAAAGATGCTGTCAAACTGCCAGATTTTCACTAGCATTTCTGAAAACCATTGAAAAGGATCCTATCACTAAATTAGAAAACTAAATTTAAGTATGCACCAATTAGAAGTGCAGTAACGAGATATGAGTGTGTAGGTATATTGCTAGATGAAAACTTATTTCACATATACAGAAGAGGCAGGCAGAAAAGGGACGAAATTATAGCTATTTAAATAGAAAATTTCGATTTCCTTTGAAAACAGAGTATACCACCAAAATATATTAGTAATAGTTGTGGGACAGGAAGCGAGCCTGTATCCTCGTAGACTGTACAGCTTATCAAGCTAGTTTCAGGACTTTGGTAAGGGCGACGAGATGTGCTACTGAGATTACCGGGCGCCTACTGTACGACCGCGAGCGATGCATCGCCGCTGCTTCTGAGAATATGCCCGTTGTATCAAGAAATCAGGAAAATAGGAGTCCTATATTGGTTATAGAAATGGCTCTGAGCACTATGGGACTTAACATCTGAGACGTCAGTCCCCTAGAACTTAGAACTACTTAAACCGAACTAACCTAAGGACATCACACACGTCCATGCCCGAGGCAGGATTCGAACCTGTGACCCTAGCGGTCGCGCGGTTCCAGACTGTACCGCCTAGAACCGCTTGGCCACCACGGACGGCCGGTTATAGAAGGATTGCCAAACGGAAGTATGTAGATACTTTGATTTTTAATATAAATTGCATTGGACAACCATGGCAAAATGAATGGGACTCTTCTGATACGGGCAGAATGTCTCCAACATCAGGGAGAGGATAAGTGTGAGATTCCTTAACCCGTCAGAAGGTCCGACACATCACCTGACTTGACTAATCATGGTCCGTGTGCTGTCTATAAAATCAAGAGGCGGGTGAGTGATATTGTGGCATTGTAGGTGATCCAAAACACAGATTACAGGGTCGTGCGTTTCACGAAGATGCAGCGGTCATGGGCAGCAGGAATTAGGGACGCTGGATCCCGAAGCAGCACTGAGGAACGGGTCGATTTGGCACATCTTGGACGATACTGCAGCCACAGTGCAAGACCAGGAAGACTTCACCCAGAAAATCAAACACACGACTGTCTGCTGCCAGACCTGCCAGCCAACTCTCCGTGTACATGGAGGGAAGGCAACTGAGGTCGCTGACCGCTGCAAGAAATCTTCAACATTGCTACTGCATTAGTAAGAGCGATTCCAGACAAGTAGATTGTAACAGTGAATTGTGCTATCGATTGGCATAGTGGAATGTCCCCATGGAATCCACCACTCAGCGGCTGTTGACAGGGTAGTTTCAGGTAATAGCCGAAATAACCCCAGTAACTTGGGCATTTGAGTTCTGCGAGTTAACTGGCCCTAATGAACTAACGATGAGACTACAGTACCGTTAGTGATCAAAGGGGCAGTAATAACAACTATATTCATTTTTATTATACACAAATATGTTATGGCCCTTTCAGCAATTCGGATAACAAGAACAAATATAAAATCTCACCTATCACGATTCAGGATTTACATCACGCATCGGTCGCTAGAATGATTTGGCAAGTAAGTGTGTCAAATGTTAGGTGAATGTTCATACTATTTTGACCGCTGTCGGTCCGATTAAATTGTCGCCTGCTAGTGCAGTCCCCAGGTCAGAGGTGAAAAGTAAAATTTGCGTTCAAGCCCAATGATTAGTGTTTTGGAAATAAAGGGTTCGTTGGCAAACAAATAAGGATGCGATAGAAACTCAGCTTATAACAGACATTTCCAGAAACCAAATGAAATAGCTGACTATCGGAAGAAAAAAGCTATCTGTAAGCTCTTGCAGTAGTTGAATCATTTGCCGGCCGTTGTGGCCAAGCGGCTTTAGGCGCTACAGTCTGGAACCGCTCGGCCGCTACGGTCGCAGGTTCGAATCCTGCCTCGGGCATGGATGTGTGTGATGTCCTTAGGTTAGTTAGGTTTAAGTAGTTCTAAGTTCTAGGGGACTGATGACCTCAGATGTTAAGTCCCATAGAACTCAGAGCCATTTGAACCATTTTTTAGTTGAATCATTTGGGTAAAACTGATGCTACTGCACCAGAATTCATCACATCGCCGCCTATAATACGCTCTTTGCTGCAGCTTTACTTCGAACACCAGTGCCCCAAAACCTGCCCTTTGAAACAAACATTGTAAGCGGACGTACAGCGGAAGTTAAAGATGCGTACATGGCCAGCAGCACTTGGCGGACACTGAATACATTGTAGGCGACAGGCAGGCGTCTTCCTCCTCGTTTTTTCTGTCCATTGGCCGGCGTGAGAGCCAGCAACCTCATACCGCTCCCGGAAAAAGTTTAACAGACCCTTTTTTAAAGCATGGGTAGCTGCACGCTATTCTAGCGGGAAGACTGCGATTTAGCAAATATTAAAGTCATATACACAGTGAGCGATCTAACTTAACTAGTAACAAGACACATACCTAAAGACAGAGGTATAGTTAAGAGAGACATACGTATCAGGCACAAAAAGTTAAATTAACAGTGAGTATAGTATAAGGGAAAGAGGACTGGCATGTGGAGGGGGACCAAGTAGTCTCCCATTGGTTAAATTCGAATGTAACAGTTAGATTGATAGAAACGCCAGGAATACTAAAAAAATGGCGAGTGGATACTTCACTCTTTGAGGGGACAAGAGGCACAATGGATATCCCTCAGGAGGGCCAGCACTGTTACTAAGCACTGGGTTCCATGCAAGTGCGGTGGCTCGCATGGAAACATGGGAAGACTTAACCTAAATATATTTATTTATTATGATGTAGATTTTTTATAACATATATCTGCCTGTCAGTAATTTATATTGTGTTTGAGTGTACATTGTCCTTATTGGAATAAATAGAACATATTTGTCATGCATTGGCAAATGATATTTTAATGTGCCCAACAGCATGTTTATCGAAATATCAAGTGTAGCTTCCCAGTTAACACTGAAATATGAAGGCCGCTAAAGGTTTCCTTCAATATTTTCTAGGTGATAGAGCCTATTGGCGGCTCTTTTACACAATAGGTAACGTGTCTGTATTATTTGAGCATCACTGATTATCTCGCAACAGGGCCAAAGAAACTCTCACGTTGTAAGGTATGCGGCAGCGAGAACGGACAACATGAATAACCTCACACATGGTGACGCCTTCCAGGATTTGCGAAGTGTTTACCCTATAGCAGATGTGAGGGGATGAGAGCCAGGCAAGACGAATGTGCAGCAGATGCAGCTAGGCGACGAGTGTGAGTAGTGAACACGTACAAAACATTATTGCAGTGGCTACTGAGTTAACACGAAACAAAGCAAAAGTAAATTTCGGGATAGGAGTGTGTTTTTCTCTTTTTTTGTGTGAAGTGACAAATGTTTCGTGGGAGTAAATACACTGGTGTCCAAAATTAAAGCAACAAACAGAAATTTTGCGAAGGGATAGTAAAGTAGAAACAATGTAAAGAATACAGAACGTAGTCAACAGGAACATGCATAACGGTAGACAAAAATGTTCCTCATTTTTTCCAGCTTAACGAACTTTCACACATTCTGACAACTGGTTAATGTGCTCAGAGGAGGAGGAGGAGATTAGTGTTTAACGTCCCGTCGACATCGAGGTCATTAGAGACGGAGCGCAAGCTCGGGTGAGGGAAGGATAGGGAAGGAAATCGGCCGTGCCCTTTCAAAGGAACCATCCCGGCATTTGCCTGATGCGATTTAGGGAAATCACGGAAAACCTAAATCCGGATGGCCGGAGACGGGATTGAACCGTCGTCCTCCCGAATGCGAGTCCAGTGTGTAATGTGCTCAGTATAGGGTGTGACCACCTCTGGCACCAATAGAGGCCTGACAACGACGGGACGTACTGTTAATGATGTCATAAATCTCATGCTGAGGCAGTAACACCCATCCTCCCTGCAGAGCTGCTCACAAGTCTTGGAGAGTGCTTAGTGGATGCTGACGTGATACAACCTGTTTCCCTTGTGCATCCCTGATATTCTCTACGGGATCCAAATCGGGAGAGCGAGCAGGACACGCCATGCGTGCAATATCTTCAGTTCCGAAAAAAAAAAAAAAAAGTCGGCCACCTGTGCTCTATGAGATCGAGCATTATCGTCCATCAATACGAAGCCTGGGTCCACAGCACCTCGCAGCAACCGCGCATGAGATCCCAAGATCTCCTCACGGTACGTGGCAGCAGTTAAATCTCGCTGATTCACACTACAATTTCGTGTAGAGGTGTTCGAGTGGTCAACATATTACCTGCCCACACCATTGGGGATCCTCCTCGATATCGGCCTCTTTCCACAATGTTTGGGTCCCGAAATCGTGTTCCACGTGCTCTACAGATGCGAATCTGCCGCGAATCACTCTCCAGATCAAATCGGGACTCATCCGTGAAAAGAACTTCGGACCACCTTTCGACTGTCTAGCTGGCATGTTGACCGATCCACTCCAGACATTCCCTTCTATGAAGACACGCCAGAGGTAAACAGATAGCAGGTCTCCAACAATAAAGGCCACTCTGCCGAAGCCTTCTATACACCGCTGGCCTCGATACAACACGTCCAGGGGATGCTGCGAGGTGAGATGCTAGTTGCAGTGCAGTACTAAGACAGAATCATCGTGCCCTTACAGTCAAATAACGATTCACACTTTCTGATAGCACACGTGGTTGGCCCTGTCCTGGTCTCCGGGATACAGATTCGATCTCTGTTTACTGTTGCCTCGTCCGAGAATCACCAGAACGATTCACGTTAAGCGATTGGGTCATATCAGTTTGCGACTCTCCTGCTTCCATTCTTCCTAGCCCCCCCCCCCTCCCCACAGCATAGTGTGTGTAGGCGTCTTATCTGTGCCATACTGCACCGTCTGTGACTGTGTGTACAGCGATTGTGAATGTGGGACTACCCTGAAAACACTACCCCACTTGATAGCTGCCCTGACGTCGTGGTTGTCCGTTGATCGCAATGCCATCTTCCGTGCAGAACACGATGGTAACGACATCTGTTGACAGTTTGTATGATTATATCGTGAATTAGAGACAGGACAGGGAAATAGCAGTTTGTTGCTTTAATTTTGGACACCAGTGTATATCGCCACACACTGAATAATTAAAATGTTAGGTTTGCTAAACAAATTTTTGTTTCGTTTTGGGATTTTTCTTGTTCTACGAAAGTTTTATACTATTTAGTGTACTTGCTAGGTTAAGAACGTGCATGCGACGAATAAGTAGTGAAATGTCTGTTATTTTGGAGGGGTTTCAGCCAAAGCATAGGCATCGCATTTTGTGTAATTATTTTGAGGGTTGTGACAAAACATAGCCAGAGAACGCGTGCTACTGGTAGTATAAACCAATTGCGTTGCATTCAGTCAATTGCTAAGTAGCTAGTCAATATGGAAGATTGTTCAGAAAACGCACAGGAGTGTAGACTAGGAGCAGGTACGTCCTTAGTAGTAGACTTTAATAGCGATTGTCTGCTTCTGGCTGATCTGAGCAGACTAGACTGAATTTTGCGAGTGCTTCACGAATGAAATCTATAGCAGAGAGTCCAGAGATAAGGTACGTGCAGGGAACTATAGGCGAGGAACAGGTAGCCAGAATTAAAGAAATAGTGAGTAAACAGAAAGGTATGGACAAAAGACACGAAGCACTAACCCAAAATATGCCTACAAATATGCCTTCCACTAATAGGAAGTTTGAAGTGCAAACTAAAGCAGTTGCCGAAATTCAGAGACTTGCAGTAAAACTAAATACTGTAGAAGGAGCGTCAGGAGGAGCGTATGAGCAGCGCCGCGAAAAATGTCGAAGACATTATTGAGGGATTAGCCTTGGAACTGCAACAGGAAGTGTCGGCTGCCCATACTGAAATGTTGGCACAAACGACCGTAGTGCATGAGTGGATAGAGGAACAATCACAACAACTAGCTGTGAACAGAGGTAGTAGAAACAAGAGTGGTAGTTCGAGTCACTAAGATGACGGAGAGAATTGAGTAGTTGTTGGAACAGGTGGTGACTAATAGTATGTGACAGCTGAATATTGTCTCAGTTATGTGACTGGATTCGTGTTTTTCTGTCAGAGAGATCACAGTTCGTAGCAATTGACGGAAAGTCATCGAGTAAAACACAAGTGATTTCTGGCGTTCCCAATGGTAGCGTTATTGGCCCTTTGCTGTTTCTGATCTGTATAAACGATTTAGGAGACAATTGGAGCAGCCGTCTTAGGGTGTTTGGAGATGATTCTGTCCTTTATTGTCTAGAAAAGTCATCGGAAGATTAAAACAAATTGCAAAAGATTTATAAAAGCTATCGGTATGGTGCAAAACTTGGCAATTGACCCTAAATAACGAAAAGTGCGAGGTCATCCACATGAGTGCTAAAAGGAATCCGTTAAGCTTCGATTAAACGATAAATCAGTCATATCTGAAGGCCGTAAATCCAACTACATACCTAGAAATTACATTTACGAACAACTTAAATTGGAAGGAACACACAGAAAATGTTGTGCGAAAGGCTAACCAAAGACTGCGTTTTATTGGCAGGACACTTAGAAAATGTAACAGATTTACTAAAGAGATTGCCTACACTACGCTTGTCCGTCCTCTTTTATAATACTACTGAGCGGTGTGGGATTCTTACCGGATAAGACTGACGAAGTACATCTTGATAGTTCAAAGAAGGGCAGCACGTTTTGTATTATCGCGAAATAGAATATTTGGGATGGGCATCATTAAAACAAAGGCGTTTTTCGTTACTATGGAATCTTCTCATGAGATTTCAATCACCAGTTTTCTCATCCGAATGCGAAAATAGTTTGTTGACGCCGTCCTATATAGGGAGAAACGATCATCGTGATAACATCAGGGAAATCAGAGCTCGCACGGAAAGATGTAGGTGTCCGTTTTTTCCGCGCGCTGTACAAGATTGGAATAATAGAGAATTATTGTGAAGGTGTTTCGCTGAACCCTCTGCCAGGCATTTAAATGTGATTTGCAGAGTATCCATGTAGATGTAGCTTCAGGAATAGATGACCAACGTTGTGGAGCGGGTGAAACTACTCACGTCTGTGAGTAGTTCTGTTTTATCTGATCAATCTGAAAATATAAACCGGGCAAGACGGGATGATAGCGAAATAGGAATGAAGTAAGGGAATGATGACGAGATTAGCGAGGGTTTTTTATCTATCTGCGCACCTCATCCTTTCCACCCAACTGGGAAAGTCCATCCTGTTGCATTTATGAAGCAAAAGAAATGGAGCGAGTGGCGAAAGACTAGCTATGCTATGAGTCGGTGACAGTATGGAGCTTTAACGTGGATTCTAAGAATGGCGGAATTCTACCAGACTTTCGGAGAATTTGAAGCTGCGTTCCTGGCAAAATTTTGGTAAAATGCTATGCAAAGGAGCCTGAGGAACCTAATTTACCAAGGCAAACCGTCTGAATGAGGCTGTAGAATGAGCCTTCACGGCTTTTACAACAAATACATTGAACAGACCTTGTATTTATCTGGGCCATTTCGACCCGAAGAATGGGCAATGTTAATTATTGTGAAGTTAACTGAAGAACGTGCAGGAGCGGCTTATAGCAATACCTAGAGGTTATATGGGAAGTCTAGACAATCTCGATGCTCTTGGTGTAGGAAATCTATCACCACGTCCCAGTGATGGGACAGGGCATAGGCTGCCGACAAAAGACGTCGACGGAGTCGAGAGCGACGGTGGAGGCCACGTAGACGGTCCTCACCAAGTCAAAATAAGCATGTTTGGCCACGGAGCAAAAACGAGACGGATTACGAGCGTGGAAGAGTTAGATGTAAGACCCGGAGCGACCTAGCAGAACAGGGGGTCAGGAGTAGTGCAAGAACCTGCACAACAGTTTAAGGGAAACAAGGATTAGTTTCTGAAAGAATCCGTTCAGAGACGACGGGACAAAATGGGCCTACCATATTCAGATGCTACGTTACGACGAGCAGGCGCACGAAGTATGCGCGAAGTATTGTTGTCGGGAGACGAGGCAGAAACAACTGAAAAGTACTAACCAGACATTTACGATAGGAAAGTGCTTGCTATTCTAGATTATGGAAGAAGTCTGTCCACTTTGTCGAAAGGGTCTTAAGCCTTACTTATAAAAATGGGTTTGCCTCCCACGTTGCCGCTATCACGAGTCAGATTCGTGGATGCTGTGGGAAAGAGAAGCCAATCTTTAAGAAAGCAAGTGTGGCTGGAGTTGACGTTGCAGAATTCAACCCCTTCATGATTGTCATTTCACATTTATGCATTCCACTTCTCCTGGGATGGGATTGGCTAAGAGACGCACAAGGCAGTTTAGATGTTGATAAGGGGCTATATCGGACGGAAAATAGGTGACCGTAGCGCTTAAGGAATGGGAAAGTAGAATGCCTCAAGTTGAATCGATTCTGGATTCGTCACAGATAGCAAGAGGAGAACCACAACGGTAATGACCATGGAAAAGCCCTTGGACATTCGCGAGCCTGTTCATACAATCGGCGGCTTCCAGCTCGATTCTAGTCCACCGCCAGCAATGGATGGGGAAGCCTTGACAATGCCAGCCACTTGTGCTGGCGAAACATCAGAACAATCATCAAACAAATGTCGGACGAACAACCCGAGACGAAAGCCAACAGACAATTTGTCGAAGTGGGCATTGCCAAACAGTGCATAGGCACCCAAAGGGCCATATTTGTATTCAACAGACACAGCTCACTAACTGAGACTTCAGTGGCAGAATCGACAGCAGAACGGGCAGTAACTCTTGACAGTCTTAGCAATGAAACAGTCGTGCAAATAGATGAAAATATCGCCGAACTAGTGGAAATACCACTCCTCTTAGAAATATGAGGAGCTATGTGAGCAAGAATTTAATAGAATCAAGAAAGAGTTGTTGTGTCATTACGGACTTGTGTTCTCGTCACATCTGGGTGAAATTATGCAGTATATGAGTTCAAAGTGAAATCTCACGCACTCTTCTACACTAAGCAAAGGTGGAGGCTGGGGACTAAGAATTCCAATACGTGCAATATGGAAGTATTACAGTGTAGCCAGTAAGCTGTTACAACAACTCGATGGAGAGGGATCAGTGCGGTTCTCTCTTGACACTCGCAAGTTTAATCACATTTTGGCAGAGGAAGGGGAATGATTAAGATTAATCGATGAATTGTTGCGGAGATTTCATGGGCTTCAGAAGCTTATTAGCCTCGATCTTCCACATGGATATAGACAAATTAAGGTAGCACCAGGTTGTTGACAATTCACAGCTTTTCTGTATAGGTGTAAGACCTACCAATTTATAGGGTTACATTTTGGTCTTAGTATCTCAAATGCCACGTTTATGAGCGACGTGTTTGATCGCAGCCTGAGAAGTAATGTCACAATGTAAATAGATGATCTACTAATTGCAGCCAAAATGTGGCAGGAACACCACCAGATCTCAGGAAAAATCTTCAGAGCTCTGGGAGATAGAGGAGTGACTGTGGATTTGAAAAGGTCTGCATTGAGAAGAGACAACCCTATTTTCTGAGCCATAAAATTAATTGCAAAGGAATAATGCCTGATCCTAATAAGCTCAGTGCAATAAGAGACGCAGCAGTACCCACTAATGCAAGGCATGTACGCGCCTTCATGGGCTTCAAAGGAATCTATAGGCGGTACGTCAGTTTGCAGGCCCTCATTCCATCATATACCTTATTTCTTACTGTGAAAAATACATCAACGCCATCACAGACGCCGAGGCTAGCGTCCCGGGGACCGCCGACGCCGACAGCTGACGGAGCGGCTGGCGGGGCAGGGAACGTGAGTCGGCCGTGCGGCCTCAGGAAAGTAGTTCGTCAGCCCACCTGACGTCGGTGGTATATCTGATCGCCAAAATATTGAGCCCGTTGGACACTATCAACCGACAGTACACCTGTGGACTGTTTGATCAACAAATACGCCTGGAGAAATTGAAGAATCACTTGATACTTTCTTATTTAGTAACTTCGTTTTTCTACTTGCACTCAGGCCAGCCGCGGTGGCCGAGCGGTTCTAGGCGCTTCAGTCCAAAACCGCGCGACTACTGCTACGGTCGCAGGTTCGAATCCCGCCTCGGGCATGGATGTGTGTGATGTCCTTAGGTTAGTTAGGTTTAAGTAGTTCTAAGTTCTAGGGGACTGATGACCTCAGATGTTAAGTCCCATAGTGCTCAGAGCCATTTGAACCGTTTGAACTTGCACTCATAATTACACAAACACTAAGTCATTCTGAACTATTTGAGTATCATCATTAATACACTCCTGGAAATGGAAAAAAGAACACATTGACACCGGTGTGTCAGACCCACCATACTTGCTCCGGACACTGCGAGAGGGCTGTACAAGCAATGATCACACGCACGGCACAGCAGACACACCAGGAACCGCGGTGTTGGCCGTCGAATGGCGCTAGCTGCGCAGCATTTGTGCACCGCCGCCGTCAGTGTCAGCCAGTTTGCCGTGGCATACGGAGCTCCATCGCAGCCTTTAACACTGGTAGCATGCCGCGACAGCGTGGACGTGAACCGTATGTGCAGTTGACGGACTTTGAGCGAGGGCGTATAGTGGGCATGCGGGAGGCCGGGTGTACGTACCGCCGAATTGCTCAACACGTGGGGCGTGAGGTCTCCACAGTACATCGATGTTGTCGCCAGTGGTCGGCGGAAGGTGCACGTGCCCGTCGACCTGGGACCGGACCGCAGCGACGCACGGATGCACGCCAAGACCGTAGGATCCTACGCAGTGCCGTAGGGGACCGCACCGCCACTTACCAGCAAATTAGGGACACTGTTGCTCCTGGGGTATCGGCGAGGACCATTCGCAACCGTCTCCATGAAGCTGGGCTACGGTCCCGCACACCGTTAGGCCGTCTTCCGCTCACGCCCCAACATCGTGCAGCCCGCCTCCAGTGGTGTCGCGACAGGCGTGAATGGAGGGACGAATGGAGACGTGTTGTCTTCAGCGATGAGAGTCGCTTCTGCCTTGGTGCCAATGATGGTCGTATGCGTGTTTGGCGCCGTGCAGGTGAGCGCCACAATCAGGACTGCATACGACCGAGGCACACAGGGCCAACACCCGGCATCATGGTGTGGGGAGCGATCTCCTACACTGGCCGTACACCACTGGTGATCGTCGAGGGGACACTGAATAGTGCACGGTACATCCAAACCGTCATCGAACCCATCGTTCTACCATTCCTAGACCAGCAAGGGAACTTGCTGTTCCAACAGGACAATGCACGTCCGCATGTATCCCGTGCCACCCAACGTGCTCTAGAAGGTGTAAGTCAACTACCCTGGCCAGCAAGATCTCCGGATCTGTCCCCCATTGAGCATGTTTGGGACTGGATGAAGCGTCGTCTCACGCGGTCTGCACGTCCAGCACGAACGCTGGTCCAACTGAGGCGCCAGGTGGAAATGGCATGGCAAGCCGTTCCACAGGACTACATCCAGCATCTCTACGATCGTCTCCATGGGAGAATAGCAGCCTGCATTGCTGCGAAAGGTGGATATACACTGTACTAGTGCCGACATTGTGCATGCTCTGTTGCTTGTGTCTATGTGCCTGTGGTTCTGTCAGTGTGATCATGTGATGTATCTGACCCCAGGAATGTGTCAATAAAGTTTCCCCTTCCTGGGACAATGAATTCACGGTGTTCTTGTTTCAATTTCCAGGAGTGTAACATTAACTAATTTTTGCAGATTTTCATCGAAACAGAATTGATACATAGATGAACCAAAACATTATGGCTATTGTCCACTGCTAGATTGCATCCCGGAGGCGTTGCGGACACTTGACGCAGTAAGAAATGTAAATAGGCACAGCAGAGACCAAAGGGGAATCATCAAGACCATGATCATTTTCATGCACCAGAAGGATCACCATTGTATCATGCTATCATACACATTATCACAAGTGATAAAATTTTAAGTGTAATATAAAATAATATAAAAATTTCAAAAACAGTGTATCTTCCCCTCCAACTGGTTTCTTAAATAATTTGTCATACAGTTTTGTGTGTTTTAAAACATCGTTTAAATACGCGTAACCTTTGGCTGAAGAGGTGATAAGGTTTTGGACGTCCACGTCTTTTCACAGAACGTGCATCTCGGAAACTTGCCCGGTCTGTAAAGCAGGGTTGGCTGCGATGTATGACAGATCTAGCGTGATGTTCTGGGGAGAAGGGATTACACTTCTTTGTAGTTTCTCCTCCCAACCCAAACCAGTAAATTTAACTTTTCATCACCCTCACTTGGAATGTGACACAGATTTCTACGATTATTACAATAATGACAATAAAAGATATAAGAGTTTAGTATCTACTTGCTGATAAAAATGATGAAGTATCCAGAAAGTGTGGTCGGAAGTGAATGTACTTCGTACTGCACACACCACTGGCAGGTATGAGAGTTTGAATTCTCTGTGACAGAATGTCACCAGAGTACATTAGTGTTGTTTGTGTTTAGTGTTTTTATTTAGCCTGGTAAGGTGTATGAGGTGCGTGGACTCCGTCAGATGTTGAGTGACCACTGTAAAGGACACGCAGAAACCGCGTACTCGTATGAGACTGCATTATCGACACCTGACAGGGTCTGAAAGGAACCTCATTGTGGGTCTCCACTTGGCCAGCTGATACAATTCTGAAAAATCCAGATTTGTGCGGCATTCGGATGTTACAGTGGCCCAATTTTGGATTCTACGGGAATGTGAGGGTAGGTATACTCGTCGTCAAGGTCCGGTGCACGACGTGTGACCACTACAACGGACATAGCTGTATCATGCACGAAGCAGATCATATCCTTTTCACATCTGCGCCTGCCATCCAGGAAAATGTAATAGACTTCCTAGAACATCTTATGCCATCCCACACTGTTGTTTGGGGATTAACAGCAGTCGAACTAGGAAATTACCGTCCCATGCGTAGGATGCCGTTGACATCATAACACAAACGGCTACGTTTGAGATGGTGCCGTGCCCGGCAACCATGGGCCAGTAACGAATGGCATCAGACTGTGTTCGGTAATGAATCGCTGTTATGCAATACCCTGGGTGACCATCGTCGGCGACTATGGCGATGATCTGGTGAAAATTCTCAGTCTTCCTATATTTTGGAGATCGTCATGAACATCCTGAGTTCTCATCTGTTAACTTTCACGAGACAGTACTGTGGTGCTATTTTTCAGTAGGACAACCCAATTTAACACATGGTACGTCTCTGCATGAACTGTCTACGTGATGCTGAGGTACTCCCATAGCCAGCAAGATCCACAGATTTGTCGCTGATAGAAAATGTGTCGGACGTTAACTCCGTACCAGTGCCAGTAACTAGGATATCAAGCCAGTTACAACAGTTGTGGTTCAGCTTGCCTCAGGAGAAGATACAATGATTCTATGGCACCTTTGCCATCTAAACTACTGCATACATCCAGGCCAGAGGGGGTGCTGCTTCATACTGACGAGTGGGCTTATACTGGTAAGTCGTTTGGAAATTTGACTCGCTATTGTAATCACTGATATAACATCACATATCCTCTCACCCCGTGAAGTTTGATTTCGTATCCTCCTCCCTTTCGGGGAGCTTCATTTTTTTGTCAGACAGTGTAATAATAATAGTAATAATAATAATATGAATAATGATAACAGTAATAATACATCAGTGGTTAGGACAGGTAGTTATAATTAATTGAGAGGGCCGCCATTAGCAACGAGTGATCGCAGGACAATAAAATTTTGTGGAAACACTTATATGGATACGTGAAAGAGAAATAACGAAAAAACCGTTGATATAAACGCCTTTTTATTTCCACATGAGAGGGGAGCATGTGTTAACTTCTTACCATGTTGAAGTTGGAGGTTGCAGATGTTGCTCAATATGACGACCATCTACATCCACGACAGCTTGGAATCGCACCAGAAATTATTCTACTGCTCTCCGACTTCTGGATCGGTGAACCGCGGATTTGCTCAACTCTCGTCACACAGCTCGTGCACTGTTTGAAGACCGCCCATTGCGTCCAGTATTCTCAGCCATGGCAACCATAATTTCCTCAACAATTGCTCCCAGGAGCAACTCCAAAATCGCCAGGTAATTCGAACCGGCGAATGAAATTCTTCAACCCCAGTGCAGAAAGAAGGTCTCTCTCTATTACTTTAATGCGGCAATACCCACGAGGAGTATCAGCAGGCCGGCTGGGGTGGCCGAGCGGTTCTAGGCGCTACAGTCTGGAACCGCGCGACCGCTACGGTCTCAGGTTCGAATCCAGCCTCGGGCATGGATGTGTGTGATGTCCTTAGGTTAGTTAGGTTTAAGCAGTTCTAAGTTATAGGGGACTGATGACCTCAGAAGTTAAGTCCCATAGTGCTCACAGCCATTTGTACCAAGTACCAGCAGTATTGATTTTTTTTGTTTTGTTGTTGTTGATAAAACAGCTTTACGAGTAAAGCCCTGCTCACCTTTTACAGATCCATGTTGACTTTCTGCGACTGTAATTCACACTGATGCTTGTGTTTGAACCTTACTTCGCCGTACCAGTACCAGCGCTTAACGGCAAGTCACGACACAAACACCACTAACAACGCAAATCATAGAGCACACAGTCTGAACATTATTCCTATAAAGTTCGATACCCAAACGGTATCTAGTTTTCCATGTACACCGGATCAGATATAGAAACTTTAATTATAACCACCCTTTACATCCCTTTAGAAAGGCACAAAAGAAATGACAATTCAGAGTAGTATTAGATTTAAAAAGCATTCGTCCAAAAATTTGGGAAGTGCGCATGTCATGTAGTTTCTTTAAGGATTCTGGGAAAGTTTAAAGTCCGCCGTAGAGCGGCTAAAAGTGGGCAGTCCAGCAAGAGGTGGCCGACTGTCATTTGTGAGCCACAGCGACACCGAGGTGGATCCTCGCGACGGAGGAGGTAACCATACATTAGCCACGTATGGCCAATGCGGAGCCGGCAGAGGACAACTGGTTCCCTGCGAGAGGACCGCATGGAAGACTTCCACACATTCGTAGTCCCCTTAATGACACGCAGTTGGTTGTGCGTACTGTTATGCCACTCCGTCTCCCAAAGCCGAAAAACCCTGCGGTGTAAGCCAGAACGCTGGTCAGTTTCGGAGATGCCAATCTCCAGAAGCGGTTTCCGTGCAGCCTGTTTGACCGGCCTGTCGGCAAGTTCATTGCCTGGGATTCCAACGTGTCCTGAACGAAGGGAACGTTCCAGGGCATAGATGGACTCCTGAATGGACGCTACCAAAGGATGGGGAGGGTAGCCCTGGTCGATAGCTTACAGGCCGCTCAAGCAGTCAGTTCACAGGAGAAATGACTCGCCAGGGCATGAGCGTATGTGCTAAGGAACAGGAGATACGGCCGCCAGCTCTGCAGTGAAAACACTGCAGCCATCTGACAAGGAGTGCTGCTCATTATGTCCTCCATGAACATACGCAAAGCCTACGTGAACATCAGCCATCGAGCTGTCGGTGTAAACCACTTCATGGCCCCGGTACGTGTCAAGAATCAAGAGGAAGTGATAGCAGAGAGCCGCACGATTAACGGAGACCTTAGGGCCATGCGAAAGGTCCAGAAGAATCTGGGGCTTAGATGTACACCATTGAGGTGTACGTGAATGGACCTCGAGAAGAGGTGGTGACGGGAAGGAGTACAGTTCAGACAGAAGGGACCAGACGCGAACCGCAATAGTAAGCCCCGACCCGGGCCGCTGATGGGGCAGCTGAACTGCCGTGGTTGGGAAAAAGAGACGGTAATTCGGATACCCAGGAGAACTACGAACGTGTGCAACGTAACTGCCGAGCAGTTGTGCACGCCTAACCTTCAGTTTTTTTTTTGTTTTTTTTTTTTTGGTGGGGTTTAAGGGCGCTCAACTACTGAGGTCATTAGCACCCAGTCACAGTTATTAGAGCACATGGAATCTAGTAAAACTCAAGGGGAGGGGGGGACACCAGAAAGGCTTGACAAAGATGCAGATAAAATAAGTAAAAAAGTTAGATGTCTTCGGACAAGCCAGTCAAAGTTATAAAACGCAGAACACGGGCAGCTGCTCGAGCGTCATCAGCTAAAATATCCGGTAAAGTAGATGGCAGGGACAGGACAACACGAGATTGACTAAAGCGGGGACACGACAATAAAACATGGCGCACCGTTAATGCCTGACCACAAGGGCACTGCGGGGCTGGGTCACCAGAGAGCAGGTAGCGGTGGCTAAACCGGCAATGCCCAATCCGCAACCTGGTCAGAAGGACCTCCTCTCACCGAGATGGTCGGGAGAAGGTTGTCCAAGCAGTTGGGAGCGGTTTTACGGCCCGGAGCTTGTTTCCTTGGAGGGATGACCAAGCATCCCACCACAACGACACAAGCCTCTTACCAACATACCCATGAACGTCAGATGACGGGACACAATGGGAGGCTCGCCGAGGCAGGAGGACTGCAGCCTCATTCCCAGGCACTCCTACATGTCCGGGAACCCACAGAAAGCTGACAGGAGAACCATTATCAGCGAAAGAATGGAGGAACTGCTGTATCCGTTGAACCAAGGGATGGACCGGATAGGGAGCTCCAAGGCTCTGAAGAGCACTGAGTGAGTCAGAGCAGAGTACATACGATGAATGGCGGTGGCGGCGGGCATACTGAACGGCCTGATGGAGAGCAAAAAGCTCGGCCGTAAAGCTGGAACATTGGTCGAGGAGCCGGTATTTAAAGGTGGCGGCCCCGACGACAAAGGCACAGCCGACACCATCGTCAGTTTTGGAGCCATCGGTGTAAATAAAGGTGTGACCGGCAAGTCGAGCACGAAGTTCGATAAACCGTGAGCAATACACTGCAGCCGGAGTACCCTCCTTCGGGAGTGAGCTGAGGTCGAGATAAATATGAACCGGAGCCTGGAGCCAACGTGGTGTCGGGCTCTCACCCTCTCTGAAGGTGGTAGGGAGGGCAAAATCCAATTGTCGAAGCAGGCGACGGAAGCGGACTCCGGGGGGCAGCAGGGCAGACACATACAACCCGTACTGACGGTCGAGAGAATCGGCGAAGAAGGACTGGTAAGAGGGGTGGTTGGGCATAGACAACAGCTGGCAGGCATACTGACACAGCAGTACGTCGCGCCGGTAGGTCAATGGTAATTCGGCAGCTTCAGCATAAAGACTCTCGACAGGACTAGTGTAGAAGGCTCTGGTCGCAAGACATAACCCTCGATGGTGGATGGAGTTGAGACGGCGTAAGAGGGATGGCCGAGCAGACGAGTAGACGAAGCTCCCATAATCCAGCTTCGATCGGACTATGGACCGATACAAGCGAAGCAGGACAGTGCAATCCGCTCCCCAAGATGAACCACTAAGAACTCTGAGGACATTAAGGGAACGTGTACAACGGGCCACCAAATAAGAGACATGCGGAGACCAACACAGTTTCCTGTCCAACGTGAGCCCTAGAAACTTAGTTGTTTCCATGAATGGGAGAACAACGGGGCCGAGATGTAAGGATGGCGGAAGGAACGCTTTATATCGCCAAAAGTTGATACAAACCGTCTTCTCTTCAGAGAACCGGAAGCCATTTGCCACGCTCCATGAGTATGGGCTGTCTAGACAACGCTGAAGGCAGCACTCCAGGAGGCATGTTCTCTGGGCACTGCAGTAGATCGCGAAGTCATCGACACAGAGAGAGCCTGAGACATTAGGTGGAATGCATTCCATAATTGGATTGATCGCGACGGCAAAAAGGGCTACGCTCAAGACGGAGCCCTGAGGCACTTCGTTCTCCTGGAGGAAGACGTCGGACAATACGGAACCCACACGTACCCTAAACTTTCGATACGTTAAAAAGGAACCAATAAAAAGGGGCAGGCGACCGCGTAGGCCCCACCTGTGCATAGTGCGGAGGATACCTCCTCTCCAACAGGTATCATAAGCCTTCTCCAAATCGAAGAACAAAGCTACCGTTTGGCACCTTCCCAAAAAGTTGTTCATGATGAATGTCGACAAGGTCACAAGGTGGTCAACAGCGGAGCGGCGGCGACGAAAGCCGCATTGGGCATTGGTAAGTAGCCGTCGAGATTCAAGAATCCAAACTAACCGAGCATGAACCATGCGCTCCATCACCTTACAGAGACAGCTTGTAAGAGAAATGGGGCGGTAACTAGAAGGAAGGTGTCTATCCTTCCCGGGTTTGGGTATAGGAACAACGACGGCGTCACGCCAACGAATGGGGACCTGACGTTCGGTCCAGACGCGATTGTAGGTACGAAGAAGGAAGCTTTTGCCCGCCCGAGAAAGTGTGCCAGCATCTGAACGTGAATGGCATCTGGCCCCGGAGCAGAGGACCGGGACAGTGCAAGCGCACGTTCGAGTTCCCGCATAGTAAAGGGGGCATTATAAGTTTCCAGATTCAGCGAGTGGAAGGAAGGGCGCCGAGCCTCTTCTGCCTCTTTCCTGGGAAGGAAGGCAGGGTGGTAATGGGCGGAGCTTGAATCCTCCGCGAAAAACCGGCGAAGGCGTTGGAGACAGCCACAGGATCTACGAGGACCTCATTACCGGAGATCAGGCCAGGTACCGAGGAGTGGGCCTTAATGCCCGACAGCCGGCGCAGGCCACCCCATACGACAGAAGAGGGGGTAAAACTGTTAACGGAGCTGCTGAAAGAGGCCCAACAAGCTTTTTTGCTGTCTTTGATGACTCTACGGCATTGCGCTCGGAGTCGTTTGTATCCAATACAATTCGCCAACGTAGGATGGCGGCGAAAGGTGCGTAAAGCACGTCGTCGAGCACGGATAGCGTCTCTACAAGCCTCGTTCCACCAGGGGACGGAAACGCGACGTGAAGAAGAGGTAGTACGAGGAATGGAACGTTCGGCAGCATTGATGATAACAGCCATGAGGTAGTCGACCTGACTGTCACAACTGAGAAAATCGTGGACCGGAAGGTCGCCAGGGAGGAGTAAAGTCCCCAGTCAGCTTTCGGTACGTTCCAGCTCAAAGGACGTGGGGATGAGGTGTGGTGCAGGAGACGAACGACACAGGGGAAGTGGTCGCTCTAATAGGTGTCAGAAAGGACATACCACTCGAACCGATGGGCAAGAGTGGTAGAACAGATCGAGAGGTCCAAGTGGGAGTAGGTATGAGTAGAGTCCGAGAGGAAAGTCGGGGCGCCAGTATTGAGGCAGACAAGATTGAGATGGTTGAAGACATCCGCCAAGAGGGAGCCTCTCTGACAGGATGCAGGAGAGCCCCAAAGGGGATGATGGGCATTGAAGTCACCAAACAATAAAAACGGCGGAGGAAGCTGAACAATCAGGTGCATCATGTCAGCCCGACTAACTGCGGATGACAATGGAGTGTAGATGGTACAAACTGAAAAAGTAAAATGGTTCAAATGGCTCTGAGCACTATGCGACTTAACTTCTGAGGTCATCAGTCGCCTAGAACTTAGAACTAATTAAACCTAACTAACCTAAGGACAACACACACATCCATGCCCGAGGCAGGATTCGAACCTGCGACCATAGCGGTCACGCGGTTCCAGACTGAAGCGCCTTTAACTGCACGGCCACACCGGCCGACGAAAAAGTAAAGGCAGAAAGAGTAATACGGACAGCTATTGCTTCGAGTGGGGTGGTCAATGGGATGGGATGGTAATAGACATCGTCCCGAACGAGCAACATGACCCCACCATGAGCTGGGATACCGTCCACAGGGGTGAGGTCATACCGCTCTGAGGTATAATGGGTAAAGGCAATACGGTCAGTCGGGCGCAACTTGGTTTCCTGGAGACCAAGGACGAGCGGACAGTGCAGGTGGAGGAGCAGTTGTAATTCCTCCCGATTCTACGGGAACGTGAGGGTAGGTATACTCGTCGTCAAGGTCCGGTGCACGACGTGTGACCACTACAACGGACATAGCTCCAGTTTTACAAGATGTTTTTGTGATCTCGCTTTCACTATGGATGCACCGTTTACGGCTCTGCTGGGTCATGTTTTCTTAAGATCATCCATGCTGTTCACCATGATGGAATTCAGTTTTCAACGTGAGCATACAGGACAAATCCGATTCCCAGCCTCTGTGTCGAGGCTGGTAAACACCGGCTCGTCAACCGGCATTCCTGGTTGTGTAGGAGGGGCAGCATCATTTGCCGACGAGAGGCCAGCTGAGCGCCTGGCAGCAGAGCATCCCAGCGAAACTGAGGACGGCTGGGAGCAGCGACTCACGGATGGAGCGTCAGACGAAACGCGCCGGGGTGGAGAGGGGGATAGAGACTTCTTCTTGGAGACCTTCTTGGAAGTCTGAGGAGGCACAGGGATGGTGGGCTGGACCCGAAGAAGGTCCTCACGCGCGGGATCCGTTTTGGAACGCCGGACCTCGGAAGCTAGGGTCCGGAACGTTTCCCCGATGGACACCTGAGAAGAGGATCGCTTCTCAGGAGGCGGGGGGGGGGAGGAGGAGGAGGAAGGGTGGCCCCTGGGGCAGAGGGGGTGGGGGCCACGGGGGAGGAGGATTTGGAAGGGAGGGATTTGGGAGGCAGAGGCAGAGACCCCGGATGGGGGGAGGAGGCGGAGGGGGGACAGGATAGGGGTGAGGATACCGCGGAAGGAGTGGACACAACTGAGGCAAACGAAGTGGTCAACGGCACGGGATGGAGGCGGTCATACTTCTTTCTGGCCTCAGAATAAGAGAGACGATCCAAAGTTTTGAGTTCTTGTATCTTCTTCTACTTCTGATATGCGGGGCAGTCTGAGGATCTAGGCGAGTGGATGCCAGGACAATTAACGCACCGAGGTGGTGGGGTGCATGTATGTTCCTCATGAAGAGGACGTCCACAATCGCCACAAAGGGGCTCAGCCTCACACCATGACGACATGTGCCCAAAGCGCAAACACCGAAAACAGCGCATAGGAGGCGGGACGTAAGGTCGCACGTCGCACCGGTAGCACATCACCTTTACCTTCTCCAGGAGAACGTCCCCCTCGAAGGCGAGGATAAACGCCCCGGTGTCGATGCGATGGTCTTTGGGGCCGTGCTGGACTCGCCGGACGAAATGCACGCCTCGGAGCTCCAGGATGGCCCTGATCTCCTCATCAGATTGCAGCAGGAGGTCCCAATGAAAAATAACCCCCTGGGTCCTATTTAGTGCCAGATGTGGGACAATGGACACTGGGATGTCCCCTAGGCGGTCACACGCCTGGAGCGCTGCCGACTGTGTGGCGGAGGTGGTCTTTATAAAAACGGACCCCGAACGCATCTTACTGAGAGCCTCGATTTCCCCGAAGATGTCCTCAATGTGCTGAACAAAGAACATGGGCTTGGAGGTGGCGAACGTCCCCACATCGGTTCGAGAACAGACCAAATAGTGGGGGAAGTACTTCGCCCCAAGCCGGCGGGCCTGTCCCTCCTCCCAGGGAGAGGCCAAGGGGGAAAGGGCAGGAGAACCAGAATCAGAGACAGTACCTTTCCTTTCGGAAGACTCGGCCACAGAGCGACCTGACACATGTTGACGTTTCATCTGCGAAACGTCCGCCCCGATACCACCCACTCCGACCAGGGGCTCTCCCCACAGGCGCCACCCAGCCTCAGCAAGGGCCACCTGGCAGGATGACCGTTGCCGGGAGTCCTGATGCCCCAAGCAGACGGGCATCTACTCCTTGGCCGACGTGGGGAGGGTGCAGCTCAGGTATCGGCAGTACGATCCCTGTGTTGTCAGGGGGCTACAACCTAAAGGGTACATGACGACCCCACCACAACGGGCTGGCTACCGTGCTGGATTTCTGGTGCCATGGAAAGTCCATCATGATCGTAGGTGCAGATGGGGATGCACTATGGGCGTAACTTGTACAACCCATCAGGCGTGTAGGCCCAATTAGAGGAATAGTGGGTATGGTTACAACGCCGGTACAATGCTGAGTGCCAAGGTCTTAGTGCGCTGAGGACCAATGGTACACCACGTAAGGCGTCCTTCCCCAAAAGGCTCGTACTTCTGTAGAATTTTAAAAAATGGAGGTCAAACCCCAAGGGGGACCATCACATGGAAGGCCGAAACGGTTGAAACTCCTTTTAGTCGCCTCTTATGACAGGCAGGAATACCCCGGGCCTATTCTTACCCCGGACCCACAGGGGGTACCTAACCTTCAATGGAGGGACTCAGGCCTCCACCAGACTGGAGGACTCTTTCTAAAAGCTCCCGTCGCTTGGCGAACGCCACAGTGGTGCACTGAGTCGAGTAAACGCAATGCTGAGGGCGCTGCCGAACCGTAAACCAGACTCCCATAGTCAAGGTCGGATTGAACAAGGGCTCTGTAGAGCTGCAGCAGGGTAGAGCGATCTGCACACCAGTTGGTGTTGCTCAGGCAGCGGAGGGCATTGAGGTGCTGCCAGCACTTCTGCTACAGCTGATGAAGATGAGGAAGCCAAGTCAATCGGGCGTCGAAAACCAGTCCTAAGAATCGATATGTCTCCACTACAGTGAGTGGATCGTCATTAAGGTAAAGTTCTGGTTCTGGATGAACAGTGCGACACCGACAGAAATGCATGCTTTACGTAAGTCAAAAAAGACCAGACGCTGGTGTCTGGAAAAGTCTGTTCGGATGGCAGACTCTAGTGACACAACATTATCAGTGTTAGAGAGACCCTGGTGGAAGCCACCCTGTCATGGAGCCAGTAGGCCCCGTGACTCCACGACCCAGCTCAACAGCCGACACACCATACATTCCAGCAGCTTACAAAGAAAGTTGGTGAGGCTGATGGAGCCGGTAGCTATCCACATCAAGCGGGTTTTGACCGGGTTTGAGCACCGGAATGATGATACTATCCCACCATTGCCTTGGAAAGACGCCATCGCACCAGATCTGGTTGAAGTTGACGACGATATGTCGCTTGTAGTCAGACGAGAGAGGTTTAATCATCTGACTGTGGATCTAATCCGGCCCAGGAGCTGTGACAGGGCAATGTGTAAGGGCGCTGAGGAGCTCCCACTCTGTAAATATGGCGTTATAGGGTTCACTGTGGCGTGTACTGAACTAGTGTACTTTGCTTTCCATCCACCATTTAAGGGTGCTAAAGGAATGGGGGGTAGTTCTCCGACGCAGAGGCTCGAACAAAGTGCTCAGGAAAGTGCTCGGAAATCGCGTTTGCGTCGGTAGATAACACGCCATTGACGTTAATGCCAGGGATACCTGTTTGGGTCTGATCTTCGTCCAGACTTGGAAAGGTGACGTATGGCACCCAATGGTCGACACGTACCTTTCCCAACACTCCTGTTTCTGTCGTTTTATAAGCTGGCGAACGCGGGCAGAGAGCCGCTTTAAGGCTATTAGGTGCTCTAGGGAAGGGTGCCGCTTATGTCGCTGTAGAGCTAGCTGACCCTTTTTAACTGCCTGAGCGACTTCCGGCGACCACCAAGGGACTGTCTTTCGCTGGGGGCACCCTAAAGAACGAGGGATCGCGTTTTCTGCCGCAGAAACGATCGTTGTAGTGACCTGCTCAACGACAACATCGATGGCACCAAGTGGGGGAGATTCAGCGGTGATAGCAGAGGTGAAGGCTTCCCAGTCTGCCTTGTTTAAAGCCCATCTGGGAAAGCGTCCATGGGCATGACACCGAGAGAGTAACATGAAGATGGGGAAGTGGTCACCACCACACAGGTTTCCAGTGGATAGATGGGAGACGGCCAGGACTGCAAACCGAGAGATCAATGGCCGAATATGTGCCATGTGCCACACTGAAGTGTGTGGGGGGCACCTGTATTTAAGAGGCAGAGGTCGAGTTGTGACAGTAAATTTTCGACCTCCCCTACCTCGGCCAGTAAGCACGGCGCCACCCCACAAGGGGTTATGCACGTTAAAATCTCCTGGAAGTCGGAAAGGCTTAGGGAGTTGATCAATCGGTGCAGCCAATACGTTCAGCGGTACTGCACCATCTGGAGGAAGATATACATTGCAGACTGTTATTTCCTGCGTCGTCCTTATCCTGACATCCACAGCTTCAAGAGGGGTTTGATGGGGCTCAGGTTCATTACATACTGAGTTCAGCAAACTCCACCTGACACTCGATTATAGTCGTTACAGTTCCTGTAATATCGATTATAGCCACAGATGGCAGGGGTCCACATTGCCAGGAACCAGATTTCCTGAAGGGCAATGCAGTAAGCAGGTGTAAGGCTTAACAGTTGCCACAGCTCAGCCAGGTGGTAGAAAAAACCGCCGCAATTCCACTCGAGGATTACGTGATCGTCAGACTCGGAAGGCATGAAACACTCAATGAGGCAGTCTACGATTCAGGGTCACCTGCTGCCACCAGATGAGTACATGTGCGATCGACATCCATTGTGTCTGAGGGCCCAGTGAGCTCTAAGTCCTCAGCAGACGCCAGAATCTACTCCTCATCCTCAGACACAGAGCTTGTAGGTAGTGGTGGTATGGGTGCCACCGCAGTGCGTTGGTTCTTAGAGGTCTTTTTCTTTTTAGGTTGCTCTCTCTGCTCCTTAGGTTTCTCCAGCTGGGAGGGCTTCACTGATTCAGTCTCAGGGACTGAGGAGGACCATGAAGCCCTACAACCAGCTACCTGTGGTTTCTTCAGCTACTGGTGGGTGTCAGTTTTGCCACTGGCAGGAACCTGGGAAGGGAGTGACCCAAGGGATCCCTTCCTGGCGAGAGGAGCCGAAGAAGACTTACGCTTCTGTGGCTGGGAAGTGGCGACTGACGTCCCCGAAGGTTAGTTTAGGGGTGTTGCTCCTGAAGTAGGTCTGAAGTAGTTTGTGCAGGAGCAACCGGGAGGGAAGTGCCCCCCACCATCAAGGGGGCAGGTGAAGTCTGACGGCTCAGAGAGCCAATTGTACGTGGCTGAACGGAAGGTGGTACAACCATTGTCGTAGCGGTGGTGTAGGTTGACGTCATATACACTGGATGTAGCCTCTCATAGTTTCTCTTAGCCTCAGTGTAGGTCAGTCGGTCCAGGGTATTGTATTCCATTATTTTTCTGTCTTGCTGGAGAATCCTGCAGTCTGGCGAGCAAGGCGAATGGTGCTCTCAGCAGTTGACACAGATGGGAGGTGGGGCACAGGAAGTATTGGGATGTGAAGAACGTCCGCAATCCCGACAGGTGACGCTGGAAGTACAGCAGGCCGAACTTCCAGCACTTAAATCACCGCATCGGGGGAGAAATATATGGCTTTACGACACAGCTTCTCGGGTAATGTATCACCGTCGAAGGCCAATATGAAAGCACCGGTGGCAACCTGATTATGCCTTGGACCCCAGCGAACGTGCAGCTTATCGTTTGACTGCAGAAGAAGGTCTCTGTGAAATATAATACCCTGGACCATATCTAAGCTCTTATGGGGCGTGATGGAAACAGAAACATCCCCAAGCTTGTCACAAGAGAGTAGTGCCCATGACTGGGCAGAGGATGCTGTTTTGATCAAGACCGAATCTGACACCATTTTGGACAAGCCCTCCACCTCCCCAAACTTGTCCTCTAGATGCTCCACAGAAAACTGAGGTTTCATTAACAAGAAAGATTCCCTATCAACTCTCATACATACGAGGTACTGGGGTGAATAAGCATCGCTGCCATACTTAGCCTGGCGTTCCCCCCATGGTGTGGCCAGGGGGGGGGGGGGGATTTAGGTCCTATTTCTTAGCATCCAAGTTAGACCTTGACCGCTTAGAGACTGCAGGTGTTTGACCAACAAAAAGAGATGACATGCTACGCTTCATGGCCTGTCTGCTCTGATGCCACCCTTTCTGACCAGGGGCCCTCCCCACGGGCGGCACCCGGCCACAGCGAAAGTCACCTAGCAGGATGGCCATTGCTTGCAGTCCCGATGCCCCAAGATCATGGCCATCTACTCCTTGGCATACGCGGGGAGTTAGCGACGCAGGCATCAGCAGAGCAATCCCAGTGTGGTCAGGGGGCTACAATCAACAGGGTACATGGCGGCCCCACCACGACGGACTGGCTACCGTGCCGGATATCAGGCGCAAATGAGCTAAGAAGTCCATTATGGTCGACAGTACAGAAAGCGATACTTCACAGAGGATGGAGGAAAACGCACCCAGGAGGGTGACCTCGCCTAACAGCTGGAGAATGAGCAGAAGTGGAGATCCACGTCGATGAAGGATGCGAGAGGTCTCAGCACACGATGGACACTATGCACCACGTAAGGCGTCCTTCCCCAGTTCGCTCGCTCTTCGAGAAAATTTAAAAAAAATGGACGTCAAACCCTACAGGGGACCATCACATAAAGGCCGAAATGTGTGAGACTCCTTTTAGTCACCTCCTACGTCAGGCAGGGATACCTCGGGCCTATTCTAACCCCTGGACCCACAGGGGGGTGGGTGGCCTGTCCTACCTGTGGACTCTCGAACCTTGTCGGATTTGCTGTCGGCAGCAAGTAGTATGGGTTACCTGCGACTGGGCGCCGTTCCTGGCTGGAATGTTTTCCACAGGTGGTTAGGACGCAAAGGCCATCCAAGTGGGTAAGAAAATGAAAGTATCCTGTGCTAGACATAACTTGTAATTTTCATGCTACTTAATTCTGTAAAATTTAGTTGAGAAATTTGTTAACTGATGTATGTAAAAATAACCCTCATAACCCTCTCCCCGCTCCCTTTCTGTCCCATCCACTTACCCTCCTATCTTTGCCTTGGCGTATCTGAGAACAGAGCGCAATGATGTTCGAGATACAAGTGTTCCAGAATAAACCATTTGGAACACATTATTGAACAAGGTTTTCCGCAACAGACCACACTTACATGTTCTCGTATTGAACAAACATCATCAATTGGGACTGCAATGGGGACGAGATCGAGACTGGGCCGTAGATCAGTGGAAACATGTCACCTGGTCGGATCTACAACGATCTTCCCATTACCGACAGCGCCTCACAGGTATCTCATTCGATCTAAAGAGTGTCTCCGAAACTTCTTGGAAGCATCACATCATCTGACAGCTTCAGCTTCATAAATGGGGCTTCCGAGGCCGACAAACAATATTTATACAGTCCTTCTTTTCCAAACGATTCTTTCGATGCCGAATTGGTGATACTCTTTCCCGAGTGATTCGAGTGAGAGACTTACGTTCTTCAGGCCTCTGTTTTAAATGTGACTCTGTTGTCATTAACGGTATTACGCCCAAGGTAAGGTCTCTCGTTCGATGTTCATTCTCTGCGGACATCCTTTCCGTATTCTGCTCCTCCTCTAACCTTGCAACGAGCACTCGTCAGTTGCATATAACTATACAACGGTTTGAAGAGTGGGCAGATAGCATAGGAGTTAAATTTTCCTCAGACAAATGTGTTTGTGTTTGCTTCAACCGTTGTTATCGTCCTTTCAACCTGCCTATTCTTAAAATAAGGGACGTTGTTTTCGATTTTAAATGGTCAGTGAGGCTTCTGCGTCTCACATTTGATGAGCGGCCGACTCGGCTACCACATCTGAGGAATATTAAGATCAGAGGTTTAAAAGAATTGAATATTTTAGAACACTTCCGCTACAAGTCATGGAGAGCAGACCGAATATTTTATATCTGCTCCAGTTTTACAAGATGTTTTTGTGATCTCGCTTTGACTATGGATGCACCGTTTACGGCTCTGCTGGGTCATGTTTTCTTAAGATCATCCATGCTGTACACCATGATGGAATTCAGTTTTCAACGTGAGCATACAGGACAAATCCGATTCCCAGCCTCTGTGTCGAGGCTGGTAAACACCGGCTCGTCAACCGGCATTCATGATGTATGTAGCCTATACTCTCCACCACACAGCCCCTGCATTCCACGGCAGGACTTACTGGCTCTTAGTGCGGATCATGTCTCTGTGCTTCATCGAGGTTTGAGTCGTTCGCCAACCTGGTTGATACGGAGACCCAAGACCCAGAAATATTTTAGATTTATCATGTAGAAAAATAATTTTATTCGAGTCTATTTTTTAAATCGATGTTTTACAGAATTTTATCCGACCACTGTGACTGTGAGGCCGTTTTCAGTAATGGGTGTAAGAAGAGAAAATCCATCGGCTATATATGTATATTTAGGGCGTTGGAGTAGATGCAGTGTCTTTGTGTTACCAAATTCCTTATTTGCATCGACATCCTAAGTGCCCGTGAGGCTATCCACTTCAGCTAACCAGCAGGAAAGTATCTTCAGTTGATCTACGATAACCTTTTCCACAAACAGAGGCAGGGAAAAAGGTGTCATTGTTGGGTACCAGAGCACATGGGCATTATGAGCAATGATGCAGAGGATGAAGCAGCTAAGGATGCCTGTTTAGCTAACAAAATTTCTGCTGCTCCTGTAAATGCTGTTACTTCGCTGTTGGGGCAATAGATCATGTGTCTGTGGGAGAAGGAGCGGTTAGGATTGAGAAAAAACAAGCCGTAGTCGGTGAAACCGAGGACGCGACAGTGGCAGTCCTCCTTCCGGCAGCTGATGCGGGAGGATGTGCTTCTAACGCCCCTCCGGATAGGGCCATGTCCTCTGACGCATGGATTCCTTCTCTAGGATAAGGATCCACCAGTATGCATTGCTTGTGGCGTACAGGCATCTGTACACCAGATTTTAACGGGGTCATTTTATACCAAGCCAATCGGGCTGCAAAACCAACTTACCAGATGACCTGCCCTGTATTTTAGGATGTCATACATCGAATGTGATCCATATTTTAAACAGTCTGTGTGATTTCCGATCTTTTAAATAGTATCTCTGGCAGAAGATCTTAATATGTTTCCAGGATGACTGCTTTCTCTATTATTTTCCCATTGCCCAACCAGGCACAGATCACTGTTACACTATTTCAGGTGTGTGTGGGTATGGTATGTGTATTTTAATCACAGATTGCTTTGAAGCGTACGTCATTTTGTGTTCTGTGTGAAAGTTTGAGTTTGAGTGATTCCCAGGATGGCTAAGGATTACATTTTATAACTTACCTATTGGAGCATATTTTTCTCAAAACGAAACCAAATTCTATACAGTTAGTGGAGTATTGGTGGTGATGACCTCGCTGTTGAGGGCCCTATACATATCACTACCATCGGATGAATCAGATTTCTTATTACACCAAGTCGATCGGCGGATGAGCAGTCATCTAGGTCAATGGCTGCTCGAAACATGTTTCACACCACGGACGCAGGTCGGTAGGGGCTGTATTATGCTATGGGGGACATTCACCTGGCCTTTCATGACATCTGTGTTAGTAATCAAAGACATTATGAAAGCTTTGGACTACATGAACATTACTACGGACCACCTCCATCCCTCCATGCTTGTTGTCTGCCTCGACAGCGATGACCTCATCCAGCATGATAAGTGTCGCATGTCACAATGCCAGACTCGTGATACAGTGATTTGAAGAGCTTGGTAGTGAACTTTTAACACCATAGCTCTACTGATTTATTTTGCCTTTTGTTTTATTTAATGTTATATCGTTGACTATCTGTAAATGTTGTTGGATTGAATCAAAAACACAAAATTCTATACTCCTTTCTTTGTAAAAACTTTGATGTCTTTGAGAGTGTTGGAAGTGTAATCTATGAGGAAATTATATGTTTTGTCTTTGTCATATAATCTCTTTGGTTATCTTTAAAATTAAATAATTTTATTTAAATAATTTTGTGTAGAACTACCAATATGTGCAAATGTTCTGTTTTATTTAATACGTTTGGTTGCTGTTATGTAAACTGCTGACCTTCGCTTAGGGTTCTTAATTATTTTGTATGTAAAAAGTGTTGTGGTTCCCCTCGGGAACGAAACTGTGTAGCGTGTGCAAATTGTGGTTGGCCTAGGTAGAAATGGTGGAATCAAGAGTCTATCGGGGACAAGCTACCAAACTGTGATCTGCCCATGTAAAATCTGTATATTGTGCTGGTTCCGAAAGAGGCTTCTCCTGATGCCTTTCAATGCCTCGGATGGATGGATAAAGAGATGGAACTATTCTGAAATTGGTATCTATCATAGCCACCAAGAAATGACAGCGTCCAGCAATTCTACCTGCAAATCCACCTACCAACATGCAATCGCCACCACATTGCGCAATCACTGTAATGGAACACTATAGTAATGTACAGTGAAGGATCAGCTTATTGGATGTGTTAGTGGGCTCAAATATAAGGTAATTTATAACTGAATTTATGTATCTACCTTGATTTTTTTCTTTATCATAACACCTCTCAGGTTCCTCTCCGTTTGTATGAAAGTGATTACCGAGTGTCCTTATTGAAAGAACATTAAAGCCTAGTATTTTAACTAATTAATGCCTCTTGAACATAGTAAAAAGAAAGTTAAAGTTAATCTGGAAAGAGAGTGAACTAAAGTAAACGATGCTTGCTGAAAATAATTTTTCTATTAAAACTGCTTATTAATATGTTGTTGCCAGCTTCAAAATTAAAAGTTCTTAAAACTGAGGCTTATAAAGTTTTACTTAGTAAATGATCACATTGTTGCCTGCTGTAAATCGCAAAAGGTGAATCAGTATCTTACAAATATGTCAATTTCGTGTTTCACTGTAGTAAAAGTTGAAAACTGCAATTGTGGAAAGTTATATACTCGTGCTAGCTAAGCACTTGTTTCTCTTGTGTATTGAAAGTGCATATTAACAGTGTAATAGGATCCATAGTTTATCCTTTATGCTCTTGATAAATAACAATTAATAGAAAGATCACTACCTATGAAAACAGTAACTTCTTTTATTCAAAAGACAGTGAGAAGCAACCTATTAGTGAATTCAATTTAACTTTCATTCTAAATAGAAAAGTATTGAGCTGAGAGAGACTTAACCTGTGACCAGTTCATAATTTTGCAGTGAACTACATTTACAATTTTATGTCAGCTAGAAAAATGTTTGAAAAGTAACACTGAATCTATGTCCAATTTATGATTCTACAGTGCACTGTAATAGTAATGTTATTGAAACCACTTTGAATGAGTCCTGAAGATGGTAGTGTGTATCGTTATCTGTTATATTTATGCAGATAGTTTGTTGTGCTCTAGCTGTCAACTCGAAAATTAACATTAACATATACAGGTGTCAGAGTTCATTGCACTCGCGTGTGGCAAAATATAGGTTGTGTTTGTCCGTTAAAGTTACTCATAACTAATTTCTTAAACAAGGATGTTAATCATTCTCATGCCTAATTAGGCTGGCGACCGTTTTTGGTTTATTCTTGGAACAGTGTGGATAAGTAAATTATTGTTTGTTACTGTTTGAATATTTACGTGATTCTGACTTTCACTTCCGATAAGCCACCTCCGTTAGGTACAACACGGTCAACATAACAAAATTCCTCTCAGAGGGTAACACGGCTCTGCTTTTTCATACTATAATTACTTGAACAAGAATAATTTCATTATACGTACTGCCTTCAGCTTTGAGGTTATGGTATAGTAGTAGAGGACAGTAGTGTTATAAACTCAAGTTGATGTACTGGCCACCAAATTTGCTTCAAGTACTTGAACAATAAAAATTGAAACCAAGAGCTGTACTGTAAGTCAAACGTCGTTTATTCAAAACGCGCTACCTGTTTTGAGGCGAAAAGCGCTATCTTCAGGCCAGCCAACGAAGTCTAGTGCAACGGAGCCAAAATCAACAGGATTACGTAACTCCCGCTGCACTCGACTTTGTTGGTTGCACATGCTGGCGTAACAAGCTAAGTAAGTTTTATTGTTTCCATTTGAAGACTCAGTTGGTCCCTGCCATTGTGGTTCGTACGTTGATGGCAGATAACGCTTGGTGCTTGAAGATAACACTTTTTCGCTTCGAAACTGGTAGCATGTTGTGAATAAACGACGTTTAAATTACAGTAGAACTGTTGGTTTCAATTTTAAAAAAAATGGCGCCTAGAACCGCTCGGCCACAGCGGCCGGCTTCAATTTTCATAATTAAAGTACTTCATGTCCAGCTGCTGTCCCACTGTCCTCAATGGATTGATTACCGGAGACATTCGCTTGACGTGAACCCAGTGGAAATAATTTTCGACGCTCTCCGGCTCCAACTCCGTATCCTCGAACCACCGGAGTGTAATTTGCGAGAATTGTGTGATCTGTGCATAGACACCCGGTTCCACATACCTCCGAGAACCTACGAAGGAGCTGTCGAAACCATACCACACAGAATCGCTGCTGTATTCAATACCAAACGTGAACCACACGCTGTTAAGCAGTTGGCCACAATGTTTTAACTTATCGATGAATTTGTGTTCTGTTGTGCTCGTTTTCTAGTTATCCAACTTTAGGCTCTATCTAAGATTGTCGCAAAAACGCTAACTGCCAAACTTTAAGCTCAAAGATCTTGAAAAACTTGTAACCAGATTAACTCCTAAGTCACGTTTGTACTTTCTGGGAAGGATATTAACAGAAATAAACACGTAAGTGTTGAAATTGGATCTTTATGGTGTGTAATACATTAGGTTTCCTAAATCCATATATATTATAACAATGTATGTATGTATGTTTGTTTGTTCCAAATCTCCCTCTAAATCACTGGATCGATTTAATCCAAACTTGGCACACACATCACTTTCTGTCTGGAGAGACCCACTTTGAGAGTAATAACTACCTACCGCTCAAAGAGGTGGAAGTGGTGATGAAGAAGTAGTATACGAACTCATGACGCGCAGATAACCAGACTATATTCATCCAGTACTTGAGAACGGGAGTACTTGTGACTGTCAGTCAACTTTACGCATAACTTCAAATATTTACGAGAATTTTTCTCAGTGACACTTTCCACAAAATGATCAAAGAAAAAAAGTTTATCTCTTACTAAGTTTTCGCTATTCGTGCAGTAAAACCTCCCTATAAGACGTGACATTTTAATTTATCACTTATTTACTAATAACTCTATTCGCAACGCATTTCACAGTGTCCACATACACCAGCGGACGTACCTGCAAAAGTATATCATCGTATGATACATACTCAGGAGATACTACGTCATAAACTTTGAGCTGCCTGAAAACGAAATTAGCCAGCCGCGGTGGCCGTGCGGTTCTGGCTCTGCAGTCCGGAACCGCGGGACTGCTTCGGTCGCAGGTTCGAATCCTGCCTCGGGCATGGGTGTGTGTGATGTCCTTACGTTAGTTAGGTTTAAGTAGTTCTAAGTTCTAGGGGACTTATGACCTAAGATGTTAAGTCCCATAGTGCTCAGAGCCATTTGAACCAAAACGAAATTGTAGACCGAAATTCGCTAGAGATACATGTAAAATATATGTACAAATATGTGTGAAGTATTTTAAATATATGTGACATGTGCGTATGCGGCCAAAGCAAGAGGGAAAGAGCGCCTTCTAAATCCCTGGATCGATTTCAACAAATCTTGCTACACATATTACTTACTATACGGAATGAAATACTGTGGGGGTAAGAACCAGCAGCCTCCTATTGGTGTGGGAGTGATAAAGTGGAGAGAGAAGGGTGGGAGGAGATGGACAGACAGAGAGAGGGGAAAGGAGGACATGGAAAGAGAAAGGAGTGAGGGGGAAATGAACAGTGAGGGCAAGGGAGGAGATGAACATAAAGGAGGCGGAGCAGGAGAAAAACAGAGATAAGAGGGGAGGAGATGGACAGGGAGAGGGGAGGAGGAGGTTAACAGAGAGGGGAAGGATGAAATGGACAGCCAAAGAAAAGAGGAGGTGACAGATGAAGAGAGGTGAGAGGCGGAGATGGACTGAGAGAAGGGAGGAGGGGATTGGCAGCAAGAAGTGGGAGGAGGAGATTGGCTGCGAGAGGGTGAGGACGAGGAGGAAGGAGAAGAAGGACCGAGAGAGAGAAGGGAGGACGGCAGATAGACAGATAGAGGGGCATGAGAACATAGACCCAGAGTGAGATTGGAGGAGGTTAACAGTAAGAGGTGGGAGGAGGAGATGTAAAGTGAGGGGAGAAAGGAGGAAATAGACTAAAACAAGACTTGAATAAATACATCCCCAGGCAACGCCGGGTATTCAGCTAGTACGATAGAAATACTGATAAACAATGTTTTGTTGTCATAATAAAAATAATAGCTGAGATAGTGAAATGAGCAGGACATTCTATTCATCTTCGGGAGGAAGGTGTTCTGATATGTACTAATCAATATACATTTAGGTTTTCCGTAGTATACAGGATCTCTAAATAAATTTCGGAACGCTAGGCAAAATTGATTACACCACCACCTAATATGATCCCTAACGATTAGGTGAAATCCCTCCAGGACACGCTACGGTCGCAGGTTCGAATCCTGCCTCGGGCAAGGGTGTGTGTGATGTCCTTAGGTTAGTTAGGTTTAAGTAGTTCTAAGTTCTAGGGGACTGATGACCTCAGAAGTGAAGTCCCATTGTGCTCAGAGCCATTTGCACCAACCCTCCAGGATAGTTCCAAGAGAATTATTTCCCCTGACCATCTCAGACTGAGCTAATGCTCTGTCGCTAATCACCTCGTGGCTAGCTGGATATGAAACCCTAACAACAAAATTAATGAATCATAGACGCTAGATGGTGTGTGACAATGATGATGAATAGAAATGAGTCACCAAATGGGCAAGGGTTAACACAAGGAAGTAATCGTATTGGGCAAGACTGCTTCCGTCTTGTTTCTGGACGTCAGTACGGTTTAACAGTAACAGCAATGTGCGTAGGATTGTTCATCTGCGAAGCATGTTGTTAACATCGTCATCGAAACGCATTTGCAAACACTTCCACGATTTACATTCCATGACTGTAGACCTAATTAGAAAGGAGGCACTACGCCGCACCTAAACATGGTTGGAGCGCTGATTCAATTTCAAATTTCACTTACAGTCGTATCGGGGAATCACTTGAAAACTTAACAAAAACACAGTACTGGGAATTGATCCGAAAAGTCCAGTACGTCAAGGAGGAACCATCTCTCTCGCTGTGTTTCAACGGATAGGATCATTTATTCACGTATCCACCACACTCAGGAACATGTGCACTGTCAGCACAAAAATAACTCTACTTATATATATTTTGCAATGCATTGTTTTATCGCTCTTAGTTTAATCTCAAATGTGAAAAGTTCAAAATTTCGGGACATGCACAGAGCAACGTGGGATGAAGACTGCAAACATTGTTTAGCACTGTGTTGCTTAGCAGGCTATTTGAACTGTGTGTATGTGTGAGACAGAGAGAGAGAGAGAGAGAGAGAGAGAGAGAGAGGGGGGGGGGGGAGAAAGAGAGAGAGGTGGAGAAAGAGAGAGAGGGGGAGAAAGAGAGAGAGAGGGGGAGAAAGAGAGAGGGGGGGAGAAAGAGAGAGGGGGAGGAAGAGAGAGAGGGGGAGAAAGAGAGAGGGGGGAGAAAAAGAGCGAGAGGGGGGGAGAAAGAGAGAAAGGGAGGGGGGATGGGGAGGAGTGGAAGGCTTTTTGTAACGATTCGACCGCCAGATTATGTCATCGACATGGCGATTACGCTGGTCAGCAGTGGTTTTTGTACAAAAAAAGTAAATACGAGTATTAAACTTAGTTCGAGATAGTAATGTGACATAAAATGTGAAATGAGAAAATGTCCTTCACGTCAGGGTTAAGTATCACAGCAGTTGTATGATTTACTATATACTTATTAATTGCTTTGTGTTCGAAAGCAGTGTGGAAAAAATAAGTTCAGTGTCTTTTTTGTTCTTGAGTTTAATGTGAACCATTGTTTAAATATAGCATTGTAGTGAAGGTGTAGTTTTAATGAAAGAATTAAACGTTCCATGTAGTGCTACAGATTGTTCCTTGTTTACAGACGTTTTCAAGACGAGTCTGAAAGACGTAATATTAAATAATGACAATAAGGTCCCATCTGTACCTGTAGGCTACTCTTTGAAGAGAATTACGTTAATTTATCAGAGACACTTGACGCTATTAACTGTAAAGAAGGCAACTCGATAATACATGCTTATCTTACGCTGAGGTGACAAGTCGTGGGATATCGATATGCACATACACAGATGGCTGCAGTACTGCGTACACAAGGCATAAAGGGGCAGTGCATTAGCGGATCTGTCATTGGTACTCAGGTGATTCATGATAAAAGGGTTCCGACGTGATTATGACCGCACGACGGGAATTAACAGGCTCTGAATGCAGAATGGTAGGTGGAGCTACACTTATGGGACATTCTGTTTCGGAAATCGTCAGGGGGTTCAGTATTTCGAGATTCACAGTGTGAAGAGTATGGCGAGAACACCAACTTCTAGGCATTACCTCTCACCACGGAAAACGCAGTGCCCGACGTCCTCCATTTGACGACCGAGAGCAGCAGCGCTTGTGTAGAGTTGTCAGTGCTAACATACAAGCAACACTGCGTGAAATGACCCCAGAAATCAATGTGGAACGTATGACGAAGGTTGCGGCGAAATCTGGCGATAATGGGCTATGGCAGCAGACGACTGACGCGAGTGCCTCTGCTAACAGGACAACATCGCCTGAAGCACCTCTCCCGGGCTCGTGATCGTACCAGTTGGACCGTAGGCGACTGGAAGACCGTGGCCTGGTCAGAGGAGTCCCGATTTCAGTTGGTAAGAGATGACAGTAGGGTTCCACTGTGCCGCAGATACCACGAAGCCATGAATCCAAGTTGTCAACAAAGCACTGTGAAAACTGGTGTTGACTGTGTTTACATTAAATGGACTGATTCCTCTGGTACAACTGAACCGATCATTTATTGGAAATTGTTATGTTCAGCTACTTGGAGACCATTTTCAGCCATTCATGGACTTCATGTTCCTAAACAACGACGTCATGTCACTGAGCCACAATTGTTATAAACTGGTCTGAAGAACATTCTGCACAATTCGACCGAATGATCTGGTCATCCAGATCACCCGACACGAATCCCATCGAACATTCATGGAACATCATCGAGAGGCCCATTCGTGCACAAAATCCTGCAACGGTAGTACTTCCGAAATTATGGTGGACGGCTATAGAGGCAGCATGGCTCAATATTTCTGCAGGGGGCGTCCAACGACTTATTGAGTCCATTCCATGTTGAGCTGATGCGCTACGCCGGCCAAAAGAACGTCCGACACGATATTAGGAGGTATCCTATGACTTTCGTCACCTCAGTATAAGGTAATAAGTTTACTCACTAGTCTACAGACTGGTTTCACAAAGTATTGTTTCCTTTGTCTTTCGGACGACCGTACAAAAGTCAAATATTATACAGTTAAACAGAGGCCACCACGAGAAGAATTGGTTCCGAGGAAAGAATGTATGAAATATGTATCTCTGATGGAGTCTCAAAATGTTCCCCTTCCCCTGCTGCATGTAAAGCTCGGACTTACCAAGAATTTCGCAATTGGGATGTACTAAAGTAGTAAAAGTTTCATGCATCTACGTTAAGTGTTCCCTGAACTAAGGAATGCAAAATTGAATTAAGGGATTTTTATAGGGCCACATATCAGGGAAAATAATGCCTGATAAGAACTTTGAAGATAATTAAGTCAGAGCTTGCAGCATGTTGTCTTTTATGGATGTCGTTGAAGGATCCCTAGGGAATAGGAGAGTAGAAATCAGTGACGTATGAGTGGGAAATCTTATAGAGAACTATAAACACCTTGGATGCAGAATATCTCGAAAACGCACTTCCTTCACTCTCTTTGAGATTTCTTCCCGGGCAATTTGGCAGCAGTTAGTGACTAGCATGGGGAGAGGTTCTATCAAGAAATGTTGCGGAGGGAAAGCTGTTATAGAGGAAGCTGGAACTACACTTTGTTAAGTGGTTACTGCGGTTTTTGAAGCGTGAAGTATCTACATCGCACAGAAGGAAGTTGTCATCAAAGGTCTCAACCACCATCATCATAATCCACGAAAAAAGTGTTAAATGTTTGATTGTAAAAATCTACGTCAGGCCAAAGTCAATACAGTAATGTAATTGTATGACAGTAAGTATGTTATAATTATAGTACCTGCTTCAAATTTTTTCAAAGACCACTGTAGTCTCTGCTTTTACACATATGTATTTTAAAACCTGCATAACCACAAATTAGAGGGTGATCGCGAAAAATTAACTGGATTTTCAGAATCAGCAGGTCAGTGGCGTTTTATCCCTACACCAGAAAAGATGTTGACCAGTGTCATATTCCACTAAAGTTATTTACTTGTCATTAGCTCACTAATGATTATCGTAACAAAAAATTAATCTAAATTAAAAATAAAGTTACAGAACTAGTATCTGTAACCCATTAATCATCTTGCTGTGATAATATTCACCCTCCTTTCATTCCACTGTTTCATTTGAAAAACTTCTGTGTTATCTGTGTGTTGCCGTGTCAACTGTCTGCACATGTTGTGATGTCAAACTTCCATTAATGCAAGCAACGTGAAATTGTACGTAGTTACTTGTAGACCTGTTAATCTTCTCTTCAGGCGTCTCAGTACACACTTATAAGTGACGGGCTACACCACAGAAATGCTGATAAGTAACGAGATTCAAAAAGACGTTTGATATGAGGGAAAAGAAACGAAAAAAAGTCATTGAAAACAAGTATGGCACCCGCCCGCGTTTCGGTCACTGCAAGCAGAGGGACGGATGAAAAGAAGCGAAATGAAGCGTTCATAAGGAACCTTTAAAGCTGTCGTGTTGTCTAATTACGGAGAAAAATTTAGACGCTTGTTTACAGCCTCTCATACTCTTTTTTACTCTCGAAAATATTACAGCTCGCTGAACTGTTTTAAGTAATTACACTAAGGGTGGAAGCGATGTGCACCATTTTGCTACCAGATTTTGCGAACATAGCCGCCATATTATGAGGGGCAGTCAAATGAAAACGAGACAAATAGAAAAAAGTAAGTAAACTGTTCATTATTTCAAAAGTAATCACCATAACAATTAATACATTTGACCCACTGTTAGGCAAGAGGGTCAACGCCTTCATGGAAAATATTTACTGCTGCCTACGGAACCATGATTGTGCTCAGGCATGCACCTCTTCGTCCGAAGCAAATCTGAGGCCACAAATTTCTTTCTTCAGAGCTCCAAAGATATGGAAATAGCATGGGGAGAGATTGGGACTGTATGGAAGATGTGTAAGGGCTTACCAGCGGAACTTCTACAGCGTAGACGAAACTAGCTGCCAACAAAATTTTGACTACGCAGCAGAGCCCTTACACATGATCGTGTGGCGGGTACTCTTAAAGGGGGATTGTAAGGGAATCTTCTGTACGATCATTAGCATCCGTTTTACCTCAGAAGCATCTAGCGGAAGATTTGAATCTTCGGCAACACAATGCAATACCCCATCGCTCCCGAGTTGTGTAATAATAGTTTGGGGAGCATTTAAAGGGCATGTGGATGGTTGGTTGACCTACGTCAGCTCCCCTCAGTCCTACTGAGAACATTCGACACACCATGGAGTGCGATTTGCGCACAATTCATTTTATTTCGATCTATCTTAGGAAGCTGTAGGCAACTGCTGAGCAGTCGTACATAAAGAAGGTTTCGGTGTCTCGTGGAGCACATACGACGACCATAGGTGCCGTCATCAGGGCGGGAGGGGGATCACAACGCTACTAGGTAGGTATCTCTAGTTCGACTACTTACTGGTGTCGGTATCCATGAGTTTACCATGCTGTGTGACTGGTTCTCACCCAAACGATTAAATTTCCACACATAGAAAAGTATTGCACATAATTTAGCAAAGTTGTATGTTAACCCGATATATGCCACAGCGTTTCGGTGGATCGACATATTGCGAATATTTGGATGGAGACAGTGCGTTTCGTTTGCATTTTCTCATCGCTCTTCACGCCAGACACGTCACTTAGTTATTTACAGTTCTCTACATATATGGTTCAAATGGCTCTGAGCACATCTATGGTCATCAGTCCCCCCTAGAACTTAGAACTACTTAAGTAGCACACAACACCCAGTCATCACGAGGCAGAGAAAATCCCTGAGCCCGTCGGGAATCGAACCCGGGAACCCGGGCGTGGCAAGCGAGAACGCTACCGCACGACCACGAGCTGCGGACACTACATATACACGAGGCCCAAATCTAAGTGCTTCAGTACATGGCCCAAACACCCATCAAAATGGGTCCCATTGTAATGCTTAGAATACATGACGTGGATGTATATAAGTCAAGACAGTCCCCTAATTAGAAAATGAGCGTATGGGGCAGATGCGGGAATCCCTCATTGCCGTCCTGGGCAAGGTCCTGGTGGCAGATGAATTATCGTTGGCTTCCTCTGGCCATGAAGTGGTGTGTATCTTTATCTTGCGGATAACGAGTTAGTTGGATCAAATGGCTCTGAGCACTATGGGACTTAACATCTATGGTCATCAGTCCCCTAGAACTTAGAACTACTTAAACCTAAGGACATCACACAACACCCAGTCATCACGAGGCAGAGAAAAATCCCTGACCCCGCCGGGAATCGAAACCGGGAACCCTGGCGCGGGAAGCGAGAACGCTACCGCACGACCACGAGCTGCGGACAACGAATTAGTGCTAGTTCAGTGTACAGTTGGGGTTTTGTTGTTATGTGTGAATATAAAGGGGTCAGTTAAACCCAGTGACGGACTACAACCTACTACTCTCGAGGAGGAAATTGTTCGCAGAGCTTAACAACGGACGGATGACAAACGGCACCACAAACCCTAATGCAATGAAACAAAGCGGGGAGATATGGAATGTAGCCCAGGACTTCAATAAGGAACTGCACGCCACCACCTCCCCTTTACATACCGGCCAAATAGTAGCTGTGGAAATTTCTTCCACCACCAGGATTCGAACCGGCTACCTACGAGCCGGACGCCACTGCGCGGGAGTGCGTTACCAAATGGCCCTGAGCACTATGGGACTTAACTTCTGAGGTCATTAGTCCCCTAGAACTTAGAACTACTTAAACCTAACTAACCTAAGGACATCACACATATCCATGCCCGAAGCAGGATTCGAACCAGCGGTCACAGCAGCAGCGCGGTTCCGCACTCTAGCGCCTAGATCCGCTCGCCCACAGCGGCTGGACAACCTACCCTGCAGCATCCTTGCAAGCTTTACAGACTGTCTGCAACCACCCTGTATAATATCAAGGTACAGATACACTCCTGGAAATGGAAAAAAGAACACATTGACACCGGTGTGTCAGACCCACCATACTTGCTCCGGACACTGCGAGAGGGCTGTACAAGCAATGATCACACGCACGGCACAGCGGACACACCAGGAACCGCGGTGTTGGCCGTCGAATGGCGCTAGCTGCGCAGCATTTGCGCACCGCCGCCGTCAGTGTCAGCCAGTTTGCCGTGGCATACGGAGCTCCATCGCAGTCTTTAACACTGGTAGCATGCCGCGACAGCGTGGACGTGAACCGTATGTGCAGTTGACGGACTTTGGGCGAGGGCGTGTAGTGGGCATGCGGGAGGCCGGGTGGACGTACCGCCGAATTGCTCAACACGTGGGGCGTGAGGTCTCCACAGTACATCGATGTTGTCGCCAGTGGTCGGCGGAAGGTGCACGTGCCCGTCGACCTGGGACCGGACCGCAGCGACGCACGGATGCACGCCAAGACCGTAGGATCCTACGCAGTGCCGTAGGGGACCGCACCGCCACTTCCCAGCAAATTAGGGACACTGTTGCTCCTGGGGTATCGGCGAGGACCTTTCGCAACCGTCTCCATGAAGCTGGGCTACGGTCCCGCACACTGTTAGGCCGTCTTCCGCTCACGCCCCAACATCGTGCAGCCCGCCTCCAGTGGTGTCGCGACAGGCGTGAATGGAGGGACGAATGGAGACGTGTCGTCTTCAGCGATGAGAGTCGCTTCTGCCTTGGTGCCAATGATGGTCGTATGCGTGTTTGGCGCCGTGCAGGTGAGCGCCACAATCAGGACTGCATACGACCGAGGCACACAGGGCCAACACCCGGCATCATGGTGTGGGGAGCGATCTCTTACACTGGCCGTACACCACTGGTGATCGTCGAGGGGACACTGAATAGTGCACGGTACATCCAAACCGTCATCGAACCCATCGTTCTACCATTCCTAGACCGGCAAGGGAACTTGCTGTTCCAACAGGACAATGCACGTCCGCATGTATCCCGTGCCACCCAACGTGCTCTAGAAGGTGTAAGTCAACTACCCTGGCCAGCAAGATCTCCGGATCTGTCCCCCATTGAGCATGTTTGGGACTGGATGAAGCGTCGTCTCACGCGGTCTACACGTCCAGCACGAACGCTGGTCCAACTGAGGCGCCAGGTGGAAATGGCATGGCAAGCCGTTCCACAGGACTACATCCAGCATCTCTACGATCGTCTCCATGGGAGAATAGCAGCCTGCATTGCTGCGAAAGGTGGATATACACTGTACTAGTGCCGACATTGTGCATGCTCTGTTGCCTGTGTCTATGTGCCTGTGGTTCTGTCAGTGTGATCATGTGATGTATCTGACCCCAGGAATGTGTCAATAAAGTTTCCCCTTCCTGGGACAATGAATTCACGGTGTTCTTATTTCAATTTCCAGGAGTGTATATTTAGTAGCAATATATGACGTTTGTACATCAAGAACAGAGTACTGAAATAGCTGTAGACGTTTCACTAATTAATTCTGCATAACTTAAAAGACAAATTGTCGACAAGTTATCACGGATATGATAATTTGATAAAAATCGCAAATCGTACGTTTCGTGAAGACAAAATTGACCAAACGGGAAAGTATTTCAGACATGTCCGTTTGGAAACCGGAATGCTAACAGTGTAACACCGGAAAAGGAAGTAACGTCCTACGCGCCTACACAGATATGGCTTAGCGGCAGAATCTCAAAGGCTCTTTGTGTAGCGGAACCATGCAACTAGTCACAGTGTCATTCTTACGAAAAGTTAATTTTATTGTTTAGAAGAACTGTACAACAGTCTCTTCCATGAAATGGAAACAATGTAATAATAACACTTACATCAAAGTTTTTTCATTGATCTGATGTATTCTGAAGGACTTAGGTGCAGATGTAGAGCTTGAAAAACCATAATTACCACGTCAACGTTGCTAACCACAGAACTGATTAAAATTGGGAATAAAAGCGAAAATGGCATTGGAAACAGAAACGAGTAAACATGTTGTACAGGGGAGACAAGCTTTCATTGTAGAAAATTAGCTTATCTAAATTCTCATTTTGTCTTAACGTGAATTGAAAACATGCTAAATATATTATTTAATTTCGTGTCACTTAAATTTTGAATTTCGAGAAACGTATTTACTGTTTGCAGTATGCTGCGCAGGAGACCTATCAACAAAACGCATTGTACAGCCGTGTCTGGAAACAGGCCTTGTATGTTGCTTGGCGGGATGATGGCGGCGAAACCAATTCCGAGCTTCTTTAACGGAATACCTGACTATTACCTTTGCGTCTACATCTACGCCCTGTAAGCCATCTTACGCTGTGTAGTGAGTTGCTTCGCGTTGTACTGTCAATGCACTTTTTCCCTGTTGCATTCATGAATGGTGCACAAGAAGTAAGACCGTGTAACGCCGATTTTCTATTATTTTACCTTTCTACGAGATATCTGTGGAATACTTAAGACTGGCGTTCACGGAATTTTACCATAAAACTTTTCTGTTGCGCACAACGTCTCTCTTGAATCGTCTAACGCTGGAGTTGGATAAGGTTCGGTAGCGCTCTCGCGCTTATTGTGCGAAAGCTTTACAAACTGTGCTGCTCTTATTTTCATCTTCTATACACAGTCTGATCAAAAGTATCCAGACACCCCTACGTAATGCAGAATTGACCAGTGCATGTCACGAGAGAAGAATCCGCCAGTATCAAAGTAGGTAAGGAGTATTATGCTCTCAGTGGAAAAGAAGTAACAGCAGATTGGGACGGTCAGAAGAGCTCAGTCACTTCGAACGAGGGCTAGGCATTGGGTGTTACTGGAGTAACAAATCCATCAGGGACGTTTCAGCCCTTATAAGGCTGCCAAAGCCGATTGCTGGTGATGTATTTTTGGGGTTGAAACGCGAAGGAACAGCCGCAGCTAAACCAAGACCAGGTAGACCTCAAGCACTGGAACCGTCGAGCGTTGGGGAGGGTAGCTGGAAAAAATCGAATTAAATCAGCGGAAGGAAGTACTCATGAGTTCAGAATTCCTACCAGTAGTCCCGCTAGCCCAATGAGTTAAAAAAGAATGTGGCACAGTGGTTGGGCAGCTCCTCGTAAGCCACACTCAGTGGTAAATGACGTTTGGGATGGTGTAAACCACGATGGCACTGGACAGTGGATGACTGGAAACGACTGATCGGGAGTGATGAATCACACTGGACTCTGTGGCAATTCGATGCAAAGGTTTGGGTTTGGCGAACACTTTTACATCGTTACCTGCCTTCATGAGTAGTGCTAACATGAAGTATGGAGGAGGTAGTTTTTCGTGGTTAGGATGTGGTCCCTTAATTGCCCTTAATAAAACTCTAAATGCGCAAGAATGTGAAAATATTTTAGAGCATTGTGTTCAATAGTGGAACAGTTCGGAGACTATGACTAATTGTATCAGCATGACAATGCATCCTGTCATAAAGCATCATCTGTGAGGCAATCATTTGTGGACAACAACGTTCCTGGAATAGACTGGCCTATTCAGAGTCCCGACCTGAGCCCAGTGCAGCACCTCTGGGATAAGCTAGAACGGGAATTCCGCTTCACACCCGAGCTTCCAACATCATTACCTCCTCTGGTTTCGGCTCTTGAGAAAGAATGGGCTGCCATTCCTCCACAGATATTCTGGTACCTCATTGAAAGTGTCTTTAGCATAGTTCAAGCTGCCATAAAGGTGAATGACAGACACACCCCATATTAATGTCTATTATAAATGTCTGGGTACTTTTTATCAGATAGTGATTCTTGAGCCTTTCTGATATACGGGGTGTTCAAAAAGTCTCTCCGCAGTGCCGTATGATTGTTAGCCGCGTGTGCCGTATGCCGCTGTGAATATACCGAAATAAAACTCAGTGAAATACAAGTTATTAACTTACTGAATATTCATTTTTGCTTACAAATTTTCACATTAAATGTTGAAATTGCCCCCCCCCCACCCCCTGTTGTTGAATTCACAATTTAATTCGTCTAATCATACGGCACGCGCGGCTAACAATCATACGGCACTGCGGAGAGATTTTTTTAACACCCTGTATATCTCCAGTTGAAAAGTTATCAAGGGTAGGCTGAAGAATGGTATTGTAATGTATATATATATATCTTTCGTAGATGATTTACATTCCCAGCAAACATCGGCCTGGCATCTGATGTTGCTACAACTAGTTCTATGTGGTGGTTTCGCTTTGATCACTTGTACATGTAATCGTGGACAATTCACGACAGTGAATGTTTCCAGTGTCTGTTCGGCAATCGTGCAGTTGCATAGTAACAAGTATTCCAGCAAGTTTATGGGTACTTAGTTACGTCTGCTTGTGTTGAAAACCAGCTGTCAGCCGTTGCTCGAAGCATTGATCCTCTGCAAGTCTTCCTTCGTTTGACGAAACTTTTTCTGGCGTTGTTACTTCCGTATTTACAAAAGCCTAATCCGCAAATCCGCGATCCATTTCGTGGATATTCAGCATTGTTAACCAGATGAATTCTATGTATAGTGAGCAGTAATTGCGTGCAAAACCCCTTGAGGTACGCTGTAAGTTACTTTCAAATCTGACAATGTCTTCCCGTTAAGAAGTACATGCTGAGACGTTTCGTAAGTTATGTTTCATCATAGAAGTTCCAAAAATGTCATTATATAGGATCATAAAGAGTATTCCATAATTATATAACAGATTTGCGTCAGAAATGTAGATCTGCAGTTTTGTGCATTTGTCACGTGGTCCTTCTTGACGACGGGATCGAACTGCGCCGTTCCCCAATCGCTAGAACGCTTCGTTGCTTCAGTGATCTACAATAAGCATGTTCCAGAAAGTCATTCGCATAATCAATTCCGAGCCTGTATTCTTTCTTCTGATTACAGGTTTTATTAGATTTCGCACTAAGTTATCTTCGCGCTCATTTTGGCTTCGGTCAGCTTTGGCTTCGTCAAAAACGCTCTGATTTCTGATGAAGCTCTCTCTGCTTTCGTAGCAACTTTCTAATTCAACTACTGACAACTCCAGGAGTTTTCTATCCCTCACAAGCGTGCGCGGCACATACATGTCTGAAGCATGTTGTAAAACAGTGTTGAATCTTGTGCATTAATATCACACATTTCCGTCTAAGAGATGAACGTTTGCTGATGATTGTTCAGACAACTTACGAGTATAATCCATTTCTTGTCGCCCTTGTTAACCGTAAGTGTTTTCCTAATGTTCTTCACATTCGTTCTGGCATCCGAAGTAAATGATAGTGTAACAGCCAGTCACTGACTACACCGTACGCACTACTCACACCTTAAAATGACTTGTGGAGTACAGATGTAAATCTAAATTGAAAAGTTCGGGTCTGCTTGTGATCAGGAGATCAAAGGTTGCATTCTCAGGAGTCGCCTCTTTAACTACCTAGGAGAATTTTTAGAAGAGATACCTAGAAAAATTTCACACGAATCCGTCTCCCCGGCACCTATTTTAATCACATGAGTCTCATAGTTTCTAGCTTGGAAGCTGATGAGGGACGGTCAATAAATTTATGCAAGATGATTAAATCTTCTGTGAAGCATTCTGTCGCTACAGCTGCTGATTTAGGTGGCCGATGAAGCATCTCAATTACGTTGTAGTATCAAATTTTGAGGCTTACTTTCAAATAGTTTATTTCACACTCGGGATCTGTAGTATCCCGACGATACATTATCGAGTTCCTGACGGAAATAAATATGCCACTTCCACTTGCATCCAGCCTATTCTTACGACTTTTATACCAACCTGAATTTCCGATTTCGCTACGACTCATTTGTGGTTTTGGCCAGGTTTTCGTCCAAAATATCGTTAGTAAGCGAAAGTAATTCTGGATCCATACAGTGGGCGTTCGTGCAGTTAACTAAAAAGCCACATCTGAACATCACGCGAATTTGGACGTTTTGGGAACCTTGAGCAATACCGTGAAAAAAGATCAAATGTTTCAAGTTAGATACAAGAAGCATTTTAGAATTCGAAAGCGCTCATTTCATGCCAAGACAGGACTAAAGTAAACTCTTTATGCATTAGCGTCTTCTAAACGGTGATTTTGACAGTTACAAATATTTCCACCTATAATGCACGACCACTCATCTCTATGTCTAGGAAATCTTCATTTCAGATATGGATAATGTCCTGTAGGTACAAAAATGTAAAACAACACACGAGCTTTTGTCGTAGCAGCCTGTTTTAAGCAGGCCAGTAGCAACATTGTCGTGTTATGCATTGATACTCTAGCTGTCGAGTTTGAAATCTATTTCCGTTTTTAGTGTACACCTCCATTTTTCTATTGAGTGCCTGCTTGGGTTTCACGTGTGCACTTCAAAAAATGATCATTTCATCCCTTTGAAAAATATAATTTTCTCAAACACGTCTCAATTCAAAAGATAACGTCGAAGTTTCTTCAGTGGGGAAAAATCGTAGTATACTGTTGTCCTCACAAATAGTGCACTGTGAAAACATAGGTTACTGTGATATTTTTAGTATTAATCGAAAGGTATGCAACTTATCAAGAAAACTAAGATTTATTTATTTATTTACGGTCAGTCCATATAATTTACGTGTGTGAGTTCCTGTTTTGAATATTTTACAATCTAATGAAACCCAGACTTATACATGTTTTTAACATAATTCGCATTTGGTGATTTATATCCTCATTTACTCACACAGAAAGCAGTAGTTTGACATTTTTAATTACACGCGTTATAACAGAAAAATTTGGTGTAAATGTATATCCGAATGTGAAAAATTTTATTGTGGCAACAGTATCATGACTCTCGATAGAAAAACACAAATATGTAAGATTGGTTATTTTATTTACATTTTCGCTAGACATATTGATCGTTTCATTTAAAATGCATGCAGCATAGGTTAATTTTTTTCTATATGCTGTTCTTGTGTATAGGTACTGGCTGTGTGCAGAGAGCGAAAACAAAGTAGTTTTACAATGTGGATCTGAACATTTACAATTATTCGTTTGCTTGTATTGAATTGCCAATGCATATATAAATTCCTTTCAGTCGTCACTAGATGCTTTATAGAACGACAACCCCAACTGCGGGCTTCAATTTTACATGATTACGGATAGAATTCTGAGAAGCAGCCAGAAACTACTGGAAGATGTAGAAAGCTCCCGAGCCTACACAGATAACGGGAAAACCTTGATAATAACCCAAATACACATGTTTTAACCGAAAACTGTTGTTTCCTGTATTTAAAAATAATGTCATATTTGAAAGCCCATTATATGACTCGGTGGAAACTGACAACTTATTACAATATTACACTTAAAACACAATGATTTCTTCGGTTCAGTTACTTTCAGTTCAATACAGAGAAATAGCATCAATTTTTTTTCTGTTTCTGTAACTTCATTTACATGTAATAACACAAACATATTTTAGTGCCTCGGTGATCGCGATAACAGGTTCTTCCATCACTTCGTCTTAACTCTCCTCCTCTAAAGAACATTTACTTTTTCCTTTTATTCGCGTTACTTAGCGGCTCAAATTTCGGCTCATAGGCATCACTATTTAACCACTCGCGGATTTTTTCGTTATCTACGTCTTCTCAAGCAGAAGTTTGTCTTCCATACGAAAATATTCATTATAGTAAGAAAACACTTCAGCATTGGTGTTTTTTTTTTTTTTTATTTTCCCAGATACCTCTGGTCTACGCACGGATAATCCGAAAACCAGACAATAAGCACACGGGCAATCGGGAATTTGTTATGTTTATATTACTATTTACGTATTGAAGCACCAGAATAACTGTCAATTTTCCGTTCAGTATACGGAAACTGATTGTTTTCTCTCCTAAAAGTGCCATAGGTTACCATCAAAAATCATAAAACAAAAGTCAACATGTATATTACATTAACTTAATCCAGATGATGGAAATAAAATTCTCTGGAACGCGTAGTGGAGAAATAAAGTGATTCGATAAAGATAGCTGTATTTTTCAATCGCTAAAAGTTTCTTGCACCGAATTTTCTTTCACGCCAACAAATTCAGAAAATGTGCTTGCAGGTAATACAATACTGCGCCCCCTGCAGACTGATAAGGACTGTACATTAGCAACTGACGCAGCGCCACACTAGCACCTATTATCGAAAGTATGATCCTTTGCGATATCGAGCGCAATTTATGATTGGATTGATGATTTCTCATTAGGCAGGGCGGTATGTTATCTTGGGTGGAGAGTCTCAACGTATGTAGAAATAATTTCAGGTGAAACCCTTGCTGTTAATGTTGTGTATTAAAGACCTAGCTGACAATATTAATAGAAACCTTAGACTATTTACAGATCATGCAATTATCTATAATGAAGTATTGTAAGCTATTCAGGTGTTCAGTCAGATATTGATAAGATTGAGATTTGGTACAAGGATTGGGATCTTGCTTTAGATATTCACAAATGTAAAATTGTGCATTCCACAAAACTCAGAAGCGTTTATCCTATGACTACAATATCAATGAATCACAATTATAATCAGTCGACACGTATAAATACCTGGGTGCAACAGTTTGTAGGGATATAAAATGAAACGATGAAACAGACTCATCTGCAGGTAAAGCATGCAGCAGACTTCGGTTCATTGGTAGGATAATATAAAAATTCAGACTAGGAGATTGTTTACAAAACAATCACGCGTGCCATCACAGGATATTGCTCAAATATGTGGGACTCATATCAAATAGAACTTACAGGGAGTAATAAACGTTTACAAAGGATGGAAGCACGAGTTGTCACAAGCTTGTCCGGCTCGTGGGAAAGGGTCTCGCAGATGCTGAAAAACCAGAACTGGCAGACGTTTGAAAATGGAACCGAACTATTCCGTGAAAGCCTACTAGGAATCTGGGAATATAGTAGCACATCCTGCGTGTCGCTCCAGTAGGGTTCGCCACGACAAGGCTAGGCTAACTGCAGCGCTCCGTACGCTAATGGAGCGAGGAACACTGTCCGCCATGCAGTGCGGCACTCACCTCGGCGCCATGGTGTGTGGCTGGCGACGCAGTCCGGCGTGCGCGCCGCCGCCCTGGTATTTATCAGCGCGCAGCCGCGGCGTGACCTTTAACCCGCCGGCGGCGGCGCCCGGCACACACTGAGGGGACGCGGGCAGGCTTATCGGACCAGCTGGCTTCCAGCCGACGACCACGCTTCCTCTGCCGACTGCCGACTCCGCCCCACTGCCTTCTTGCCGAAGCACTCGCGCGAGACTCCGCTCCGATTCCGAGAACACGTGCCGCTCTAGACTGACGGGCTCCCACCGCACAACTGAGCGCTACACTGGTAGGCGTCATTGCCACTGCGCTACGCGAAGGATGGACTTCGTTCATCTGCGCCGATGTCACAGTAGGGTGACACGTAATTAGCGGAAGACGCATTTGTAGCAATGCGACTGACTCAGCGCGAATCTACTGCGTTGTTTGTGCGTAATTTTCGTGCTAGCTGACCAGTGCAGACTCAGATTCTCTATCGAAAGCGCTAAAGCGCTAATTAACAGCAACCACACTGGTTTCCATCAACCGCAGAGCACTACATCTAGCGCTACGTGTAGATGACTACTCTGTAAATCAGACATAAGTGCCTGGCACAATACTCGTATTATTCCACTCTCGAACAGCGCGCGGTAAAAGCGAACACCTATATCTTTCCGTGCGAGCTCCGATTCCCCTTATTTTATGATGATGATCGTGTCTCCCTACGTAGGTCGGCGACAGCAAAATATTTTCTCATTCGGAGGAGAAAGTTGCTGATCGAAATTTCGCGAGAAGATCCCGCCGCAGTGAGAATCACCTTTGTTTTAGTGATGTCCACCCCATATCCTGTGTCATGTCCCTGACACTCTCTCCCCTATTTCTCGATAATACAAAACATGCTGCCCTTGATGAAACGTTCTTGACGTTCTCCGTTAATCCTACCTGGCAAGAATCCCACGCCGCGCAGTAATACTCCAGTAGAGGACGGACAAGCGTAGTGTAAGGGCAGCGTTACATTGCTACTAAACCATCGTAAATTTTACTACACTAAATTTCATTCAATGGAAGTCATAATTAATAGGTTACGCACAAGGTAGTTACATTTGTTAGGTCTCCTGTGCTATGTTCCATACAAACTAAGTCGTCGTGTGACTAGGGCCTCCCACCGGGTAGACGGTAGACCGTTCACCGGGTGCAAGTGTTTCAATTTGACGCTACTTCGGCGACTTGCGCATAGATGGGTGTGAGATGATGATGATTGGAACAACACAACACCCAGTCCCTGAGCGGAGAAAATCTCCGACCCAGCCGGGAATCGAACCCAGGCCCTTAGGATTGATATTCTGTCGCGCTGACCACTCAGCTACCGGGGCCGGACACAAACTAAGGGTCGCAGGTTCGAATCCTCCCTCGGGCATGGATGTGTAGTTCTAAGTTCTAGGGGACTGATGACCTCAGATGTTAAGTCCTATAGTGCTCAGAGCCATTTGAACCATTTTGAACACAAACTAAGTACAAAACGTCCTGTTTTATAGTTCGTTATGATCATTTTACTGCCCAAAATGTTACTGGAAAAGAAGTCATAATTTATCTTATGAACGGCGTTCAATAAGTAATGCAACACACTTTTTTTTCTCTGTCAGTTTCAGTTGAAAAAATATGGAATTTGTTGTGGAACACCTTGGAATATTCCCGCTTCAACTCCTACAGTTTCGTAAAGTTCCGATAAGTGGAAGCGCTATACGTAGCTTTCAAAATGGCGCCTGTATCAGAGGTGCGTTCCAAGCAGAGAGCTGTCACTGAGTTAATTTTGGTGGAAAACCAGAGCATCACAAGTATTCATAGGCGCTTGCAGAATGTCTACGGAGACTTGGCAATGAATAAAAGCTTGGTGAGTCGTGGGACGAGACGTCTGTCATCACCGCAACAAGATCGCGCAGACCTATCGATCTCCCCCTGCTGGCTGGTCGGACACAGCTGTGACTCCTACAGTGTTGGAACGTGCGGACACTCTCACTAGCAGTGATCGACAGATCACACACCTCGCTGCTCAATTGGATGTCTCTGCTGTTAGTGCTGACACACCCGTCCACCATTTGGGGTCCTCTAAGGTGTATGCCCGCTGGGTTTCTTGCCGCCTAACAGGAGACCATAAAGAGCAGCGAAGGACCATGTGCGCGGAACTGCTTGAGCGTTACGAGGCTGATCGTGACAATATTTTGTCGAACATCGACGCAGACTATGAAACATGGGTTCATCACTTGGAAACGGAAACAAAACGGCAATCCATGGTGTTGCGCCACACCACCTCTCTCCTCCGAAGACAAAGTTCAAAGTCGCACACTCAACCCAATGAAAGATGCACTCTGCAGGAATCAGTACGGAGATGCTGATGTTATTGATGCAAGACGCTGGCTACGACATCGACCAGTAGAGTGGTACCATGAGGACATACAGACTCTCCCAGCAAGGTGGCATAAGGCTGTCGTACTGAACGGAGGGTTTTGTAGCCAAAAGAGCGGAAAATAATATGGTGCACTGGAATACTGAATAAAACCAACCTGCTATCAGAAAAAAAGTTACATTAATTATCAAATTCCCCTCGCATGTACAATTTGCAAATTATTGTACTTATTAAAACTCGAAGTATTTTACACGTAGAATGAGTAGAGAGTCATCTGCTTTCTTCCACGGTCACTCAAGAATTCTTCTTTCGATTCCTCACATGGGGCATCAAAGTCTGCGTCTACATGACTGTCATCTGCACAGACCACATTATCCTCTTATTCTTTACTAAATTCTCTATTGTCTGTCTCTTTATCAGCTTCTTCAAGCAAATTGCCCATTATGTTAGTGTCAAAATCAAACTCATCACCATCCATATTGTGCTAATTTCAGTAGCAAAAGAGAGATTAGCACTGAAGAGAGCCAATGTGACGTAAACTAACATACCTCTAATTTATACAGGGTGTTACAAAAGGGTACGGCCAAACTTTCGGGAAACATTCCTCACACACAAACAAAGAAAAGATGTTATGTGGACATGTGTCCGGAGACGCTTAATTTCCTTGTTAGAGCTCATTTTAGTTTCGTCAGTATGTACTGTACTTCCTCGATTCACCGCCATGATTTCATACGGGATGCTCTCCTGTGCTGCTAGAACATGTGCCTTTACAAGTACGACACAGCATGTGGTTCATGCACGATGGAGCTCCTGCACATTTCAGTCGAAGTGTTCGTACGCTTCTCAACAACAGATTCGGCGACCCATGGATTGGTAGAGGCGGACCAATTCCATGGCCTCCACGCTCTCCTGACCTCAACCCTCTTGACTTTCATTTATGGGGCATTTGAAAGCTCTTGTCTACGCAACCCCGGTACCAAATGTAGAGACTCTTCGTGCTCGTACTGTGATAGTCTGTGATACAATACGCCATTCTCCAGGGCTGCATCAGCGCATCAGGGATTCCATGCGACGGAGGAGGATGCATGTATCCTCGCTAACGGATGACATTTTGAACATTTCCTGTAACAAAGTGTTTGAAGTCACGCTGGTACGTTCTGTTGCTGTGTGTTTCCATTCCATGATTAATGTGACTTGAAGAGAAGTAATAAAATGAGCTCTAACATGGAAAGTAAGCGTTTCCGGACACATGTCCACATAACATTTTTTTTTTCTTTGTGTGTGAGGAATGTTTCCTGAAAGTTTGGCCGTACCTTTTTGTAACACCCTGTATAAGATGCCACACTAATATAAATTGGAAGCGATAAAACAAATATGTCGACTATCAGAAAACTGTCACACCATTACTAAACATTCGTCTTATTTACGACAAGAGCACCAGTGTCAGCATATCGCTGGAGTAATACAATCAATAATATCGTCATTGTTAACAACAATGTTTGCCATGAAGGTGCTCAAGACCACGTGTCGCTCATGCGTCCAGATTGGCAGGAACAACAAAGAGATACCAACTACAATCACAAATATTACGAGAGTATGGTAATTTAGGCTTAAGAAAGATAAATAAAAAAAGAAGGACAAAATGTGTGTGCGCAATTCGCATTCGTACCGTAGGATTTTTGTGAAAACGTAGGCAGAAAATCAGAATAATTGTTTCGTATTAATCTGTAATTTGATTATCAATCTCTTTAATATAGTGGTTACATATACAGGGAGGGCCAAAAAATTTGGGTACATAGAAATACAGCACAGCACAGCACAGGAAAGGAAATACTGTACTAACCTGACTATAGGAGATGTTGAAAGTGATCATCTTTCATCTTTGTACACTTTTAGGTCTGATCAGCAAGTTGATGAAGGCCGATGCACTTGAGCGCTCCCCACACAAAGCAATCGCACACTGACTGGGGTGACCAGCTAGGGCAGCGACCAGACGGACCTCTGCTAACAACTATGTCAGGCGTGAAGACTGTCTAAATGTGCTCCATCTTGTTGGAACTAACTGTAGGTCTTTCCCTCCTCCGTCAATGTTGCCACTGATGGTTTCAAAATGTTGGCAATGTAACGTGCCGATATCCGGGCCACTTTTATTTGCCCCACCCTTAATGGTTACAGAATAGATAAACCACATGGTTATCGGATTTAGCAAGGGTCTTTGGAAACGAATGTAACATAAGTATGCCTCACACTGCATAACCAGACGACATTTGGTCGTCGTGATACATACTCGTTGTCATCTGTGTCTAAATTATATCTATTTTCAGTATTGCCTTCCAACGACGTCTGCGCAGGGTCAATAGACGTTTGGACTGTCGCTAACCGCTGAATACGTGGTGGGCCAGCAATGAGATTGCTTTGGGCCGTTTTCTCATTTCCTCTTCGACGCTTGCCGTAGCTATCACATTTCTTCGGCATAGAACTTTTTAGACGTTTTGGATTCCTTTCGACGCGATTTATAAGGTTCTGAGCATATTTACATGTCATATGAAACGACATCTCTCATTTTCTGTAATTTCCAGTTAAATGCCATTTTCACTTATATTCCGGCTCTCATTTTTATTGGCTCACTTTTGGGTGTAGTAATGCCCCGCGAGCTCTTCACACTGACACGCGAATCGATGTCCTAGCTAAAAGCGTTTCCATGCTACAACAATTTATACAGGGTGTTACAAAAAGGTACTGCCAGACTTTCAGGAAACATTCCTCACACACAAAGAAAGAAAATATGTTATGTGGACATGTGTCCGGAAACGCTTACTTTCCATGTTAGAGCTCATTTTATTACTTCTCTTCAAATCACATTAATCATGGAATGGAAACACACAGCAACAGAACGTACCACCGTAACAAGAGCTTTCAAATGCCCCCATAAATGAAAGTCAAGAGGGTTGAGGTCAGGAGAGCGAGGAGGCCATGGAATTGGTCCGCCTCTACCAATCCATCGGTGACCGAATCTGTTGTTGAGAAGCGTACGAACACTTCGACTGAAATGTGCAGGAGCTCCATCGTGCACGAACCACATGTTGTGTCGTACTTGTAAAGGCACATGTTCTAGCAGCACAGGTAGAGTATCCCGTATGGAATCATGATAATGTGCTCCATTGAGCGTAGGTGGAAGAACATGGGGCCCAATCAAGACATCACCAACAATGCCTGCCCAAACGTTCACAGAAAATCTGTGTTGATGACGTGATTGCACAATTTCGTGCGGATTCTCGCCAGCCCACACATGTTGATTGTGAAAATTTACAATTTGATCACGTTGGAATGAAGCCTCATCCGTATAGAGAACATTTATGCTGAAATGGGGAGTGACACATTGTTGGATGAACCATTCGCAGAAGTGTACCCGTGGAGGCCAATCAGCTGCTGATAGTGCCTGCACACGCTGTAAATGGCACGGAAACAACTGGTTCTCCCGTAGCACTCTCCATACAGTGACGTGATCAACGGTACCTTGTACAGCAGCAACTTCTCTGACGCTGACATTAGGGTTATCGTCAACTGCACGAAGAATTGTCTCGTCCATTGCAGGTGTCCTCGTCGTTCTAGGTCTTCCCCAGTCACGAGTCATAGGCTGGAATGTTCCGTGCTCCCTAAGACGCCGATCAATTGCTTCGAACGTCTTCCTGTCGGGACACCTTCGTTTTGGAAATCTGTCTCGATACAAACGTACCGCGCCACGGCTATTTCCCCGTGCAAATCCATACACCAAATGGGCATCTGCCAACTCCGCATTTGTAAGCATTGCACTGACTGCATGACCACGTTCGTGATGAACACTAACCTGTTGATGCTACGTACTGTTGAGCTGTACGTACTGTAGAGCAGTGAGTCACATGTCAACATCAACACAAGCACCGAAGTCAACATTACCTTCCTTCAATTGGGCTAACTGCCGGTGCATAGAGGAAGTATAGTACATACTGATGAAGCTAAAATGAGCTCTAACATGGAAATTTTGCGTTTCCGGACACATGTCCACATAACATCTTTTCTTTATTTGTGTGTGAGTAATGTTTCCTGAAAGTTTGGCCGTACCTTTTTGTAACACCCTGTATACTGGAAGCTAATTCGTGCCATTGAAAGAGCAAGTGGAAACACTGGTACGACGATGTCATGGGCAAAACAAATACTGCGCGACAAACGCGTACAGACATTCCGCTTTATTAGCCTCATAGTTATCAGCGGTTCAGATCTGATGCTTGTTACACAAGAAAGTGCGATGCGACCGATGTGCGAATTGACGTTTTTGCTTATACAGGGTGGTCAGAAACAGTTTGAAAAGCTTATAAGGGCGTTTCAGGGTATGTCCTGCTGAGAAATAATTGTTAAAGAAAAAATTCGATACTTTGCCCCGTTTCAGAGATAATTGGCATTGAAGTTAGTCAATCAGGCCATTGTGTGGCCGGCCAGATCACAAATAGCGTCAGATGCTCTCACAGCGCACGAGACTGTTCAGTCTTTGGGTCGGGTTCGATCCTTACTACCGTCCCATATCCGATTTTTGTATTTCTAGGAAACCAAACGAACTACACGTCTGGCGACACCTTCTCTGGCAGGCCGCTTGAATTTGCACGCGCAATGGCCTGGTTGGCTAAATTCGAAAACGGCGCAACGTATCTACTTCTTTCTTAACAATCATTTCTCAGCACAACTTACCCTGCAATATCCCTACAAGGTTTTCAAGGTAATATGTGCTCCGATGCGCAGTGGCCGAGTGGTCCCGCATTGAGGAGGAGCGGAGTTCAAATGCTTTTAAACACTTAATTTTTTTTGGTTTCTCTAATGATATGCTGAGAGGATCTATTTGAAAAGCCACTGGTGGTTTCCCGTCCCGTTATAACCCAATCCGAGCTTGTATTCCGTCCTTAATGGAGAATAGTCGCCGGGACATAAAATCATACTCTTTCTTTCTTTTCATTTTCATAATGTTGCTCATCGACTGCCACAAGTGTCTGCTAAAAATCGAATACCTTTTTTTTCTTTGAAAATAAAACGATCAGTTTCTTTACAATGTTCTTGTCTAGTCCCAACTTGACTTCCATCTTTAATGATACCGTCATCCACAGGACATTAAACTCTAATCTTTCTGGCGCGTTGAAAAGCGCTATCGGCTAATCAGACCAGCTAGCTAACACCTTGTAAGTAGGCTGTTTAGGTTTTTATGTTGGTAACGCCACGTAGCGCTCTATATGAAAATCACTGACTGTGCTGTGTGAAGGGTGTGGTTGGTTTGCGTTGTTGGAGTATATGCTATTGTAGTGTTGGGCAGTTGGCTGTTAACAGCGCAGTTGGAGGTGAGCCGCCAGCAGTGGTGGATGTGGGGAGAGAGATGACGGAGTTTTGAGAGCGGATGATTTGTAAGACTGGATGTCATGAGCTGATATATATATATATATATATATATATATATATATATATATATATATATATATATATTTACCTTAATAGTGTTCAAAAGTCATTATATATATATATTATTGAAAGTCAGATTGCTTTGCGCTAAAAATATTGTGTGTCAGTTTAGTGTTGATCAGAATAGGTAAAGAGCGAAATGTCTTAGTACGTTCAATTCTGCTCAGCTGTTTGAAAATCAAATAATGTAAGAGGTTTATCACCACAGTAATTCATTAATTTTTTTAAGGGGACGTTTCATATGTCAACCCTTAGCCGAGGATACCTCACTGGAATCTTCTGATTTTTTCTTGTAGTTTATGTAATTAGTGTAGCTATTGTTTATTACTAGCGCGTAATTATAGAGAGAATTTCCTTTGTAGTCGTAGTTTTTCATTGTTGTACAGTAAAACAGTTGTGGCATGCATGTAGATTTGCACCAAGTATTTCGCAGCTGCACTTGCAATTAACGAGATATTATTTTCAATGCTATGTTAATGCGTTTTCTTATTTTTGTTCTTCAAATTGTGCTTTTCTATGCTATCGTGTGAAATATTGTGGCAGTTATGGCGTGTGAAAAACGTAATACTAGGCTCCAAAGTAAACCGAGAAATGACAGTGAAGACAAAAGCAGTGTGTTAGCGCCACCGTGTAATGAATTAACTAATGTTCAACATAGTAATTTGGTAATTGTACATAGGGAAATGGAGCGGGCGGCAAATAATGGTGTAGACAGTGAAACAATTAGTGAATCGATCGGCCAGCAACAGCTCGCCTCAGGAATCCGAAATGACAGGACACAATCTTGCAAATACTGCAGATTCAGGTTTTGGGTCCTCACCGTTTTGTCAAATGAGTCAAGACACATTTTCTGCTTGTCGAAATGTGAATGTTGCCGGTGAAAATGCACTGCCAAATAGCATAGAGAAACAGATTTCAGACACTAATACATTATTATTGCAATTAATGCTTCAAATGATACAGAATCAGAGACAAACACAGCAAAAGTTAGACACAATGGAACAAAATCTTCAAAAGTTAGATACAATGGAACAACACCAGAGACAAACACAGCAACAGCTTCAAAAGTTAGACTCAATGGAACAAACGCTTGAACAAACACATGAAGATTTAACTGCAGAGTTACTTAAAATCGAATATAAATGTCGGAAAGTCTGTAATGACATAAAAACACAAATTTGTGAGTATTTTCAACCTATTTTTTCGCGGCATGAAAATGCATTACAAAATCACGAAGCAGCCATAAAAGAAATGCAAACTATTGTTCATGAAAATCACGAGACCTTGCAAGCTAAAATTGACTCAGTTGCATCTACTGATTCAGTTACGCTACTTGCAAAAACTCAGGAAAACTTAAAGGACACAGTAGATACTCTGAAAATTGGGTCAGAAAGACACATGGAGGAAATTAGTTCATTATCAGAGAAAGTAGTCGAACTTTCGGATCAGCTAAATCATTTATCTACGAAGATAGATGATAATCTGAATGACACAAGACTGGTAGTCTTTAATGATACAGAAGAGTACAAACAAATTAGGAAATTCAAACAAAATCAGAATCAAATTAATACGCAACACCAAAGAGAAATCTAGGTAGTACAAGATCAGTTGACACAGGTAATACAAGAATTACATACACTCCTGGAAATTGAAATAAGAACACCGTGAATTCATTGTCCCAGGAAGGGGAAACTTTATTGACACATTCCTGGGGTCAGATACATCACATGATCACACTGACAGAACCACAGGCACATAGACACAGGCAACAGAGCATGCACAATGTCGGCACTAGTACAGTGTATATCCACCTTTCGCAGCAATGCAGGCTGCTATTCTCCCGTGGAGACGATCGTAGAGATGCTGGATGTAGTCCTGTGGAACGGCTTGCCATGCCATTTCCACCTGGCGCCTCAGTTGGACCAGCGTTCGTGCTGGACGTGCAGACCGCGTGAGACGACGCTTCATCCAGTCCCAAACATGCTCAATGGGGGTCAGATCCGGAGATCTTGCTGGCCAGGGTAGTTGACTTACACCTTCTAGAGCACGTTGGGTGGCACGGGATACATGCGGACGTGCATTGTCCTGTTGGAACAGCAAGCTCCCTTGCCGGTCTAGGAATGGTAGAACGATGGGTTCGATGACGGTTTGGATGTACCGTGCACTATTCAGTGTCCCCTCGACGATCACCAGTGGTGTACGGCCAGTGTAGGAGATCGCTCCCCACACCATGATGCCGGGTGTTGGCCCTGTGTGCCTCGGTCGTGTGCAGTCCTGATTGTGGCGCTCACCTGCACGGCGCCAAACACGCATACGACCATCATTGGCACCAAGGCAGAAGCGACTCTCATCGCTGAAGACGACACGTCTCCATTCGTCCCTCCATTCACGCCTGTCGCGACACCACTGGAGGCGGGCTGCACGATGTTGGGGCGTGAGCGGAAGACGGCCTAACGGTGTGCGGGACCGTAGCCCAGCTTCATGGAGACGGTTGCGAATGGTCCTCGCCGATACCCCAGGAGCAACAGTGTCCCTAATTTGCTGGGAAGTGGCGGTGCGGTCCCCTACGGCACTGCGTAGGATCCTACGGTCTTGGCGTGCATCCGTGCGTTGCTGCGGTCCGGTCCCAGGTCGACGGGCACGTGCACCTTCCGCCGACCACTGGCGACAACATCGATGTACTGTGGAGACCTCACGCCCCACGTGTTGAGCAATTCGGCGGTACGTCCACCCGGCCTCCCGCATGCCCACTACACGCCCTCGCTCAAAGTCCGTCAACTGCACATACGGTTCACGTCCACGCTGTCGCGGCATGCTACCAGTGTTAAAGACTGCGATGGAGCTCCGTATGCCACGGCAAACTGCCTGACACTGACGGCGGCGGTGCACAAATGCTGCGCAGCTAGCGCCATTCGACGGCCAACACCGCGGTTCCTGGTGTGTCCGCTGTGCCGTGCGTGTGATCATTGCTTGTACAGCCCTCTCGCAGTGTCCGGAGCAAGTATGGTGGGTCTGACACACCGGTGTCAATGTGTTCTTTTTCCATTTCCAGGAGTGTATTTCAGAGGACACTCGCGCTCCACTACGGGAAGAAGGACGTAGAAATACGGAACAGCCACAAAATAATAACACAAGGCACTTCGGAAATTATGAAAGAAATTGGCAAGGTACACCGAATTTTGAGATGGAACCGCCGAAACGACATAACAATGATCGACATGCGACTCGCCGACATGATGATATTGATTATAAGCTGTTTATTACTACACGTAAATTTAAAACATTTAAGATTTCCGGCAACGACATTCATCCACAAGCGTGGCTTCATCAATTCTCTCATTGTTTTCCTCCCAACTGGTCAATAGAGCACAGATTAGAATTTATGTGTGGCTATTTAGAGAATGAACCAGCTGTAAGAATGCGATCGGTCATTCACGATTGTCATGCCTTCCTCTCAGCATATTGGTCTCAAGCTACACAAGACCGAGTAAACCATAGCATCATAATGATGAAACATTTCGAACAATCTGAATTTTCCAGTCTTGTGAAATATTTTGAAGACATGTAGCACAAGAATCAGTACCTGTCAAACCCATACAGCCCCTCAGAACTCATCCGCATTTGTTTAATCAAATTGCATGAACATTGACGACATATTATTTTGGCAGGACGTTGCAAAGACGACATTGAAGCTTTTCAGGGACTTTTACAAGAATTGGAAATTGACACTGACAATCGCGGGACTCGAAAACAAGAACACAACAATTACAGGTCACATCCGTCACAATTCCGCGATGAAAGAAATAATAACTGGACACGACAAGGCTATTCTTACAACGCAAATCGTGACCAAAACAGACACCACCCGTATGACAACCGTTGGCAGAATAATAGTTACAGAGAAAGATCGCATTTCCGTAGTAATGAATATGACAGAGACAATGTGGGAACCAAAATAATTATTATCAAGGGAAACAGAATAACTCCAGACGCAACGGTCTATCATGCAGTTACGATTCAGGAAGAAATTCTCCACCACATGACCGACAAGAAAGAAATTATGGAATCTACCGACATGACGACAGACGATATAATCGTAACGACAGACCTGAATGTCATCAGAACTGGCGGGATTCAAACAGGGCAGGGCCCTGTCGACAAGGTGAATTTGTAGAAGTTAGGTCTCCTAATCCTAATAACGACGCGCGCCAACCAAGAGACTGACAATGCCTCACACCGCAGGCAGCCACTTGCGCTGGGTCGGCTTGAGGAAAATAAGCTGACCTTGACAAAAATTCCAGTATTCTTTACCGACGTATACCACACGATAATTGCGTTGCGTACTAGGAAGAGTAAAAGATTGCACCACAGTCCACATCTAAAGCCATTTATTGAGCGATAATCTGCTTTTTAACTTAGTCTTTGCTATAAAATTTTTCACTTTACATTACTAGTATGCTTTGTCAGACTTAGAATCTGTTAACATGCAACAATGTTTGAAGTTAAATATCCAGTCAAGAACCAAGAGATCTTATTTAAACAGAAATTACGAATGCATTGTTATAGTGAACAGACGACACAGTGATATTGTGTGTGTACATTCTTGCTTGTTAGTTGCACAATTGCGTAACGACTATCAGGCTTACATACTTAGAACATATACTGGTACTGCTAATGAGATTTTAATGCAACATTTTGGTTTACTTGAAAATACATTCTGGATTTAAACTACTTTCTGAGAGATACCAGATGACACAGTGGTTAGTTTATGTGACAGCTACACAATTATATCACGACGCTACTAATGAGTGACAATTTACATTGTTGCTTTTGCGATGTATCTGTTTTATCTCTGCACAGTTTTTCTGAATTCTTCTGGAATGGAAAACATGTTTTGGTAGTAACATTGTGGTATAACTACAGTGAGACAGCCTTTTTCGTAGCACAACAACACGTTACAGTACAGTACTTACTTCACCACGGCAATAAACGTAATAACTAAGATATCTATACGCATAGCATTTCACTTTTGCTTATTATGAGGTAAGTACATTGACTTCTGCAGAACTTCGCTTATGGACAACGATAGTTACGACACTTGGCACATTTTTACCGTTAAGTAATGACAGAGATTATCTTACAACAAGATGCACAGTTTAGCGCTAAAGAACACGAATTTGAGTGATTAATTTTATTTTTAAAGATTTTTGAATCACAAAGATACAAAGGTTTTCCGTGACACATTTCATTCCATTGCTGTATCTGTAACACCTGTCGGTACAATTACAATAATCCTCAGGGGGATACACGCTTACTTTGTGTACCATGTGTTTGGCAAGCACAAGCAGCCCTAGCTAATATGGTATTTGCTTATACAACTTTACACATCGGTACCGTATTTCTCTAAAACAGAATTACACAGCTATCTGATTATTTAACAGAGAAACAAACATTTTTTTACTACATCAGTGACAGATGTTTACGTAATTACACAGTTGGATAACTTCACACTTATGAAATTGTATTTTGTCTGTACTTTGTGAACTGTTCATATTTTTTCGGAACCATTGTGATGCTATGAGAGCTTTGAATATCGTATTTGGTAATGGATCATGATTTTTGAAGTACGTTTGAGGTAGATGACTTTATTAAAGGTCTTGAAATTATTGAAAGAAGCTGCGACAATTTTAAGATGTGATTGATCTGTTATGATGTTATTATTACTATAACGATGTGTATTATGCTGTTGAGGTATGTTTATGATCAATACCGTATATGAGGAATGTGATTATGGGTTTATATGTATATGAATAATGAACAGAAGTTAGAGACTCTGGTTTGTGAAAAAGATGTTGGAACCAAGAATCGTACTTTAAGAGTTATGAGTTGTTCGTCCATGTGTGAATGTATCAGAACACTGCTATTCATGAGATTTCGTTTCTACAGATTTCTACTGTAACTTTTCGAACTGTGAAATTTTTTTATATGAGACCGTCACTGCTGTCGTAAATATTTCGGTAAGAAAGTTAAGTGACCTTCACGTAATGCGTCGTAGGCGTCCAGCTGTGCCACCTGCCTGGAGGAAAAGCCATTAGGTGGAGAAAATGAGACCATTAACCTCACTGTTGACATTCTTTTGTAGAAAGCATCGCAAATACGACACGCTCATTACTTGGAGAGATATCATACTTTGTGCAACTTACTGAAATGCTTATGAACTGATGGGAAATATTTTTACATCTGCACACCTCATTATGACAAGTGTCTTTCTATGAGAGTTGAGAGAATTTCTACTAACTTATGAAATAACACATGACTATTGAATGATATTTTCATGCTTCGCTTTAGACAGTTGCTTATTTCATTTGATATCTGGTTTCCAGCTGTGTTGCAGCATTGGTTTTATAAAATTAAATTAAATTCATTTGCTAATGTGAAAACCTTCTGTCAACAGATCTATTAAATAATAATTTTATGATCTTTAGTGTACTATTTTTTTTGCTTGAGCTTTGTCATGTTTAGATATAAGTTACAGTATTTGCTGCTGCTGTTTGCCAGGCATAGTGTTACTGAATTTCACTTTGTATTACTCTGTTAAGCCAGTTTTACTACTGATTTATTTTTCTTGTTTGCTGCACAGTGCCTTATATTAGTTGAAATATCGCAATTGCTTTGCTAATTTAGATTTACTGCTGCTAGCTTTGCCAATTTGTATTTTTTGTCATTTCTGTTTGTGTTAATTTGTTGTGTGTTGCTGCATTGCATCATCCCTTAGTATATATGTCTGAGCTCAGTAGATTTAAGTTAGCTTAAGAGGGGGTAGACTATGCAAGAGAATGAGTTTCGATGAATTGGAAGAAATGCATTGAGAAGTTATACGAAAAAAGTTTGTAAAAAAAGGGTACTGTACAATGAAGAATAATTATTTTGAATGATGATATGAAAAGAATACAGAAAGCAGGTATTGGTAGGACTTTTTGGGAATAATGATGAATGAAGGGAGATCTCCAAGAAGTGAAGAAAGTTTTGTTTGGAAAATACTGCAGTAAAACAAACCCTGTCTTTTCCTTTTGTGTTATTCCGCTATGTGTTTGTGTACCCTTGTGTATTTGTGTTTTTCCCGTCTTTATGTGTTTAGCTGATGAGAGTTATGTTGTATAATTTTTCTAATACTGTGTTATTTACTTTGTAAAGATGTTGAGACATTATTTATTCTGTTCTGTTTTAATGCTCATGTGTGAAATTAATGTTTCGAAACTATTCTCATTATTTTATTTATTTATGTCATAATTCCTGTAACACTGATGTATCTGTTTATTTCTATTCTTTTGTAAAGCCTGTACTACTGCAAATGTCATCTGTATTGTTATGTTCTTTAATGATGTATTTTGTACCTTTGTTATTGTATTCTCATGTTATAAAATTGTAATTGACGCCAGTTCATCAAATTAAGTAACTTGTAAGCATTCATTTCACTGCACATATTTCTGTTGGTCATAGTATATGCACAATATGCGAGAAAAAGAGGACTGTTAGTGTTTGGACGTGTGTTAATAATTCAGCAAGGGACTGGTTAACACCATTGCTGGTTCTAAGGACAACTCCAAAAACTTTGTGAGTGCATGAGTGGTGGTTCATGGACTGGCTATATTGTACGCAAGACTCTTCGATGGTGATTGTGCACCTGCACAGTCGCAACAGATGGCTACTGGCCGTCTCTACAAGGACTACAGTGGGTCTGCATCTTTGATGGCCCACCAATACCATTATTTCTACAAGGACTGCAGTGGGTCTGCACCTCTGTTGGCCCACCAATACCGTAATCTCTACCAGGACTACAGTGAGTCTACTCTGTGATGACCTACCTACCAATATCCTTCAAAACTTCGACTGACTCTGCTGTGGGTTTGCTCTGTTGTGGCCCGTTACCTGTCTGCCTGTCAATAGTCAGCACTGTCTTTCCTTTGGAAGGACAACACTAGTTCTTCAAGACTGCATGGAAATCCACTACTTCTGTGTGCATTTTATTTTACTGCTCAGACTTTGTGCATAAAATTGTAATTAATACTGTGATGAATGATCAGGGCTGTCTTTATGGACTGTGAGAAAATCTTTACTTTTGACCAACAGTGTATCAATAAGTGTGTGCATTTGATTTCTTTGTTATTGTAATTATGAAACATTTTTTTCAAATGTGTATTGGCCACTACCCAAAACAATTTGTAAAATTTTTTGTGAGGAGCATGAGCTGTTTAGGTTTTTATGTTCGTAACACCACGTAGCGCTCTATATGAAAATCACTGACTGTGCTGTGTGAAGGGTGTGGTTGGTTTGTATTGTTGGAGTATATGCTATTGTAGTGTTGGGCAGTTAGCTGTTAACAGCGCGTAGCGATGTGAACTTGGAGGTGAGCCGCCAGCAGTGGTGGACGTGGGGAAAGAGATGGCGGAGTTTTGAGAGCGGATGATCTGGACGTGTGTCCATCAGAGACAATAAATTTGTAAGACTGGATGTCATGAGCTGATATATATATATATATATATATATATATATATATATATATATATATATATATATATATATATAATGACTTTTGAACACTATTAAGGTAAATACATTGTTTGTTCTTTATCAGAATCTTTCATTTGCTAACTATGCCTATCAGTAGTTAGTGAATTCAGTAGTTAGAATCTTTTATTTAGCTGGCAGTATTGGCGCTCGCTGTATTGCAGTAGTTCGAGTAACGAAGATTTTTGTGAGTTAAGTGATTCATGAAAGGTATAGGTTATTGTTAGTCAGCGCCATTCTTTTGTAGGGATTATTGAAAGTCAGATTGCGTTGTGCTAAAATTATTGTGTGTCAGTTTAGAGTTGATCAGAATAGGTAAAGAGCGAAGTGTCTGAGTACGTTCAGCTCTGCTCAGCTGTTTGAAAATCAAATAATGTAAGAGGTTTATCAGCACAGTAATTCATTAATTTTTTTAAGGGGACATTTCAACCTGACGACCACGTTTCATCTCCCGTCTGTCGCCCCCACATGCCCCCTTGGTAGTTCTAGCGGAAAAATCAGTAGTAGTTATCTTGCAGCTAGTTTTTAGACGAAACAAATGCAGAGGAACGCACACTGCCTTCAAGTAACGAGGTCACTAGTATATATTAGGTACGCTAAGAAATAACAACAAATATGTCTGTGGTTTTTGTAGAACTTATTTCAAATCGTAATGTTTAAAACCAACGATCTGTTTAGTTGGCTAGGTGATGGACCATCAATAAATTTAAATTAATGTAAAAATAACCTTATAAAAGCACTTAAGCATTCATGTGAGATTTCGCTCGGATTCCAGGAAACACGTTCCGCTCTTGACTGGCGGACGGATATTGCAGCGCTACTCAGAGCAAGGCGTCATTAGCAGTGCACCACGGAAGCGATGAATTCCCACTCATTTGCGACGATGTCGCATTAAGGCGACACGTTAGAAATGACTGACGCACTGGGGGGCAAGATGGTCGTGACTCAGGTCGAGTCTGCTGTGTTGCGTGAGCGTAACTTTCGAGCTGGCTAATACGCGGTGTGTTCGAGAAGTCTCCGTACCCCTAAGTGAAAACAGTTTATTGTATACATATAAAAACCATATATCAAGCAGATCCCTGCCTTACACAGATATCTATAAGTATTCATGTCCTCCTCGACGTCTTCCATAGCACCTCAGGAGTTACGCTTCGGATGGCTTCAACAACTTTTCGCAAATCTTCATCAGTTTTAAGAGAAGGAAGATTAGGGTTTGAAGACCCATCGACATAGAGTCCATTAGAGACGGAGTACAAGTTCCGATTGTTTCAAGGATGGGGAAGGAAATTGGCCTTACCCTTTCAAAGGAACGATCCCGGCATTTGCCGTGAGTGATTTAGGGAAATCACGGAAAACTCAAATCAGGATGGCCGGACGCTTGTTTGAACGGTCGTCATCCCGAATGCTAGTCCACTGTGATAACCGCGGTGCCACCTAGCTCGGTTTCATTAGGTTTGTGCCGAATTTGAGCCACATGGGTCTTGATTATTCCCGATAACAAGTTGTCTAGCGTGGAAAGGTACAGGCTTCGTAGTGGTCATTCCAGTGTGGCTGCAGACGTTGCTAAACCACAACCAGTTCAGCGGCCTCGAAGTTGTCCAAGAAACTCAGACACCTGAGTACTAAAATGCTCAAGAGCTCCGTCCTGCTGAAAACAAAAATGATCTATATTTCCTATGTCCTCGAGCTGAGGTGTTAATCACGTTTGCAACTTGTCCAAATAAGGATGTACATTTACGTAGCTTTCAAAAATGTGTGATTCGATCAAGTACTGTGGTGAAAACCCTGCGCATATCATGCCAGGAGATGAGTTCATTTCCAGCTCGCATACATAATCTGGATTTACCTTAGAGAAGAGTACTACATATGTGACTGCAATATATCGGATATCCATAAGAAAATAACGCACTTGAATGAACAAGGCTTTTGGACATTGTGTTAACAAACCACGACAGACAGTAACTCGCTGCTCCATGTCGTGGGCAGACAATTAATTCAAAAACAGCGGTCAAAACCCTTGCATTTTCAATTTTTTTATATGACCATGCGTTATTAACGATGTTACCAGAAAGTCAGCTGCTCTTTTGCGAACGCATTTCATTGGAGCCTACTCAGTTGGTTGAGCGACGACAAACACTTTCTTCTGGCGCCTCCATAATCCACTACGATGCCTGTCTTTAGCACTGCCTGAAACAAAAGCACGTTTCTCCCAATCAAGCAGGGTTGGTGTAAAAGGTGGAGCGATGCCAAAATCCCTCTCTAAACGCAGTCATGAGCTATGTCATTGACTGTTCTGTCTGCGGACGTTAGCACACCCACACACACGGCACTAAACACTTGCCAACACGCGAACTGTGTCCGCTCACGTCAACCATGGCTTCACAACTCAATCACCTACTGAAAAAACACATTGCAATACAGACAAAAATATATTTCGTACATTACAACGCGGGGATACCAATAGAACTACTACAATGAAGTGCCAAAGAAACTGGTATAGGCATGCGTATTGGAAATGAGCGTTTGGCGTCATTGGTTGGGAGGCCCCTTGCCAGGCAGGTCCGGCCACCTTGGTGCAGGTCTTATTACATTCGAAGCCACATTGGGCGACCTGCGCGCCGGGTGGGGATGAAATAATGATGAAGACAACACAACACCCAGTCCCTGAGCTGGGAAAATCTCCGACCCAGCCGGGAATCGAACCCGAACATGCGTATTCAAATATAGAGCTATGTAAACAGGCAGGATACAGAGCAGCGGTCGGCAAAGCCTATATAAGACAAGTGTCTGGCGCAGTTGTTAGATCGGTTACTGCCGTTACAATTGCAGGTTATCAAGATTTAAGAGAGTCTGAACGTTGTGTTACAATCGGCGCACGAGCGATGGAACACAGTATCTCCGAGGTAGCGATGAAGTGGGGCATATTTTCACGAATGTACCGTGAATGTCAGGAATCCGGTAAAACATCAAATCTCCGACATCACTACGATCGGAAAAAGAGCCTGCAAGAACGGGTCCAACGACGACTGAAAATTGTCGTTCAACGTGACAGAAGTGCAACCCTTCTGCAAGCCTGGGCCCGTCAACACCGACATTGGACTGTTGATGACTGGAAACATGTTGCCTGGTCGGACGAGTCTCGTTTCAAATTGTATCTAGGGGACGGGCGTGTACGGGTATGGAGACAACCATAGACCCTGCATGTCAGCAGGGGACTGTTGAAGCTTGTGTAGGTTCTGTAATGGTGTGGGGCGTGTGCAGTTGGAGTGATATGGGATCCCTGATACATCTGGATAAGTCTCTGACAGGTGACACGTACGTAAGCATCCTGTCTGATCACCTGCATACGTTCATGTCCATTGTGCATTCCGACGAACTTAGGCAATTCTAGCAGGACAATGCGGTGCCCCAAACGTTCAGAATTGCTACAGAATGGCTCTAGGAATACTCTTTCTCAGTTTAAACACTTCCGCTGGCCACCAAACTCCCGAGACATGAACGCTGTTGAGCATATCTGGGATGCCTTGCAACGAGTTGTTCAGAAGAGATCTCAACCTCCTCGTACTCTCACGGATCTGAGGACAGCCCTGCAGGATTAATGGTGTCAATTCCCTCCAGCACTACTTCAGACATTAGTCGAGCCCATGCGACGTCGTGTTGCGGTACTTCTACGTGGTTGGTTGGTTGGTGGGATCGAAGAGAACAGACTGCTACGGTCATCGGTCCCACTTCTGCGTGCTCGCGGTGGTCCTGCATGATACTAGGCAACTGTATTAGTTTCTTAGGCTCTTCAGCGTATTGTGTATTATGGTGTAAAGTCAGAGCCGGCACGCCGATCGGGAACGACAAAGAAGAGACGGCTGTGAGAAGAGGTCAGCCAATCACACGCTGACCGACCTCCCTCCAGGGCGACAACGCGACAGCAGCGGCCCCTAGGTTAAGAGGCATAAGCGCCGCGCCCCACTGGTGGCAGCCCATTGCAATAGCAGCTTCAACGTTAGCCACTTCGTTAGCAGATGCATCGAAGCCTCTATCATCAGCTATCTCTACGTAGCACTGACTCCGTCTATTCTGAAGAAGACTGATTATTTTGTATGCCGCCATTTGGTTGCAGCATATCTATCAAAGTTATACCAGCCCTCTCTCCAATTCCGCTTCGAAAGTTCTCCAGCGCCAACCAACGCTATCTGCACTGATTACATTATGTACAGTAAATCACAAAAACAGCAATAACTGTGAACAGCCTGAATCCAGGAACGATGTGGTTAAGATGTGTAATTATAGAACTAAAGTTCTGATCTGGCCGGAAGCGTAATTCCATCATTATATATTTGAAAGCAGACGCGGACAAAAGTTAGCTTCAGCCACAGGATGCCAGTAGTTAAGATATTGGCCTCATATCCTGGAGGAACTTGTTACGTACAGCTTTCCACACTTTCGTTTTTGTGGTGTCCATAATGAAATGCTGAGATGGCTTCTTCGAAACGCGACGGCTTTTTACCTGCCCATTCTAGTCCAGTTCGAGCTGGTACTTCGTCCTTCATGCAGCGATGGGTAGCCGCGCGGTATCAGGCGCCTTGTTATGGTCCGCGCGGCTCCCTCGGTCGGAAGTTCGAGTCCTTTCTCGGACATGTGTGTGTGTGTGTGTGTGTGTGTGTGTGTGTCTGTGTGTGTGTTTTGCCCTTAGCCTAAGTTAGTTTTAGTTAGATTAATCAGTGCGTAAGCTTAGGGACCGATGACCTCAGAAGTCTGGTGCCATAAGATCTTACCACAAATTTCCAATTTTTTTTTCCGTCCTCCATGGCCCTACAGTTGGCAGAACATTAAAGTATACTCTTTCCTATCTTCCATTTTCGTAAATGGAAAAGCTACGGATCGAATGCCACTAAAATAAGTAAAGGATGGACACTTTTTTTTTTCTTAGAAGATGAAACAACCGGGCTCCTCCCATCGTCCTTGGCCCCAGCCAAAAATCTGTTCCGTCTCTAATGACGCCGTCATCGAGGGTCATTAAACTCTAGTCTTCCTTTTTTCTAAGGAGTAATTACAGCAAATTTGAACTCGGCAATTCGAGATATTAAAAATCCAAAAAGCCGATAAACTGTATTATATAATTTCGATTTTGTGTACCAGTCACCTTGGTTACGATTTTAAGTTACTAAAATAAATCAATAGACTAGCTACGTCACAATAAAAATGATTAAGCTTACCGCATGCTATATTCCACACGTCAGTGTAGGGGAAAAGCAACATGTGATGGCATCACAAGTAGGAATTTCACAGAACCATAGTACATACTGGTACAACTTGTATATACAAGAATATCAAATATGTGAAGTCCATATGCAAAAATACACAGGTTTGATTTTGTACATCGACAGTCTTGGCCAGGGTTTTTAGTCGTTTAAATGAATCTGTCGAAACTCACAATAGCTTCAATATTCTCTTTTGCGTATGGGTTCACATCCGCTGTAAATTTCTTAAAGGAAGTTATTTTACCATTTTAAGTACGAACATCACATGTGTGGTATTTATTTATATACAAGTTGTGTCCGTACCTACTAGGGATGTGCGGAACTCATATTACAGACGCCATCACATATTCTCCCCTCCAGCGCTAATATGTGTGGAATATAACATGTTTCAAGCATAACAATTTTTATTATGATGTAGCTTCCAAGGGGACGAAATTAGTAAATTGTTAAATAATAAAATAAAGTGATTATTCCAAAATAAACGAACAATAAAAAAAAGCTGCCGGTATTATATAATTCACAGACGGCGAAATGTGATCTCGTTTAGTACACCTGTTAAAAATTTTCGTGGCTAGAAGGCAACGTAAGTATGCTCATCAACAAAACGCCCAATATTAGCGGAATTAATAGTACAGCTGAGTGGCGCTATAGCAAAATAAAATCACACAAATAACGATACGGAACTGTTAATTATTGTTGTAGAGGAGGTACTACAGACGCTATACAAATGTTGGACAGAGAACTAGCTCCTTTGTCAGCGAGTACATCGTTAATCGGCTGTGGCCAATTCAAAGGAACCATCCCAATATTGGCATGAAGCGATTTAAGGAAACCCCAGAAGTTTTAAATCTGGATGGTTGAAGGGGAATTTCAATAGTATTCCTCCTGAATGTGTTCCCAGAGCCTTAACTTGCAACTCTTTGAGCTTGATGTTACGCAACGACTGCTCTCAGAATATTGAAATATATTCATAAGGAAATATTTATTGTTGAGACGAAATGAAGACCAAAAAACTCTCAAAAATATATCTGTCACGAAGGTCCTCTCAACAACAATAAAAAGTGAAGCTGACATTTCAGAATAACAACAGACGTAACAAAAACGAAACACGTAATTGATGCTAAATAGAATTATTCACTGCATCCGATATGCCTATTAATGTTCCCTCATTATCTTGTAGTTCACTTTATTGCAATGTGTGCAGACTGGCTTCCAGAAATATATGCCAATGGTGAGCTCCTTTTTCAGAAAATTAAATTCAATTTACCTGGCTAAAATAAAGTTACTCACTCTGAATAAGGGTTTGAACACAATGAGGGCCGCCACAGCTTCATTAACTCCCTGCTCCAATTGTTTATTCACGAAAGGAGTAGGGGGGGTGACTCCTGGAGCCAGCACGCGGCCTTCTCTTCTGGACTATCGTGAGGGTAACAGCAGAGCTTAACATCCCTACCCGACGGGCGGATTACACTGTTGTGTCTCATGGCTCCCTGATATCTCCATGAGCTATTGTGAAAGGGTTTGGTATTCAGTATAGGACATTAGCGCACAGCCTAGTTATCAGAAGCTGTACATTAGCACCTATAAAAAGTAGTAAACTGAGAACAAGACAGTTGTAAAAAAGTAAGCAAACTGGTTATTATTTCAAAAGTAATCACCATAACTGTTAATATATTTATCCCACTGTGAGACAATACGGTGAATGCCATCACGGAAAAAGTTTGCGGTTGCCTACGGAACCATGATTTTACTCAGGCTTGCACCTCTTCATCCGAAGCAAATCGACGGCCACGAATGTCTTTCTTCAGGGCTCTAAAAACATTTAAATCGCATAGAAAGAGATCAGAACTGTATGCAGGATGTCTAAGCTCTTTGTTCAAATGTGTATGAAATCTTACGGGACTTAGCTGCTAAGGTCATCAGTCCCTAAGCTTACACACTACTTAACCCAAATTATCCTAAGGACAAACACACACACACCCATGCCCGAGGGAGGACCCGAGCCTCCGCCGGGACCAGCCGCACAGTACAGGACTGCAGCGCCTAAGACCGCTCGGATAATCCCGCGCGGCCCTAAGGGCTTTACAGGGAAACTTAGCAACATGTGGGCCCGCCCACGTAATATTCGCTCTGGTCTTAATATGCCATTACATTTAGCTCTGCGATAGTCTAGCTGTCGGACTTTGTCGAACATACGCGCCACGGTTTCTGAAATAGCCGCCACCTAAGGATACTCACTTCTTCCTTCGCGCGACGCGCTGAAAGACAAGTTTTCATAAATTTTTGGACAACTTCTATAAGGAACTGGTACACCTGCCTAATATCGTGTAGGGCCACCGCGAGCACGCACAAGAGCCGCAACACGACGTGGCATGGACTCGACTAACGTCTGAAGTAGTGCTCGAGGGAATTGATTAAAATTTATCTCATATTATCGAGAGGTCAGTTCGCGCACATCATCCTGCACCGGCAACTATTTCGCAATTATGGACGGCTATACAGAGGTGAAGCAAAACATTATCACTTATGCACAAGGGCGACGTTGGATGCTGCCTGGTGGTGTTGCGGGTACGTGAGGCAGTAACAAAAGTGTGTAAACGGAGAAGACGCAGACGATGGGATAACCTCAGCGAAGATAAGTACTGCAAATGGGGAAATAAATTGAGATAAGCAACTTTGACGGAGGGAATATTATTACTACGCAGAGCTTGTAAACGAGTATCCCGTAAACGGCAAAGGTTGCCGAATGTTCACGTGCTTCTGTCTTGAGCGTCTACCGAAAGAGGTAGGAGGATAATGAAACTACAACTAGAAGTTAAATGGGTGGGCGATCACGACTTTTCACAGAAAATGGAGTTTGGAGGCTTGTCTGCGCTGTAAAGTAGGATATATGGTGATCTGTGGCATCTCTGCTGAAAGAGCACAATGCTGGTGCACGCACAAGTGTTTCGGAGCTTACCGTTCAACGTACATCGTTGCAAAAGGAGCTCGGCAGCAGACAACCCCTACGTGTTCACATATTGACCCAGCGACATTGACAACTACAATTGTAGTGGGCACGGGACCATCGGGATTCGGCCGTCGATCAATGGAAAAGTGCCGGCTCCATAGGGAAATCACATGTTTGCTACATTAGGTAGCTGGTCGTCTCCACAAACGCCGTCATCGAGGTGAACGGCTGCTCGAAACGTGCACCACGCGACGTACGCAGTCTGGTGGGAGCAGTATTATGCTACGGGAGACATTCTGCGCTTGCATTGGACCTGTGGTAGTATTCGAAGACACTCTGGACAGTTGCGAACCATATGCACCCTTCATGCTTGATGTCTTCCCCGACGGCCATGTCATCTTTCAGCAGTTGTCCGTGTCTTAGAGCCAAAACCATGCTGCAGTGGCTTGAGGAGCATTATAATGAACTCACGTTGATGTCTGGGCGACCGAATTCACCTAATGTAAATCCTACGGAACCTGTTTGGGTCGCTATCGGGCGCCATTACCGCATACGCGAATTGGCGGCCCCTTATTTAAGCGAATTACATGACGTGTGCCTAGACATCTAACGCTACGTACTTCCAAAAACCGATCAACAAACAGTCGGATCCATGACACGTAGAATCAGTGATGTATTTCGTTTTGAAACTGCCAAACAAGCTGTTAAGCAGGTTGTCCTATTGATTTGACTCATCAGTGTTTCTGTAGGGAACTTCCAACGGCTTGCTGAGTCCATGCCACGTCGAGGTGCTGCACTACGCCGGGTAAAAGGAGGCCCAACACGATATTAGGAGGCATCGCATGACTTCTGCCACCTCTATGTACAGCCTAAAGCGCGTTTTTCAACGATAATGAACAAAGCAGACAATATTATTCTCACGTCAAAAACACATCTGATATCAAAATCAATCAGACATTGTGTTGACCCAATGCTAGGATATTAACATCGTCTTACAGTTCAGAACACAGCGGAAAGTTGGGGAAAACTGTATTTCTTTCAGTCTCTGATATTGTAATGCAGCTTCCTGGAAATTTATTGTGGTGTATAAATAAGAGAGATGATTTCAGCAGCCGGGGAAAAGTATAGACCTTTCATTCCCTCTATAATACATTATAAACTTCTTGCTAGGATTTTCGGAGGTGTACACATCAGAAAGATGATATCAATTATTGGGAATGTCAGCTACTAGGCTGAGATATTCCTTTCATTCCATCGGTAATATATCACAACGTTGTTGCCAAGAAATTTACTGTAGTGTACAAAACAGAGATACGCCAGGTACTGGGAACTGCTCAATAGTGGAGGGGTGGTTTACCGTTTACCGATGATACACGAATCGGGAAACATGCTGCTGTGCCACTGACCGGAGTAGAAATTACGGAAAAAAACTGGCAAAATTGCTAAAATTGATATCACTATAAACTGAGGTAGTTATTATACTACGTCGACGGATCTTTTCCATCCCATCCATCCACTGGTACGCTGTTGATTAGCAAATAATGATTGACTAATATCACTTGTTTGAGGTGGAGAGAGAGTCTTAGTGGGAGCAACACCATCTGGGGATGTCCCGCACCGAAACAGGGATCTTGTACATGACTGCAATGTGAGGGATCAATTGGAATCGGACATCTAGACTGTGAAAGATAGTTTTAAATATAGAGGTCACCAATCACCCTCAGACAGCTGTTTCGAAACGACTCATAAAGACACAGAGCCCAACCATTTTCCATATGTTGCAAATTCTTTCACTTTTATTTATTTATTTTTGTTGATAAGAAACTTCACCGCCTGTCTTCGATTTCAATCACCCAGTGTATTGTGGAAGCAGCAGCAGTATAATTTACACCTTGCAATGTCCAGTTTTCTGCGGGAGCTAATGGATGGAAATGGGTTAATGTTGGTTTATCACCTGACACAGAGCTCGAAATCTTGATGGGAAAACAAAATGATGGTGCTGTATGTAGTTATAGTCACACACTGTTTAGATGTGTTACAGCAGAAAAAAATGTATCAAACAACAACACAGGGACCCACTTTTGTGGCTGATAGTCTGTGGGATATGGTCTTCCTACAGTACAGGCGATGAAACTTTACACTGGTCTGTGGAAGCGAATTCGATCACTGGCCACCTGCTCCAATGAACCAATACCTGCATATTTAATAGGATCGCCACATATAACGGATGCCAGCATGCAGATGGTATTTGTTTTCGATATGCCTGAAGAGATATGGTTCAAATGGCTCTGAGCACTATGGGACTTAACATCTATGGTCGTCAGTCCCCTAGAACTTAGAACTACTTAAACCTAACTAACCTAAGGACATCACACAACACCCAGTCATCACGGGGCAGAGAAAATCCTTGACCCCGCCGGGAATCGAACCCAGGAACCCGGGCGCGCCTGAAGAGATATCTTATCGAGTTCTCTATAGGATGACATTAGTGGAGCTTTTATAGTTCATTGTTTATCTCTGTTTGATGGTATAAAATAACGATGATAGAGAGAATATTTGGGTGATAAACGTGAATGCACACTGAGGGATGCAGATCTTCTTCGGACTGTGGTACCTGTATGTAACTTGGAGACGCATCGCAATGCAGTAGCAAAATCCTCATCCTTCTTCCAGTCCCTTTATGATGTGGAGTCTTCCTAATTTTCCTGATAAGAAACACCACCATTACTGTTCGTACTGTCTTTTCTACTACCTTGTGTTGCAGGAGAAAGCTTCGCTTGGCGCGGGCCTTACACATCGTCCACAGTTGGCGGAGATACGACAACATGCTCCCATTTCGACTGAGTGGTCAAAGCCCGCATCTCGTGGTCGTGCGGTAGCGTTCTCGCTTCCCACGCCCGGGTTCCCGGGTTCGATTCCCGGCGGGGTCAGGGATTTTCTCTGCCTCGTGATGGCTGGGTGTTGTGTGATGTCCTTAGGTTAGTTAGGTTTAAGTAGTTCTAAGTTCTAGGGGACTTATGACCACAGCAGTTGAGTCCCATAGTGCTCAGAGCCATTTGAACCATTTTTTGAGTGGTCAAAAAAGACGGTCCTGTCACATTAACTCACTCAATCTGTTTCTCAACGGGATGCAGAAGGTGGTAGATACAGCCCTCCTCCACTTCTACTCAGTTCCGACTTTAACTGGGACGATCACATGGACGAAGATGCAGCATGGGCAGGGCAGAGTTCAGGAACAGTTACAAGATGTAGAGGGACTGTCTAAAGCCACGTTGAAGCTTTCCTTCAGATAGGTTCGAAAAAGGTGACTCGTTTCGAGATATGAGAGTGGCATGGAAATGATTCACCAGGGGCTGCAATCATTAAAATACATCTCCATAGGATCCAACTCAAGTATGTTTTTGAATGGAGAGACTTGATTCCATATCGCAGACTGCATTTCTACCAGACGGCGAAACGCTGTCAGCGACTCTTGTGTGTGCCTATAGAACCAATACCTCTTTTTATGCAGGGTAATGGTAACATAGCCCGCGTGATCGCGTTTTTAATAGCGCGGTACTTATGCGAAACGTATGCTGCCTGAGGTAGAATCCTTCTGTGGTCAGCTTCAAATGCCGGTTCTCGATAGTGTTCCTCGAAAAGAATATCGTCTTCCCTTCAGGTATTCCCAGTTTATCTACCTGGTCAGTGTAATCCGACTACTGAAAAAGAAAAATTACTCGCCATGCAAAGCGACTCTCATGATCAGTTTAATTAATTAGGGTACCAAATTAATACAGTGACATGCTGCCTGCTGGGAGAAGGCGATTGCTAGCGCACAATGTATATGATTTTTTGGGTTGCAGCGATATATTTTAATGATATTTGAATCTCTCACAAGAGATGACCATCATAAAATCCCATGTATTACCGAATTTAAAATTAATACGATGTATTAATATAACATCTATGTGCTTTACTTTAAGGGACTTCGTATTTGGCGAGGTATTTGGTTATCTTAACAGAGAGTCCAAAAGTGAGGATTCGTCCTGTGACAGAGGTAGATCCTAGCACTCAATCAGGAGCCAAAAATGAGTGTAATATCCCAATCCTGTGATGCATGACATAACAGATAAGGAAAGCTTTTTTCCTACCTGATGAGAAAATATTTAGAGGAAATTTAGCCTATGCTATACTGTAACATAATATTAACAAAAAGTAACGATACTTCAGCGATTTGAGAAATCGTGTATGCGTCGATTTCTCCTGTCTTCAGAATGTCTTGCATTAAAGGGAGAAATATACATTTCGTGTGAGAAATTCGAGGTGTATGGTCAACAACGTCGCTGCCTCAGATTGGATGAAGTGGGTTTTTTAAACTGGAGGGTTTATGCTTGGGTGTAATTTGTTGGAACTACTGTATACATCCAGGTTGCAGCTGCTTGTTTCACATGGCACTTTGGCTGGCTGCAGTGGCTGTCCGAGGTGTCGGCAACCGGAGGTAACTGGTTAGCTCAGCCTGTGACGGGTACAAAGAATGCACCGACCTTTCTCATCTTGTCCACGGCAGTGAGGGCTGGCGAAGTGATCCGTGTGCTGTGTGAGCGTGACTGAGGCGGACAAGTGTGCTGAGTGAGAGGAGATCCAAAATAATGTGTGTTTACACCGGACTAATTGATAATATCCGAATTCCTACTACTCCAATCATCTCGAGGCGCCCTCCATGGCTGGGGGTGGTGCACTCTGGCATACACGCACATCCAGGGCTGTGGCTGTGATAGCGGCGGCAGTTTTCACCAACCTCTGAACGTCGGTGCCAGCGGTATACTAGGTGGTGGGAGCGCTGTGTGGGGAGGCCTGCGAGGTGAGCGCACGGGATGAGCGAGCGTCTCAGCGTTCTCAGGCATCTAGCCTTGCATCTACTGCTATGGACTGGATCGTGGTTTAACTGCGTCATATATAGTGCTTCTCAGTACGTAGCAATGGACTCTGTCTTGCTGGAGAATCTGCTGTTGTTTCTATTCTATCACGCAGTAGAACCTTCCTCACTCGTTCCAAATGTAGCAGAAAGAACCAATGAACTTCGGAATTCTATAGCGCTTTAAAAAAGAAAATACACATCTGTAGTGTTCGGGAACTCTATTCCCGTGATGGTATAAATTCACGTCGAAATTTAAAATTCCAACTATCATTTCATACATTATCACTTCCAGTCGTAACGCCGAATAATAATAGATTTGGGTTATTTAAGAAAATTTCTCGTTAAAAACATAACACTCTTGTTTATGCATGCAAACTATTGTCCAGTGTCGATCTGGTTTTATTTTGACTAGTTTAAAAATGTGCGAAGCAAATTGTTTAAACGCTGCATTAACGATTTAATTAATATTTCCCATGGCGCATCTTCTAAAGCAGCGTTCGTGACATCTTCAAGATGTGATATTCGGCACCTGATTTAATAAGTCCTGAAGCAGTTCATGAAATGAAACAGAAGGAAGTGCACCAGGAGGGCTGGGACAGCTTAGTGCCCATGGCGGAATGAAATATCCCATGCTAGTTCCTGTGTCATCTGCAAAGCAATCTACAGGTCTCTCTCTCTCTCTCTCTCTCTCTTGTATGCAGTAGCCGGCCGCTGTGGCCCAGCGGTTCTAGGCGCTTCAGTCCGGAACCGCGCTGCTGCTACGGTCGCAGGTTCGAATCCTGCTTCGGGCATGTAGATGTGTGATATCCTTAGGTTAGTTAGGTTCAAGTAGTTCTAAGTCTAGGGGACTGATGACCCAGATGTTAAGTCCCACAGTGCTTAGAGCCATTTGAACCATTTTGTATGCATTAATCTTTTTTTTAAAGTGTATTTCGAGTCAGCCTGCTACTAGCTTTGTGACACTGACAATTTGTGTCAGGTGAAGCAGCTACTGTATATCCCCTACATCACGATCATGTGACCAGAAGTTAATTATTTATTAACTTCAGTAATATTTCAGGATTGGTCCCAATCAGGTATTTTCTCGCCAAATGGCCAATTAGCTGAGTCTTTTTCCCGCAAATTTTGAGCTGTGAGATGGGAGTGGGAGGGATGGAGGGTTTCCCAGAGGGGGAGGGTTTAATTAAACGATCGAGTTAATTAATTAATCAGTCAATCAAATTGATATCAAAAGTGTGCCTCTATTGGCTAGGGGAGTACCCAGGTGGAAGAGAAGGGGCAGGGCGAGGAGGAGGGGGAATGGGATGTGTGACATGGAAAACCACTTAACTGAGCAACAGGTTATCGATGGATTATCCCCAGCGAATCATAATGCTCTAAGCAGAACAATAGATTAAGGAGCTGTCAATCGAAAGAAAACGATAGATTTGCTCCTGAATGTATAATTACCCCTGATGTAGGCAAACCGCGCTAACAAATTGTGCTTGTGCCACCCATGCCCTACTTCTAGACTATACAATATTGTTCTGACGTCAAAAACACATCTGATATCAAAATCAGTCAGACATTGTATTGACCCCACGCTGGGATATTAACGTTATCTTACAGTTCAGACTGCTGCTATCTTCATCAGTTACACAGTGGGAACTTGGGGAAAACCATATTTCTTTCAGTACCTCTGTTATATATTATAAGGCAGTTTCCTGGAAATTTACTGTAGTGTATAAATCAGAGAGATGATTTCAGCTACTGCAGAAAAGTTTAGTCCTTTCATTTCTTCTATAATACATTATAAAGTTCTCGCCTGGAATTTTCAGAGGTATACAAATCAGAGAGATGATATCAATTAGTGGCGATGTCAGTTATTGGGTAAAGTAATATTCCCTTCACTCCATCTGTAATATGTTATAACATTGTTGCCTAGAAATGTCCTGTGGTGTAGAAATCAGAGATATGTCAGGTACCGGGGAAACTGTATTCTTTCATGCCATCGTAATATACAAAGGTGATTCAAATGAAAAGCTTAAAAATTCCATAAAATTTTCGAAAGATTGGTGATGGAGATGGTAGGTGGCAGTAGTGTTCCTTGAGGTTCAGAAAGTGACCGACGGGTGGCAGAGTGATGCTATGACATAGGAAAAGGCAGCAGCGTACACAGCGAGATAGCCACCCCACTGTCAACTTGCACCGTGATTGAGCAGTGGTCTCGACGGAGGTTCGAGTCCTCCCTCGGGCATGGGTGTATGTGTTTGTCCTTAGGATAATTTACGTAAAGTAGTGTGTAAGCTTAGGGACCGATGACCTTAGCAGTTAGGTCCTATAAGATTTCACACCCAGCAGTGGTCTGTGACGCGTTGTTTGTATAGAGGAATGTGTCAAAGCATCCGAAATTCATCTCAGAATGACAGCGCAGGATGGTTATCCGTGTTTGTCGTGCAGCAAGTTTATGATTGGAGTAGGATGTTTAAAAGTAGAGTAACTTCTGTCGAAGATGACTCAAGACCAGGGCAGACTCACCGTGTAGTGACGGAGGAGAGCATTGTATTAGTGGAGGAGCTTCTAAATGAGAACAGACATATAACTCTGAACGAAATAGCCATAAGGAAGAAGATTGGTTTTGATTCAGCGCAGAATATTGTTCACAATGTAACAGTGTACTGCACTTCAATAGGGTGTCTGCAAGATGGATGCCAAGTCAGTTGACTGCCGAATCCAAAGACCATCGTGTCAATGCCTGTGAAGGACTTTTGCATCGTTTCTACGTCGAAGGTGATATTTTTCTGGGAACAATTATTTGAGACGATGAGACTTGCGTTCACTGTCACCAACCAGAAACTAAAACGTCAAGCAACAAGTAGCGTCCCAGCTCATCGCCGAAATAAAATAAATTCTGCACTCAGACGTCTGCTGGAAAAGTCATGCTCATTCTCTTCTGGGATGCAAATGGAGTAATTTTGGAGTTTTACATAGATAGGGGAGTGGCAGTAACCAGTAATTCGTATTCAGACGTGGTGAAAAATCAGCTTCACCCTGCAATGAGGAGTAAACGACGAAGACTTCTATCTTCAGGAGAATTGCTACAGCATGACAACGCCCGACCATATACAGTCCGTAAGAATGTTGAGACTGTTCAAGAAATTAAATTTGACTGTCCTTATTCACCACACCTCGCTCCTAGTGACTTTCATGTGTTCAGTGTACTCAAAGAAGCAAACAGAGGCAGGTATTTCAGAAGTGATGAAGAGGTGAAAACCGCGGTGCGCAACTGGCTACATACACGACCATAACAATTCTTTCATCGAGATATCTATGCACTTCCGAAGCAGTTGAATATGCACATTTAACGTCAGGGAGACGACGTTGAAAAATGACGTGTAGGTATTTTGTTCATTGTGACAATTAAAAATATTAGAGCACTTTTAACGTTTTCATTTTAGTCACCCTACTACTATGATGTTTTTGTACAGAAATTTACTCTGTTGTATAAATTAGAGATATGCTTTCAGCTACTGAAGAAAAGAGCGTTTCTTTCATTCCCTATGTAACACAGGGTGATTCAGCTGCTCCTGCCGATGTCGATTTATGCAACAGACAACGTTATATTTGGCCTTCAAAAACAACGCGTGAGATAGTTCTACAACAAAAAAGAACAAGATGTTTTTGGTGGAAATTTAATGTACTTCAATTTTGTAGTGGGATACGTTTCAGCTAGAGGCCGTAGTTTTCAAGTTACTCGAGAAAAAAATATAAAAGTGACCTTCAAACCCTCCCCACTCCCACAATCAGCCCTTACCAGTCAGGATTTCTAATATGTTGTTTATGGCACTCGTTCCTGCCACTGTAAAAAAAATTGCGCCTGTACGAATTATTTTCCACATTCGCTCTTTATTGACCTTCGTTGACTGGCCTTATTTCGCCACCAGATTAGGCGAGCACTTACAAATTGCAGAACTGATGTTTGTGTAAATTTTACCTAAAAATTTTGTGAATGTTAAGAGCAGAAAATAAACAATTACATCGTTGTATTCGTGAGGCCTCTATAAAACTACTGTTCTTGTGAGAGTTAAGTTGGGATCGAATCGCAACGTAATTAATTTTAGCGTAACACTTACAAAAGTCATTTTTATTTCGTTATCCTCACGGGTACGTTTAAATTAATAATGTTAGCAATATAGCCGATTATGCTGGTGGCGTAATAGCCCAGTCAATAGAGACCAAAAAGGTCCAGTATCAGGAATATTTCCAGTGGTGGACATTTTTGTACAGCAGTAAGATGGAGTGCTAGAAATCCTGATGGTGACGGACGAGTGTAGGACTGTAGGTGCATTTCATAGTCACTTTTGCACGTGTTTGTTGAATAATTGGGAAACTGCCGCCTCCAGCGAAAACACATACCAATTTAAATTTAACTACATTAAATTTTCTACAAAAATGCCTTGCTCATTTTTATCTGTAGGGCTACTAGTTTACACATAGCGAGCGAGAGAATATGAGAACTTCGCTCGTGGTTTTTGAATGCCTGATATAGAATTGCAGGCTACGTAAAAGGACATTGGTAGGGGCAGCTGGATCACCCTATATATAGTAATGCTAGTGATCGGATATTTACGGGGTTGTACAAATAAGAGAGACACTGTCAGCTACTGGGGATGTCAGCTATGGAGGAAAACTCTATTCCTTTCATACCATTTGTAATACACGCTTTGCATGGACTCAACGTCGTAAGTCCCCTGCAGAAATGATGAGAGATGCTGCCTCTATAAACGTCCATAATTGCGAAATTGTTACCAGTGCAGTATTTTGCGCACAAACTGACCTCTGAATTAAATCTCATAAATGTTCGATGGGATTCATGTTGGGCGATCTAAGTGGCCAAGCAATTCGCTCGATTTCTTCAGAATATTCCTCAAACCAACAGCGAACAACTGTAGCCCGATGACAAGGCGCATTGTCATCCATAAAAATTCCATCGCTGTTTGGGAACATGAAGTCCATGAATGGCTGCAAATGGTCTCCAAGTAGCTTGGGTCCATGGCATGCGCCACACTCGAATCCTACCTCCAGCTGTTACCAACTGAAATCGGGACTCGTCTGACCAGGCCATGGTTTTCGAGTCGTCTAGGGTCCAACCAATAAGGTCACGAGTCCAGGAGAGTCGCTGCAGGCGATATAGTGTAGTTAACAAAGGCATTCACGTTTGTTGGTTTGCTGACATAGCCCATTGACGCTAAATTTTGCCGCGCTGTACTATCAGACACGTTCGTCTTAGTTCCACATTGATTTCTGCGGTTATTTAACGCAATGTTGCTTATCAGCTAGCACTGACAACTCAATGCAAACGCCACTGCTGTCGTTCGCTAAGTGAAGGCCGCTGACTACTGCGTTTCCCGTGTTGATAGATAATGCCTGAAATTTGGTATTCTCGGCTCACTTTTGACACTGTAGACCGCAAAATGCTGAATTCCCTAACGATTTCCGAAATGGAATGCCCCATGCGTCTACTTACAACAACCATTCCACTTTCAAATCTGTTAATTCTCGTCGTACAGCGGTAATCATATCGGACACTTTTTCACACGAATCAATTGAGTACAAATGACAGCTCCACCAATGCACTGCTCTTTCATACCCTGTGTATGTGATACCACCACCATCTGTATATGTGGATATCGCTATCTCAGGCCTTCTGTCACCTCAGTGTATTATAACGTTATTGCCTGGAAATTTACTAGCTGCATAAATCTGAGGGATGATGTCAGCTGCTGAAGATGTCCGTTATTGGAAGCAGTGTCAGCTAATGGGTTCATTCCCAATGTTCCCTCAGGAACTGGTTGAGGTGGACCTACATTCACTGAGGCAGCAATTCCAGTGAGGTTTGAAACCGATTGTTGTTGACAAGGCACTACATTCATCACTCATCACTGTCAGTTTTTACGACCACTGTTTGTGGTTGTAGTTTTACATGTGAGCGAGTGGTACTCCATTATCTGTAGACACGTTGTACAGTCGCCGTTGATATACCAACAATTTCGACAGCTTCATTCACATTGCGGTTATCTGCACGATAGCTTTTTTGTGCCAGTCTGTCATGGTTCCACGTACACCCAGTTTACTGTGCTATTTTTATACAACCGACTGACTCATACGCACTGCTACACGGCTATGATTCATATCTTGAGTGGAGGTCACCTGACCGTCTGGTACCAGCTCTACACCATCTAATCGCTCTAAAGCGACTTAGTGTCCTCTTTTATTGACTAATATTTTCCTGGAGAGCTTAGTTATCATGTGGTGCCTCTTTGAACTAGAACAAGAACTGTTAACTTGGATACGTTACACCAGTCTAGAGTTCCATACATCTGAAAAGACATCAGACGCCTCACTGTTTTAGTATCCAAAATAAAACAAGCGTCAGCTCAGTGTTGGTACATATTTTCTATTTTCGGTGGCGACTGCATACCTTTTGTCTGAGACCTTAGTGAACTATTTATTACGTAGTACTCATACATGGTACAGTCACATTAACCTGCCCACTGCCTGTGTTCGACATCAACGTATAACAACCACTCACAGGCAGTAAGTGACAGTGTTAGCAGTGGTGAGTATATGAAGGATTTGGGGGAGAGGAAGGGGGGAGGAAGGCAGAAAACAGCGCAGTCGTTGTCGTAATGCGGGAAAGGAGCGACACAATTATTGGCTTTCGGGCCAAGGATGGAAGCATTTCCGAAATGACTAACTCTGTAAACTGCTCACATGCCACCGTGGTTAAGCTATACCGTACATGGCAGAATGGCGCTATCCAAATCCGCCATCAAGGCATTTATGGTGCACCACCGGCCGCAGATGACAGTAGTGAATGACAGCTGCGGAGATGTGCACGGACGAAAAGACGTACAACTGTTGAGGAAGACACCACCCACATGAACTAAGATGCTACCAACAATGTGCCCTCGATGATAGTTGGGCGAACGTCGGTAGGTAAGGGCCTCCACAGTAGGCACCTGGTTCTTGCTCCTATGCTGACTGCAGTTCATTAGTGACGAAGGATGGGATCTGTACGCTAACACCACAACAGTACATCCACTGAATGGCGAGAGGTGGTCTTTTAAGATGAATCACGTTTTATGCTACATCAAACAGATGGCCGTTGGCATGTATGGCGTGAAACACCTGAAAACACCCTGCAACAATCATGAAAAGGGTCGAGGCAGGAGGAGGGAGCTTTATGGTCTCGGCAATGTTTTCGTCGCATTTCCTGGGTGATCTTTTCATTCAGGAAGGCACAGTGGATAAACACAAGTGAATCTATCCTTGGGTAACATGTCCACCCATACATGCAGCTTGTTTTTCGTCAGCAAGATATTATCTACTAGCAGGTCAATGCAATGTGTCACACAGCTCGCAGTTTATGTGTGTAGTTCAAAGAGTGCCAGGCTACCGTATTCCGCTGGCCTTCAGATTTCCCAGATCTAAACTCAATTGAGAACGGGTGAGAGCACCTCACTCGGACTGAACGCGCCGAGAAAGCTAACGCAGCTGGTCACAGCACTGGAGTCGGCATGGCTCCATATCTCTGTTGGCAACTTCCAGAACCTCACTGACTCCTTTCCTGCACAGCTCGCACCAGTCCGCACCGCAAGAGATGGTTATTTAGGCTTTTGGCAGGTGGTCACATTTCTGTGCCTGGACAGTGTACATATTAGCTATATGCGGTAGCAATATTCTTTTGGTGGAACCATGACGATGATTCCTTCCTCACATCCAGCTGTGTAGGCTATAGTGTTTCAATAACAGAACATTATGGTTCAAATGGCTCTGAGCACTAGGGGACTTAACTGCTGAGGTCATCAGTCCTCTAGGACTACTTAAACCTAACTAACCGAAGGACATCACACACATCCATGCCCGAGGTAGGATTCGAACCTGCGACCGTAGCGGTCGCGCGGTTCCAGACTGTAGAACCTAGAACCGCTTGGCCACTCCGGCCGGCAACAGAACATTATTGTCATAACTGTATGTTAATGTCAATTAATACAGTTGACCACTTTACTGCAATCTTATATGCACTTGGTGTTCCAGACCAGGGCTCGAATCTGGGAACTTTGTCTTTCACGAACATGTTCTCTGCCGACTGACCAACTCAATGACGACTCACAATCTGCCCTCACAAATCCACTTCCGTCAGTACATCTCCTACTTTTAAAACTTCATAGAATTTCTCCTGCAAGCATTGAAACATGGCCATTTTAGAACGGGCGCCTTTCATGTATCGTAGAATGCCTGACGCTCGGCCTAAGTCACTTATTCGTCACAGACCTTCGGTCACGAGTCTCCTCTTTCTACGAGAGCGTTATATCTTTGCCAAAACGAAAAAGTGTGAGTCTACCTTATCGCGACCTAAGAACTTTGGCCATTGAGAACACTAAGTGGCAGAATTCGATTCTATTGCACCATGCTTTTCCGGATCAGGACACTTGTTCCTTGTTCATTGCCTGGAGCACCACACTGTAGCAAACTGTTTTGCAGACATGTGTCCTGTGTGACTTTGAACGCTTTTGACCAGCAAGCATCAGCATAATTGTCAGACTGCAGAAAGCTGCAAGCATTACAATCGCTTTCATATGATTTGGAACCATGATACTAGTTAGGTTACGTAAATTCGTATCATTTTCACGCGTCTTTTGCACGCAGATTTAACATGCCGAATATTGGGTCTTTGTTCACATTTCCAATTGATTCAGAACACATTGTGATTTGAATTCGACTTTGTGCTAAGCATCTGTAGATTAAACTGACTTTCAGCAGGTTTTTCCACTCACAACGAAGTTTTCAGTGGAGCTATAATATTATTACTTTTGTGATTCTGAGGTGTTGGTCGGGAATAATGTGATATACTTCGACATTCGATTCGATGTTTATTCACCACCGCTATGGCGAAGTTTTAAGAAAAGTGCAACTGTAAATTATATTGTTTATCTGCTTCATCTCGATTCTGTTAAAGATTTTCAGCAAACAACGCAAGTTGGTGCCGATGCAGTTACTCCGAAATGTCCCACTGCTGAGACTCATGCCGTGCCCTCTCCCCCTCTCCAAGTTTCAGTTAAGGGCACGCTCCGTATCTGAGTGAAAATTCATTCTGGAGACAACCCATCCAGCCTGTGACAAAGCCATGTTTCCGCAATATCATTTCTTCCAGGAATTTAGTCCCACAAGGTATGCATGAAAACTTCTGTGCCGTCTGGAAGGTAGGTGATCATTAACGTTCCTAGAACTAACTGATAAACTCTGAAAAATGGTCGCTTGGCAAGAGCTTCTAAATCTAATAAGTTTCAAATATGTTTCCTTCACTCGACGTTTGGCGAAATAAATGTTCTCATTTCATTTTCTTTTATTTGGTGGTGTTGCAAGAAAACAGACGACACGTCTGTTGATAAGAAACGTTACAGACTACGACGAAATGGTCCTGTTCGGAAGCTAAAGACACAAATGACCTTGGTGCTCGAGGTATCTGTCAGTAAAGTCTGTGTTTTAAGATAGTCGAGTTTGTTTGCAAACTCACGCGCGTGCTGATTTCAGGAAGATATAGTGATCACTGATCACAGAGAAGCAGACGATGTAACGTGATGATCTCAGAGTCTCGCCTTAGCCCTTTCGGTCATGGCGCCCTCATATAAGGACATACTAAATAAATGCTTAGTATATTAAAATTCATTAAATTTTACAATTTGTGATTGTTGTCCTCATATTGTCACAAGCAGAGAGTTTATTTGAGAACAGAGTCGACGTCTCCTGTCAATCTGTGGTACCCCAAAACAAAACTGAATGTGCACAGTCACATGGACGCTTCCCAGTAATCTCTGTACCATCCATTAGCCAGTTAATATCTTCTGAGTTTAGTAGAAAGGTGCATTCGTGGAGGTGTCTTTCACAGCGAAAGGTAACTGACATATGTATAACTTTATATATGTGCCCAAATGAGGACATTATGATTGAAAGGTTATAATTTGGACATTATTTCGCTGTCTTTTTAGTCATCTTACGGTGATTTCACAATTCCCCGAGTCTAAGGTACACGAAGGCCACTTACAGAAGAAGAAGTTACAGAGCTCCTTAATTCATCTGAAATTTGCGATATATCCGATGATCCTGGCGATAATTTTGAACAAGAGGACAATGATGAAAGTAATGTTAGACGTTTTATGCCGTATGGTACACTGTAAGCTGAGTAGACTAGACGCAAAGCACGCTAACTGCATGATAAGTGACACTGAGATAATCACGAAACATTCTTCCCATCCAAACGACAATGCATTGGCAGCGAGAATGTTATTTGTTATAGCGCAGCCAACCTAAAGCTGAATAAGAAAAATGTCCATTCTAATCGTAACAGACTGAAAGGTAGCTTTGAATGTCCAGATTTGTAAGTCTGATGTCTCTTCACGTGCTTTGCCTCTGGACGTGGCAGGGCGACAGCCAAGCCTATTGAGCATTTAGCGGGCTTTGCACCCGAAGACAACATGCAGTTAGCTGCTTTTGAAACCGAACACGACTTTCGACAGCCATTTTAGTTCATGCAATTCATATTGCATGTGTAAATGCATGAACTGAGTACAAGAAAAACCCATCAAAATTAGGTGTTCCTAAAAATAAGACACTTGATTTGCTTCAGTTTAGGGCAAGTGTGGTCAAAGTACTGACAAAAAATAGATAAGCCAGCTGCCAGGAAAAGGGGGTGTCCCACTAGTGAGAGTCCAATGACATCTCCAAGTACTTCAAAACGAGTCAGTGCGGAAGTTCTTCCAGAAGCTGATGTTCGTTTGGACAACGTAAGCATTTTCTAGTGGTCAGCGAAAAAAAATTATTTGACAGGTGCACGAAACCGGGTTGCAAAGGCAAAACCAAATTTTATGGTGTAAAATGTAACTTTCACTTACGTCTGGATAGAAAAAAATTGCTTCATCATCAATCTGCACAAGTGTAAAACCATAGTTTATGTATATAATAATAACGTAGTCCGCCTCCTTAGCTGGGTGGGAACGTGCTCACCTCCCACACTGAATCATCGATTTTCCAATGTTTTTTGGTTTCTTACTAAATATGAAGACTACGTCCTAACAGGCTAGGTTAAACATACGATGTGGATGGTTGCAATTCCAAGGGTGACTGCAACTGGCGACAATATGTTGGAAACATGCACTGCTAGTGCTCTTCCGTTATAGCGGTCTGTTAGAAATTATCAGCGCATTCAATATCTGGTGCTTATCTTGGTACGTGTGTGGTAATATTTCTTCGTACCTACCGTAGGCCAGTATAAGAAACTTTTCTCCCTAATGGGAAGGAAGTTGACGGAACTTAAGGTGGTATATTTTCTTCTATTTTTTCAGTTTACTTAACAAAGTAGATTCCTCCCTCGTTATTGGGGGGCATAGAGATTCAAATTTAGGTAAAAACTGATACACATTTCTGAATCTTAGTATTATGAGTTCTCTTAAGGCCAAGGATATGAAATTGTTAGTCAGTTAGTCACATATTCCGTGAATCATTTTGCAAGATAGATTGTAATGATGTGAAACGAGTCATTTTACATTCGCATCACAAATTAATTTGTACGTACATTCTGCACACCTCAACTTGCTAATATTTCTAAACATAATAAACAAAATGCTTTATCTTGTAGCAAAACAAGCTTTTGGTTGTTGTTAATGAGGAAAACGTATTCCTGCGGATCAATTGTGTCATATTGAGATGCTCATGAAATTATTCAGTCTCTAATGACGATGCTAACCTCTGACCTCTCTATCTTTACTGTTCTTAAATTACTGTAAAGTTAAGATAGAAATACAAGCTTAGCCAGCATTGCCTTAATCCTGTGGTGCACGTTTTCAGAAGTCGCTATAATGGCCTATATGTTATGAAATTTGCCTTGGGTGTGATTATTGTCTGCTACCAAACAAACATAAATCATAGTTCTCTCCTTATAGTCAGTTTAAACCTAAACGAGACTGTTTGTTACTCTAGTGTATATTTCTGGATAAATATTTCAAGTGCACCGGAACTGCATTCGGTGCGCTACACTCTTATTTTTGGGTAGGTTTCGCCTCGAGTAAACACAAATTTTCTTTTTCTTCTTTCTTACCCAGAAATGTTTGCCTTAAATTACACCTTCAGCGGTTCTTCTATTTACTCTCAAATAACAGGAAAAAAATTGCTTTTTACTGTCGGTACATACAGAATTTCAGTTTTGAATATTCACAAATTGAAAACAAAGAAAATAATATTTAGGCAACACGTGCTGTGCTTTCTGCATCTTTCTGTACTTCGCGGTATAGCTGTAACTGTAGAGAACTTAAGGTAGAAAACCTATTTAAATCGAAAATAATGCCTGGAATGTTAAACTGCTGTTGTTTACATTATTTTACTCCAGGTGCAAGATTTCGTGTGCATGTGTGTGTGTGTGTGTGTGTGTGTGTAGTATGTTTATAGGCCTACTTGCATTTAGAGGTTCCACGTTCTCTCCATTGTGAAACCACAATTCTAACTTGCACTGTCCCGCTGTTTACAAGATACGGAAACAAGATGGCGAACAGTTGAACAGTACAGTATATTGTGGGTGAGAGTTTTGAATCTTGTTTTGAACGTAGACTTTGGCGTGGATGAGTGGATCGTTGTGAGAGTGGGCAGATGGTGGGTTTCGATCGTCTGACAGTTCTTTGAGGGCAGAGAACAGAATTTCAATGCAGAGAGCTGTGTATTAGTTTAATATTTCTTTTCCTTCAACTGCGGCATTGTGTATGTGATAGTTTTCTTCAGTTATAACGTTCTGTGGGAGACTGTTACTGTATTTTAGAATATTTATGTCAGTTTTGATGTTTATTGGTCTGTGGTCCATAACCATAAGGTGTTCTGTGAATGCAGAATGACAGCTGTTTCTCTGTAGCGCTCTTCTGTGTCCTCAGCGCCAAATGTTGAAATTTCTACTTATCTGTCCAATATAAATTGAATTATGAAACCACTGAGAAAACAGTGTAGATCTCGATGGTACTTTATTAAAATGACCGGTTTCCGCCTATACTTAGACCATCTTCAGATGCGTACAACAGACAGTTGACCTCAGTCGCTGAAACTCGGAACTGCAGTCTTCACATGCGAGCCAATAAATACGAGATGGACTGTGTTTGCCTGTGTTGGTATTGGTTGTCTTTAGTTTTCTCAGTATTGAGTTATCTGTTCCGCAGACTGTTTTCAGTCCTTGTTTTCTAAGTATATTGCCTACTCTATGAGCTGCTTTGCTGTTTTAAGTGAGTATGTGCCATCTTTTTGTTATTGCGGGTGTTCCTTTTGTATGTATGCTTCCATGTGTTTTCTCAGTGGTTGTGTGTATTGTTTTATGTTTCTACGTTTGTATGCCAGTGATGATCTATTTTTTGTGCTAGAGGTCCCTTTCTCTTTGTCTTAAATTTATAATTCAATTTCTATATGACATTTGCGTGATATAAATTTTCAGCAGGTGTTAGTTTCATTACCTGTAGCTCATTTTTGTATTTTTTCTCATCGTGTGGAGTTTTATTCATTCCGTGCAGCATGTGTTGGGAGATGGTTTGTTTGTGTGTTTTAGGGTGATTTGAGTTTCTGTGTATGGCTGTGCTGGTGGTGTTGAGTTTCCTGTAAGTGCAAAACTGATATTGGTTGTTGTGTCTGTGTACTGTGAAGTCGAAGAAATTTCGTCATTTTTCTGTTCCTGTGGTAAATTTTATTTTTGTATAGACTGTGTTTGTGTCAATGTGGTGTTGTTGGATGCAACTTGGACGTTTAATCTCGAATTCATACTTTGACATCTAAACAGTCGTAACAATATACTATTCTGTATACTTACTGTGGTTAAGGAAGACGTTAGCTAGGAGTTCACTGACTAGATCTCATGGAGAACCCATCGTGTTGTGAGTGGGAGTGTTTGTCAAATGACTAACAGTTTTTGCTCTGTGACTAATTTTAAATGGTTTAATGTTTCTTTTATGTGGAGTTTGGGAAGGTTTTTCTGTTGTTCTAAGTGCTGTTTGATGATGTTGCTGGTGTCTGTGATGGGAATATTGGTGTACATGGATGTGATGTCGAATATGTGAGTGTGGCTATTGTGGATATGTTGATGTGTATGATTTTTTGTACTAGCTGTCTGTTCTCTGCTACAAAGAACTGTCTCATAACCCAAACCCATAAATAAAAAAGTTCCCCTTTCTCTTCTCTCTGTCTGTCTGTCTCTCTCTCTCTCTAGTACAAATCCTATTTCATAGTAAAGAAGATGTGGAACCCTGTAAAAATAAGTGTAAACATACTACACACACACACACACACACACACACACACACACACACACACACACTCTTTCATAGAGAGTGAAAAAATGTAAAATACAATAGTTTAGCATTCCACGTGCAACTTTCGATATAAATAAGCTTTCTGTATTAAGTTATCTATGGCTGTAGATGGTAAACTGCAAAAGAATAACTACTGTACTGCAGAGTACAGAAAGCTACAGAAACCACAACATGCGCTAACAAGGTATACATTGCCTTCCGTTTGTGAGTACTCTACTTAAAAACTGAAATTCTATATGTACTAACACTAAAAAGTATGTGTTCTTGTCATCTGAAAGAAGACAAATGAAAGAACCACCAAATATGCTGCAACTTAAATGAAAGATGTCTGGTTGAAAACGAAGAAAATTTGTGTTCGCACAGCACGGAACCTGTCCAAAAACAAATTTATCTGCAAGGAAACACGGACAAAATAGTTAACTTTAACCTCAAGGTGAATATATCAGTGAGCTACTTTCGATACAAATTCTGTCTAGCAATATTATGTTCCCTCGTGGTCTATAATACATAAATTAGAGTAAGGAACGTGTGTGATCTGTTCGTTAGATCTAGAATATAGCACTGTAAACGATATAACATTTCCAATAAGGTCAGAGGAAATGAGATTGTCTTTGAGCAGGTTTGATTAACGCCATATTTTCCCGCCCAAAACTGGTACAAAATACTCATAATTCAATAATACTTCCTTTCGGAAGAAAACTACTAACAGAGATAAGCATGTTTTTAGAATTAGCAGTAAATATGGCAATATCACTTACCGAGATATTCTATTGGATACTGTAGCCATCAGTTCAGATTAAAGATAGTCTGTTATCGACTACCAATGCAATACCGAATACTGAATGCAGAATATTACTGTCACTTGCTTATGGTCTGAAACTGGTTCTGGCGTACAGCGTAGCAGGCTGCTCTGTTTTCTCGCTTCTTAGCTTTAAGGATGTCAGGTTTGACTCGATTCTCCTCGTTTCCCAGAGGAAAATTCCTGCTACAGAGTGCATTCACCCGCAACGATTCTTTTAACTTCAGTGCTACACGCGTCACACGGATTTGTTTTTCGCTGACAATTCCTACACGTTGAAACATCACTCGCATTCGTTCAGAAGTCGTTGTTTGGTGAATTTGGAATTGTAGAACCTTTATACAGTTGTCATTGAAACCTGCAAAGTGCAGCTATTTCTGGTTAGTTTCTGTTTGCTTTGTTAGCAAAAGTAGAATGATTAAATTATAAGCTTCGAGCAATAGTCAATACTTTATCCAGGGAGTAAAACTGAAAATTGTTCCGTCAGGGAAGTAACACATTCGGCCGCGCCGCTTCCACTGGCAACGAGCACTCGAGCAGACAGGAAACAGGTGGGTGGAAGCGGATTTGCGCATCAGTGGACGTAGCAGAACGACATAGTGTCCACAAATTACCACATGGCGTAATTCAGTCGGTGTGTGTAGTCTTCGATGTCCTTTGTAGCCATGTAGCTGAGACGTGTTATCGAGGACGAAACAGCCGCGGATTTACGGTGTGCAGTGAATATGTTCACAGATTTTTCTACGTTTGTTCGGCAGCTACATGACGTCAAGTTTTGTCTTCTCTTATGCGCTGCTTTCAACACAGATCGAATTGCCACGTATGTCCCTTATTGTGTTACTCCTAATGTGGCATGAAAGAAATAAGCCATCAACACTGCAACGTACAAATGGTTCAAATGGCTCTGAGCACTATGCGACTTAACTTCTGAGGTCATCAGTCGCCTAGAACTTAGAACTAATTAAACCTAACTAACCTAAGGACACCACACACATCCATGCCCGAGGCAGGATTCGAACCTGCGACCGTAGCGGTCGCTCGACTCCAGACTGTAGCGCCTAGAACCGCACGGCCATTCCGGCCGGCGCAACGTACAAGAAGAAACAGATGAGAGAGATGTTACTGTAAAAGTAAGATGATTGGTAAATCCTAGAATTAACTGGCGAAATCTAAGACTTACCATCACGGTGCCGCAGAAGACCAAAATTTTTTATTATGTGCATTGATTTCGAATGTTTATCAAGAGACTTTCCTAAAACTTAGGATGTAATCATAACAATTGGTAAAACTGTATTGCCGGCCGGAGTGGCCGAGCGGTTCTAGGCGCTACAGTCTGGAGCCGCGCGACCGCTACGGTCCCAGGTTCGAATCCTGCCTCGGGCATGGATGTGTGTGATGTCCTTAGGTTAGTTAGGTTTAAGTAGTTCTAAGTTCTAGGAGACTGATGACCTCAGAAGTTAAGTCCCATTCTGCTCAGAGCCATTTAAGCCAAAACTGTATTCATTTTAAAAAATTAGCTTAGCAATTTATTGAAATAGTTTGTATTTATTGGAAATTTATGTATTTTAAACATTCTTACATTCCAATGTGATGATAATGAGCAATATTCCATATTAGTGTAAAATGTTCTAAGAAATGTTACCTTGTGAACGTTAGTTTTTGTTGCAACAAGGCTGACTATTGTGGCATTTTGAATTATATAATATGGAAGAAGATTTACGCAAGCATTTTTTAGTTTAACACTTTTTTAAGCAATTTCCCTTTTTGAATCTTTGTCCTTCCACAAAAGACTGTTTGGCAACCACTTCCCGTAGACTAATTTCTCCTCTTGCTACTTCTTCGACGTTGATAAAATTTTCCTTGCACAATGTAAATTGGTTCCTAGTGTACAATGACTTCAGTTTACCATCTTTGGTACCAAGTTGATATAATTCGTCATCCTGAATATTTATCACTCTGCTATTATAGATTTTGCATCAAATTTTGCCCTGTCTACATCCGGTACTTTAGTTCTCACATTCTGTTCATCAAAAGGTTTTGGAATTTTGTTACATGAGGCCGCTTTCATTTTCTTTGCCTGCGTTTGAAGACCTTCTTTGGCAGCTTCTTGGATCCGTTTCACTTTATTAACACTGTTGGAAGTTGTCAGCGTCTCGTCACAACTATCAGCTGGTGCCAGTATTTCGTTGTTAACTGTCGTCAAATCCTGTGTCTCTGGTGCTTCCTCACCTGCTGCAGCCGCACTTTCTGCCTCCGTTCCCTCTGTTCCAGTACTTGATTCACTGACATCAATGCCTTGGCCGTCATTTTCAATTTCCTGTGAGTCAGTGGAAACGGTGTTTCACATTGTTTCCAATTCTTCTTCAGTGTTTATATTGTTTATTAAATCACGTGGAACAACTGAGGTCGCAGTGTTTATTTTCATTGGAACCCCGAACATGGCTTCATATGGTGAACATGTGATCTCCTCTTGATAATCCATATTTTTCAGCCCTTCAGACTATTTTGAAGTTATATTTATTTCCATCCAAGTTGATAACATATTTTCGATATTTTGATTTGCTCTTTCGACTGATCCCTGAGAGCGACTGTGCCTCAGCTTCCCGTGGGCTATCTCTATATCACTCCACAACCCACATAAACTTTGATAGACATGGTTACAAAAGTCTCTACCATTACCAGAATGAAGTATACTTGGGGCACCAAAGGTGGTAAAAATGTCCAAAAGGTGATATGCTACTTCATCAGCCCTTTTCGAAGTTAGTGCGCTGACTATAACAAATTTTGTTAAATGATCTTGATGTACAAGTATGAACTTCGACTTTGCCTGCATGTCGATTAAGTCAATTTGGCACCGTGAAATCACTGCACTGTGTATGATAGATTTCACAACAACACCCCTTTTCAATGTTTTTTGCTTTTTCTGACATGGTTCGCATAATTTCAAATAAGTAACGATTGAGTTTCACAATCATCCGTGTTCGGCCGCCATGGCCTATAGCAACGTGGGTCTCATGTAGTTCGTTAACCAGATCATCAAAACGAACGTAATAATGAACTTCTTCTTTCCCAGCAGGCACGGGTGCCATGAGTTTCTTTCACCTCCGATGCTGAGAACATCACATCGCTTCAACCGTCTGTAGTGAACGGATTTTTTATTGGAAACGATTTTTGCGTTTTTCACTTCGCTTAACAGAATCTTATGAAGGTTGGAACTTCAATAGTGGCAACTATTTATTTACAAAAAAATATGGCTCTGAGCATTATGGGACTTAACTGCGGAGGTCATCAGTCCCCTAGAACTTAGAACTACTTAAACCTAACTAATCTAAGGATATCACAAACATCCATGCCCGAGGCATGATTCGAACCTGCGACCGTAGCGGTCGCGCGGTTCCAGATTGTAGCGCCTAGAACCGCCCGGCCACCCCGGCCGGCATTTATTTACAGCTCCTACAAAATAGATACGTGTTTCAAAGTTTTGCTGTCCTTCAAAGCAGTCACCAGCATTGTGCATAACCCGCTGCCAGTGGTGTCGAAGTCGTAGGATACTCTTAGCAGTGCCAGTTGTGTTGATAGTTCGAGCGGCGCGGTCTATTGCCCGACGAATTAGTATCAGTTCTGAAGCGAATGCCGTGAAGTTGTTTCTTTCAGTTTAGAAACCGAGTTGATGTCACGAGGGCTTAAGTCAGGGGAATGCAGTAGGTGGTATAACACTTAGCAGCCCCATCAGTCAAACAAATCAGTAACAACTTGCACTGTACGTGCTTGAACATTGTCCTGCAAAACGATGGTCAGGTCCTGCAGAAAGTGTCATCACCTCGGTCTCTATGCCGTTCATTTTCGGAACACAACCTAGAATCAGCCTAGAGACAGAAGTGAAGATAATTTCTGCAGGACGTAACCATCATTTTGCAGGACAATGCTCAAGCACGTACAGTGCAAGCTGTTACTGATTTGTCGCGCGGAGTGACCGAGCGATCTGAGACGCAATGTCACGGACTGCACGGCCCCTCCCGCCGGAGATTCGAGTCCTCCCTCGGGCATGGGCGTGTGTTGTTCTTAGCATAAGTTACTTTAAGTAGTGTGTAAGTCTAGGGACGGATGACCTCAGCAGTTTGGTCCATTAGAAATTCACACATATTTGAATATTTGTTACTGATTTATTTGACTCAAGGGACTGCACTCCCCTGACTTAAGCCCTCGTGAGTTCAACTTGATTTCTAAACTGAAGGAAACACTTCACGGCATTCGCTTCAGAACTGCTACAAATTCGTCGGGCAACAGACCGCGCCGCTCGAACTGTCAACACAACTGACATTGCTAAGAGTATTGTACGACTTCCACATCGCTGGCAACGGGTTATACACAATGCTGATGACTACTTTAAAGGTCAGTAAAACTTTGAAACGTCTATCTATTTTGTACGAGCTGTAAATAAATAGTTACCACTATTGAAGTTCCAACCCTCGTATATTGTTCAGCAGTTACATAAAAATTGTTATCCCTCTTCTTATTCACTTAAAAGTCCGTAAAATCTGTTACGCATAACACCACTCATTCCGATGCAAAGCCACACAAGAAACACCACTAAAACGAGTCGCAAAGATGACCGTACGCACGATGCTGACACTGACTGAAACTACGCAGCGGTGAGCGGACTGAGAACTGGATCTTTGATACATCTTTTACCAGCTTGCATTGGTATATCCTAAGATTTACAGATGTCCCTTCGTAAAAGTTTGAATCTATGCATATAATGAGAAATTTCGCCCTCTTACCACTCCGCGATGGTGAATATTAGGTTTCACGAGTTAATTCTAGGATTTACCAAGTATCTTACTTTTACTGTAACAGAGATACAAAGAAGGGAAAAACAGGCCTCTTTCCATCACCCTGTATGTGTTTGGTTTGACCATGAATGATACTAACGCCATTCCAGTTTAACATCTCCATCATCCTAACCTCTCTCTCTCTCTCTCTCTCTCTGTCTGTCTCTCTGTCTCTCTGGAGATGTCTGTGAGAAGAATTCTGTGCCACCATAGCATATGGAAATCATGGGAGGAAACGTAAGTACAAAACCGATTACATCTTCCGTGGATGTGTTCTTTTACACTACTGGCCGTTAAAATTGCTACACCACGAAGATGACGTGTTACAGACGCGAAATTTAACCGACAGTAAGAAGATGCTGTGATAAGCAAATGATTAATTTTTCAGACCATTCACACAAGATTGGCGCCGGTGGCGAATCCTACAACGTGCTGACATGAGGAAAGTTTCCAACCGATTTCTCATACACAAACAGCAGTTGACCGGCGTTGCCTGGTGAAACGTTGTTGTGATGCCTCGTGTAAGGAGGAGAAATGCGTACCATCACGTTTCCGACTTTGATAAACGTCGGAATGTAGCCTATCGCGATTGCAGTTTATCGTATCGCGACATTGCTGTTCGCGTTGGTCGAGATCCAATGACTGTTAGCAGAATATGGAATCGGTGGGTTCAGGAGGGTAATACGGAACGCCGTACTGGATCCCAACGGCCTCGTATCACTACCAGTCGAGTTGACAGGCATCTTATTCGCATGGCTGTAATGGATCGTGCAGCCGCGTCTCGATCCCTGAGACAACAGATGGGGACGTTTGCAAGACAACAATCATCTGCACGATCAGTTCGACGACGTTTGCAGCAGCATGGACTATCAGCTCGGAGACTATGGCTACGGTTACCCTTGACGCTGCATCACAGACAGGAGCGCCTGCGATGGTGTACTCAACGACGAACCTGGGTGCACGAATGGCAAAACGTCATTTTTTCGGATGAATTCAGTTTCTGTTTACAGCATCATGATGGTCGCATCCGTGTTTGGCGACATCGCGGTGAACGCACATTAGAAGCGTGTATTCGTCATCGCCATACTGGCGTATCACCCGGCGTGATGGTATGGGGTGCCATTGGTTACTCGTCTCGGTCACCTCTTGTTCGCATTGACGGCACGTTGAACAGTGGACGTTACATTTCAGATTTGTTACGACTCGTGGCTCTACCCTTCATTCGATCCCTGCGAAAACCTACATTTCAGCATGTTGCAGGTCCTGTACGGGCCTTTCTGGATACAGAAAATGTTCGACTGCTGCCCTGGCCAGCACTTTCTCCAGATCTCTCATCAATTGAAAACGTCTGGTCCATGGTGGCCGAGCAACTGGCTCGTCACAGTACGCCAGTCACTACTCTTGATGAACTGTGGTATCGTGTTGAAGCTGCATGGGCAGCTGTACCTGCACACGCCATCCAAGCTCTGTTTGACTCAATGCCCAGGCGTATCGAGGCCGTTATTACGGCCAGAGGTTTTCGGCATTAGCGACTTCTGCGGCGGAAAACTACACTGCAAAGTAAACTCACTCAAGTCAAAAGATCTGAAAATACGCAAATTCTTGCAACAAAAATAAATAGCACCGAAAGCTAAATACTCATCTACTGTTCACTTCTACTTAGAAATAAGTTAGAATAACGCTGATCTAAACTATGTAAACAAGCTGCTGCTGCTGATGTTGAAGATGATCTCTGCTCTGGAAAAACATTTGGATCGCTGTGGAAAGGCAAAGATATCTGAAACATGTTGTTTGAGCAAGAAACTACTACTTAACAATATTGGAGCAGTGACACATATAGATAAGGGGAAGCTAGTATGAGTAAGCACAGACAACCAATTAAGAGCTGACCAAAGTGTTTCACATACTCTTTAGCAGCCTTTTCTAAAAGGCGTCAGGCGCGTTTTCTCTGGTGTTTCGGCAGATATCGGCAATTTTGTTTTTGAAATATGTAGATGCAGTCGGCTCATACAAATACCGCTCATCATATCGCACGCCAGCGAGAACAGCGACGCAACTAAAAAATGCAGTACTTGAGAAAACTCAACTTAAAGAATTAATTCCGTAGAACTTATACTGAAATAGTACCCTATAAGCTTCGTTTAAATTTCAAGCAAGTATTGTTGGTAGTAAATTCTATTGTGTTTTTCGTGCGGGTTGTGGTCAGATTACACGTATTTTTCAGTGACATAAATTAAAGACGCTATTTTTAGGCTTGTGTCACTTTTATTGCTGGAGTGAGATATGTTTCAAGGAACGCTCGGTGTCAACGGGAAACGTCTGTTTGTTTCCAATTAGAAATAAGGTGATTTTTAAAGCGGAATTTTATATGCCCAGTCGATAGAACTGTCTCAGATTCTTCTAGTGCGATATTAGTTTTATCGGTATGTATTAACAGGGACAGTAACACACGAAGAATAACCGGTACTCAATCAGTGACTGAATAGCTCTGCTGCATGGCGGTAGCAGACAGTGCTGAGCAGGGTGGCACACGAGTCGCTCCTGAAGTACTGGTTATTCTTCGTGTTTTATTGTCAATGTTAATACATACCGATAAAAGGACCAGACCAATGTGGGACAATTCTGAGTCAAGCAACTAACTTTCACGCTTTACGGAAAGAAGTAGTTTATATGAAATATAGCCAAATGAAAGAACGAGGCTTTCAATGTGTTATCACACACACTCATTATTCTGATCAGTGCGAAAGCCTGTTACCTTGAGCGCTAAAGTATACTATTCTATAATGATATTCCACTATTTTATAACTTGCTCGTATAGAGTTATACATAGAGTGTTCATATGGGAGATAATGAAGTGATCCAGAAGTGGAGAAAATCTGCCATGAAACAATGTTGGAAACAGGTGATAGAATTTAGCAAAGTCTCTTTGCGTAGTAGTTCGCTTTTTCACCCACTGCACAAGGTAAAGCGATGTGGATTCCTTTTCTGATCATCAGACTGTTACATGTGGCAACATTGTATCAAGAAATCATTTTATTTTATATACGAGACATACTGGAGTTCCATTGAACGTTTATTATCAATAAACTTAGCGACTGCGTTTACTAAGAATAGATGAATACATACTTGAAGAAACAGCCTCATTACACTGCGGATCGCTACTAGTGAGATGCTAATACAAATCAGTAGCACTTATTGCTTCATATTAACGTTCAGTCACGGATTCTATTCTGTACTGAGACATGCAGGCCCTTTTTTATACCAGCTGCGGCAATTATATGAATGTGTGTGGTCTGTGCCTAATTTTGAGGTAGGGTATTGTTACGAATGAAATTGGCGTTCGAAATTATTTCGTGGAAATTACAGATTTAATTTCATATCCCTATAATATCGGGGTTGCTCATCACTACCTATGAGAGTGATTGATGCTTTCACAAAACACACACGTTTCTCAGGAGCAGTTTCGTTGTAAGTCATTCGTTAATTCCTCTAATTGGGAGTATTCTACTGATTTGTATATTTACGTTATGTCTTTTTAAAGACAGAAGGGCAGCTGAAGTCTCTTGTATCCATTTTGGAATGTATGTGTAACAGTATAGCGCACAGCTGTAGTTTGCAAGCTAGCACGCTACACATTACGTTATCGGGGTAGGAGGACAAAAGTAAAAGGGGAACTGTCCTTATAAAATTACCTACTAGACGGATTACCTCACTCGTTTCGGCAAATAGCACGATGGGTACCGAACTGCGTCTCAGAACTTCAATCTACAAATTCTTAAAATTCAAAAAACACAGTCCAAAATTTACAAACTTCACTGACAGATGATGCACTCGACTTTCTTGCAATCTTAGATTAAGGTGGCGTTGTGACAACAGGCAGGACTTGTGATCATAGGAATAAACTATTACTATACAAAGGATAAACAAATTTTTGAACGAGTGGACTCAGAAAGAGAATTACCTCCCGTTTTTCATGTAATTATATTCATAACCTGCTGGCAGCGGTGGCCGGAACGGCGCTTCATTCCGGAACCGCGCGACTGCTACGGTCGCAGGTTCGAATCCTACCTCGGGCATGGATGTGTGTGATGTCCTTAGGTTAGTTAGGTTAAAGTAGTTCTAAGTTCTAGGGGATTGATGACCTCAGACGTAAAGTCCCATAGTGCTCAGAGCCATTTGAACCATTCATAACCTACATCCCTACTGCATGATTCCTTATCAGCTGGTTACGACGGAAAGGACTACGGACAGTTATTGTGGGAACTAGCAGATGGAGCGGAGATCCTACGATGGGCGTGGTCTGCCTGTATGAAATGTCACTGAACGTTACTGCACGTAAGGCGATGTTGCATCTTCCCTCTTTTCGCTGTATCTAATGGGTGGCTACTTTGCGGCGCAAAGTGGGACGTGGCTTCTAAGCGGTTTTTTGAGGAAAAAGACGTCCGTGATTTCATGCCTACAGATTTCGTATTACACTGCTCGTTACATATCCAGTGTGAGAACCACATTTTGGACTACCGATTAGGGTCGATGGCACTGAAATGGAAACCCACGTTTGATGCTCAGTGACTGTCTCTGACGTTTCCGACGTGGATTGACCTGTAACTGGGTCCACTAAACCTAGTCAGGCCAGAAGAGGGGAACGTTTGGTAAAATAACGGACGAAACTGATACACAATCTACTGATGTAGTGTTAGGCACAAACGCATTCTTGCGGCTAACGCCCGGAGCAACAGCGCGTCGTGACCGCAGCTACAATGGCTATGTACTTCTTATTTAGCAGGCGGAATGAAAGACAAATTGGTAGGGAGTACTTTATATTTCAGTCTCTCTCTACGAATGACAAATTTGCAACCTTTTCTGTGAATTTAGCGAGCACGAAGAGACTTTTCATTTTTTCTATTGTAAAGGAATTTGATAAATTAATAAATAATTATAGAAATAACAGTGACATAAACAGAAAATATTAGTTATTTTAATGTTAGTTTTATTTTAATTTATCTTTGGCAATACAGGCTTGTGGCTCATCCGAGTGGTCTGCACGTGGCACCTCAATCTTCTTTATGATCGGTGCTAACGTTATTATCTGTAACTAGTTCCAAAGTTCATTTGCTCTATTTACTCATGAGAACCATAAAGGTGGAATGAAGTTTTTAGTTAATTAGAAATAGAGTTGACAACTATAAGCAGTTCTTGAACGTAAATCTATTCCATTTGTTCTGTCCAAAATATGTCTCAATGTCAGTGTGGTTTCAGGTGCAGACTGAATTCGAGATTATTTCATCAGATATTCATACACGCAAATGTACAGTTCCATAGCTAAACCACTGTCCTTCAGAAACACTCAGTATTCGATTATCACTTTAATTTTCGTTACACAAAATCTGACTCAGTCGCTGTGGTAATAAGAGCAAACTTCAAAAAGTAAGTTCCACATCATTATGGCAGACAAGAATTATTTGTTGAATGCAGCACTACGCTTGAAAGTGACACGGGTACAAGACAATGTTTTTCAGCACAGTCACCAGGTCTTTATGAACAACGGTCGGATGGCTCTGAGCACTATGGGACTTAACAACTATGGTCATCAGCCCCCTAGAACTTAGAACTACTGAAACCTAACTAAGGACAGCACACAACACCCGGCCATCACGAGGCAGAGAAAATCCCTTACCCCGCCGGGAATCGAACCCGGGAACCCGGGCGTGGGAAGCGAGAACGCTACCGCACGACCACGAGATGCGGGCTAACAACGGTCGGAACGTTCTACAAATCGTTCAAATCGATTACAGAAATCGCTCCTTGGTCACTGAGCTATTCGAGCTGTTTAAACGCCCTCATGGTTGGTAATCTGCAATTGCTGCGAAGCGCTTCTCCGATTGCCTCCTGGACATTGTCGTCTGTAGGCCATGTTGATGACCTTCCTTCCCGATCAGCAACACCCAAACCTGTGATGCCTTGGTCAAATTGTTGGCACTGTTTCACTGCGGCTGGCTGCGACATTGTCTTTGGTCCATGTACTGTCTTCTGACAGTGCGCCACTCTTGTTGCGCAGTGGTCTTAGTGTGGAACGACACGTATAACTTACTTTTTGAAGTCCTCTCACACTTGGAGACTCTTAGGTATACTAAATACAATTTCTCCATAGAAAACAAAGAAAATCGACAACTAAAAGGAAATTCTAATTTTAAATGCATTCCAACTGTTGCCGGACACGTTAGTGCCACTACGTTGTGACGAGGCTGCACAGAGTCCACGTTTCTTTAGCCGCAATGCAGGGCCATTCACCTGTTGCCATGGACTGCAATGCATGCCCGTGTGTTTGTGAATGTGGAAATTGCTGACCGTGTGCTTCCGCACCGCGTGTGAAGCAAGTAATGGGGGGATGTATTGCTCTACTTTTTAACGTCACGTTACTTAATATCTGTGATTTAATCCATCGAATTAGCAGTGCAGCAGCATTATCCCAAATACTGCCTTCATCAGTTGCTACTTGCGGTAACTTTTCTGACATATCGTGTTGAGAGGGAAAACTGGGTTGTGTCATATACACTTGCTGATGGTATACTGCTGGACATGAAGGTGAGGGTGTAGATTAAGGACGGCGTTGCGTACAGCACTGGAAGTTGATTGTAGAGGTTGATGATTATGCTGTGGATAGCGTAAGTTAGAAGAAAATGTGCTTGTAAAAGTTCGTCAGTAATTTATTTATTTTTTATGATATGTAGTTTTGCAGACAATTTATGATTTTGCGACATTTCCTTGGCGTATTGGTTCAAATGGCTCTGAGCACTATGCGACTTAACTTCTGAGGTCATCAGTCGCCTAGAACGTAGAACTAATTAAACCTAACTAACCTAAGGACATCACACACATCCATGCCCGAGGCAGGATTCGAACCTGCGACCGTAGCGGTCGCTCGGTTCCAGACTGCAGCGCCTAGAATCGCACGGCCACTCCGGCCGGCCTTTGGCGTATTCTTCACTCGATAAGTCTCAAAAAGTAGGTCTCTTTCAAGCTGCTGATATAAATTTTTTCATATCAAGATTTGTGGTAACAACCAGATGAGAGCATTTTTAAATACTTAATAATGATTACAACTGTCAATTTTATTGGTTTATTTTCGTACTATTTTATCATTTCGGTCTCATGTTGTTTTCAAGTACCTAGTTACTTCAGGAATATCAAAACTTTTCATAAGAATACCATCTCTTTTCCCTTTATTGTTCTTTCATCACAGATACTGTATTTATACAATACCACACAGATTCAAAGTATTAAAAGAGATAAAATATGTGCATGGTCGTTAAAATTTATTAAAATGATTTCATATTAATGGTCTTTTAAAAGTGACACTCAAAAGACTGACGAAGCATTTCACAATATTGAAATTGAAATGACCTACATCGAGAGGGGATCTTCTTCTTCTTCTTCTTTCGAATAAGCCAGCTAAGGACCACGATATTCAACTTTTCAGCCTGGAGAGAGACTTGATGTTTTCCCAGTAATCCCGCATTCTCTGGCTATGTTTCTCCTTCTCTCCTTTGTCCAAAGGGCGCTGGTCTTTCTACGGGGTGATCTGTCCTGAAACCTCTGTTCTATTAGTATCCTTATGAGAAGTGCTCGGTTTCTAATGTCACTTTCAGTTATGTTCAGTTCCTGGATGTCTATCTTGACTTCTGTCAGCCATGGTGTCACGGTCTTCCTGCTACTGGAAAGTAGTTGAGAAGTCGGTTGGTCAGTCTTGTTTGGTCCATCCTTGTGATATGTCCGTAGAAAGCGAGACGTCTTTTCCTGGCTACATCTGTGATGTTCTCAGTACGATTGTTCGATTGTCTTCTGTACTCACCATCTGTTTTGATCGGTCCCAGAATTTTTCTCAGGATCTTCCCCTCCTTAATCTCTAGTTAATCTGTCAAGCCTTTCCTGTTCAGATTCAAGCACTCTGAGGCATATAGGGCTTCAGGACGGATAACTGTTTGGTAGTGTTTTAGTGCCACATCATCTGCGAAAGCTAAAAAGTCTACTACTCGTCGCTTCCGTTTGTGTCCCAGGTAAATACCGCTCGGTGTATTTTGTACTTCCATTTCTTTTCGTCACTCTCTGCTCACCTTGTCCAGTGCACAGTCGAAGAGAAGAGGTGCAAGTCTATCTCCCTGTCTAACTCCTGTCTTTATTTCAAAGCTTTCTGGAAGTGTTCCCCTGAACTATACTCGTGATCTAGTGTTACTCAGGGTCTTTTGGCTAAGGCTGTGGGTTTTCTGGTTCAGGCCCATTTCCTGCATATTTCTCATAAGAGTATGTCTGTCGATTGAATCGTATGAATTCTTGAGGTCAACAAAAGTAACTACGTACTGATTATTCGCTAGTTTAATTGATTTAATACTGACTTCAAGTTAAGGATCTGTTCAGCACAAGAACGTCCTTTTCTAAAACCACCCTAATAGTCTCCAAGTTTTGGGTCCAATTGAGTTTCGGCTCTGTTCAATAATTCGAGAGGGGATAATGTATAAAAGGAGGGGTTGAGTGGTTATGGTGGTATAAGGTGGAAGGATTTAATGGAAGCAGGAGGGTTGGCATTTGGGAATGGTCTGAATGTAGGAGTATGGAGGATAGGGATACGTGGCATTTTGGATAGGAAGGGGAAGGCGCTCATGCTTAGAGAAATTGATCTTTCACGAAATTATGGTTACTGATGGACTCTTGCCGTTATATGTTTTGAATCTAAATATTATATGATGCCAAACTAAATATTTACAAGCAAAAAAATATATGATGAATAAGACCAATAATAATTTTTCTAAAGTTTTACATAGCGGCCACGTTTCGCACCGTAGCGGGGTTAAGAGGCCTGAGCAGACATGCACACTCCGAAAGTGAACAGCAACCCTGGTTTGGTTGAAGCAACGCCACACGCAGGGCGTCTTCTGTTGAGTTCAAACACTTTGCTATTCTAGAACTCAGCTATCAACGGTATCATCCACATTATTTGTGTGATGAGCAGGATGAAATTGTTTTTCTTACACTGTTTTAAACACATCATAAAATTTGTCTACGTTAACATCACTAAAAGCTTGTAGACTTCTCTAATACTAATATTAGTGTGCTGTATTTATCTGCCCTCTCCGAATAGTTGTTGAAACGATGCGGTATTTTGTTCTGCTCTGACAACTGGAATGTTAATATTCCATAGAATGTGCATCTACATAGATACTGCGCAAGCCACCGTACGGTACGTAGCAGAGGATACTCCGTATCACTACTTGTCATTTCCCGCCTCTCTTGTTCCACTCGCAAATAGAGCGGGGGGAAAACAACTGTCTGTAGGTCTCCGTATGAGCTCTAATTTCTCGTATCTTATATGCGTGGTCCTTACGCCTGATGTATGTTGGCGGCAGTAGAATCGTTCGGCAGTCAGCTTCAAATGCTTGTTCTCTAAATTTTCTCAATAATGTTTCTCGAAAAAAAACGTCTGCTTCCCTCCAGGAATTCCCATTTGAGATCCCGAAGCATCTCCGTTATGCTTACGTATTGTTCGAACATAACAAACTATAAAATCGCTTGTTCATTTCAGAAACGTAATAAAGTACTTCTTGTTCTTGGTATTTGTTGAACACACTCCATAAGCTTCCATTACTCTTTTTGCCAACGACTGCATCTCTATTTCTTTTTTCTTAGGACCTTTCTTCGATTATCTGATTCAAAATCATCACAAAGGGATAGAACGACATGATATTTTTTATATAAATGGATGTATATGTAAATCTGTAGTACTATCTGTGAAATACGTAAGTAACTAACTCATACGTGGATGAAGACCTTCGCCACTTTTTCCAACCACCCTTGCGCCCGCTTTTCCCTATCGGACACCTTTTCAGCACTAACGGTCCACAGATGAAGGTGTCACACCGAAAGAAGAAAGGATAGCTACACCACGAATTAGGCGTGCTACAGACGCGAAATTTAACCGACAGTAAGAAGATGCTGTGATAAGCAAATGATTAGCTTTTCAGAGCATTCACACAAGGTTGGCGCCGGTGGCGACACCTACAACGTGTTGACATGAGGAAAGTTTCCAACCGATTTCTCATACACAAACAGCAGTTGACCGGCGTTGCCTGGTGAAACGTTGTTGTGATGCCTCGTGTAAGGAGGAGAAATGCGTACCATCACGTTTCCGACTTTGATAAAGGTCGGATTGTAGCCTATCGCGATTGCAGTTTATCGTATCGCGGCATTGCTGTTCGCGTTGGTCGAGATCCAATGACCGTTAGCAGAATATGGAATCGGTGGGTTCAGGATGGTAATACGGAACGCCGTGCTGGATCCCAACGGCCTCGTATCACTGGCAGTCGAGATGACAGGCATTTTATCCGCATGGCTGTAACGGATCGTGCAGCCACGTCTCGATCCCTGATTCAACAGATGGGGACGTTTGCAAGACAACAACCATCTGCACGAACAGTTCGACGACGTTTGCAGCAGCATGGACTATCAGCTCGGAGACCATGGCTGCGGTTACCCTTGCCGCTGCATCACAGACAGGAGCGCCTGCGATGGTGTACTCAACGACGAACCTGGGTACACGAATGACAAAACGTCATTTTATCGGATGAATCCAGTTTCTGTTTACAGCATCATGATGGTCGCATCCGTGTTTGGCGACATTGCGGTGAACGCACATTGGAAGCGTGTATTCGTCATCGCCATACTGGCGTATCACCCGGCGTGATGGTATGGGTAGCCATTGGTTACACGTCTCGGTCACCTCTTGTTCGCATTGACGGCACTTTGAACAGTGGACGTTACATTTCAGATTTGTTACGACTCGTGGCTCTACCCTTCATTCGATCCCTGCGAAACCCTACATTTCAGCAGGATAATGCACGACCGCATGTTTCAGGTCCTGTACGGGCCTTTCTGGATACAGAAAATGTTCGACTGCTGCCCTGGCCAGCAGTTTCTCCAGATCTCTCACCAATTGAAAACGTCTGGTCCATGGTGGCCGAGCAACTGGCTCGTCACAGTACGCCAGTCACTACTCTTGATGAACTGTGGTATCGTGTTGAAGCTGCATGGGCAGCTGTACCTGTACACGCCATCCAAGCTCTGTTTGACTCAATGCCCAGGCGTATCAAGGCCGTTATTACGGCCAGAGGTGGTTGTTCTGGGTACTGACTTCTCAGGATCTATGCAACCAAATTGCGTGAAAATGTAATCACATGTCAGTTCTAGTATAATATATTTGTCCAATGAATATCCGTTTATCATTTGCATTTCTTCTTTGTGTAGCAATTTTAATGGCCAGTTGTGTATTTCATACTGTTCGTGTTATAATAAAGTGATGTGATATTTTGCCTGTGTTGTAGTATCTACTCAGATTCCTGCAGAAGTAAGTCTAACAAGCCACCACAGTGCCGGCGAGTGTTTCTTCGTCGAGCGCAACACACCCAGTGTGTAACATGAACCCATGCTCACACACACAACTATGACAAGCAGTTCATACAACTGTTCCGCATACATGAGATTACATACAATTACTATTTACAAATAAATAAATACACAGCCACACAATCAATCAGTGAATGAATAGTTTGAGTACAGGAAGGTCCCGAATCCGTTCCCACAGATGAACCGTTGGACGTCATGACGCGAAAGCGCGACTTTCAGCTGTAGTGCAGTATGTACCTCATGTCCCTGTGATTGGAAGTCTAATTGGTGCATCAAACGTGGAGCAAATCCAACGCCCGAACTGGTACCGCTTGTGGTCCGTGATCGTGAGAGCCCTTGCTGTCACACGATGGACATCCTTAGACTGCCCCTGGATGGCACCTGCAGCTATGCGGTACGCATACATTTTCGACCTCAGCCCTACAGTCTCGTATCCCATTGGTCTGACAACATATTTGTTATTTCATAAGGATTATCGAGCACATATGCAGACGTGTCGAATTCTTCGGGATTTCACCTAATTATTTCAAAAGGTATTTTATATTGTGGGCATCCGTAGCTGTTAAAAGTCAAGATGTTAAGAAGAATTCAACTGGCAATTGGTAAAATTCTTGTCTTATTGATACACAACCGGTTGCGCGGCTTAAAACCGCATCGTCAGGTGTGTCCTACATGATAAAGAGTAATATGCAGTGTCTCAACTTTCTGCATAATGAAACTAATGAAAATGATATAAAAAATACACACTCAGTATGAAGAGGTCATATGTGTATCCAACGCTTCTAGTCAAGATATATTATTCAGTGAATATTGTCTACTTTATATTGGTGGACGAAGGGTTCATTGTTTTAAAATTTTCCGCCATCTGAAAGAAGAAAAAGTATTGTATGATAAGGACGCTAATTTTTTAAAAAAAAAAAAAAAAAAAAAAAAACGTATTCGCAGTTGGGTCGCTCCCTTTACAAGCCAGAATCCTGCTGGATTTATATTACATGCTCATAGATAATCGTATAAACAATCAAAATTAGACAGAATACTGTGGTGCTTTAATTATAATTGATTATTCAACGTGAACGGTGTATTTTCTTTTTTGTACCTAAAAACTTCTACCTCCTCTATTAATTCAAAATACGGCATTTTTCTAAAGTATTTTTAAATTTTCTGAACGACTTGTGATACTGCGCTGAAAATTTAAAAATACTCCATAAAAGTAGACAACGTTCACTGAATAATATGTCTTGACTAGGATCGACGGGTCATCATGGCCTTTTAACACTGAAAATATATTTTAGATATCTCCTTCATTAATTTTATTATTCACAAAGTTGAGACACTGTATATTACTCTTTGGAAAAAAATGTTTGAAAAAGGTAAGGAATTAAGGAGATGGGACTTGGACAAGTTGAAAGAACCAGAGGTTTCTGAGAGTCAGAGGCAGCATTAGGAAACGGTTGCCTAGATCAGGGGAAAGTAATACAGTATAAGGCGAATGTGTAGCTTTAAGAGATGAAACACTGAAGACAGCAGAGGATCAAATGGGAAAAAGACAAGGCCTGATGGAAATTCTTGGATAATAATCGAGATATTGAATGTAACTGATTAAAGGAGAAAATATAAAAATACAGCGAATGAAGCAGGCAAAAGGAAATAAAAATGTTTAAAAAATCAGGTTGACTTAAAGTTTAAAATGGCTAATCAGGAATGGCTAGAGGACACTTGTAAGGATTTAGAAGCATATTTCACTAGGGGGAGGGTAGATACCGCCTACAGGAAAGCTGAAGAGGCCTTAGGAGAAAAGAGAAGCAGCTGTATGAAATCAAGATCGCAGATGGAAAACCAGTCTTAACCAAAGAAGGGAAACGTGAGAGGTGGAAAGAGTGTATAGAGGACCTATACAAGAAAGATGTAATTGAACGCAAAATTATAGAAATGGAAGAGGATATAGATGAAGATGAAATGGGACATATGATACTGCAAGAAAAATTGGACAGAACGCCGAAATACCTAAGTCGCAACAAGGCCCCAGGACTAAACAACATTCCGTCAGAACTACTGATAATCTTGGGGGAGCCAGCCATAACAAAACTCTTCTACCTGGTGTGTTAGATTTATGAGACAGACTAAATACCGTCAGTCTTCAAGAGGAATGTGATAATTCAAATTTCAAAGAAATAAATTTCTGACAGGTGCGAAAATTAACGAAGTATCAATTTAATAAGTCATAGTTGCAAAATACTAACTCGATTTTTTTGCAGAAGAATGGAACAACTGGCAGAAGCAGACAGTGACGAAGATCAGTTTGGATTCCGAAGAAATGTGGGAGCACGCGAGACAATACTGACCCTACTACTTATCTTAGAGGATAGGTTAAGGAAAGGCAAACTTATGTTTATAGCATTTGTAGACTTAGGGAAAGCTTTCGACAATGTTGACTGGAATACTATAAAATTCTGAAGGTAGCAGGATTAAAATACAGAGAGCAAAAGGCTGTTTATAACTTGTACAGAAATCAGACGACAGTTATAAGAGTAGACGCGCATGAAAGGGAAGCAGTGGTCGGAAAGAGCGTGAGACAGGATTGTAGCCTATCCCCGATGTTATTCAATCTGTACATTGAACAAGCAGTAAAAGAAACAAAAGAAAAAATTTGGAGAAGAAATAAAAACTTTGAGATTTGAAAATGACATTGTAATTCTGTCAAAGACAGCGAAGGAGTTGGAAGAGCAGTTGAATGAAATGGACCGTGTCTTGAAAGCAGGATATAAGATGAATATCAACAAAAACAAAACAAAGATAATGAAATGTAGTCGAATTAAATCAGGTCATGTTGACGGGATTAGATTAGGAAATGAGACAAAGTAGTAAATGAGTTTTTCTAATTGGGCAGCAAAATAACTGGTTATTGACGGAGTAGAGAGGATTTAAAATGTAGACTAGCAACGGAAAGAAAAACATTTCTGAAGAACAGAAATTTGTTAACATCGAATATGTATTTACGTATTAGGAACTCTTTTTTTTTTTTTTTTTTTTTTTTTTTTTTGAAGTGAAACACGGACAATAAACAGTTTACACAAGAAGAGAACAGAGGCTTTTGAAATGCGGTGCTACAGAAGAGTGCTGAACACGTTTGCTAAAGTTATTGAAATGGCTGCGTATGTAAGTATAATTGATCATTTTATACCACACGGCCTTAGAAGTCGCGTAACAACTGAAATGAAAGTAATTTGAAACTCTCTTTACCTTCTGTGATTCCTCATTTCAAAGTTATGCCACATGCAAAGCAGACGATCCATCTCAACGAATTCCGAGGAAGGCTTTAGCCAGTCATTTCCATAATTAAAACTTTTAGATTAACAGAAAAGTGCAAAATACTTTAATTTTGCATTGTGCAAAAGCTTCATCAGTCCTTTTGATGTGGTACACGTGAAACATAAGGCGTTATAAAAGCATTAGGGCTGTTAAACCATTTTCTTTGAATTCAGTTACTTTCATGTTATAGTAAGTACTTTCTTTGTGTTACATCTATTGTTATCCACTGCGTGTTATTTTTCTTTGTAAAGGATCAAGAACGTGCTGTTCCTAGCACATCAAACCTTCACGATTATAAAGGGATTGCAGACGATTCAGAAAGCAATTCCGCATTCCACACATGCGTGGCCAGTCAACCGCGCCTGCCTGTTTCCCGGTGCACCGAACCTTGTTGACACCTGGACTCGTCCAGGTACCCAATGAGTCGCGGGCTTCGATGGCGCGTCGCGGCTCACGCACTCCGTTCTCGGTACAGTTGAGTTCGAATATCCGTAGTGCGGGCAACAGGCCGGAGCGGTCGGCGGCAGCAGAGCTCGGGCGGGTAAATGTGGTACGATGCACGGCTCCCGACCAGAGTAAGTTCAAAGTTTTCTAACGAAGTGTTACTCCTCTCACTCCTCCTTCCCCATTACTTACGAAAGTGGGTCCCAGGCTTTCCACCTGCTTAGCGGAGTTCCAGAACATTTATAAATTGGCTTTGATAATTTTTTTACAAATGTCTTTATTTTCGATGTAACCCTCCTCGTCAGTTTCCAGAAATCTCGATTTTTATGGGAGACGCTTGAAAAGTTCCATCGTAACCATGATTGAAAGAATGAACCGCTTTAAATAGGTAAAAGGGAAACGAAGTTCTAGTTTTTCCGTGGACTTTTACAACTGCGAATTCTCCTACCCTTACAACGGAACAACAGAAGTATATTCTACATCAGCTTCGTCCTCTGAAAAATTCATGAACAGGTCAGACCTGCTGTTATGCAGAGAGATCTTCGTATCCGGTTCCCACGAAGACGACGAAAGAGTTGGTATCGTTGAGGTTTCTTTTTTTTTAACGTTAGAAAATTTTAACTTCTTTTTAGTACATCCAGCAGATTCCGCCTCACAGACTGCCTTATGAGAGGTCAAAGTTAACCACTGCGCACTGCTACCCCATTAGATATGCGTACTTTTACCCCATTCCACTGTTTGCTTTCTCAACAATGCACAGGTAACGTACGCAATAAAGATCATAGAGATCAAGGAGGATACTGGAAGCTTAGAGCCATCAGTTCCGCTACCGGGTTTATCTGATATTTAAATAGATTTAGGTTCGCCGAACACTCAATCAGAACTATACAAATTTTACATCGCAAAAGTAAAAAAGTGAATTACCGCATTTTCTCCAGCTTCAATATCCAACTGCCACGAGGTTCCAGAATAGAACTGAGCAAATGATGACATATGCGCTGCCTGGTGGGAGAATAGTATTATCGGCCATAGGACCAGAAAGCTTGACGCCTACTCTTGCCCCACGGGTACTTTTAACCCACCTACCCTATACGGAAAGATTACACAATGGGCTCCTCATTAATTGCAGTTGAATGTTGGTTGTGTTGGTTATTTATGAGAAGATCGTCTTATGCTTCTTGTAAGAAGGAGAAACTTCTACTAGCTCGTGTCAGCATTCAACAGTGACCTGTGTCAGTACTGCGGAATATTGTTCTATGATATTCACATTGCCATTGGTCGGATCCCAAAAATGTCACACGAATGTGAATTCAGTTGGTTCAGGAGTGCAATACTCAATATCACGTCACGTCGTATCTCAACGGCCCACGTGACTAGCGCCCGACAGGACAGACACATTTTTCACTCAGCCCTGCAGGATCGTAGAGCCCCATCACGTACCTTGATTCAGGCAAGACATGTGCTTGTTTGCAGCAAGACAAGAGTCCAAACAGTAAGTGCGGCTGCGCATGTAGTACCATAAACTGTCAGCATGGCGCTCATTGGTTCGGCTTTTCTTGAGGCAGTATCAGATAAAGCCGCGCCTACAGCATCATGATGGATGTATCCATGTGTGCGGGATTACATTTGTTACCCTCGTACGAGCCCAACACCTGACGTGATGGTATGAGGTGCCACTGGATACACACACATGATAGCCATTAATTTGGACAGCAGCTGTTACATTTTTGGTGGCGAGTGAAGGCTGGTGTCTACGACATATATCCATGAGGCTATTATGCAACAAGATGACACAGGACCGCATGTTTCCCATGCTGTGCGGACCTACCTGGATACAGAGAGTTTTCAACTCTTGCTCGAGCTAGCACGTTCTCCAGATCTCTCACCAATAGAGAACATCTGGTCATGGATTATCGAGAGACTGGCACACCACCACTCGACAGTCATGCTTGATGAACTCTGACATAGAGTTGATGCAACGTGAAATGGCGTACACACATCTGTCGCCTACTCGACACCGAGCAAGGTTATGGCCATTGTAGCTGTCAGAGGTGGCAGCACTATTGACTAAATTTCGTACCCTGTGCATCCCTGATTCTGCTACAGTTTTTAGTTACTTGTTCTTCACAATGTACTGTATACACACAACAAGCAAATTTTCCTATTTTACTGTCCTTCCTTCTCTGACAATTTTAAGGGTATGCAGTGCAGATAGGTAGGAGGTTGAGGAGTATACGTATTTTCTCCGCTGAAAGACGGTAACTGAACCTTTTTAAACAGATGTTCACGAGATTTACTTCTTTCTTCGAATTTCTGCCACGCAAGATTTTTCATCATTTCTGTTACGCTCTCTCACCTTTCACACAAGACTATAAAAATTCGTGTCACCATTCTCGGTATACGCTCGATGTCCCCTGTTAGTCGGATCTGATATGGATCCCACACCTCCAGCAGTATTCAAGTATTAGCTGTGCAAGTGTTTTGAATGTGATCGCTTTTGCAGACAAACTGTAGTTCCTCAGTATTCCACCAATGAATCGCAGCCTGTCAATTGATTTACATACATGTGAGCCTACGTGGTCGCCCCACTTCTTACCTCTACCGACAGTAACTCCCAAACACACAGAGTATCCCAGTTCCTTTAGGACTGTTTGAGTGAAATTCCAAACTGCAGTGCTATCTCGTGACGAGTTACAGTGTTTAAACAAGAGTCGTATAGCAGATCAAAGCACTAGCATCACTGCAGCAGGGATACTGGCCACGAATGTAACAGCGCGTGTCTGGCGCTCGTCGGAAAATAGCTGTGGAGTAGCGAGGCAACATTAACTTCTGTGTTTGTGGATGATAATTCGTCGAAGTTGACCCTATTACTGAGAGGCATTTACCTGGTCGCTCTTCCACAACGATACCAGACCAACAAAGGGAAGATCGTGTTTGAGTTTTTGGCCAACAAATGGATCACAGGCCTGGATCATCCGCCGTATTCGCCAGATTTGACATCCACTGACTTCTGATTGTTCCCCAGACTGAAGCTCAAAATGAAAGGATGCCGTTACGATGCAGGGAACTTATACTGTAGCACAAAATGCAATTCTAAAAAAGAACTACATTGACTACTTCAAAACACTTTTAAAACGATTTAAGCTGTGTGTTGACTCAGGGGGAGACTACTGTGAATAAACACAGAGATTTTGTGAACATGATCCATGATTATTATTCTTCACAGCCACAGTTCTCACGAAACTGGGCACAGTACGTATCTGTGTGACATAACTGATTGTAGTGGTGACTCATTAATCCGGTAGTCGAACGATACCACACTTTTACGTTTTGTGAACTACTTCGAATTTCTCCACATTAAGAGTAAGGAGTCAGTATTTGTATCAGGTTGATATTTTTCCAAAATCTGTCTGTTATTGCAATTTATTTGATACAATTTTTTGATAAATAAGTAAGTCATCTGCAAAAATCGTGAGACTGCTATTACTACTACCACCTATTAACTAATTAATGTACAACATAAACAGAAACGGTTTTATTTCACTCGCCTGGGGCACACAACTGATTCCCGACGCAAGGTAACATCTCCCGTTAGTCAGGAAACTTTCGAGCTAATCGTAGAGCTCTTTAGATATCCCATAATGAAGTATTTTAGTCTGTGTGCTACTGAATCGAAAGTTACCTCTAGAAACACCGTATCAACCTAGTTTCATCTTTCCACGGCACCGAGTATATCATGTATGAAGAGTGTTAGTTCAGTTTCGTATGTCGGATGTTTTCGCCATTCATGTTGATTCCCAATGAGAAGGTTATTTTGTTCCTGATATGTTTATACTCAAAATATATTTTAATATTCTGCCAGAAATAGATGTAAGTGCAAATGAGACAGGACGGTAATGTTATGCATCAACTCTTTCTCAATCACAGGAAACATACACTAAACAGCAAGAACATTATGACAACCGGCCTAATATTGATATAAACCCGTCCAGGGGATAGCAGCGTCACATGGTGAGGGGTGACTCCTAGCCAGACACGCACGGTGCTGTCCGTGTGTAGACTGCGGAACGCGCGAGAACTATCTGAGTTTGACCGAGGGCAGATAGTGATGGCTCGGCACGAGCATTTCGGAAACCGCACGAGTTGTCGCATGTGCGAGGAATGCTGTGTTGAGTGTCTTCAACACGTGGCGAAACCAAGGTGAAATCACACGCAGACGTCTTGGGGTTGGGCGGCCACCCCTAATTACAGCAGTCGGACGTAGTAGGTTGGACGGATTGGTAAAACAGGATAGGCGGCGAAATGTGGCGGAACTAACATCAGACTTTAATGCTGGACAAAGTACAAGTGTGTCTAAACACACAGTGTACCGAACACTCCTAACGATGGGCCTCCGCGGGCGACGACCCATTCATGTACCAATGTTAACTTGTGCACCCATGTGTGATCATTATTTTCACCGGAAGGGATACAACCTGTAATCAACGTAATGCAACTTGTCACACGACTAAAACTCTCCACTATTGGCTGGATGGGTATGGTAAAGTCTTTTTTTTAATCTTATTTTGTTTGTTATAGTTCGTGCTGTTTGTTCGGGACGGACGTCCGACGACCCATGTTCAAGTTTATCATTGATCTATCAGCTCAGTTTTTTTTTTTTTTTTTAATTACAGAGGACAGCTAACCCTCTAACCGAACACGCTTAGCTACCTTGCCGGCAATAGTGCTTCCACGGTCCTAACATTCCGCGGATATTTATCCTCTTCATTGTATATAATGTCATATTGATCTTCATGTTCGCTGTGTGAAACACCCGCCCCGCACCCCTCGCTAATTGTGGGAATAACTGTAACGAACACAGCTCCAATCATCTGTTCAGACACTGATTGTGTCACTTTCAGAGTCCCTAGCTGCTCTGAGTGATGCAATGTGCGGACACCCTATACATTGCCATAATTATATTGCCCGACGTTATGTTTTTATAACTGAAAATCTCTAAGCGAGAATCACAGGAAACGTCGTGGTCAAAACAGGCGAAAAATCAATACACACATTGTGACAAGCAGCGGATTAAATTACTCTAGTATCCTAAGCAACCTTTACCAGACATTTTCTGTTGATCTGTGGAGCTCCGATGTACACATCTGCCCACTAAAATTGCAACACCTGGAAGGATATAAAACAACAAAAATTCACTTATTGTGGTTATACCGTGCAGTAAGAAGAATTCATGGTTGAATTTGTAATTGATTTGAGGGTATACAGGCTGTGAAATTTAGCACACAGAGAGGCCGCTTCTGCAGTAACAGTGGCTCTTATGCGACTGGGGATCGAGTCGAACCGAGCTTGTAAGACAGATACGAGTACGTCATTCCTCGCTGCTTCAACTTCATGCCAAGGTTTATCAATCGTCGTGGCTGGCGAGTGGCGGCGTGCCACTCTTTCGTCAAAACTTATCCAAATCTTTTCAGTGAGTGACATATCTGGATAAGGTGCTCGCCAAGGCACAGTCGAATTTTCTCTGTCTCGAGATAGGTCAGGACAACACGAGCAACATGCGACCTTGCGTTATCATGTTGAAAGATAGCGTCCGGGAGACTCTGAAGACAGTCTACAGTTCTAAAACTAGCGTATGCTGCGGTAGACTATCGTAAGTGAACGTAGACTGAGGTAGTTTTCATAGTGCGCTACTGGCCATTAAAATTGCTACACCACGAAGATGACGTGCTACAGACGCGAAATTTAACCGACAGTAAGAAGATGCTGTGATAAGCAAATGATTAATTTTTCAGACAATTCACACAAGATTGGCGCCGGTGGCGAATCCTACAACGTGCTGACATGAGGAAAGTTTCCAACCGACTTCTCATACACAAACAGCAGTTTACCGGTGTTGCCTGGTGAAACGTTGTTGTGATGCCTCGCGTAAGGAGGAGAAATGCGTACCATCACGTTTCCGACTTTGATAAAGGTCGGATTGTAGCCTATCGCGATTGCAGTTTATCGTATCGCGACATTGTTGTTCGCGTTGGTCGAGATCCAATGACTGTTAGCAGAATATGGAATCGGTGGGTTCAGGATGGTAATACGGAACGCCGTGCTGGATCCCAACGGCCTCGTATCACTAGCAGTCGAATTGACAGGCATCTTATCCGCATGGCTGTAATGGATCGTGCAGCCGCGTCTCGATCCCTGAGACAACAGATGGGGACGTTTGCAAGACAACAATCATCTGCACGAACAGTACGACGACGTCTGTAGCAGCATGGACTATCAGCTCGGAGACTATGGCTACGGCTACCCTTGACGCTGTATCACAGACAGGAGCGCCTGCGATGGTGTACTCAACGACGAACCTGGGTGCACGAATGGCAAAACGTCATTTTGTCGGATGAATCCAGTTTCTGTTTACAACATCATGATGGTCGCATCCGTGTTTGGCGACATCGCGGTGAACGCACATTGGAAGCGTGTATTCGTCATCGCCATACTGGCGTATCACCCGGCGTGATGGTATGAGGTGCCATTGGTTACTCGTCTCGGTTACCTCTTGTTCGCATTGACGGCACGTTGAACAGTGGACGTTACATTTCAGATTTGTTACGACTCGTGGCTCTACCCTTCATTCGATCCCTGCGAAACCCTACATTTCAGCATGTTGCAGGTCCTGTACGGGCCTTTCTGGATACAGAAAATGTTCGACTGCTGCCCTGGCCAGCACATTCTCCAGATCTCTCACCAATTGGAAACGTCTGGTCAATGGTGGCCGAGCAAATGGTTCGTCACAATACGCCAGTCACTACTCTTGATGAACTGTGGTATCGTGTTGAAGCTGCATGGGCAGCTGTACCTGTACACGCCATCCAAGCTCTGTTAGACTTAATGCCCAGGCGTATCAAGGCCGTTATTACGGCCAGAGGTCGTTGTTCTGGGTGCTGATTTCTCGGGATCTATGCACCCAAATTGCGTGAAAATGTAATCATATATCAGTTCTAGTATAATATATTTGTCCAATGAATACCCGTTTATCATCTGCATTTCTTCTTGGTGTAGGAATTTTAATGGCCAGTAGTGTAGCTTTGGTCAGTTAAGTTGGCAATCGCCTTACCTGTGCGTTAGGTGTGTTGCATACGTATCGGGCGTTACCTCATTTCGATCGCTTTGCTAAATAAGCAGTCAGTTAAAAATAATGGCTCTGAGCACTATGGGACTTAACTGCTGAGGCCGTCAGTCTCCTAGAACTTAGAACTACTTAAACCTAACTAACCTACGGACATCACACACATCCATGCCCGAGGCAGGATTCGAACCTGCGACCGTAGCGGTCTCGCGGTTCCAGACTGTAGCGCCTAGAACCGCTCGGCCACTCTGGCCGGCTAAGCAGTCAGTGTCTCACTACATTCCCCTAACAACTGGAAACGGTAAACCGTCTAGAAACTGAGTGAGGATATATATAAAGGGCATCGTACCTACGGAACATTTTTGTACTATGTATTATCCTGGTGTCTGTTACTTAAAAACAAAACTAAAATAAACAGTATTTCGAGTAAAACTGTCTCGGTTTACTTCATGTTTATTAGAAAATTGTTGATTTGCAACGCGAATCAGAGGAACGTTATAAAATTTTTAAAAAACACAGATTTATTACACAGCGCTAGAGAATGCAGTTTCCTAAAAAATGGTTAAAATTTCAAGAAAATGCGAAACAAAAACACATCAAACATCACTTCAATACTTCGTCGAACTCATATAAAACATGTTTCTGTTATTCATAAACAGATTTGGCAACTATTATTAATAACAGGAAATTCTTACCTTTTATCATGATGAAGAACATTCTATTGACTACGAAATAACAACAATAATTATATAGATGTTTTTGTGTTTGTGAATGTAGACTGTACTTACACCAAAAGTAATTGCATTGGTCACATAACAGCGGGAAAGGTACGAAATCGACTAACTTTTATTACTTACAAAGTACAATGTATACTTCGTAAGGATATAAAATACACAATGGACTAACACTGAAAGACGTGTGATTCTAATTATGCGCAAAACAAACAAACAAACAAAAAACAACAGAACTGTAGTGTTCGTAGAGCGCAACTCTATACAGGGCAGAGCCACCAGCTTAAAAATGTCAGTATTATAATGGCTGATGTCATAGTTACCAGCTATGCGAATCATAGGTGATAGTGTTGTGAGTTCAAATGGCTCTGAGCACTATGGGACTTAACATCTATGGTCATCAGTCCCCTAGAACTTAGAACTAATTAAACCTAACTAACCTAAGGACAGCACACAACACCCAGCCATCACGAGGCAGAGAAAATCCCTGACCCCGCCGGGAATCGAACCCGGGAACCCGGGCGTGGGAAGCGAGAACGCTACCGCACGACCACGAGATGCGGGCATGTGAGTGTGTGTGATAGCGTTGTGTACCCAGTGGTACACCATATCTTCAAGCCAAGTGCTGGGATCGATTGATGATCAGCAATGCAATTAGGTACGGTCAGTTTTCCGCTTAGCCTGCTTACATGGAAACATCCGTCGTGACGCTACACGCAGAGCTGGGACTCGTCTGAGAAGACGACGTGGTGCGAGTCTTATGTGTACTATTGTCATTTGGCCCACCGTGTTGGAGCACCTCACATCTAAGCCGCATCGAGGGAAACCGTAAGAATGGTCGCAACACTCGTCGTCGGATGTGCTCCGACTTCGTCGCAGTGTCCGTGTGCATACTTGTCTTCTATATCTACATCTTCTTCTACATGGCTGCTTAGAAAATCACAGCTAAGTGCCTGGCAGAGGGTCCATTGAACTACACTGGTGTCCAGAATTAAAGCAACAAACGGAAATTTTGCAAGGTTGCGTTTATTTTGCCACAAAACAATATGAGCAGGAGATAGTAAAGTAGAAACGATGTAAAGAACACAGAACGCAATCAACTGTCACATGCATAACGGTAGACAAAAATGTTTTTCTCCTGCTTAGCGGATTTGCATACATGCTCTTCGTTTTTTTTTTCAACTTAACGGATTTGCACACACATTCTGACAACTATTTAATGTGCTCAATATGGGTCGTGACCACATCTGGCACAAACACAGGCCTGAAAACGATGGGATATGCTGTGAATGATATCAATCTCATGTTGAGGCAATAACGACCGTTCGTTCTCCAGAGCTGCTCACGGTTCTTATAGTGTGGTTGGTGGATGCTGACGTGATACAACCCGCCGCCCTAGTGCATCCCAAACATGCTCTATGGGATTCAAATCGAGGAGCGATCAGGCCACGCCGTGGGTGCAATATCTGCCGTTTCCAAAAAAGCATCAATCACCCGTGCTCTATGTGGTCGAGGCATATCGTCAATCAATACGAAGTCTGGTCCCACAGCACCTCGCAACAGCCGTGCATGAGATACCCAGATCTCCTCACGGTACCTGGCACCGGTTACATCTTGCTGATTCACACGTGTAGTTTCATAGTTTCATGAAGAGGTGCTCAAGTGGTCAAAATAATCCCTGACTACACCGTTAGGGATCCTCCTCGATATCGGCATCTTTCCACAATGTTTGGGTCCCGAAATCTCGATTTGCCCTCCAGATGCGAATCCTTGAAGAATCACTCTCCAGACCAAATCGGGACTCTTCTGTGAAATAACATTGGCCCACCGTTCGACCGCCCAGGTGAATTATTGATGGCTCCACTTAGACGTTCTCCTCTATGAAGAAACGCCAGAGGTAAACAGACAGCAGGTCTCCAACAATAAAGGTCACTCTGCTGAAGCGTTCTGTATACCGTCTACCTCGACACAACACGTCCGTGGGATATTGCGAGGTCAGGTGCCAGTTGCAGTGAAGTACTAAGGTGGTACCGTCGTGCCCTTAGAGCAAATAACGATCCACTCTTTCTGATGTAACACGTGATCTGCCCTGTTCATGTTTCCGGGATACAGTTCGGTCTCTACAAACTGTCACCTCATCCGGGAAACAACAGAACGAATCACATTAAGCCATCGAACACATCAGTTTGCGATTCTTTTGCTTCTATTTTTCCCATGTCCCTCTATAGCAGAGATTCTAAAGGCGTCTTGTCTGTGCCATGCTGCACCGTCTGAGACTGTGTACGCAGCGATTGTGGATGTGGGACTATCCTCCTAACACTATATCGCTATATATATTGCTGGCATGGTTGTACGTCGTTTGGAAATCCATCATCCGTGCAGAACACGATCGTGACGACGCCTGTTGACAGTTTCTATGATTATATCGTCAATTAGAAATAGGACTGGGAAATAGCAGTTTGTAGCTTTACTTTTGGACACCAGTGTGTCTTAACAAGAAATCTCTATTATTCCACTCTCGAACAGTGCGTGAAAAAAAAAAAAAAACACCTATACCTTTCCGTGCGAGCCCTTATTTCCCCGCCGGCCGGGATGGCCGAGCGGTTCTAGGCGCTACAGTCTGGAACCGTGCGACCGCTACGGTCGCAGGTTCGAATCCTGCCTCGGGCATGGATGTGTGTGATGTCCTTAGGTTAGTTAGGTTTAAGTAGTTCTAAGTTCTAGGGGACTGATGACCTCAGAAGTTAAGTCCCATAGTGCTCAGAGCCATTTGAACCTTATTTATTTTCGTATGATAATAGTTTATTATGATAATAGTTTCTCCCTATGTAGAGCGGAGGCAAAAAAAATTTCACGTTGGGAAGAGAAAGTTGGGGATTGAAATTTCGTGAGAATATCCCGTCGCAACGAGAAACGCCGTCTTTTAATGATGTCCACCCCAGATCCTGTATCATGTCCGTGACACTCTCTTGTGTATTTCTCGATATTGTAAAATGTGTTGCCCTTCTTTCAATTTTCTCGATATACTCTGTCAATCCTATCTGGTAAATATCCCATACCGTGCAACAGTACTTCAAAAGAGGACTGACAAGCGCAGCGTAAGCAGTCTCTTTAGTAGATCTGTTGCATCTTCTAAGTGCTCTGCCAATAAAACGTAGTCTTCGATTCTCCAACCCCACAACATTTTCTGTGTGCTCCTTCCAGTTTAAGTTGTTCGTAATTGTAATTCCTAGGTATTTAATTGAATTTGCGGCTTTTAGGTTCGATTGAATTATCGTGTAAACGAAGTTAAACGAATTCCTTCTAACACTCATGTGGATGACCTCGCAGTTTCCGTTAATTCGGGTCAACTGCCAACTTTCGCACCATACAGATATCTTCTCTAAATTTTTTCGCAATTTGTTTTGATCTTCTGATGACTTTATTAGACGGGAAATGACAGCACCATCTGCGAGCAACCTAAGACGGCCGCTCAGCGTATTGTTTATGATTCATTTGAATTTATATAATTTTTTGCTTTAAAATTTTCGTATATTGGTACTATATTTTCTGTAGATGTAAAGTAAAGTAGGCTATACTGGAGTTTGAAGTTCTTTGCATTATGTGTGAGTAATGTATGTAAAATACTATGTAAATTGTTTAATACGTTAAATAATTTTCTGATGGCACTTTGAATTTAAAAATATTTGTGTGTATAAATTATTCATGTTGATATAAATTTGACAATTTAAGAAATGGTCACGCTTAGGAAAAATCTAAGAAACAGGTGTTGTATAAAAGCCAGTGTGCTTCTGTTTGAAACGGAAGTGGCTCTGGGGAGTGGAAAAGGTGGAAGCGCGAATGAGCGCTACCTACAGCAAGCGCGGGAAGTAAGTCTCACAGTCTGTAGGCAGCAGCGATTGAGGCAACACCTTTGTGGAGCAGGAGAAGCTTTGCCTGCTAATTTGCACAAAAATGCCTCGGATGACTTCAGACGGCTTATGGCATAGCTCCGAGTTGTTGGGCTGCTTTATGTAAAATTGAACAACGCCAAGAAGAGAAATTGAGCCCATACAGCAAGATACTTGCAGACCGTACTGTGGGTAGTGTAGCCGTCATAACTGTTCGCCACACCCAAGCCTACAGCCACCAAATACGATTTTTGTGTATTTTTACTTCTGTACAGTGTGAACCATTTATTTAATCTGTGTTTTAATAATCACTCTTGAACTATAAGGAAACTGGTCCACCCTGTTATTTCATCCTAATCATACACCTATATAGTGTTCCTTCCAGGTGTTTGATTAATCCGAGTATCCTGTTTTACAAACTTACGACAAGTTAACACAAAGAGGCACCATTTAAATTGTTTTTGTGAAAATAATAAAAAAGTTTTCTTAACTATTGCAAATTATTATAGGAAAATTTTGCTTACGTAAAATTCAATCAGAGTGAAGCCAAGTTAGTAGAACCTGTTAAATGACTACACAGAATTAGTCCAAAGAGTAATAGCTTTTGAAAGTAAATTCCAGTAAGAAAGAGGATTTCTTGAAGTGAAATGTTCAGTATAAAAAGTGTGTGCTTTAGTATCTAAGTATTTTAGTATTTAAGTTTGTTGGTTATGGAATGTGCTTTTCTAAAGGCCCCCCTGGCCAAATTTCTTTAGTTTCCTTGAAGTTATCTACTGGGTTTTTTCTCTTTTAAAAACTTAATGTATAAGGGTGTAGTCCAACATTGTTTAATGTGGAGTAATATTTATTTGAAGAACCAAATTAAACAGTAGCAAGAAAGTAGGCAAGATTCATACTTCTGCTTTTCCAATACTTCACTGTTTCATTTCCTGGATAGGCTGACGGCCATTAGTACATGTTTGAAACCACTAAATGAACTTGGAGCTGAGTTCTCCTAGCTTCATTATAATATTATTCATACTGCATTTCTATCTAACCTCTGGGTAAGATCTTAGGAAAAGTGAATAGTCTGATTTACTTATCCATTAGACGCAACGCACGGTCAAATCCTGTAAAAAGGATAACTGTATTGATTAGCTTTTCCTATTAACAGGACTATCTTCCCATAGTGTTATACGGGGCTTTTCCTGTGACAGGACTACTTCCTCTGTTGCGTTATAGTACACGCGCAACAAGGAAACAGGGTTTTCTGTTATTTAGGTAAAAGCATACTAAATTACGATAGTAGTGGTAGGGTTATAATCAGGACTATAAACTACCTTCTGAACGCCAGAAATCACTTCCGTTTTACTCGATGACTTTTCATCAGTTACTATGAATTGTGATCTCTCTGACAGGAATCACAAATCCAGTTACATAAAGGAGACGATATTCCATAAGTGTGCAATTTGATAGCAAGATGCTTGTGAGGTACGATGTCAGAAGTCTTCTGGAAATCTATAAAAGAAGAATCACTCTGAAATCCCTTGTCGATAACATTTCACTGAGCGAAGTGGCGCAGTGGTTAGTACACTCTACTCACATTCGGGAGGACGACAGTTCAAACCCGCGTCCGGTCATACTGATTTAGGTTTTCCGTGATTTCCCTAAATCGCTTCAGGCAAATGCCAGGATGGTTCCTTTGAAAGGGGACGACCGACTTCCTTCTTCATCATTTCGTAATCCGATGGGACCGATGACCTCGCTGTTTTGTCCCCTTCCCCCAACCAACCAACCTACTCAACACTTCGTCCGAGTAAAAAGCTACTTGTGTTTCACAGGAACGATGTTTCCTAAATTAGTGTTGACTATGTCAATAGACCGTTCTCTTCGAAGCAATTCATAATGGTCGAACACAATATATGTTCCAAAATCCTGACATATCGACGTTAGTGATATGAGCCAGTAATTTAGTGGATTACTCCTGTTGCCTTTCTTGAATATTGTGTGACCTGTGCAACTTACCAGTCTTTGGGTACGAATCTTTCGTCGAGCGAAAGATTGTATATGATTGTTAAGTACGGAGCTATTGCATCAGCATACTCTGAAAGGAATCTAACTGGTATACAGTCTGGACCGGAAGACTTGCGTTTATTAAGTCGCTTCACTAGTCCGAGGATCTGTACTTTAAGTTATGTTGTCAAGTTTCTTGATTCGAATTCTGGAATATTTACTTCGTCTTCTTTGGTTAAGGAGTTTCGAACGGCTGTAACTGTGCTTTAGCAGCACTGTCATCGATAGTACAGGGTGATTATAATTAAAGTTAAACTTTCAAAACGCTGTGGAAGTAACACCACTGGTCAGAATGACGTCAAATTGCAACGGAATATTATCGGAGAAGGGGAAACTGTATGGCAGAAGTGGGAAAAAATAGTGTGAAAATTGATCAATAGGTGGTGCTGCATTTGTCAGAATACGTAAATGAAAACGCCTGTCATGGGCATGACCCATTGAAATTGATATAAACACTCCGGGTACACGGCATTTCCCCCTTTGTCGGTCTGAGTGGCCGAGCGGTTCCAGGCGCTACAGTCTGGAACCGCGCGACCGCTACGGTCGCAGGTTCAGATCCTGCCTCGGGCATGGATGTGTGTGTTGTCCTTAGGTTAGTTAGGTTTAAGTAGGTCTAAGTTCTAGGGGACTGATGACCTCAGAAGTTAAGTCCCATAGTGCTCCGAGCCATTTCCTCCTTTCGCGTCTGCGACATTCGCCATGACTTTCTCAAATGGTTCAAATGGCTCTGAGCACAATGGAACTTAACAGCTCAGGTCATCAGTCCCCTAGAACTTAGAACTACTTAAACCTAACTAACCTAAGAACATCACACACATCCATGCCCGAGACAGGATTCGAACCTGCGACCGTAGCGGTCGCGCGGTTCCAGACTGCAGCGTCTAGAACCGTTAGGCCACCAACGGCCGGCTGACTTTCTCAATGCAGGATCGCGCTCTGCTTGTAAAGCTGTATTACAAGAATGATGACTGTGCACACTTCACTCTGCAGAAGTTTTGGACACTGAAGGGTTTGAAAAAAGGCGTCGGTCCGATGACTGCGTGGGTCTGGAGAAAATGATTCGGAAATTCGAAAAGACAGGTTCTTTTGGTGTGCAACCTTGTAGAGGAAGGAAACGAATTGATTCAACGTCAGTGAAAGCAGTGGCCACAGCAGTTCAGGAGGAGACGTGTGATGATGTGCAAACGTGTAGGGCGTTGAGAACTGCCCGAACATTGTTCGTAACCGTGAGCACGGTGCGTAAAATCCTACAAAACATCCTCCTTTGCTATCCATTCAAGAATGTCTTGCTCGCATGGAAGTGGACTATGATTGGCAGTGGAAGATTTTGTGGACAGGCGAAGCCCACTTCCATCTGACAGCATGTGTCAACACGCAGAATCGTCGAATATGGGCAACGGAAAATCCACACGCAAATCAACTAGTACCACTTCATCCTGAAAGGGTCACTATGTGGTGCGGGTTTACGGCATCATTTATCATACGGCCATATTTTTTCGAAGAGACAGGTGCTTCCGGTCCTGTTACCTGTACCCTCAATGGTAAGCGCTATGAGTGTCTTCTGCGCAACCACGTCATTCCAGCTCTCCAACAGCGTGGATGAGCGGATGGGATCATTTTTATGCAAGATGGCGCGCCTCCTCACATTGCAAATCCAGTTAAGCAGCTGCTGAAGCGCCATTTCGGAAATGCTGGAATTATCAGCCGCCATTTCCATACAGCCTGGCCGCCCGATCACCTGATCTTAATAGGTGTGACTTCTGGCTGTGTGACTATCTGAAAGATGTTGTGTTCAGTGTTCCGACTGCAAACTTAGCTCCGTTGAAGGCACGTATTGTGCAACACATTCTGAACGTGAACCCGGAAACACTTCGATCAGTTGTGGAACATGCTGTTTCTCGGTTTAAACTTGTTTCAGAAAACGGTGAACGGCATATTGAACATGTTTTGCGTCAGTCACACGGAAATTAATATTCCGATTTGATTTTGATTGATGCTTTTTATGTAGTTTTTGGCCTTAGGACAATTAAAAACCTACTTTTCCCATCCGATATGATATGACCTTGCCTTGGTGGATCACACCTGTACACCCATGTACACTGAGTAGTACAGTTTGTTTAACGTCAAACGTACACCTTAAGCATTGTTGTATGATTCATTTGTCATTTGTAGTCGACCACTATTAAATTATGATGCTTACAGCACCATCTATTGCTACATTTTGTAACTATTTTATTTTTCTTCTGTCATACGTTTTCCCCCTTCTCCGATAATATCCGTTGCAATTTGACGTCATTCTGACCAGTGGTTTTATTCCTACAGCGGTCTGAAAGTTTAACTTTAATTATAATCACCCTGTATTTCCATTGCTCTCGCGCAAAGAAGGTATTGGCTTGCCGCTAGCTTATTTTACATAGACCAGAAGCTCTTTGGATTTCCTGCCAGGTTTTCAGACAAAGTTTAGTTGTGCAAGCTATTATAAGCATATCACATTGAAGTCCACACTCAATTTCGAGCTTCTGTGAGAGATCGCCAGTCTCGGGGTTTTGCGTTCGTTTAAATGTGACATGCTTTTCTCGTTGTTTCTGCAACGGCGTTCTGATCTGTTTTGTGTACCACGGAGAATCAGCTCCATCTTTTGTTAATTTATTTGGTATAAATCTCTCAGTTGCTGTCGATACTATCTTTTTGAAATCATGGGTGGGGAGTGAGGGAAATGCGCGCCCATCATGTGGTCGTAACAACGCAGTAGAAGAGCCAACTGTGAAACAGGGGAGGTGAGTGTTGATAATGGTTCCTATCTAATAGCAGCAATGGAAAGTCGCCATTGTGTAGCGGCGACAATGTCTTCACACTTCGATCCGCAGTGCGACAAATCTTATCATTTTACACAAAAAGATGGCTTTGTAACATGTTTAGTACATCGTAAGACGCTGAATACTTCCAGAAATTTCAATTTACGTAGGCACTACATGTCTTACTACTTCAGAGCATAGAGAAACTGAAAAATGTGAAGAACCTGAACGTCTGTAAGAATTTTTAAACCTTTAAAGGTAGTTTTCTGATGAGGAAGGAGAAGAAGAAGAAAAATCAATTAATGTGCCGTTTGGATGAGCTACAAAATTCTGCCTCTTTTGCCAAAGTCCTTACGCCGTTTCACGGATAGTGATTTTATAAAAGAATACTTGGTAGTTGCAGCTGAACATTTATTACCATTTCAGGAGGAACAATTTCATGCGGTGACGTTATTAAACGCGACAATCATACGTCCCTTACAAGTTATGGCTGAGGACTTTCAGAACCATCTTTGTAAAGAGTTCATTGCATATTCTTAAACCCACTAAGAGCGCTTACATATCGCAGGCAAACAGGTGGATGTGACTGTCTTAGCAGTGTTGAAGAAAGTATAGAAAATATGCAAATTATTAGTGTATGTGCCCACAGATTGCCAGTCATATTTAGCAGTGTTGAAGAAAGTATAGAAAATATGCGAATTATTAGTTTATGTGCCCACAGATTGCCAGTCATATTTAGCAGTGTTGAAGAAAGTATAGAAAATATGCAAATTATTAGTGTATGTGCCCACAGATTGCCAGTCATATTTAGCAGTGTTGAAGAAAGTATAGAAAATATGCGAATTATTAGTTTATGTGCCCACAGATTGCCAGTCATATTGGGAAGAAAATCAGGATCCGTAGCGCAACTGAATGGGAAAACGAAAACGCTTCCAGTACCTAATACGCACTGATCTGCAACTTGTAGTGACTGATTTGTAACTCGACAGGAAATATAAGGACCTTCTAGATTTCTCCAAGACTTTCTCTCAGGATCGATTTCCTCGTTTACACAAATCCCTATCCCGGGTTCGATTCCCGGCGGGGTCAGGGATTTTCTCTGCCTCGTGATGACTGGGTGTTGTGTGATGTCCTTAGGTTAGTTAAGTTTAAGTAGTTCTAAGTTCTAGGGGACTGATGACCATAGATGTTAAGTCCCATAGTGCTCAGAGCCATTTGAACCACAAATCCCTACAAGGGTTCCCACCCTATTCCTTGTGACGTCGGAAGGGGTACAGTACCCGCTGCTCGCAGGCATGAACTCACTGTCTGCTAGCGGGCCACATTCCTGTGAAGCCCTGTCCTAGTGTGAACAATCAAATTAGATTTTATCTTTGTTTTCCTGCATCAATTCAACCGAATACCCGTACAATTTCATCAAAGAAGGTTCAGCTTACTGCTTCCACCATTGTTGCCCCAATCGGAGCTAGTGTCTAGTCTGTAATGACCTCGATGTGGAGCAGCCGTTAAAGTGTATCCTTGGTTTGCTTTGATATGTGAGCCACTTCTTCTGGCGCCAGGACCAGGACGCCGCCGCAGAAAAAGCGAACGCCCGCAGCTGCGCCCCGCCGACAGCTCACGACAAAGCGTCGCCCGCGGCGCATTGTCTGTGCCCGGCAGTGGTGGCTGTTGTCTGCGCCCAAATGTGCTGCAGCGTGCAAGCCTTAATACAATAACCGGAAATGTAGTACTGCAGTGCTGGTAGTTACAATTGAAACACCATGAAGACGGCATGTAATGAACGTTAAATTGGTGTGCACGTGCACCTTGCCTCGAAATACAAGTGGCCAGCATTTCTTTAATCTTGATTATCTTGTGCTTCACAGCTGATTCAAGATATTATTAATAAGAGCCATCACAGGTGTATTAAGGTACATACGTTTATTATGTTACGACCAGTTTCATTCGATGAGCATCATCAAGTGGCACTACCAACTGTCTTCGTAACAAATTCTCACAAAATTACGCCGATATCACGACTCCAAAAGTGTAATTATCTGATCATCTGATAGACGATTATACTTCTTGACTCGTGAGATCAGATTTTGCTACTTTTGTGTGATATACTCATGCGACCCAAGAAACGGTCATTCGTCTGCATTTTTATATGAATTAAATTCCTCATTTCTCCAAACTGATACGGATTCCACGCGCTCTCGCAGCATTTCTCCATAGGTTGGACAAATGTTTCATGTGCAGTTGTTATCAAATCTCAGTTTCTAGGATTCTCAAAAATACAAAAAAGACTGCCGTTTTCTTTTCTCAAGACTGAGCTAAGTCTAGCGCGAAAATTTAAGCACAATTGGGAAAAGCAGGAAATAAAAAATAAATGGAGGAGAAAAAAGAGCGAAGTCATGCAGTGGTTAAGGTATGGGACTCGCAATTTGGAGGACCAGACTTCAAATCTCCGTCCAGCAATGCAGATTTGTTTTACATGAATCGCTCACTGTAAATCCCGAAATGGTTTCTTCTAGAAAAGACACAGTCTATATTTTTCCCCAATCTTCCCCAGCCCGTGCTTTTCTACATCTGGTAAATACTAATATTATTCGTTTTGATCGCGGAGATGCAGCAGGTAATGATTTCATAATGACGGAAACACTAACATTTGAAATTAGAACGGTTTGAACGAGACTGCTTTGTAGCATTCCGACACGATTCCAACAATTTATAGGCCCGGAAAACTTAGATGTAAAACTTCAATATTCCTTCCTTTCCTCCTTCGTCGTAAAACGTGAGTAATCATCAAATCACAATCGTGTTATCCGCTTTGAAAAGGACTTCTCATAGCTTCGAATATGCACGTAATTCAAATATAACGGAAAGCATGTCTCAAGACCTAATGTGTCTCAGCCATACTGTGAGCTGAGTGTAGCCTTTTAGTAAAATTTACAATATAATGCTAAAAACCAGCAATAGGGCACTGTTTCGCACGATAAAATTCTCAGACACCTTGAAGCAGATTAGATCAGTGTAGTTAAATTTTGTACTGGTCACGGTTTTCGAGTTATTCGAGAAAAACGTACGTAAGTGACTTTCAAACGCACACCAGCCACCACACTTATCCTTCAGCAATCAAGATTCCTAGTATGTTGTTCGTAGCACTACCTCCTACCACTGTAAAAAACAAATTGCGACTACACGAAATATTCCGAATATTCGTACTTTTTTGGTCTCTATTGATTGGGCTATTACGCCACCAGCAGTCGGCTATTTCGTTAACATTACTAATTTAAACATGGCCGTGAGAGTAATGAAAGAAAAAATACTTTTGCAAACGTTACACTGAAACTAATTACGTTGTCAATGCGATCCTAACGTAACCCTCACATGCACGTTAGATTCGTAGCCAGATGGTTTGACGAATACAACTATGCTGTTAAAACTCGCAAAACTGTTAGGTAAAATTTAAACAAGCGTCAGTTTTACAATTTGAAAGTGCTCTACTAAGCCTGTAGCGTAATAAGGCTAGTCAATGAAAACCAAAATAGGTCGAATGTAGGAAATAATTTTTGCAGTCGTAAATTTTTGTACAGTGGTAGCAGTAAGTGCCATGCACAACAGAAATGCTGACCTGTGAGGGCTGAGTGTGGAAGTGAGGGTGCGTTTGATGGTAACTTTTGTACGTTTTTCTTGAGTAACTTAAAATCTACGGCCTCTAGGAAAAAGTAGCCCAATACGAAATGTAACTACATTAAATTTCCTAAAGAAAGGTTCTTTTCATTTTTCTGTTAGACTAGTAGTTTTCGTGTGGTTTTTCAAGGCCAGATGTAGAATTCCAAGTTGCGAAAAACTACCCTTGTAGGGGCAGCTGAATCACCCTTTGCAATACTCCTAGTGGGATCATGGAAGAAGGTTTCCGTACTTAAAGCTTAAGAAGTAGTATATAGGCAGTCGCTGCATCTGCAAAGCACATTTAGTGTTGAAACGATTATAAGTATACCCTGTCTGGATGGTATAGTGATCTTCAGAGTGCATACGTTGGTGCTAAATAACCTCTATTATAATATCTAAAAAGCAGACTTGGAATCCTTCTAAAATAAAGTTTAAAAATAAATTCTTTTGCATACTTTAAATTTAAATTCTTTACTCAAAGCCGGTAAACAAAAAGAAGTGGAAAAAGGGAAAATTTAACAGAAACTTGTAACTACAGACTCTTCAAAGGCAAACCAGCAATCAGAATTACGAAAGGGATGTCATTACAGGGTACAGTTTTCTATGTTCATAAAAGTGTAACAGGGAATGTAACAATTTTAAAATGTGCCTCAGAAAACTATCTGTCCTACGAATTAAATGCACTCTTATTAATTGACATGCACCAACGAATGAATGCGACGGAAAGAATACGGAGAAAACAAAAGAACTTTGGGATCTTTTAGAGGCCGAGATATTTAAAACACTGCAGGTATACGCCATATTACATTTGGATGACTTTTATACTCAAACAGGTCGACAAAACAAATTTAGATACAAAATAGGGCAGTACCCAGCTCAGAAAAGAACCAACACAAATGTACGAGGCTTATTAGTCTACATTAAATTAATGTCGACCTTTACCAGGAGACTCCTAAAAAAAGCCAAAACACGGGGATCGTCAAATCCAATGTTGGAAGTATTTAGGTTAGATCATGTAGTTATTTCTCTAAAAACAACTAAGGCAGTTATGAATGTGAAAGCAATACATCACTATGTCTCTAAAATTAAGGTTAAACTCCTACCTAATAAAATAAAACAAAAGTCACAAAAACTAATAAAATGCAATACAGATAGATTTATTATAACAAAAGAATTGATTAAAAAATACCAAGACGAAATTAAAATAGCTATACATGGCAACTGGCCAACACTATTTAAAGAAATTAATAATGCTATACAGATAATATTTGGATCAATGAAAAAGAAAAAGCATAGGTGGTGGCGTTTAGATGGTGAAGGAGCTTTAACTGAGAGGGCCAAAAAATGGAACAAGTGGAAACGCTCAAGAAAAACTGAAAACTATGATCAATTTAAACAACGAAGAAAGGAAACAACAAGGATCATTAGAACTAAGAAGGAGTTTGAAAAAAGGAAACTAGCATAAATTGAGAGAAACTGTTAAAAAACAGATTATTATCAAATATTTAAGGGCAGACTGAAGGGATACCAAAACCCCAGCGTGTGTTTCATAAATGAAAATGACGAACTTGGCTTAAACAACACTGAAAAATGCGAATTACGTTCAAAATATTATAATCAGATTCATTGCTGTCAAGAGGAAATCCATAAGCTGGAATCCTTAAAGACTCATGAAAATCTAGATGATGATTTACCCCTGTCAAAGAAATAGTAGCAGTAATGAAAACCTTAAAAACAGTACAGCTAGTGAAGAAGACTATATTACAGCGGGGCGTTTGAAATGGGCTCTACCAAAAATGAAAAACTCGGTAAAATTAGTTTTTGAAGAAGTCTGGAAAACATAAAAATTTCGGGAGAGTGGAAGGTAGTCTTGATACACCGACTGCATAAGAAAAGCAGCCAATAAGACGTTAACAACTGCAGAGGAATTTCTTTCCTACCAGTTGCAGATAAAATATTGTCCAAGATTTTACTGAACAGGGTAAAAACAACGCTGGAGAGTCATTTAGGTGAATAAGAAGGTGGTTTAAGGAATGGTAGATCGCATTATGAACAAATATTTAATCTGAATGCAACCATTCGTCACAGGTTAACGAACGCAAAAGCTATTGTAGTGATGTTTGTCGATTTCAAAAAGGCCTTTGATTAGGTTGACGGACAAACTACCTATAAAATAAGACGAGAATTTGGTGCAAAGTCTAAATTAGCAAATCGAATTAGTAAAACATTTTCAGACAAAGTAGTCAAAGTGAAATTTATGGGAGAAATATCTCAGCCCTTCGAAACAAACACAGGTGCGTGGCTAGGTGATGGCCTACCACCACTTATTTTTAATTGTGTTCTAGATAAAATAGGGAGAAATCTCTTTGAAGATATAACCAGTGGGACTATATCCAGAATTCCTGCAGAAGAAACAAACTTTTTTACAAACATTGAAATGCACCAAAATTTATGAAAATAGGTATTAGCCAAATTAAGAAGTATAAAAACTTTAATCCAAGAAAATGGTTTGGAAAAATCTGCTATAGAGGAAAGGATACAAAAAATAGGGCATATGCTATAAACAAAGTATTTTACAGGAAAAAATGTCCATTTTAAAATGCAAAAATAAATCATTGCAATAAATTAGTGAAGCCATAATGTATAAATGCAAATGAATTTCGAGTATTAAATTATAACCAAGATAAATTAGACATACTAAGAAGGTGAATCATTACGAAAATATCAGACCCACGAAAAACTATGATAGGTTGGAAATTATGTAGTAATGACGAAATTTATCGAAATAAAGAAAACATATCAGAAGTAAAGAGAGAAAGAAGGCTGGCAGTTTTTGGACATTTACATCTAACAGAAGACAGTAGACGAACCAAAAGGACCTTCAAATATCTGTGGGATAAGAAGTCAACAAGTTGTATCTATGAAGCGAAAAGGATTTAGAAAAAATAATATACAAGCTGAAGAAAAAACTGAGACAAGTGTTTAGGGAAAAAGTATTGAATGCGTGAGGCAGAAGAGAAAAAAGAACCATAATGAAGTGGTCAGAAGTCGAGAAGAAGAAACATAATGAATAGATGAAAGAGTACTGGAAGAAAAGAAGGGAACAACGAATAAGGAACAGAAACATGCGCATGATGCTTAGTTGTCCGATCCAAGCAGAAAAATAAAACCTGAAACAGTTGGTGACTAAATTGCACATGTAAAATGCCACAGTACTTGATAACCAAGAGTCATTTTATTGCAAATTGCTTAGAGATAATTTTCTATTTCATCTAAAATACTTTATAGTGTTACATTTCATGATGTACTCGAACACTTCTCCCCAGGCTGGGCGCCAATCTTTTAGTGCTACAACTTTGTTTCATGGCGGTGAGTTGACGCTGTAAGACCCTTGGCGCTGCGCGGTAAACGTGAAGGTCGCCCGCCAGCTGCAGACTGCGCGTCTGTGACGAAGGCTCGATTCGCCGTCCAGCGTTAGCAGCAATATCTCCCACCGAGCACAGAAACAAAGTGTTCAGCTGTCTTGAGCGACATCTAAAAAGTGATTCAAGTGTCTACGTTAGTGTTCCACACACGTGGTTTGATGTAGTTCTCCACGCTAGTCTATCCTGTGCAAGCCTCACCTCTGCATAACTCCTGCAACTTACATCTAGTATTTTTGTTCCCCTCAGTTCCCTCCATTACCAAACTGAGGAATCCTTGATGCTTCCCCTTATGTCGCATCTCTCAACTGATCTCTTCTTTTAATCAAATGTGCCACAATTTTTTTTCCTTCCATAATTCGGTTTAGTACCTGTTCATTAATTAATCTATCTGCCCATCAAATATTCAATATTTTTCTGTGGTACCATATTTCAGTATTTTCTAGTTTCTATTTGTCTGAACTGTTTATTGGTCACGTTTCATTTCCATAAAAGACTACACTCCAGACAAATACCTTCAGGAAACACTTCCTGATATCTAAATTTATATTTGATGTTAACAAATTTCTTTTTCTCAGAAACGTTTTTCTCACTGTTGCCTGTCTGTGTTGTACATCCTCTCTGCTGCGGCCAGCGTCAGTTATTTTGCTGCACAAATAGCAAAACTCGTGGACTTCTTCTAGTGTTTCATTTCCTAATCTAATTCTATCAGCATCAACTGAATTAATTAGCCTGTATTGTGATATTCTTGTTTCACTGTTGTTGACGATCGTCTCGTAATCTATTATCAAGGCTTTATTCATTCAACACACTTTGTCGTCTCTGATAGAATTACAACATCCACAGATATTTTACAACAGAAGGAAATATGATATGCAGCTACACCGTTATCTCCTCGCCGATAATAATAAAATCGAATATATTAAAAAAGGGATAATCTTTAGCTGCAATTTCACAAATGTATTTGAATGTAGCTGGACTTTCAGTAAGATGGAGACACATGTGAAAGGTCTGCAGAAGCCATCGAAATTGACTGAAAAGATTCTGTCAAAATACTCTGTCCTTAAATAAAGAAATCCTAGCTCACACAAAACAGAACTTACCTGCACACTATCTCGCCTGTTTATACACTCCTGGAAATGGAAAAAAGAACACATTGACACCGGTGTGTCAGACCCACCATACTTGCTCCGGACACTGCGAGAGGGCTGTACAAGCAATGATCACACGCACGGCACAGCGGACACACCAGGAACCGCGGTGTTGGCCGTCGAATGGCGCTAGCTGCGCAGCATTTGTGCACCGCCGCCGTCAGTGTCAGCCAGTTTGCCGTGGCATACGGAGCTCCATCGCAGTCTTTAACACTGGTAGCATGCCGCGACAGCGTGGACGTGAACCGTATGTGCAGTTGACGGACTTTGAGCGAGGGCGTATAGTGGGCATGCGGGAGGCCGGGTGGACGTACCGCCGAATTGCTCAACACGTGGGGCGTGAGGTCTCCACAGTACATCGATGTTGTCGCCAGTGGTCGGCGGAAGGTGCACGTGCCCGTCGACCAGGGACCGGACCGCAGCGACGCACGGATGCACGCCAAGACCGTAGGATCCTACGCAGTGCCGTAGGGGACCGCACCGCCACTTCCCAGCAAATTAGGGACACTGTTGCTCCTGGGGTATCGGCGAGGACCATTCGCAACCGTCTCCATGAAGCTGGGCTACGTTCCCGCACACCGTTAGGCCGTCTTCCGCTCACGCCCCAACATCGTGCAGCCCGCCTCCAGTGGTGTCGCGACAGGCGTGAATGGAGGGACGAATGGAGACGTGTCGTCTTCAGCGATGAGAGTCGCTTCTGCCTTGGTGCCAATGATGGTCGTATGCGTGTTTGGCGCCATGCAGGTGAGCGCCACAATCAGGACTGCATACGACCGAGGCACACAGGGCCAACACCCGGCATCATGGTGTGGGGAGCGATCTCCTACACTGGCCGTACACCACTGGTGATCGTCGAGGGGACACTGAATAGTGCACGGTACATCCAAACCGTCATCGAACCCATCGTTCTACCATTCCTAGACCGGCAAGGGAACTTGCTGTTCCAACAGGACAATGCACGTCCGCATGTATCCCGTGCCACCCAACGTGCTCTAGAAGGTGTAAGTCAACTACCCTGGCCAGCAAGATCTCCGGATCTGTCCCCCATTGAGCATGTTTGGGACTGGATGAAGCGTCGTCTCACGCGGTCTGCACGTCCAGCACGAACGCTGGTCCAACTGAGGCGCCAGGTGGAAGTGGCATGGCAAGCCGTTCCACAGGACTACATCCAGCATCTCTACGATCGTCTCCATGGGAGAATAGCAGCCTGCATTGCTGCGAAAGGTGGATATACACTGTACTAGTGCCGACATTGTGCATGCTCTGTTGCCTGTGTCTATGTGCCTGTGGTTCTGTCAGTGTGATCATGTGACGTATCTGACCCCAGGAATGTGTCAATAAAGTTTCCCCTTCCTGGGACAATGAATTCACGGTGTTCTTATTTCAATTTCCAGGAGTGTATTAACAGTAGATCGAGAGCACCAAGCTCTAAAATGATTTTTTATCTGTTTATTTTATTTTTCATTCCACTGAAATGTCTCACTACATTAGTTATTTGAAGCCATTTTGACTATTTTTCGACCGTGAATCTCTCAAGAAATGTGTAAATTTTTTTTAATTACGCTATCAGTCACAAACTTTTTCAACTATTGTATTCCTTATTTATTTATCGATATGTTTCGAGGGTTAAACCTCATCTTCAGGCTAAATGGCATTACAAAAACAACTTTACAATCAGTAAGACCTTATTGTAAAGTTGTTTTGTAATGCCATTTAGCCTGAAGATAAGGTTTAACCTTCGAAACATGTCGCTAAATAAATAAGTAATACAATAGTTGAAAAAGTTTGTGACTGGTAGCGGTAATTTAAAAAACCTTTACATACATTAGTTGTATTAATGAATAGCATTTCGGCACATTTTGTATTTATGAGAGCGGAGAAAGTGATGGTTCAGCTATAATTACTTCCAAAAACAATGTAAAAGGATTAAATAACAACCCGAGTTGTTCTGTTCGTATTTCTAAGTTATGTCAACGACTCACACTTAAATTTTTACTGGGTATTCTACAGAGAATAGAAGGAGATTGTCACGAGAGAAGCCATCAGTGAGCACTAGAAAAGATATGAATTGTCACTTCAGTTCTCGCAAACGCCTGCTGAAAATATGTGTTGGAGAGTAACAGGTATTTTTCAGAACTGTAGAGAAGGTTGTACTCCTTCCAAAACCAGTCATTTTTCTGTGTTATCTTCACAGAATGGATAAAACTATCCTTTTCAAACAACTACATTTTTCAATAAACCGAATCTCGAGAGAGTAGTAATGCTGTCCTGTCACTCTAACTCTTAAATTCTGACCCGCAGGAGGTAAGTGAAGTAGCAGCACTGATGGGCTTCATGGCACGCTTGAGGAATAAAATTATCTTTTGTAGTTGAACTACATTGCCCCAAAGTACTACCTAATATCAGATCAAAGGAAGTAAAAGAAGCATTCTGTTACACCTATCAAATATCATTTAGTAGAGTCAGCTGTCCAGCTGAGTTCTGTGGTATATGAAAGGGATCTTCCGTTGTTGGTGTTGTGGTCTTCAGTCCGGAGACTGGTTTGATGCAGCTCTCCATGCTACTCTATCCTGTGCAAGCTTCTTCATCTCCAAGTACTTACCGCAACCCACATCCTTCTGAATCTGCTTAGTGTATTCATCTCTTGGTCTCCCTCTATGATTTTTACCCTCCACGCTGCCCTCCAATGACAAATTTGTGATCCCTTGATGCCTCAGAACATGTCCTAGTAACCGGTCCCTTCTTTTTGTCAAGTTGTGCCACATACTCCTCTTCTCCCCAATTCAATTCAATACTTCATCATTAGTTATGTGATCTACCCATCTAATCTTCAGCATTCTTCTGTAGCACCACATTTCGAAAGCTTCTATTCTCTTCTTGTCCAAACTATTTATCGTCCATGTTTCACTTCCATACATGGCTACACTCCATGCAATTATTTTCAGAAACGACTTCCTGACACTTAAATCTATACTCGACGTTAACAAATTCCTCTTCTTCAGAAACGCTTTCCTTGCCATTGCCAGTCTACATTTTATATCCTCTCTACTTCGACCATCATCAGTTATTTTGTTCCCCAAATAGCAAAACTCCTTTACTGCTTTAAGTGCCTTATTTCCTAATCTAATTCCCTCAGCATCACCCGACTTAATTCGACTACATTCCATTATCCTCGTTTTGCTTTTGTTGATGTTCATCTTATATCCTCCTTTCAAGACACTGTCCATTCCGCTCAACTGATCTTCCAAGTCCTTTGCTGTCTCTGACAGAATTACAATGTCATCGGCGAACCTCAAAGTTTTTGTTTCTTCTCCATGGATTTTAATACCTACTCCGAATTTTTCTTTTGTTTCCTTTACTGCTTGCTCAATATACAGATTGAATAACATCTGGGAGATGCTACAACCCTGTCTCACTCCCTTCCCAACCTCTGCTTCCCTTTCATGCCCCTCGACTCTTATAACTGCCATCTGGTTTCTGTACAAATTGTAAATAGCCTTTCGCTCCCTGTATTTTACCCCTACCACCTTTAGAATTTGAAAGAGAGTACTCCAGTCAACATTGTCAAAAGCTTTCTCTAAGTCTACAAATGCTAGAAACGTAGGTTTGCCTTTCCTTAATCTTTCTTCTAAGATAAGTCGTAAGGTCAGTATTGCCTCACGTGTTCCAATATTTCTACGGAATCCAAACTGATCTTCCCCGAGGTCAACTTCTAATAGTTTTTCCATTCGTCAGTAAAGAATTCGCGTTAGTATTTTGCAGCTGTGACTTATTAAACCGATAGTTCGGTAATTTTCACATCCGTCAACACGTGCTTTCTTTGGGATTGGAATTATTATATTCTTCTTGAAGTCTGAGGGTATTTCGCCTGTCTCATACATCCTGCTCACCAGATGGTAGAGTTTTGTCAGGACTGGCTGCTCCGATCCGTAGAACGCCAGTTTTCTTTTTCCTGATAACGACGTTCTCTTGAGTAGTCCCCGCCCGGAGATCCGACTGGGGGAGTATTTTACCTCCGGAATATTTTACCCAAGAGGACGCCATCATCATTTACCATACAGTAAATCTGCATGCCATCGGGAAAAATTACGGCCGTAGTTTCCCCTTGCTTTCAGCCGTTCGCAGTACCAACACAGCAAGGCCGTTTTGGTTAATGTTGCAAGGCCAGGTCAGTCAATCATCCAGACTGTTGCCCCTGCAACTACTGAAAAGGCTGCTGCCCCTCTTCAGGAACCACACGTTTGTCTGGCCTCTCAACAGATACCCCTCCGTTGTGGTTGCACCTACGGTACGGTCATCTGTATCCCTGAGGCACGCAAGCCTCCCCACCAACGGCAAGGTCCATGGTTCATGGGGAAGGGATCTTCCGTATCAAACTCTAAAGTACAAGGATTTCTGATGACCTGCATCCCTTATTTACTGGATATCATTAGCCAATTTACACCGAACGATCTCCACACCACGGTTTTTTATCTTGAAGGACTCCATGTTGGTAGTGAAAGTTCCTGAATCCCGAAAAGGAAAAGAAAAAGAACTAATTCGATGTGAAAATAATATCTTATACAGGCTGTCGCTTACTCTTAGGGTCAGAATCATACAGACTGTGAAGTAGTACTTTGAGACAAGGAACTAATGGTCGGAAATCAATATTTAGTGTTTCACTGACATTAACATCTTACACTTTATAACAGCAATTTTAGCCACAGACCATTCGAAGTTACTGTCATCAGTCTTGATTTGTAACTTCCGTCCCGATTTTACTTGGCTGATTCTTAACTGAAACAGTTTTGTTTGCGGCAATGGCACATGAGTAAGGAATTATTAAAAGAGAGAACACGCCTCGTACGAAACCCGACTGTGTTAGCTACAATGAAAAGGTGTCTTTTTTTTCATTGTTAAGTGGGAAAGGTTGCTTTCGAGGGATAATACTTCACATCATTTAGTTCATTCAATGACTTCATGTACACTGAAGAGCCAAAGAAACCGGTACACCTGCTTAATATGGCATAGGGGCCGCCGCGAACATGCAGACGTGCCGTAACACGGCGTGGCATGGACTCGACTAATGTCTGAAGCAGTGCTGGAGAGAACTGACACCATGAATCCTGCACGGCTGTCCATAAATCCGTAAGAGTACGAGAGGGTGGGGATCTCTTCTGAATAGCACGTTGCAAGGCATCTCAGATAAGCTCAATAATGTTCATGTCTGGTGAGTTTGTTGGCCAGCGAAAGTCTTTAAACTCAGAAGAGTGTTCCTGGAGTCACTCTTAGCAATTGTGTTCATGACAGGTGTCGCATTGTCCTGCTGGAACTGCACAAGTCCGTCGGAATTTACAATGGACATGAATGGATGCAGGTGATCAGACTGGATGCTTACTTACGTGTCACCTGACAGAGTCGTATGTAGACGTATCAAGAGGTCCCATATCACTCCAACTGCACACGCCCCACGCCATTACAGAGCCTCCACCAGCTTGAACAGTCCCCTGCTGGTATGCAGGGTCCATGGAGTCATGAGGTTGTCTGTATACCCGTACACGTCCATCCACTCGACAGAATTTGAAGCGAGACTCGTCCGATCAGGCAACACGTTTCCGATCTCCAACAGTCCTATGTCAGTGTGGACGGTCCCAGGAGAGGCGTAAAGCTTTGTGTCGTGCAGTCGTCAAGGGAACAAGAGTGGGCCTTCGTCCCTGAAAGCCCATATCGATGACCTTTCGTTGAATGTTTCACACTCTGACACTTGCTGATGGCCGAGCATTGAAATTTGAAAATTTGTGGTAAGTTCCTATGGTGCCAAACTGATGATGTCTTCGGTCCCTAAGCTTACATACTACTTAATCTAACTTAAACTAACTTACGCTGAGGACAACACACACACACACCCATGCCCGAGGGAGGACTCGACCCTCCGACGGGGAGCCGCGCGAACCGTGACAAGGCTCCCCTTGACCGAGCGGCTATCCCGCGCGGCAGCATTGAAATCTGTTGCAATTCGCGGAAGGGCTGCACTTCTGTCACGTTGAACGATTCTCTTCAGTCGTCGTTGGTCACGTCCTTGCAGGACCTTTTTCCGGCCGCAGCGACGTCGGAGTTTTGATGTTTTACCGGATTCCTGATATTCACGGTACACTCGTGAAATGGTCATACGGGAATCGCCACTTCATGGCTACCTCGGAGTGCTGTGTCCCATCGCTCATGCGTCGACTGTAACGCCACATTCAAATTCAGATCTTGATAACCTGCCATTGTAGCAGCAGTAACCATTCTAACAACTGCCCCAGACACTTGTAGTCTTATGTAGGCGTTGCTGACCACAGCACCATATTCTGCCTGTTTACATATCTCTGTTTTTGAATACGCATGTCTGTATTTGTTTATTTGGCGCTTCGGTGTATTATACGCTTCCTAGTCCCGTCCATGCTCGTATAAGTTGTTAAATTTACGTCCATTTTAACACTGGAGTTTGCCACTGGTGCATTGCTTTTCCAGATTTAACTATCACGTTATAACAGTTCACTTTAGCCTTAATAGTTGTTGTGTACGAATACTACTGTCTAAGAATGACGACACTGATTTGTCCACTGATTTAGTGTGTAGTAACGTGCTCCCTCCCCGAATGAACCGATTAGCTACTCATTGTTGCATTACCATTCGACGAAAACTTCCTAACTCCTATTTTAGAAACGTCTGCAGAAAGATCATATATTTTAGTGCGCCTTATTCTTCTTCTTCTTCTTCTGCTTCTCCTTCTTCTTCTTCTTTTGCTACTGCCTTTATCCCGCATTGTAAGCAGGGCTGGCAGGGTTAAGAACGGAATTGGCAGAATTGGCATGGCTAATTTTAAGGGGTGGCCGGATGCCCTTCCTGTCACCACTCTACTGTACTGTATACGACTGTTCCACTATTATCCCTAACACAATCTTTTTACTTTAATTTAGGGCGAAGAAGATGAAGGCCGCTGCGAGAGTGCTCTTAGAGCTAGGTATAAAGTCACACTATATTTAGCAAGAGCTGGGAAGCCGTTTATGGAAGGCATTAATAAAGAATATTTTGTTAGACGTAGTAGATTAAATGAATCCCACATTAGCTCCCGCATACAGCAGAATGCTACTTTCCAGTATGACAATATCTTGGCGAATCAGCGACATTGCCGGGAATTTGCGTTAACAATTGGCAGCCAAAATTGGAAACCTCCTAACGCATTCCATCGCACTAGATGAATCCACAGATATCAGCGAAAGGGCTCCGTTAGAAATTTTTTTGCGTGGCGTGGACGACGACCTACATGTAACGGAAGAGCTCCTGGATATGATTTCGTGAAGGACTCTGCTACAAAGGTGGATATTTTAGAAGCGGTAGAAACGACAGCTGAAGAAATAGGACTTACTTGGGAAAAGCTGCTTTCTGTAGCCACGGACATGGCGCCAAGAATGCGCTGTAAAGTAAAAGGGTTTATTGCCCTACTAAGTCAAATGCTTAACATACGGTATTACCTTCCGTTCATTCTTTTGCTCAAAGAAGGCTATTTGCGCAAAAGTTATCGGTCTTCAAGATGGAAATTAGCCGCATGTTTGCTATTATGGTACCATTAACTGATATGCAAATTAGGGGGCAGAAACATATTATGCAAATCACACCCAAGTGGGTTTACATTGAATCTGGACAAGGTGTGTAACGCGATTTTATATTGTTCTGATATAAATCCTACGTGGACTGGTTTGATGGCCCTGAATAAGTGTACGAAGAGGCCAGAGGGCCTGTCACCTGTCACCCCCTGCACACACTAGATTTCTATGCAGCATGTACGTCGCACTTCAGAACTGGGGATGGTGTGCCACAACACCAAATAAAAATCGCACCTAACTTCAGTGTTTCGCCGGCTGGTGTGGCCGAGCGGTTCTAGGCGCTTCAATCTGGAACCGCGCGACCGCTACGGTCGCAGGTTCGAATCCTCCCTCAGGTATGGATGTGTGTGACGTCCTTAGGTTAGTTAGGTTTAAATAGCTGTAAGTTCTAGGGGACTGATGACCTCAGATGTTAAGTCCCATAGTGCTCAGAGCCATTTGAACCATTTGAGTGTTTCGCAACATGCCCGAAGGAACCAAACGGTTCAGTAAAGAAACAGAGGTTAAGAATTGCCAACCCTCCATCCATACATCATAATTAAGACAGACAACATGAAGTCATCTTCTGGGATACCACACTTATTCACTCTGATTATCTCATACATTCGGAGAACTGGACACAAGGCTGCTGCCCAAGATATTTAAAGCGAGTGTGCCAGATTGGACCGAGGTCCGTACAATTGATGTACACAAATAACAAATTACAATAATCAAAAGTCTACCTCTGCCAGTAAGGGAACACCACACACATCTGTAAAGAAAAATAATGGAGACCAGCACACAGTCCAGTTGTCCTTCTAATGAAAGTACTCCAAACAGACATGTATCCTAGAAAAACAAATGTTTAGTGTATAAACAATTGAAGTTGACCTAATGTCCAGTCGTGCTCATTCATTCGAAAAACATGCGTAGAGCAAGAGTCAAACCCCAGACTTTCAGAGCATAAAAGTAGAACAATGTAACATAATAAAAGACATGATGATGGAAAGCAACCCAGCTCCTAGTGAATAGAGGATAATGTAGATCACAAAAATGAATGTCCAGTATGATAGTTTATAAGATCATATGATAATACAAGTGAAGGTAATCATATTGATAGAAACATTGAAAAGCAATGTATTTCATGGAGTATATGCTAAAGAAAACTAATTTAAACATTACATGAATAAAACAATGCAGAGTTTAGAAGGCGAAAATGACCAAAATCAAATGTTCATTAAATCATGCACAGACTGTCTGTAACTGCGAGCAAAGTAGGAATGAGCTAAAGATATTCAATGTAGAATCATATTTACCTATCATAATAATCAACGTGTTTCAAAAATGGTTCAAATGGCTCTGAGCACTATGGGACTCAACTGCTGTGGTCATAAGTGCCCTAGAACTTAGAACTACTTAAACCTAACTAACCTAAAGACAGCACACAACACCCAGCCATCACGAGGCAGAGAAAATCCCTGACCCCGCCGGGAATCGAACCCGGGAACCCGGGCGTGGGAAGCGAGAACGCTACCGCACGACCACGAGATGCAGGCAATCAACGTGTTTATCAGCAAGAAGTTGTGGAATAAATGTATCCCTACCACGTATGTCCTACAAACATATTAATTACATAAAAACAGAAAGAGATGAAATGCACATGAAGAGCGTCTTGTTGCAATAAGAAAAATGCTGTGTTTACTAGTTAAGACATATTATAAAATGTAATTCAATAAAAATGTGCGATTACGATTGTACAAATGTGTTTAAATACATGTGAGTTGAAACTGAGTTCTGTTTCAGTCGTCGCACCAATGAAATGCCTGCCGTAGTGACTGTAACGTAAAGAAAGTTCCACACTCACACCTCAACACAAAACATTTGTCACAAGCAGTGTCTTGAGTGTAGTGTGATGAGAGAGGGAGATGGCGCGCGGTCACACGTGTCACGCCCACTGGAGAGCATTAGGAGCGATGCAGCTCTCAAGCGCACAGACTCTCTTCAGGTGGCTATTAGGTGGCTCTTATGGCGATACATTGTGGAACAGGTGTCCCATTACTGCGATGATTATAGTCGTCTTCCCCGTATGACTGTGTGTGCGTTCCCCTTATGGTGTGCTGTTACCCGTGCGCACGAACTGGGTAGCGAGGCGTACCTTGGACGGCTCCACTGCGTGGGTGTTTATTGCATTCAGTTCAGTCTTTTTCCGTGAGCCAGACGCAAGCAGGTGCATGGGTTATGTCACGTGCCGTGCCCCAGACCAGTGTCAATGGGTGGGTGAGGTGCGTCGGCTGCTACGGGGGTCTTACACGCAGGAGCGGTCCGCAGCTCGTGGTCGTGCGGTAGCGTTCTCGCTTCCCACGCCCGGGTTCCCGGGTTCGATTCCCGACGGGGTCGGGGATTTTCTTTACCTCGTGATGACTGGGTGTTGTGTGATGTCTTTAGGTTAGTTAGGTTTAAGTAGTTCTAAGTTTTAGGGGACTGATGACCATAGATGTTAAGTCCCATAGTGCTCAGAGCCAGCCACGCAGGAGTGTCACGTCGACCCTTCTTGTCCGCCTCACCTTCGAGGCCGCGAGTCCCGTTGTGCTGGCGTGCCTATGGTGGGCTGTGGCGCTGACGTGCCGACCGGAGTGGCCGAGCGGTTCTAGGCGCTACAATCTGGATCCGCGCGACCGCTGCGGTCGCAGGTTCGAATCCTGCCTCGGGCATGGATGTGTGTGATGTCCTTAGGTTAGTTAGGTTTAAGTAGTTCTAAGTTCTAGGGGACTAATGACCTCAGCAGTTGAGTTCAAAAATGGCTCTGAGCACTATGGGACTCAACTGCTGTGGTTATCAGTCCCCTAGAACTTAGAACTACTTAAACCTAACTAACCTAAGGACATCACACACATCCATGCCCGAGGCAGGATTCGAACCTGCGACCGTAGCAGTCTCACGGTTCCGGACTGCGCGCCTAGAACCGCGAGACCACCGCGGCCGGCAGCAGTTGAGTCCCATAGTGCTCAGAGCCATTTGAACCATTAAGTTCTAGGGGACTGATGACCTCAGCAGTCAAGTCCCATAGTGCTCAGAGCCATTTGATCCTTTTTTTTTTTTTTTTTTTTTTTTTTTTTTGGGCGCTGACGTGTCTGGCACGACCCGTATTTGCGAACGGATCTCGTGTCTGTGTCCGCCACATCTTTTCGCCGACAGTCAAAGTGTTGTGGCCAGGGCTAATGCCACCTTGGCCACTTCAATCAACCGCTCAGCTCACCGCTCTGCCAACCACTCTCGTATCAGGCCGTGCTATGTCACTTCTCGAGTTTCATTATGGATCACTGTACAACACTGACTCATTCTGTTTTCAGTGCATTGTCCACAACCCTTACAAATATGTACACGTGCGTGAAAGTAAAAACCACACATACTATGAACCTCTGTATGTCTCACTCTTGTGAGATGTAGAAAAAGGAACATGAGACAAGGATAACCCAATTTCTATACTCGTAGAAATTTAACAGTGACGTGATATGCAACTTAGTCCTAGGGTGTGCCATAACTAGTGGATCAATTACTAGCTTGCTCAAGTAAAGGACTTAGAAGTGAATGGTTGGGGATCTCCCTTTTAGAACTAACTTAAAGTAGTGCATATCATTAATGAAGTCAGAAATCCAATCCTACCCTTGACCATATACTTTTAAAGCTACCCTTATGAATTACCGTGTTTAAAAACCCACATGCAGGTAGTTAAATTAAACATGCTTTCGTAATTATCGTAGCGTAACTTAAATTCTCTCTATATTTTTTTGTTTTTATGTATGTATATTTCTATTCATTTGAGTGAACTACGAATAAATCCCCCTCTCTCTTTCTTTCTTCTTTGTGTGTATGAGTCAGGCCTAAACCTCTTTCAGCTTACATGAGGACAGCACCTATGAACATAGTTGCAACATATGTCCCAAACACACCATGGTAAAAGATATCAGAAAGGACAGCGGCCGCCACTTTCACTGACATGACATTAATTTTAAATGAGTAACTGATGAACGTAAACTACATACTTCTCATTACACGTTATTGAGTAGCCTGCTGTCCCCATTGTGCTGCCGCGAAGGTGGGGAACTCCCTCGTGAAATGGTGTATTCCCATATGGTTTCCACGAGTTGTGAATCTATCTATGGTCTGCCTGCTGCCGATCAGGATTATCAGACTTCTCTGAAACTCATAAGATATTGTTAGTTATGAAGGCCTGCTAGATCCTATTACAGATCCAGTGCACGCGAAATTTGCCAAACATGCAAGTTAATAAAGAAGGTGTGAGTTGATAGAGTCACAGTTCTGTTATCAATATGGATTTCTTGCAAAACGAACACGTTACTATCGGTGACGATAAGATGTGTACCCACCCAAGGGCGTTACGGCATCGTGACAATCATGAAACGATGGGGTGACCCTTTGCAGTTATGGCGAGGGTGGTTTCTATGATCCCTTTAACACCTTAAGCATACGACTACGAAACTTGGCGCTCCCACATGTGGCGAGGCCTCATGCTCCTATCTGAAACAACTCCCTATGGCCCTGTGCACATGTCGCGAGGGTGGGCTCTCTGACCACCTACCTATCGTAAGCACATGAGAAACATTCCGGTGATGGACTTATGTGGCTATATTCATCCGAAACAGAACTATAAGGGCGTCACACTACCTAAGTGTGCGCCAATCACTCGTACATTTACGCTCTCACATAGAACGCACGCCAGTACTGAACCAAACTTCTGACAAAACCAAGGACAATTCGACTGCGAACACGACAGCTCAAAGAAAACGGAAAGGTATCGACCCCTGCGGAGCAGACAGATGATGAATACTTCGAGATATCTAACCACAACAGAAAACGATGACTTTGATAACCTATCATGACACATGCACGAAAATCCAGGTACGGTGTGTGACGATCAACTGTCATTAACACAAAACACGCAAAATGAGACCTATAGAAACACACAACAACAACAAAATTCTATACACTAATATGGACCCTGTTCTACACACAGTAACACATAAGTAAAATTTCACAAAAATGAGAGAATCAAACCTAGTAATAATAAAAAATAGAAACAACAAATGACAAAGTTCCTTTTCTAGAAATGGTTTAGCGTGGCTCACATGGTGGCGTCCAATGAACTTCTTCTACCTTAACGACACCAGTTCGTGTGAGCAAACCTACACACAGAAAATGGCCGATTGTAAATCGAGAAAAACTTTTGGCGCTTTTTCTTTGCTTTATTTGACATACCTTGTCGCCATTTTATCAATATGTGCTTTTCTGCTTCGCGCTGCCGCTTGAATCAATTTTAGTGCGAGTTCAAAAACACTTTAATGCTTCACACGAGACCCGGACAGGAAGTTCACAGTTTTTCTCATTAGGTTCACAGGCTGCCTGTTGGGCAGGATTGTCATTGGTGCCCATTAATGCCAGCTGAGTGACTCCATGCGGTTCCTAGTTCAACACATCCTGGAAAACTTTTAAGAAGATATCCCAGGTGATGTATTGCTTTCTTCAGTATATCCTACAGACGTTCCTCAACTCTTTCATTAGCCGCTCCGCCAGCTCGGAGCTCGCGTAGTGGAAGGACATGAAAACCGACGATATTTTATGTCTCCTCATTGTATCTTTCCTAAACAATGTCCAGAATTGCAGTTTGTTATCGGAGATAATTTTATGGACATGTCCCACTTGTGGAAGGAAATCGTCTCGGAATGCCCTTGAAACGGCGAGCGCTCTCGCCCTCTTTAGTAGCGTTAAGGTGACGAATCTTGGCGTCAGTTCGACGAATACTAAGATGAAGCAATACCACCTCTGGTCCACGGTAATGGTCCTATAGTGTCTGTGGCTGCCAGTTGCTTCAATCTGCGGGGTACAATGGGGTAAGGAACGCCTGCATATTTGTAGATGTGTGCTTATCTTTCTGGCAGTCCTTGCATACTGACAGAAGGGGGCGGACTCTTCGTTCCATCTTACTGAAATGGCTGATCGTTCTTAATATCAGAAACCGATTCCTTGCCCCAAACTGGCCATAACTGAACTGAGTGTGCCAGATAATATTGTCAGTCACGTGTTCCAGCACACACCAGAGGAGATCATTCACACTGTCCCTGTGAAATAAAATCCCTTTCCGGAGGGTATAGAATTGTCTGATCGCAGCGTCTCGCTGGTCTTTACATTTCTGCTTTACCTTGATTAATCCGGGGTCCTTATGCTACTCGATTCTTATGTCTTTCGTGGTAACTGCTACGTCCTCTTCTAACGCAACCTTTCTCATGTGGCAGAGACAGAAGTGGTCTCCTGAGAGTTCCTCAACGTTGCTCTCAATGAAATCATTCGACCATCAAGACAAGGTGTCAGCAAGAATGTTCGAATTGCCGTATACATGGATAATATGAAAATCAAACTCCTGAAGTAAGAGCACCCATCTGGTGAGCAATTTGTCAATTTCGCCATGAGCAGGAGTTCCAGAGCCTTGTGGTCTGTAAAAAAATATTTACATTTCTGGAATCTCCACACCACGGCGAGTGCTTCTAGCTTGGTTAAGGTGTAGTTTTTCTCACTTTTCGTGGGGACACGACTCTCAAACACGATTTTTTCCATCCTGGATTTCCAGAATCCGTACATTTGTGGATAATCTGTACGCAAAGTCTGGAGTAGGTGCTATCTGTTACCATATACAAACCCTCCTTGAGGTTTGGGTGTGACAGCACAGGCATCTCCTGTAAGGCCATTTTGAGCGCCTGGAACTGCAGTTCGGCGTCCTCGTCCCATCCCCTGGGCCTATTCTTTCCCCTCAGTGCAGTAAAGCGTGGATAGCTCAATGTTTTAATATACATGAATCACTGGTAGAAATTGATGATCCCAAGAAATTCGTGCAATTGAAGGGTTTGTCGTCAGGTGAGGGTACTTCACTATGGCTTCTGTTTTTCCTGGGTTCGGTAACATTGCCTCTCCTGTAGTCATATGTCCTAAGAAGTCAACTTTTGTTGATCCAAAACACGACTTTTCAACGTAGACTGTAACACCGTGTTCCTTGAAGATATTCAATAATTTTCGTAGGACCACACTCTGTTGCTGCCATGATTTCTCTCCTGTTAACAGATCATCAACATATGTAGCGACTCTCTTCTTGAAGAAATATCTGAAGGTATCATGTAATCCCCTGATAAAGGTGGCAGACGAGATATTCAGATCTAACGGCAGCCTCCTCAAATGATAACACTTCCACAATGCAAAGAAGGCAGTCTGGAAGGAGTTCAATTTACCAATAGGTATTGCGTAGATCGAGCGATGGAAACAAGGCGATCAACCCATCTTTCGTTTCCAGAGTGTTGATAAGGTTGTTGTAAGTAGATGTCGCCGGTTCTATCACCCTGTCTTTCATCATCTGCCGGCCGGAGTGGCCGTGCGGTTCTAGGCGCCACAGTCTGCAGCCGAGTGACCGCTACGGTCGCAGGTTCGAATCCTGCCTCGGGCGTGGATGTGTGTGATGTGCTTAGGTTAGTTAGGTTTAATTAGTTCTAAGTTCTAGGCGACTGATGACCTCAGAAGTTAAGTCGCATAGTGCTCAGAGCCGGTTTTTTTTCATCATCTTTGAGATTTCAGATGTAGCCTTTTTCCAATACACATGCACAATAGGGTAAGGTGGAACAAAGAACTCTGTGTGCGGTTTTACCCTTAACTCATATTCAAAATTTTAGATCGTGCCTGGCTTTGGCATAAACACTTCCGTGTTTGCCATGAGCACAATTTCGAGTTCCTTTTTTTCCATAGCCCCTACGTTGTGGGTCCAGATCACTTTCTCCTTCATGATCTCAATTCGTTGTTCCACGTGGACCATTTCTTTCTCATGAACATATTCAGGTTGGATGACCACTCTATGAAATCTATTGTTGTCCGCTTGTGTGATGCATAGTTTTATACGATAAGCCCTTAGCTGAGCTCAAACAGCTTGTTTGTCAAATTTTGTAGTCATCTCGGTTTCCTTATTTGGGGTAACTAGGCCCCTTTCAAGGTCAAGAACTGCTTGGCGCTCCCTCAGAAAATACATCTCTATTACGACTTCAATAAAGAGATTGGGTGGCCGAGCAGTACTAGGCGCTTCAGTCTGGAGGCGCGCGACCGCTACGGTCGCAGGTTCGAATCCTGCCTCGGGCATGGATGTGTGTAATGTCCTTAGGTTAGTTAGGTTTAAGCAATTCTAAGTTCTAGGGGACTGATGACCTCAGATGTTGAGTCACATAGTGCTCAGAGCCATTTGAACCATTTTTTGAACGAGATTGGGAACCACTAAGAAATTTCTTTCTAGACGGTGCTCTTGACATTTGGTCTGGTCTGTAGGTTCACATAAGTCCCTCTCATTGCCATTGTACCTTTTATTTTAGTTGTTTTCATTGAGAGAGTCAGCCAGTGCCTTTCTGCAGCACTTGACGGAATGCCTGTTCTGAGATGACGGTAACATTGCGCCCACTATCAACAATCCAATGCAGCTCAACATTTCCTATTGTAACGGTAATTACTGGGTGCAGGTCCTCCCCGGGTTCTTCCATAAGCACTTTGCGTATGTCATAACCGATTTCATTTATGCAGCTCTGACCGAACCTCGATATGAAGTTATTCCGAACCGCCTCTGCACGTTTTTGGCGTCAGCTGTGATTGTCAGTTCGCTGTTGTACTCCATTGGACAGGTTCGGAAGGTCAATTTCGATTCTGTCGTTATTGTTGTTATTATTATGGTTCTGTCTTTCCTATTGGTTTTCTCCCTGCTGGCTATGCCCCTGTTTGCATGAGTTTCTATCAAACCTACACTCATTCCCAGCTCCGTAGTCTTGGCCCCGAAATTTCTACTGTTCGACTGTAATACTCTTTCCTCTCACACACCTTGTGGATCATTTCGCTTATTCCTCCTTTCGTTATTCTTCTGAGGTTGCAGATTATTCCCTTCGTTTGCCATTCTTCTTTTCGATGCATTTTGTTTGATAAATACAAGTTCCAGTTCGGGCAGCAAACATTTAAACGATTCAGTATTGTCACGACATTATTCAACTAAAGTTTGCTGGTAGTGGATGGGGAGACTGCTAAAGCGAAACCGAATTATCTCAGATGGGCTACATGGAGAGTCTGAGAACCAATTTTTTCTGAGCAGTGTGTCGAACATTTTCAGAGAGTTTTTTTATCCAGACGCTTCTAGATCTGGCCACGCCATTATTTTTATTTTTATGTATTTATTTATTTATTGTTCCGTGGGACCAAATTAAGGAGAAGTCTCCATGGTCATGGAACGAGTCAATACATGAAATTATAAAACGATATTAGAAACAGATAAAATGAAATATAAAAAAAATAAAAAAAACATATTCAGGTGACAAGTCGTAAGTTTAAATAAAGAAAATCAACAATGTAACAATGGAATTTGCTTAATTTTGTAGCTCTTCCAGGAGCTCCTCGACAGAATAGAAGGAGTGAGCCATGAGGAAACTCTTCAGTTTACACTTAAAAGAGTTTGGGCTACTGCTAAGATTTTTGAGTTCTTGTGGTAACTTATTAAAAATGGATGCAGCAGAATACTGCACTCCTTTCTGCACAAGAGTCAAGGAAGTGCATTCCACATGCAGATTGGATTTCTGCCTGGTATTAACTGAGTGAAAGCTGCTAACTCTTGGGAATAGGCTAATATTGCTAACAACAAACGACATTAAAGAAAATATATACTGTGAGGGCAATGTCAGAACTCCCAGACTATTGAATTGGGGTCGACAAGAGGTTCTCGAACTTACACCACATATAGCTCGAACAGCCTGTTTTTGAGCCAAAAATACCCTTTTTGAATCAGAAGAATTACCCCAAAAAATAATACCATACGACATAAGCGTATGAAAATATGCAAAGTAGACTACTTTTAGTGTTGAAGTGTCACTTATTTCTGATACTGTTCTAATGGTAAATAAAGCAGCATTTAGTTTCTGAACAAGATCCTGGACATGGGCTTTCCACAACAGCTTACTATCTATCTGAACGCCTAGGAACTTGAACTGTTCCGTCTCGCTTATAATATGCCCATTCTGTCTGATCAAAATATCGGTTCATGTTGAATTGTGAGTTAGAAACTGTAAAAAATGAGTCTTACTGTGATTTAGCATCAAATTATTTTCCACAAGCCACGAACTTATTTCATGAACTGCATTATTTGTTACTGTTTCAATATTACACACAAGATCCTTCACTATCAAGCTGGTGTCATCAGCAAACAGAAATATTTTTGAATCACCTGTAATACTAGAAGGTATATCATTTATATAAATGAGAAACAGCAGTGGCCCTAGCACCGACCCTTGGGGAATGCCCCACTTAACAGTGCCCCATTGGGACTGAACATCACTACCACTCTCAATATTGCGGAGAATTACCTTTTGCTTTCTGTTCTTAAGGTAGGAGACGAAACAATTGTAAGCTACTCCCCTTACTCCATAATGGTCCAACTTCTGCTGTAATATTTTGTGGTCAACACAGTCAAAAGCCTTCGTTAAATCAAAGAAAACACCTAGCGTTCGCAACCTTTTATTTAATCCGTCCAAAACCTCACAGACAAAAGAGAATATAGCATTTTCAGTTGTTAAACCATTTCTAAAACCATACTGAATATTTGACAGCAAATTATGTGAATTTAAATGCTCCATTAACCTTGTATATACAACCTTCTCGATAACTTTAGCAAACACCGATGGCATAGAAATAGGTCTAAAATTGTCAACATTATCTATATCTCTCTTTTTATAAAGTGGCTTCACTACAGAGTACTTTAATCGGTCAGGAAACCGACCACTCTTAAAGGAAAAGTTACAGATATGGCTAAGTACTGGGCTAACATACATAGAACAGTACTTCAGTATTCTGCTAGATACCCCGTCATGTCCATGAGAGTTCTTGGTCGTTAGTGATTTAATTATTAACTCAATCTCCCTCTTGTTAGTATCATGGAGGAGCATTTCAGGTAACAGTCTCGGAACACTTTTTTCTAAGAGCGCTATATGATTCCCTGTTGGTCCTAGGTTTCTATTTAGTTCACCTGCTATATTCAGAAAGTGATTATTAAATACTGTACATATATGCGACTTATCAGTAACACGGACATTCCCACTACGCACTGATTCTATATCCTCGACCTGTCTCTGCAGACCAGCCACTTCCTTTACGACTGACCATATGGTTTTAATTTTATCCTGAGACTTAGCTTCTATCTGCATACCACATACTTTTTGCCTTCCTAATAACATTTTTAAGCACCTTACAATACTGTTTGTAATGGGCAGCTGCATTTAGATTTTGACTGTTTCTAACGTTTTGATATACACTCCTGGAAATTGAAATAAGAACACCGTGAATTCATTGTCCCAGGAAGGGGAAACTTTATTGACACATTCCTGGGGTCAGATACATCACATGATCACACTGACAGAACCACAGGCACATAGACACAGGCAACAGAGCATGCACAATGTCGGCACTAGTACAGTGTATATCCACCTTTCGCAGCAATGCAGGCTGCTATTCTCCCATGGAGACAATCGTAGAGATGCTGGATGTAGTCCTGTGGAACGGCTTGTCATGCCATTTCCACCTGGCGCCTCAGTTGGACCAGCGTTCGTGCTGGACGTGCAGACCGCGTGAGACGACGCTTCATCCAGTCCCAAACATGCTCAATGGGGGACAGATCTGGAGATCTTGCTGGCCAGGGTAGTTGACTTACACCTTCTAGAGCACGTTGGGTGGCACGGGATACATGCGGACGTGCATTGTCCTGTTGGAACAGCAAGTTCCCTTGCCGGTCTAGGAATGGTAGAACGATGGGTTCGATGACGGTTTGGATGTACCGTGCACTATTCAGTGTCCCCTCGACGATCACCAGTGGTGTACGGCCAGTGTAGGAGATCGCTCCCCACACCATGATGCCGGGTGTTGGCCCTGTGTGCCTCGGTCGTATGCAGTCCTGATTGTGGCGCTCACCTGCACGGCGCCAAACACGCATACGACCATCATTGGCACCAAAGCAGAAGCGACTCTCATCGCTGAAGACGACACGTCTTCATTCGTCCCTCCATTCACGCCTGTCGCGACACCACTGGAGGCGGGCTGCACGATGTTGGGGCGTGAGCGGAAGACGGCCTAACGGTGTGCGGGACCGTAGCCCAGCTTCATGGAGACGGTTGCGAATGGTCCTCGCCGATACCCCAGGAGCAACAGTGTCCCTAATTTGCTGGGGAGTGGCGGTGCGGTCCCCTACGGCACTGCGTAGGATCCTACGGTCTTGGCGTGCATCCGTGCGTCGCTGCGGTCCGGTCCCAGGTCGACGGGCACGTGCACCTTCCGCCGACCACTGGCGACAACATCGATGTACTGTGGAGACCTCACGCCCCACGTGTTGAGCAATTCGGCGGTACGTCCACCCGGCCTCCCGCATGCCCACTATACGCCCTCGCTCAAAGTCCGTCAACTGCACATACGGTTCACGTCCACGCTGTCGCGGCATGCTACCAGTGTTAAAGACTGCGATGGAGCTCCGTATGCCACGGCAAACTGGCTGACACTGATGGCGGCGGTGCACAAATGCTGCTCAGCTAGCGCCATTCGACGGCCAACACCGCGGTTCCTGGTGTGTCCGCTGTGCCGTGCGTGTGATCATTGCTTGTACAGCCCTCTCGCAGTGTCCGGAGCAAGTATGGTGGGTCTGACACACCGGTGTCAATGTGTTCTTTTTTCCATTTCCAGGAGTGTAGTTGCCACTTTGTTCTACAAGATATTCTTATCCCTCTAGTCAGCCTCCCAGGCTGCCTGTTTGTGCTAGTACCCTGTTTTGAACGTTCTAACGGAAAGCAACTTTCAAAGAGCATGAGAAAAGTCTTGAGAAAAGCATTATATTTATCGTCTACTGTATCAGGGCTATAAACATCTTGCCACTCTTGTTCCTTGATAAGGTTTACAAAGGTCTCTACAGAAACTGGATCAGCTTTCCTAAACAGCTGATGACTATATTTAACACGTGTTGCAGCACAAAAATCTTTTAGAGTTAAAATTTGTGCATCATGATCTGAAAGGCCGTTCACCTTTTTGCTAACAGAATGCCCTTCTAGTAATGAGGAATGAACAAAAATGTTGTCTATGGTTGTTCTACTGTTCCCTTGCACTCTCGTTGGAAAGAATACGGTTTGCACAAGATTATATGAATTAAGGAGGTCTACCAGCATCCTCTTCCTTGCAAATCACTTATACAATTAATATTGAAGTCACCACATATAACTAACTTTTTGTATTTCCTATAAAGTGAACCAAGAACCTCCTCTAGCTTTAGCAAAAATGTTGTGAAATCGGAGTCTGGGGATCTGTAAATGACAACAGTTAGAAGTTTAGCTCCGTTAAATTTAACCACATCTGCATAACATTCAAACACATTTTCAGTGCAGTACTTTGAAACGTCAATTGACTCAAATGGGATGCCATTTTTCACATACATGGCTACTCCCCCACACCGCAAAGAGCTCCTCGAAAATCTGCCAGCCAACCTGTACCCTGGTGAAGGAAGCCTCTGAATTATCTCCTTATTTAAGAAGTGTTCAGATATACCAATAATTTCAGAGTCAACATCTATAAGCAGTTCACTAACTTTATCTCTAATACCTTGTGTATTTTGATGAAATATACTAATTCCTTCATTACTCGGATACCTAAGCTTTGTCAAAAATGGTTACTTTGTTAGAGAGACTTCCCTTAAGCAGGAATACCTATCAGCTGACTTCAATCTAAAAAAGGTGCAGCTCTAACACCCACTACTGCAGGAATTTTCCCATGAGTGATCCCACCAACCCCACCTATGCTGTCACCTATAAGATTTGCCAACCTCCCCTTCCCATACCTGTTGAGGTGTAGGCCATGTCTAGTGAAACCCGTCCTGCTGATAGACTCCACCGACACCTCTGAAATGTGACCCATGCTTTCTGTCATCAGCGCACCCCCAAGTCTCATGTTATTACGCCTGACGGCTGTATTAAGATGAGGCAGATCGTGACGCTGAAACAGTTCCACGAAATGCACATTCGTGTTGCCAGTCTGAGTGGCTATCTTTTCCAGGTCACCATCTATGTTATACTCCCCATCCCTATCAATACTATTACCAGCCCCACCCACAACCACTACCTGATCCTCTTTAGTAAAATCCCTACATAACCCCCCTATGTTAGCAGTCACCTGAGCAGGCTTCACAATGCTGGTGACCTGGTACTCACTCCCCAGCACTTCCTGCAACTGCTGGCCTACACCTGTGCTATGAGAACTACCTAACAGCAGAACCTTCTTCTTCCTCTTCGACTTTGCAACTGTTCTAGCCACCGTAACTACTGAGGTCTGCTGCATACTTCCCACATCTTCGGCTACTAGAGATTCCTCTCCACTAGACTCTGACAGTTGGTAATATCTATTGTAAACACCAATAGTAAAACTATCGGAAAATCTTCTTCTCCTAGCAGATCTCTTGCCAACAGCCAGCTCCCATTCTCCAACCCCCTTCTCCCTCCTCATCCTACCTAGCTCCTTCTGTGCGTTTTTCAACTGCACCTGAAGGGCACAGACCTTACGCTCCTGCTCCTCTATCAACTTACTCTTGCTACATAACCTGCAGTTCCAGGAGAGGATCTCACCAGAATGCCTACTGGCTTCCCCACTGCATTCCCCCCAGCGAAAATACTTCGAACAAGTCTCACACCGCAATCCACTACTCACGAACCTACGGCATAGCCCACACTTCTCACTCATGGTAAAATTTTGCTTTTTCTAAGTTCCGCTACTACAATAAGAAGATGTTAAAAACCTGACTACAATAATCACAAACTTACTCTACAAGGGAAGTAACTACAATTATTAACAGTATTAATAAACAACAAATGTGAATATAACAAAAGACTAATACAGAAAGAGAATCAAACGTCTAATGACACAGTAACGAAGCTGAAAACAGTTCCCAAAAGATTCTTCTGAAATTATTTCACCAGAAAACACAAAAAACTCCGGTTGAAGACTACTAAAGTTCCTAAATAAACCACTATACACAAACAATTAATTAGTACTTAGCTTTCGATGCGCCGCTACAGCTGCAACTGGTCAGCGCGGAATGTAAACACAGGTAAGAGGTTACGTTGCTCGATACGAAACACTCACAAATATCAGGTCACAACACAAGAAAGGCAGAGGTGAATGAAGAAACCACTAATACGTCACTTATATAGCAAATATTATCAAAAAAACCGTTAAAATATGTATCTGAAACCTAAAAATATATAAAAACTTGGAGAGCGATCTCACACGCAGTCACTCGCTTATGACGTCACACCAAAGATTTCTTGCTTAATGTGGTCTTGCATTTCTCGTGACCAACATGTGGTGAGAAACGCGTCTCTAAATTCCTCAAAGAAACTATAGCACGCTGCAACGTCTCTAATTTTTTTGGCAGCAATACCCTCCATGTGAGCACAAATAAATTCCAGCTTCGCATTCAGAGGACAAGAAGATGGGATTGACTCGCTAGACTGTCCCAAATAGATCTTGGGATTTAAAGTACTCCATGCCACTTTGAAGTTCTGGAATTTCAGAGCAGGAAGGAAGTATTTGTTATCGAATACGGGTGTTCTTTCAATACCTGAACATCTCATCGACTACATTATATGCTAAATCATTTCTATAGCGACCACCATACGGATCTGAATTACCTCTAAGGATGTCCGGTGTTTCTTCATGCATCAGTCTGGAATGGATCTCTGACTGCACATTGATCAAGTCTCTGTTCGAACTGAGCGGGCTGTCACTTAAACTGGAATCCACTGGTAGAGACTGAAGTGACGATGACCCGTATAATCACCATGCAGGCTCCTGTACATCTTCCCTTGCAGTGCCTGTTTTGAAAGCTGATTCAAAGTGAGCCTCTCAATCACCTATTTTTGTGACTTTATTCGAGATGTTCTGGACCACGACCTTACCATTTCTTGGAGTACTGATGAAAGTCTTTGTGTTCTTATTCGCTGTTTGATTCGTGTGGTTAGTTCTCCCAGCTATAGCGGTCGCTATCTTCTTGGTTCCTGCGGCTTCTAATTTAGCTAAATGCGCGTCTCCTTTTGTGCCAATTTCAGTTTGTTTTACTTCTGCATTCGATTCTGTTAATATCAGCATCTTTTCCACGACTTCACTGATTACAGTGGGAATTCAATTGGTAAGTTCTTCGGCCTTCTCTTCGATTTTCCTCTCTTTTCCTTTTCATCTCCCTAAAAAAGCTAAAATATGCTCCTCCGTTAGTTCATATTCGATAGTGGTAAAAGGCGATGCAACTCTGGATTCTCGCACAGTGTTACGCTGGCATTGAATGACTGATCTGTTGTCTCTCTGCAAAGGGCTCTGGATTGTTACAATTGCTTCAATAGGTTCCCTACAACCTGGCTCAACAGAATCAGCGTTATCCTGAGTGGAGCGTGTTCCCCCTTCATGATCAGAACGATAAAAAATACTGACATCTGGACCTGACTGCTCTGTGTTCTCGAACACCATCTCCTCCCCCGAAAAGTCACTGTCCTGCCGTCAAATTGCCTCATCATGTAATTAGAATTTGTACGATTCGTATCCCTCAACGAACTCGCCTTACTCCATGTCAGAATTCAGAACTGAATAACATTACAACAACGACACTAATTGAAGCGAGAATGGAACTAATAATCTACCATTCTCCTCTAGACAATAATCACAGAAACTTTTGCCATACAAAAATTACATGCGCCCAAAAAGAAATGTTGTACAAGTTAACGACGCCGTTCACGGCGCTGATTTACGACAGTCATCGTGAATGTGGTGCAGAAACCACAGAACCTTGAGTCACCATGGAAGGTAACTCGCTAAATAAAAGGTAAATAGAACACAAGGATTAGCACATAAGGGCTGCCAACTTAAATATAGTGCGATTTAAAAAGAAAAAAAGTTAGGTAATTGACGATGAAGAGAAAAATAAACTAAACTATATCAGTGTGGTCTGTAGGTTCCGTATACTTAGGCCGAGGGTCACCAATATGGAAACTAGCTCAGTTTTTGCTATTGTGGGACCTTTAAGTGCTATGGAAGCTAGGGGGTGGAATCGCGATGTTATGCAAATCACACCCAAGTGGGTTTACACTGAATCTGCACAAGGTGTGTAACACAATCTTATAATGGCCCTGATATAAATCCTACATGGGTTCACTAGCCTCTTATATAATTTATTCATTAAATTAATGAATCAAAGTTCCTCTCCAAAAATAATGATGGGAAAGAATTCTGGTGAGTGTGATTGCTTAACAGATAAATGCCGTCCGAAAAAATTTACAGTTATGTTTACTTTCTTTAAATGAAACACAGAATTGATAGTAAATTTGTTCAAGGAACAAACATGTATATTAACAATCACACATGTAAATGGTCCTCGCTTGATAGGTGTTGGCAAGAACCTAGTACGAACGACACTGCATGGAATCTAGTGTGCTTCTCTACTGTGAGAAGGAGCAGCAAAGAGAACAGGCAAAATATATAATATCGGTAAACAAGTGGGTAATCGGATGCAGTACAACGATAACCACGATATTACCTAAGCACGCAAAGTGGTTCTATGGATGCCACTACTGAGAAAGCTCAGTCCGAGTTATGGGCAGCTGAAAAATCAACTAAAACCCAAAAGGCCGGAGCTGCATATATTACCGACAGTACAGCGGAAGGCAGAATGCTGTTGACAGCTGCTACTCGTGGTGGGCTCAGCTGTATGAAAATGCGGCTCTACCTTCGAAACAGATGGAAGCGTGAGCATGAAAAAAACTACAGTTTAAATTGCGAATGAAATTTCTCTGCAGCAAGGGCGGAAAGTAAGTACCCGATTCCTGCGCCGGGCAGGAACCATCCCAATTCTATTCCGCCCCGCACCCAGAGAGCGACCGCTCTGCTTTTCCCGAACTCTAACAATCGTCCGGCGCCAATAAACAAAGCTTTTGCAATTATGGCCTCACATCAAATTCTTCTAGACTCCCACTAACATACTCTGTCATCCCAGGCGCCAATACCGTTCCTTCCCGCCAATTCCCGACAGTGACTGAAAACGAGTACTGACATAACAGTCGAGCAGCCTATCATAGCCTAGCCGGAACTTGCGCGGGGAGTTTTTTTTTTTTTTTTTTTTTTTGGTACGGGCATCAACGGAATATGATAACTGGAATGCTTCGTAGGGCGCTGTTGTGTCGGCCATCCCATGGAGTTAGGCGAACATGTCCCCGAAACATTCCGCATAATAGCAAAGCTGTGGCACCTAGCTGGCGCATTCGTACCCAAAACATGAGGCTTTCGTGAGGAAACTGCCTGCAGCCATTTTAAAAATACCTAGCGTCCGTCACTGTGGCCCCTGATGACCGACATCAAAAGAGAAAGCCGCCAGCCAGGGGTCATAATTCCCAGTGACCGGATGTCCTACCACCTCTTGCTATTGTGAGCGGTTGGCCCCTGTGCAGCCCAAAAGTTTCTGCTCGTCCCTTATATGAAATGAACAGAATTACGGTATTCATGCATCCTATGCCCTTTCTGGTTGATAGCGACTAATTACCTGCTTTGCATGACAGTGTACTACAGTTGTGAAATGACATTAATTTGCATGTATGCAAATTCACATTTTAGTAGTGCAAGATAGGCTGTATGAAGAAGCCAGAGGGCCTGCCACCATGCAAAGAGATGGTGAACATCGTGATGCGTATCGTGAACTGTATTCATTCTCACGGGTTCATTCATCATCAGTTCAAAAGATTTTTAAATTAATTTGAAGAGGAATAACCAGATATCCCCTACCATGCTGAGGTACACTGGTTGAGCAAATGAAAAGTGATTATCTGTGTATTTCGACTATGCCACGCCGTGGCTCAGTTTATGGAGGACAAAGAACGTCCGGAGCCACTTTCGCATGAACCTGAATGTTAGGTGATTTAGGATTTTTAGCAGACATTATGGCTTTCCTAAATGATTTAAGTTGAAACCCCAGAAAGAAAATCATCTCATCAACGATATGCTCGGCAAAATAAAAGCTTTTCAAAGAAAACTTCAACTCTACACAAACAACCTTTGAAGGAAATGGTTCAAATGGCTCTGAGCACTATGAGACTTAACTTCTGATGTCATCCGTCCCTAGAACTTAGAACTACTTCAACCTAAATAACCTAAGGACATCACGAACATCCATGCCCGAGGCAGGATTCGAAACTGCGACCGTAGTGGTCACGCGGTTCCAGACTTTAGCGCCTAGAACCGCTCGGCCACCACGGCCGGCTTTGAAGGAAAAGTACGCAACACTTTCCTGAACTAGGTAAGCGATATATAAAATTCAACTTTCTTAAGGCACCTGAATTTTTAAAAGCGCTTTATTCAAAACGGTACTATGGTTTTGTTTGACAGCATATGTGCGGGAAAGAGCGCGCTTTGAAAACTACGTCAAGGTGCTACAATCCCTTGAAAATGTGAAAATGAGTTTAGCCACCGATTTCAGGTAATCTACCGGTGTATCATGAACAGCAAAATGAAGTCGATTTTGTTAAACGTAGAACTGTAACATCAAAACCAGTATTCCACTGTACCTTTGTACTTCAAAATAACTTTTTACTTTACTTTCATTTAATAACACTTGGTTTGCTTTTTCTTACAGGAAATTACTAACTTGCAGCAAATACTTGATTTTTTGTGAAGTCCTTTTCGATAGCAATTGAAATTGCGCTTCCCGATTTACATTTCGAACTAAAGTAGTAAATGAGTTTTGCTATTTGGCGAGCAAAACAACTGATGATGGTGGAAGTAGAGAGGATGTAAAATATAGACTTCTGTAGCACCACATTTCGAAAGCTTCCATTCTCTTCTTGTCCAAACCCTTTATCGTCCACGTTTCATTTCCATACATGGCTACACTCCACACAAATGCTTTCAGAAACGACTTCCTAGCACTTAAATCTATACTCGATGTTAACAAATTCCTCTTCTTCAGAAACGCTTTCCTTGCCATTTCCAGTCTACATTTTATATCCTCTCTACTTCGACCATCATTAGTTATTTTGCTCCTCAAATATCAAAACTCCTTTACTACTTTAAGTGTCTCATTTTATAATCTAATTCCCTCAGCATCACCAGACTTAATTCGACTACATTCCATTATCCTCGTTTTGCTTTTGTTGATGTTCATCTTATATCCTCCTTTCAAGACACTGTCCATTCCGTTCAACTGCTCTTCCAAGTCCTTTGCTGTCTGTCTCTGACAGAATTACAATGTCATCGGCGAAACTCAAAGTTTTTATTTCTTCTACATGGATTTTAATACCTACTCCGAATTTTTCTTTTGTTTCCTTTACTGCTTGCTCAATATACAGATTGAATAATATCAAGGAGAGGCTACAACCCTGTCTCACTCCCTTCCCAACCACTGCTTCCCTTTCATGCCCCTCAACTCTTATAACTGCCTTCTGGTTTCTGTATAAATTGTAATGAGGAGGTATTGAATAGAATTGGGGAGAAGAGAAATTTGTGGCACAACTTGACTAGAAGAAGGGATCGGCTGGCAGGACATATTCTGAGGCATCAAGGAATCACCAATTTAGTGCTGGAGGGCAGCGTGGAGGGTATGAATCGTAGAGGGAGGCCAAGAGATGATTATAGGAAGCAGATTCAGAAGAATGTAGATTGCAGTAGGTACTGGGAGATGAATAAGTTTGCACAGGATAGATTAGCACGGAGAACTGCATCAAACCAGTCTCTGGACTGAATACCACCACAACAACAACATATACAGGAGTCACCTGCGCATTTTTTCTGGTCGTTTTAGACTTTTCCCTGGGTGAGAGATTCGCGATCAGTGCAAGCTAAGTAAGGGGCCAATGCCGTAGAGTACTCTTTATAAATCTCAAGTGTAATTCCATCCAGACATGGTGACTCACTTGTTTTCAAGAGTTTCAGTTGTTTCTTCACGCCAGAGACGCTTCTTACTATGTCATGCATACGGGAGTATGTGCGATGGTCAAACGATGCTATGTTCATATGATTATCCTGCGTGAACGATTTCTTAAACCCGGAATTTAACCTTTTCAGACCTGAATTTTTTATGTAGGAAGGAAAATTTTTCTTGATCTGGTGATTGTCTAAGGTGATTTTTTAATGATTTCAGATGCAAGATTTATACAAAAGTATGTAACCGTTTTCAAAATATGCTTTTTATACTTGGCTTCATTTTATGGACTAAACCGAGTTCAAAAGTACTTCACACGACTCTCTGTCTGCACCGCCTCCAATGAGTCCATAGACGTCGGTAGGTCAGTCACCTCCAACTAGTATTACATGAGCTGGGAATCTACACGCTATCGACTGTAGACTTTCTTTGAATGACTCTTGAACTGTCACAGCGGAGCTGGGTAAAAACATTCAACAATTGACTTGGTTTCAACTAAACAAGCTATACCCGACCAGATAACTTCACTGTCACACTAGATTTCAACCGTAATAGAGATAATATTTTTGTCAGCTGCAATGAACACTCCCCCTACTCCCTTCTACGGTGCCAGGGGCTAGAATAGACTCGCGGCCCTTCCTTTCCTGTCGTAAGATGCGACTAATAAGAGTCTTTTTTATTGGGTCAAGTTTTTTACCTCGGTCTTGTGAGTGTTTTCGAACTTTCGAAGCCTTTCCCTTTTTTTTACTTTTTTTCCTTTTCACGCTTTTTTCCTTACATTTTTGCCTTTTTAATTTCTGGGCCCCTATTTGGGTTTGACCTCCGCTTTCTAAATTTTACCTAATTGCAGGACCGTTTGGGAAAGGACACATTACTGTGGTGCACTATCTCTCTATTTCGCGCTGTTAACTTTTGCACCCACCAGTTAAGTGGATCTACCTCTGCATCTGAAATCCAGCCCAGTATCCAGTCTGTCACGGTGGGCTTGTCACGTACCCTCTCAGTGGTAACCCCATGACAACGCAGAGATCACACTGCCAATAATTGTGCTGTGACCTCCCTGTGTCAGCCAAGGAGTAGGTGCCTGTTCATGTTGGGGTACAAGGACTCCAGGCAGTGGTTACTGTGCCAGATGGCCTTTGCTTTGGCGGGGTGGCGCCCATGGGGAGAGCCTGTGATCGGAGTTAGTGACATCGAGGCGGATCATCTGCAATGAAATGGATCAAACTTAATGGTGGCCGTGCCAACACTGGTCTATCATCAGTCAGGATCAGTGATTTTAATGCAGAAGTATAGAGTCCTTAGCCATGTGCGTCACTGAGCGTGCCTCAAGACGAGAGTCAGGAAGGAGAAATGAAGGGGGACAGTTTGCTGAGTTCTTGGTTTGTTCCTGCACGGACGGCAGCTCTTTCGCTTCAACAAATCAATCTTTTTCTTTGAAAATATTGAAGTTCGGTGTGGGGAGGTTGCAGCAATAGAGAAAATGAGGAATGGATCTTTGCTGATCGAAACATCACACACCAACCAATCACGGGCACTGCAGGCCTGTGTCAAGTTAGGTGATATACAAGTCACCATGTTTCCTCATAACAAGCTCAATACGACACAAGGTGTTATCTTCCATCGGGACCTAACACTTCAGACTGATGAAGAGCTGTATACTAATCTGGTGCAGCGTAGATTTATTTTCTCCGCCGCTTCCACAAGGGACTGATGGATAATAGAGTGGACACTGGGGCTTTTATCCTAGCCTTCGACGACAACATTTTGCCTGAGTATGTTAAGATTATGGTCTGTAGGTGTGTTGCCAGGCCTTACTTTCCTCCTCCGATGAGATGTTTCAGGTGACAACGGTTTGGACACATGTCCTCCCGCTTTTCAAATGAGGCTGTATGTAGGGCATGTGGACGGGTGTCCCATGAGGGCAGCCGTTGTGACGAACACGAACACCCCCCCCCCCCTCCCTAATGCGTCAACTGTCCGGAATCACACCCTCTTTGTTCACCATAATGCTCAATGTTCAAGAGGGAAAAGAAAATTCAATAGTATGAAACGCTTGACCGTCTGTCTTACCCAGATCCAAGGAAAAAGTTTGAAAGACTTCATCTGACTGATATGGTCTCCAATTTTGCGACTGTTATAATAGTCCACACTTCGCACAATCGCAATGCCTCGCACGACACCTCCAGGCCCTGGTCGTATTCCATGGCCTACCCTCCAGATGGGGGAGGGAGCGTTAGCTCCTTCATCCTTTACACCTATGGCACCAGTGGTTCCCACATCATTGGCGCGACCAGGGATACCTAGTCATTCTCTGGCATCAGATATGAGGATATCTATCAAATGCCCCTCTCTCAAGACCAGGACGAGCAAGCACAGGCTGCGGGCCGAAGATAAGTACAATGCTCTTTGCTTCTGGAAAACAAAATGAGGAAATCTTCACAGAAATCTCAGAAGGATAAGAGGGATAAGCAGAACGGTAAACTACTTTCTGAGGCTTTGGACGTTCTGCGGCAGTCGAGCCTATGAACATAGACGACAAATCGCGCAGTCAGGTAGATCACGACCTGGTAGCAAACTAATCACACCAATATTTTCCATTCGCCATTTTTTCAGACCTGACATCAACGCTCCTTCAATGGAACTATAACGGCTACTATCGCCATTTGACCGAACTTTGTCATCTACTTGCGACTTGTTCCGTAATTGGTATAGCACTTCAGAAAACATGTTTTGCGGCAAGACACCTCCCTACTCTGAAAAACTACCATCCCTACTGTACCAATGGCGTTAATGTCGAGAGAGCGTCCGGTGGGGTCTGTAACTTCATACGCTATGATATTGTAAGTGAGCAGGTGTTCCCTACCACTACACTATAAAAGGTGGCCGTTAGTGTCTACCTGTCAGTTCGGATGACAATATGTAATGTTTCTCTACCCCAGACGGAACTTTCCATTATCATGAGCTGTTACAGTTAGTGGCACAGCTCCCTGACCACTTCCTCTTATTAAGACTCTTTAATGCCCATAATCCTCTGTGGGGCGGCGACACCATACCTCTCGCACAGGCCAAGTAACAGAACACTTTCTTTCAGAATTGGACGTCTCCCTACTCAACACTAGAGCTACAAACCATTTCAGTTTGGCCCACGGAACGTTTTCAGTTATTGGTCTCGCAGTTTGCAACCAGAGTATTTTACCCACCATGCAGTGGCGCTCCCATGGCGATCTTTGTGACAGCGACCATTTTCCTATCGTTCTCTCCCTCTCCACCTACAGACACCTAGAACATGCTAGACGTTGGTCGCCTCGAAAAGCTTATTGGCAGGCTTTCTCCTCTGCAGCCACTTTTGCAGCTAGTAGTGTGATGGATATCGACAAATAGGTGCAGAATACTATTGATACTATTACTCATACTGCAGCAGCAACGCTACCCTACTCTACCAGCTCATCCCAACGACCGCCGATGCCATGGTGGTATGGAGTTACAGCCACAGCTATCAGCCAGCTATAAGGGAACGCCGCAGGTTGCTTAAAAGGCACAAGCGCCATCCCTCTATGGATAATTTAATAGCATTCAAGAGACTCTGGGCGAAAGCGCGGTTTTTGATAAGGGAAAGGAAGCAGGCGTGTTGGGAGCAATATGTGTTAACTATGAGATCCCATATCCCATCGTCCCAAGTATGGACTAAACTCCTACTCATTTGCGGCTGTCCACCACCCATGGCGGGTCCTGGCATCCTTGTTAATGGTAACATCTGTACTAATTCAATGGTACTTGCCGAATGTTTTGTAGCACACTTCGCTGAAGTGTCCACTTGCACTAATTACCATCCTCATTTCCTGGCGCGGAAATACCTTATTGAGCGCCGCTCTCTATCCTTCCATGCACACTGCTCTCTATCATACAGAGTCGCTTTTAGTGAATGGGAGCTTTGCAGCACTTTGGTAGTGTCAAATGGTTCAAATGGCTCTGAGCACTATGGGACTTAACATCTATGGTCATCAGTCCCCTAGAACTTAGAACTACTTAAACCTAACTTACCTAAGGACAGCACACAACACCCAGCCATCACGAGGCAGAGAAAATCCCTGACCCCGCCGGGAATCGAACCCGGGAACCCGCGCGTGGGAAGCGAGAACGCTACCGCACGACCACGAGATGCGGGCTTTGGTAGTGTCGAAATGCGGCCCCTCGTCCCGACATATCCACAACCAAATGTTCAAACACCTTCCCGCCGACAGCATAAAACATATCCTCTGACTTTTTAATCACATTTGGCGGGAGGGAGTACTTCCCTCTCAATGGCGGGGAAGTATTATTATTCCTGTCCTGAAATCGGGAAATTATCCACCAGTGTCTCTAACGAATGGGCTGTGTAAGCTATTCGAATGAATGGTCAACTGCCGTCTTGTTGGTGACATGATGCCAGAGGGCATATTTATCATGATTCCAAAGCGGATTTCGAGCTTTTCGGTCCATCACAGATCACCTGGTTCGTTTGGAATCTGCAGTGTGCAATGCTTTTGCGCATCGCCAACATATGATTGCTGTATTCTTTGACCTACAGAATGCATACGATACCACCTGGCGGCAACACATCCTCTCTACGCTGCATGAGTGGGCTTTCCGAGGCAGTTTACCCTTTTTTATTCAGAATGTCCGATTTTTTCGGGTCCTGATAGGTTCGACTCTTAGCAACCACTACGTACAGGAAACTAGAGTCCCTCAGAGATCAGTTCTGAGCGTAACGCCCTTTGCTATCGCCGTCACTGGTAGCGTGAATAAAATGGGCCCCGCAGTCTCTCCATCACTGTACATGTATGATCTTTGCTGTACTATGCCTCTGCACCACTGCGCACTGCTGAGTGCCACCTTCAGGGGTCTGTCTGGAGAGTCCATGACTGGGCTCTGAACCATGGCTATGTATTTTCCCTGAAAATCACAAGGTATGCATTTTTGTCGACTACGGACTGTGCAGCCACACCCAGAAATTTATCTTGGTGACTAGTTAGTTGAAGTCGTTGGCACTTTCTAATTCTTAGGTATTTAATTTGATCACGAGCTAACTTGGCTGCCTCATGTCCGCCAGTTGAAGGCAACTTGCGTGAAGAAGCTAATGCTCTCCATTTTCTTTGTCACTCCTCTTGGAGCACAGACCGCACAGTTCTTCTGAAATTTTACAAAGCCCTGATTTTATCCCGTTTGGACTATGGATATGTTGCCTATGGCTGGCAGCGCCATCTGTACTGAGCCTGCTGGAGCCTGCTCACGACACTGACGTGCGGTTGGGAACGGGGGTCTTCTGTACGAGTCCTGTTGACAGCCTCCTGGCGGAAGACGCTTTACCACCACTGTGAGTTAGATGACAGCAGCTTCGGCAAGTTACACAGTCACAGTCTGTCAGATGCCTACCCCCCTTGTCACTCAACACTGTTCTACAACCAGCAGTTCAGACTGTTTGCGCAATACCCAGAACTGGGAAGACCAGCTGAGATCCGACTCGATATTCTACTGAAGGATCTCCAACAGCCTCCGTTAGTCTCTGTTCCTAGAGATCCCTCTTGACATCCCCAGTGGACTGTACCATGTCGTGTGATATGGTTGGAACTCTTTTATGACCTCAAGAAGAATGCTTATCCTATCCTTCTCTGACTCTTGTTTCTTTCAATCCTCCACGATTATTATAATTCGGTATGCTTCTACACAGATGGATTGAGAGTCAACGACAGGGTCGGTTACGCTTTTGCACATGCAAGAGGACATGAGAAGCTCTCCCTGCCGAGTAGCTGCAGTGCATACAATTCAGAGTTGGTTGCCATCTCTCAGGATTTGTGGTACATCAAATCCCAGGCCACGACGAACTTTCTGATCTGTAGTGATTCCATGAGTTGCTTAAACGCATAACCCTGTGCTATCCCAAAAACATTTTGGTCGGAAACATAAAGGACCTACTGGTTGACCTCCACAACTCTGGAAAGACGGAGAACTTCATCTGGACACTGAGCCACATAGGCATTCCAGGAAATGAGCTCGAAGACAGTCTAGCTAAAGGCGCAACAACAGGACATCAACTTGACGTCGTGATACCGGGTCCAGACTTAAGATTACAACTCCGATGCAGTATTTTGAGGCTCTGGGAATTGGAACGGCAGGGTACTACAACCCAAAACAAGTTGAGAGCGATTAAAGAGTCCACTAAGGTTTGGCATACATCTTTCCAGGCCTCTCGGAAAGGTACCATTGTGTTGTGGCGACTACGCATCGGCCACACTAGATTCACTCATAAGTTCCTTCTGCGTCGGGAGGATCCTCCTCAGTGCAGCTGCGGTAGTCTGCTGACGATAGCGCATGTTCTTGTTGCGTGCACCCTGCTGGCCAATCTTCGGCACGCTCTCAGATTGTCCACCTCATTACCTCAGGTGCTTGCAGATGACGTGACAGCCACTACCAAAGTGTTGCATTTCCTGAGGGACAGCGGATTTTACTCTAACGTATAACACTCTTCCACTTCCCGTGTTAGGGGCGGTGTTGGGGCGAGAGTCTCTCCCTATGGCGGGTACCCACCAAGCAACCGAAGATTCCTTTCTTCCCTTCTCACCTTGTTGTTCTTTTAGCCCCCTTTGTGCAAGATGCTGCCTGGCTTATCTCTTTTCTTTTACCTATTGTGGTACAACTACTGTCATGCCCTTTTAAACTCTTTGACTTGCTTATACACCTTGAGCAGCCTAGTCCTCATGGTTTTCGCTTTTAACATTTAGACATGTTTCTCTCATGGTAAGGAGGAACTGATTACCCCATTGTTTAGTCCCTTAAACACATAATCATCATCATCACTCCCCCTCATGCGGCATCTAATCTGTCCTTCCGATAAACGTTCCATTGCTCGCTAAATATCTCAGATCTGTCTACTTCAGGTTTGAGCCAGCTCTCGGTCCCAAGAATAATTTGAGCTCGAGAACTTCCTGGATGGCAATAAATTTAGGAAATTTGTTACGAACAGTATACAAGTAATTGATGGCCCATCCATTGACCTATACAAAAGCGTAATTCTGGTGGCGGGAAAATGAATGTCCTCAGGATAGATAAGAAGCAATGGGTCGATCGAGTCCTCTGGATCGCGGAGGCAGCAGGCAACGAACTATCGATCCAGTTTCCAGATGTCACCGGTGGCAGCAAAAGTCAGGTGGTGTGCATCATCATCCATGAGGTGGTAAATTCTACAAATTGGGGTGTTCCGCAATCCGACTGCGTAAAGACGTTGATTTTTGGTGAATTTTCCAGACGTGACAAGGTACCATGTTGCCCAGACGTCAGAGGGAAAGAAAGGCTGGGGGACATGACGTCAAACCGTGGGCTACCGCGTTGATGGATGTTTGAGTTCGACGTTGTTGAGGGATATGCAGTTCAGTAGTTGGGTGTAGAGATATTTGGTTCGAGGAAGGCGCGTGCTCGGTAAGTGCCAGATGGGGCGTGATGTGGCCTACTGGCACCGGCAGGGGTATGGACGTGGGCATAAGAATGTCCAGCTAACTGCACAAGTGGAGGCGCCCACGTTTATGGTTGCCATGAACAAAGCCGCGACTTGGAATCCAACGATGGTGAGGCCGAGGTCCCCCGCTCGCGGTGGGAGGGTGAATGTTTCATAATGGACCTTAAATAGTGTACCAGCCATAAGAAAGAATCCGAAAGCGGTGTGGAGGCTCTGCTCAATAGTTTATGGGCGTGGGAGCACCTGTACGAGGTGAGGTGGACCATCTTGAACGCCACGTGTTGACTGAGGTATTCGACGCATCGTAAGGAATCGAGTCAGCGGAGGCGATTTTATAGAACTGCTGTATGGGTAAGTTGGAGGGTACACCGACAATTAATGCCAGTGGAGCGACACACGGTGGAGGCGAAAATGATACCAAGATATCGAAGGTTCTGTATGCAAGGGAGGGGTGCGAAGTCGTTACGTGAGAAGTCGCATCCAATGGGCATTGCTAAGAATTTAGCCACATTCATGGTATTGCCCCCTGTAATTACGCGAACAAACTAGGAGGAGGAGGTCGTCCACATACACAATACAACAAAAACTGTGCTGTCGCAACGTGACACCAGAAAGGTAGGTCGTCTGGCCCCTGATGAGCACCTCCAGGGATATGACATAGAGTAAAGTAGAAAGTGGGCAGTCCTGCCTTATGGAGCGACATACGGTCACCGGTCCCACCACACAGCCACGGACCTGAATCAGGGATTTAGTGCTGTCATACATGCGCTGGATCATAACAATAAAGGGGCGGGGTGGAAAACACATTTGCGTCATTATACAGAATAAAAATCGATGAAGCACTTTGTCAGTGTCAACCAGCTCGGCGAAGAGTTCTCACGCCGCTGCTAATGCTATTAAATCGTGACGTTCCCCTTTGGCCGTTTGTATATTAACTGGACTCCCCGGAGTTATCAGTTCTGGGGATAGAATACAAGAGAGTACCTTGCAGCCGGCCAATATGGTCGAGCGGTTCTAGGCGCTACATTCTGGAACCGCGCGACCGCTACGGTCGCAGGTTCGAATCCTGCCTCGGGCGTAGATGTGTGTGATCTCCTTAGGTTAGTTAGGTTTAAGTATTCCTAAGTTCTAGGGGACTGATGACCTCAGATGTTAAGTCCCATATTGCTCAAAGCCATTTGAACCATTTGAATACCTTGCAACAACGCGTCGCCAGGAGTCGTGCAAACTGTGTTAAGTAGAGTTAGGGGGCGGTATAGTGCAGCCGTCGCCCCCGGCGACTGTTCGTGGATGGGTATAATAAGTCCCTTGTCAAAGGCTGGCAGCACAGGGTTCACCATCGTCAACAGTTCGTGAAACACTGTCGTCCTCCGCGACGCCATTAGTGCAAGGAAGACATCGGCAATCCATCGACGCCAGCTGACTTGTTCAAAGCACCTTTGTTGACTGCATCATGGACCTCGTCACACGTAACTACCTTAGGGGACTGATGACCTCAGACGTTAAGTCCATAGTGCTCAGAGCCACTACCTTCGTCAGACCGTCCGCCTCGTCACCAGCGAAGGCGCGGGCGATGTGTGGTAACACATCCTCCTCAGCACAGGTGTCAGTAGATTCCTCCTCGTACATTGTAGAGTAGTGGTTTACAAAGGCACTGACGATTTCGGCCTGACAAGTGATGCGCTGGGCTCAGCAGGTGTAGATCTTGGTGATGAGTCGTTACCGTTTCCCATTCGAGGTGATATGATGCATAGTGGGGAGTTCCTGTTCCTCCGAATTTTGACGTCTGTTCCTCACCACCGCCCCTTGCAGTCTTCGGCGTGCCAGTGTTACGACTTATTCCTTAATCCTGTTGCGTTCGCTGTGGGTGTCAGGGGTGGGCGTCTATGTCACGGGGAACAGCGCAGAAATAGTCGGTAGTATGCCAACAGCATACAGTTACTTCCTTACCGTGTTGAATCAGGGTAGGTCGAATATTAGGTTTGACAGTCGGGATCATGGACATGGGAAGTGTTTAACTTCCATGGCGCCCGCCTGCGCCATACCACTTGGAGCGGGAGGCAAATATTGTAAACCGTAGGCGCTGTGGTCCAAAAAGGTCAAGGGCCAAAGTTCTGCAGCTTGTAGCGCAGATGTGAGCTACCAAGGGACGTAAATCGGGTCAAGGCGGCTCGCGGAGAGAGCCGTCTGGTTAAGCGCGTCGTTAGGCCTAACTTCCCAACAGATGATTGACGACAAGGCGCAGTTCTTGACAAGTGTTGTAGTGGAGCATTTGATCATTAGACTGCAGGGCACAATTAAATCCACCCCCAAGCTAATAATGGTCACAGCGCCCAAGAAATAAAGCGGCAGTATCTTCTGAGTAGAAGCATCCTCTGTTGTCTCTGCGAGTAGAGCCTGATGCGGTGTAAATGTTGATGATACATGTTCCTATGATGGAGATCGCCATGCCTCTAGCAGACGGAAGGTATGCAATATCAGCTACTGGGATGCCCTTGCGGCCACAGGTGTCCACAAAACATCCAAGGTGGTTACCAGTTTAGGGATAAGTGGTATAGCCAGCAACATCCGGAAGTGTGGCCAAGTGCACTTTCCGGAATAGTGAGATGTCGATGTCTGATGCCCATATCACCTCTCGCAGCAGTTGAATTTTCACCCAGGGCCTTATGTTGTTAGTGTTAATCGCTGCTAATCGGTACGTTTGAAGTTGAGCTCCGCCGTGGAGGGGAAATCCATGAGCGACGGTGAGGAGGAGTGAGGCAGCAGCGCGCCTTGCCGTACTCTACCTGACGGTGTTGGTGACGGAGTATCTAGGTCTCCATCTGGAGTAACTCCGTCCCCAGCGTGTAGTTCGGGTCATCGTCATCGTCACTACACTCCGCCAAGGGCGCCATCGTTGTGATATCTGTATGTTCCACTTCGTCCATAGGACGTCTCTTCGGCAGTCGTGGCGGTGAAGTCAATTGGTGCAGGTGCAACTGGGCGAGTCAGTGGAACAAGCCACAGACGCATCACGAGGGTTGGGGGGTGGGGGGGGGGGGAGGTTGAACTGTTTCGTTCCGTGACCGTACGACGTCTCCTTATGCGCCGTTTAGGTGAACTTTACATGTCCGTCCCCCTGTGCCTGAAGACGGGAGGGTGCAGTAGTGTTCCAGGATGAAAACCGTCGCGGTGATGATGAGCGATATGAAATCCATTTCATTGACGAGGAGGAGATCGGCAGTCGTCGCTGTTGTAGTGGTGCCAAAGTCGCGTCAGGTTGTGTGCGTGACGCATCGATACCAGCATTATCCATGGCAGCTTGAAGGGACACTGATACGTGTTCCAGCTGGCGGCACTCGGCGCGTAGAAAAGAGAGTGCGCGACGCGTATGTGCTTGGTAACACCAACGTCGAAGTCGAAGGCGCCACTGCAGCTGCCGGCAATTTGGTGATACGCTGCTGAAGACACTAAGACCTGAAGTGGCCTTCTTTGCCGCACTCGGAACAGGTCTTGGATTGGCCGTAGTGTATAACGACCACGCAGCACCCACTGATTGGTGTATAAGATGGCACGAGGCAACGGAGATCTTGCTGATCTGTCGTACACCGTTAAGAACGGGGTACGCTCGTGACTGCGCCCAGCGTTCGGAAGTGTTCAAATGGTTCAAATGGCTCTAAGCACTATGGGACTTAACTTCTGAGATCATCAGTCCCCTAGAACTTAGAACTACTTAAACCTAACTAACCTAAGGACATCACACAAATCCATGCCCAAGGCATGATTCGAACCTGCGACCGTAGCGGTCGCGCGATTCCAGACTGTAGCGCCTAGAACCGCTCAGCCACCCCGGCCGGCGTTCGGAAGTGTGACAATGTACAATTCCATAGGGGCAGAAAACCAGAATAACGTCTTCCTCTGTAATCTCGAATGGTCGTTCGAAGACTCATATGGTGCGCATGTTCAAGCCTGTGTGTTCGACAGTGATCGCACCAGCATTGCTGTCGGTGTGACAAAAGTGTAGTCTACATTTTGTGTCACGAAGTATTCGTTCACACGCTGGGTCATTGACGACTTTGACGTACATTGTTCTGCTTAATCTGAACAAACGAATACCCAGAATGTCGGAAGCTGAGGTCTTAGCTTCTTCGCGTAGGAAGCGTTCCGCTTCCAAGGCCTTTGGTGAGTGTAATCATTACAAAAGATGAATTGCAGTGTAGATTTTCGAGACCGGTTGGCCATGGGTCTAGTACACGTAACAGACACGTAAGCAAAGGCCGATGAAAGTAAACAACACCGAGCGCGCGCGCTCCATAGGCGGAAACAGCCAGGATGTTCGCACTGCATGGCTGCGAAAGCTGGACTGTGAGTACTAGGCCACGAGCTGATAATGAACTATAGCAACTCGAGGCGAAGACAATCCTTCCTCCAGATACTTCCACACCCTATAGTGCTGCCAAGTCGTGCGTATGGCCGGACTTAAAATTCTGAGGGGCGGGCGGTTTTATTGGCCACCTTAAATGAACGACTCGGACTTCGGCTTTATGTGTAAGACTATACACTGGAGAGAGCAGAATTTTCCCAGTAGTGTTCCGAATAAAGAACATCTTCCCTCCATTCCATTCCCACTCGAATTCACAAAGCATTTCTGGAATACTTGTGTGTTGCTCGATACTACCGGTATCAAATCTAGTAGTATGCCTCTGAATTGCTTCAATGTCTTCCTTCAATCCGACCTCGTGGTGATCAAAATCGAGCAGTAGCTACTCAAGGATGCACTAGTTTTCTACGTGCAGTCTCCTTAAAGATGAGCTACACTTTCCTAGAATTCTTCCAATAAACTTAAGTCGACCATTTGCGTCCTCTAGTACCGACCGTACGTGCTCGTTCCATTTCATATCGCTTTGCAACGTTGCACCTAGATATTTAATCGTCTTGACTTTGTCAAGCAGCACATCAATAATACTGTATTCTAACATTAATGGTTTTTTTCTACTAATCTACATTAACGAACATTTTTATTCTTTTATAACAACATGCTATTCATTACTCCAAACAGAAGTTCTGTCAAAATCATTATGTATCCTCCTACAGGCACTCAACGACGTCACTTTCCCGTACACTGCAGCGTCAGAAGAAAACAGTTGCAGATTGCTGTTCACACTATTCGCTCGATCGTTTATGTATGTAGAGGGCAAGAGCGGTCTTATCACACTTCCATGGGGAACTCCCAAAGATACCTCTGTCTCCGATGAACACTCGCCATCTAGGACAACGTATTGAGACAGATTACTTTAGAGGACTCTGAACCACTAACATATCGGGTAACCTATTCCGTATTCTCGGATGTTCGTTAAGTCTGCAGTGGGGCGCTGCAATACGGAATCTCCCTGTTGTCCTTCATCCACGGTTCACAGGATATCGTGTGAGAAAAGTGCAGACTGACTTTCACACGATCGGTACTTCTATTCAGTGCTTTTCTGCCTCAAGGAAATTTATTATATTAGAACTTAGAATATGCTCAGTAATTCTGTAGTAAACAAGAGAAATTATTCCTTGAATGACAACGTAATTCTCGTGGAACTCTCTTGGGTAAATTTTGAATATCCACATCAAAGAAGAGACCAGATATTAGGATGAATATAGAGACACATACAGTCATTTTCACCCTCACTCAATATGCGAATGAAATGAGAAAGATGCTAATGAAATGAGAAAGACTGTCAATAATACTGGTATTATGTACTCTCCTACACTCACCGTACAGTGGCTTGCGGAGCAGATGTGTAAATGTAGACGTGACGTTAAACTCTAATCTCCGAATTGTACACTTTATTGTGTGTGTATTCATATTTTAATTGTTTCTTTATCGTGTTGTGGAAGTGTAGATGAGAGTGAGCGTGGAAAGGTAATCCTTCTCTCATTCCTTGAGAAAGGAGTGTGTTTTATGTTTTCTATAGTTATACAGGGTGAATCATTAGGTAACGCACATGCCTTGAGTGGTATTAGTATTAGTGATTCTGAACAAAAAAAGTCATATGAACATATGTCCTGTTCGTTTCCGAGGAAACTAAAGAAAGCAGTGTGGAGCAGAACAAATGCAGGTGATAGTAAATATGATATTGTGATCTAATGTTTTGTTTAATCGTATTCATTTCCTCACAAAACTTACTCAAAAAGTCCTCCGTCAACTGCGTTGCATTTTGCAGCTCTTGTAGACAGCTGCTGTATTGCTGATCTGAGCTCGTTCGTACGGTCCTTTACTTCAGCACACACACGTAAAATACGAGCTAAAAGTTTCTGTTTTGTGTCCACTCTGCGCCTGTAAACGTCGCTTTTAAGCCAGCCTTACAAACGGTAATCTAATGGAGTAAGATCGGGTAACCAACAAATGATCCCACGACGGGCGATCCAACCCCCAGGATATGTTTCAGTGAGGTACTGTGTCACTGGCCGTACGGCACGTGCAGGATCTCTGTCGTGTTACCAAAGAAATGTCCTCCAAGTATTCTGGTAAACATCTTGAAGGAAATGAAGATACCTTACATCATTAAGGCGGGCCGGCCCGGGTGGCCGTGCGGTTCTAGGCGCTACAGTCTGGAACCGCGCGACCGCTGCGGTCGCAGGTTTGAATCCTGCCTCGGGCATGGATGTGTGTGATGTCCTTAGGTTAGTTAGGTTTAAGTAGTTCTAAGTTCTAGGGGACTGATGACCTTAGAAGTTAAGTCCCATAGTGCTCGTAGCCATTTGAACCATTAAGGCGGTATCTAAGACAACTGGACATATGAGTCGGTCATGTGACTGTGATATTTTTAACATCATCCAATCGGATTACCGTAGTTAAGCACTGCCGGGCTTGGCTAGCACTTGGATGGGTCACCGTCCGATCTGTCGAGCGCTGTTATCAAGCGGGTTGCCTTGACTGAGAGGTAGTGTCTCCGGTTACGAAAGCTGACAACGGCCGTGAGAACGGTGTGTTGGCCACACGCCCCTCCATGTCCGCATCCTGTACGCGTATCGCCTGAGGATGACACGGCGGTCGGTCGGTAACGTTGAGCCTTCAAGCCTGTTCGGACGGAGTTTAGAGAACTTCTTAATTTTTAACATCACTCACACACTCCAACCACTTTGTTTGTATTTTTGCCGGCCGGTGTGGCCGACCGGTTCTAGGCGTTTAAGTCCGGAACCGCGCTGCTGGTACGGTCGCAGTTTCGAATCCTGCCTCGGCGTGGATGTGTGTGAGGTTTAAGTAGTTCTAAGTGTAGGGGACTGATGACCTCAGATGTTAAGTCCCATGTTAGAGCCATCTGGTTGTATTTTAATGTGAGTGCTAGTGAAGAAGGCCATAGGACTGACGCCCGTGATTTTCAAACAGCTGTATGTCGAATAAGATTAATAAGAGGGCATGTGTCCATTTGAAGCTTTTTATTCAGAATCACCAATATTACGTCCCCTCAAAGCATGTACCTTTCCTCCTAAATCACCCTGTATATACGCGTGACGTAGAAATATACGTAATTCCAGAAATTTTGTGTCATAAAACGCACTGAGATAGCAGTTTGGTCGGTATTAAGATTTCACGTTCAGCTTCTGTTAACGAAATGAAACGTTGGTCTGGGCCACAATGCATTCGTTTTTACCCGCTATCAGTCTGTGCTTCATCTATGCAGTCCACGAATAAATATTAGAGCTCCACTAGATATAAAAGTGAAAAACAATATATATATAATTTCCTTAATGAGATATGACAGCTGTCCACAGGACACTCTCCAATTCCAAAAATTGGCTTTTACCGAAAATGTTAATATTAATGTTCTTTTAAGACACAGTGAAACTGGATACCAAAATGTTCAAATATGTGTGAATTCCTAAGGGGCCAAACTACTGAGGTCATCGAACCTAGACTCACACAGACATGCCCGAAGGAGGAACCTCCGGCGGGAGCGGCCGCACAATCCGTGAGAGGGCACCTCTAACCAAGTGGCCACGCCGCACGGCCAGTGGATACCGTATAAAGTACATGCCATATACGAAGTGAAATCTGAAGTGCTTATTATTTAGTATATTCCATCATTGAAACAATAAATAAGGAATTTATTGAAATAATCATGTCATCGCGCTTCATAAATGGATCGTCAACAGAAAATACCAATTATTCTACTAACAAAAACATTTTGTTTGGACTGTGATGGTGTAACGTGTGGGATATATAAGTTTCTGTTAGTAGTCTCTCCTGTCAGAAAACATATATGTAAATAACACACGCGTTGCTGTGAAATAAGTGGAATAGGATGGTTCAAATGGCTCTGAGCACTATGGGACTCAACTGCTGTGGTCGTAAGTCCCCTAGAACTTAGAACTACTTAAGCCTAACTAACCTAAGGACATCACACACATCCATGCCCGAGGCAGGATTCGAACCTGCGACCGTAGCGGTCGTGCGGTTCCAGACTGTAGCGGTGGAATAAGATGTTAATTATGTGGCAGTTTAGTGGAGAATATTAGCAGGTGGTTTACAGTAACAACAAAACACAGTAAGTACAGATTCCGACACAGAGTACGTGTGAAAGTCGTTAAATGGTCAAATGACAATATTAAAGGTTAAGAGTAGTGGTACAGAAGGCAGGTAAATTGAGTGGTGATGTCTTCACCATCCAGATGTCCGCTCTGGCTACTGAACCGACGTTGAACTTGTTCACATTGCTTATTATAATTATTTTACGCGTGTTAGTAACTTTGTGTATACTTAGTCTAGGAAGGGTCTATCAGACGATTTCCAGTTTCAGTTCACTTACTTCATGTAGGCTGTTGTTCAAGAATATACAAAAATCTAATACTGATGTGTATTTTGTAGAGATCGCATGGAATCATTCAAAAACGCCTATGGCTCTCATTAATTGAAGACAAGGCAGAAGAATAATCTGTACATGAATAATACTTTCTAATTTGTTACGGATAAATCTCTTCACTTCTTTGTGGGCTCTATTTTTAACAAACTTCCGGCAAAAATGAAAAAATCAAAAATAACCCCTAGATAATCAGATCGAAGAAAGTTTCCCTACTGCAGTCAGTTTCATTAGATCTTTTTATTTTGATATAGTCCTCCTATATGTACACTATTAAGAGTCCACGGATTTTACCTACAGTTTTTAAGTAGTTTGTGATTTAGCGGTTGTTGGTTTTATCTTAAGGTACACTAAAACACTTTGATAACTAATAATGAAATGACTCTGTTTAGAGTATACAGTAATAATATTCTAATTTCGTGAACTAAAAGTACTGACGATTCTGGTGTGCCTCACTAAAGCTGATATAATTAAAACGAATAGAGAGAAAGGTGTCTAGATATCAGTTTACCGATTTTCAGTCTATCTTAACTTACGTCAGGCTGACGTTAGACTTTTGGTGGACTGTGCATTGGATACTAGTGCATTATAATCCCCTACATATGGAATTTCCAAAACAAGCTCTTGAAGAATGACTATAGGATTATAATCTACTAGATTATGACTACTAGGCTATAACTGACGTGTCATCCTGCCATTACAGTTAATGTACGCAATGACATATGGAAGCTGTACACAGCAAATGAGATCAACCAGTTGCTCTGCAACTGCCATATATCTCTCAAACACTGTTCTATTTATCATATGTTGATTTCAGATTAGTTAGCTAAGCTCGAACTTCGAAGTATTTTACTTATTTTAAGAGGTCTGAAGACGTTCAGTAAAGAACGGAATCGGTGATCATTGAAAAAGTAAGTGCGAAATCAGACTGCCTAAAAACAATGGATGCAAATTGCAGTAGTTCTTTAGAGATGAAGAAGCTTGCTCAGGACAGATTAGCGTGGAGGGCTGCAATAAACTAGTCTTTAGTCTTCGAATTGAAGACCACAACAACACCTACAAAAACGTTATAATGACACATGTCTCACGAAGAAGGCTATGGCTGGGGGTTTCAGGTCAACTGAAAACTATAGAACTGCTGCTGAAATCTTAGAGACTGTCGCCAGCCGACTGTACGCTGGAGGTTCGCACACAGCTGGCTAGCAGGCTAGCAGGACGCACGCAACGCGCGCGGTAGCCCCGTTCCCACAGTGGCCGCCCGCCTCCAAAAGTCTCGTTTTTTGCGTGAGTCACCACGTAAATCGGCCCAATTACTAAAGACACTTCACAAACACTCCGTGCCAGCACTCCGCAAGTAGCGCCATTCTGGCAGAATACCACCATCTGGAGACGCCACGGCTGCTCAGGTGCCGATTCCTTCTAGTTCTTGTCTCACCTGTTTGTCGGGCATTGTTAGCTTCACGGTCGCCATTTTTATTGTCACTATTGTGCCCAATTATGCCCTTAGGAAGATACACTATCTGATCAAGAGTATCCGGACAGCCCTAGATAATGCGGAATTGACCAGTAGATGTCACGGAAGGTGGACCCGCCATTATGAAAAAGTGCGGGGACTACTTTGTTGTCAGTAGACAAGCAGTAACCGGATAATGGATCGTCAGGAGCGCTCAGTGACTTCGAAAACGGACTAGTCACTGGAACTCACCTGTGTGACAAATAAATCATGGACATTTCAATCATCTTACAGGTGCCCATACCCACTGCTGGTGATGTGACTGTACTGTGGATATGCGGAGGAACAACCACAGGTAAACCATGACCAAGCTGACCTCGTTTGCTGACGGACAGGAACCGTTAACCATTGGGGAAATTGGTTGTAGAAAAAAATGGCTCTGAGCACTATGGGACTTAACTTCTGAGGTCATCAGTCCCCTAGGACTTAGAACTACTTAAACCTAACTAACCTAGGGACATCACACACATCCATGCCCGAGGCAGGATTCGAACCTGCGACCCTAGCGGTCTCGCGGTTCCAGACTGTAGCGCCTAGAACCGCTCGGCCACTCCGGCCGGCTTGGTTGTAGAAACCCATTTGAAATCAGTTGAAGGAATCACTTGTGAGTTCCAAAGTACTACCAGCAGTCCACCTAGCACAATGACTATAAGCCGTGCGTTAAAAGGAATCCGGTACAATGGTCGAGCGACTACGCATAAGCTACTCATTTCTGTTGTCAGTGCTGAGCGACGCTTGAGCTGGCATAAGGATCGACGCAACTGGGTAGTGCGTGACTGGAAACGCGTGATTTGGAGTGATGAATGACATTATACGCTGTGGTAATCCGATGGAAGGCATTGGGTTTGGAGAACATTACCTACCATCACGTATAGTGTCGACAGTGATGTACAGACTAGGTAATGTTACGGTATTGGAGTGTTTTTCGTGGTTAAGGGTTAGTCATAAGAAAATCCTAAATATGAAAGGATAGGAACATATTTTACAGTATGTGTAATGCATGCAATAGAGGAACATTTCGGAGACAATGTCTTTGTATCAGCTTAAAATGGTCCATATCGTAAGGCAGCATCTATGAGGCAATAGTCTGTGAATAATAACATTCCTGAAATGGATTGGCCTGCCGACCTGACCATAATAAAATACCTTTGGGATGTGCCAGGACCGCCGCGCGAGGTAGCCGCGCGGACTGGGACGTCTTCTCACTGTCCGCGCGGCTCCCTCCGTCGGAGGTTCGAGTCCTCCCTCGGGCATGGGTCTGTGTGTGTTGTCCTTAGCGTAAGTTAGTTTAAGTTAGACTAAATAGTGTGTAAGCTTAGGGACCGATGACCTCAGCAGTTTGGTCCCTTAAGATCTGACCACAAATTTCCAAAAAATTTTAATTGGGATGACGGATTCGCTCCAGATCCCAGCTTCCGACACTACTGCCGTCTCAGAATGGGCTCTTGAGGTAGAATGGGTTACCATTCGTCCACAGATATTGAAACACCCCATTGAATGTGCCTTCAGCAGAGTTCAAGCCTCCATAAAGGTGAAGGGTCAACTAATAGGTGTCCGGACAATTTTGATCTTATAGTGTATATTTCCTTGATATGTATTTTGGATCCTACATTCCAGATCGAATCATGAGCTAATCTGCTGCTTTGAAAATGGATTAAGTGAAATGATAAAATCTACTGGCTTGAGATAGGTAAGTGCTAGTGCACATTGAACTAATGACGATATGTCGTTCCCGAAACAACAAAACAATGGCTCTGAGCACTATGGGACTTAACATCTTAGGTCATCAGTCCCCTAGAACTTAGAACTACTTAAACCTAACTAACCTAAGGACATCACACACGTTCATGCCCGAGGCAGGATTCGAACCTGCGACCGTAGCAGTCCCGCGGCTCCGGACTGAAGCGCCTAGAACCGCACGACCACCGCGGCCGGCCCGAAACAACAACTTAAGTTTAAATCGTAATGTGTACAACGTAATTTATGCAAACGAACCCCTGCAGATATATTTCTTGAAAACCAACGATGAAAGCCCTCTTTAACTTATGGATTAAAAATCCATAGAGTACGCAAAACAAATAGTTTGCGATCAAATATCGATGAGAGGTATGGCGATAACCATTTTCTTTACAAATCTAAATACGCGAATTTCGTAGGGATAAAGAGAAACACTAAAGAGCCTCCCTGCCGGGTCATTAGTTATTGTTTAGTGCCCTTTTTCACCTAGATTTTAGCTTATAGTGCTCGTCACACTGTTCAGAATTTCCCGACACAGATTTTATCGGTCCTGACAAGCGCATACTCTACATTTACGTCTACATCTTTACTCTGCGATACGTCCCGCTGTACCACTTATTAGTTTCCGTTCCAGTGACGTATGGAGCGCGGAAAGAATGATTGTTTATATGTCTCCCTGCATGCTGTAATTAATCTTGTCCTCTCGATCCCTACGGACGTTGTAACATATTCCTAAAGTCGTCCTTCAAAGTCGGTGCTTGAAACTTTGTAAGCATGGTTTCTCAGTGTAGTTTACGTCTATCTTGAAGAGTCTGTCAGTTCAGTTTCTTCAGCATCTCTGTGACTGTCTCCCACGGATCAAACAAACCTGTGACCACTCGTACTTGCGATATCCTGTTTGTTAGGGATCCAAACACTTGAACGCACGAATAATTTGTAGGCAATTTCCATTGTTTCCTTTATAGACGGATTCATTTCCGCAGTATTCTACGGGTAAACCGAAGTCTACCCCCTGCTTTACCCACAACTAAGCCTATGTGCTCATTCCATTTCATATCCCTACAAAAAGTTACACCTAGGTATTTGTATGAATTAACCGATCTCAGTTGTGACTTATTGACATTATAAGAAACTATATTTCTACGTTTTGTGAAGTGCGCAATGTTGTATTTCTGAACATTTGAAGCAAGCTTTAGCTCGAGAATGAAAATTCCATGCTAGAAACAACGCACTGGCTCTGGCTAAGCCATTTTCCGCGATATTCTTTCCCCCAGGGGTGCAGGTCACGCAGAGGAACTCTTTTGGAGAAGGGAAAGTACCGGAGAGGTACTCACAAAACTGAAGCTATGACCGTGGGTCGTGTGTCGTGCCTAGACAGGCCAGAACTGGAGTTCGAGCTCATCAGTCAGGAATTTTCTAAAGTACGCACCTTCCGCTTCATAGTAAGTATTCGTCCTGGACAAGGGTCCCCAAGGGTCCATCGTTTTAAGTACGTCACCGGTAAATCGCTTGCCTACTTATTAATGAATGTCAGTAAACATAAAACCTGGAGAGTCACATTATATTGATTAATTACGTGCATGTGTAAGGTTGGAAGAACAGACGGACAGGTAGACCTACTATGACTTAACATTCATTCATTGGTTGTCGGCAAGTTGCGAAAGAAGACAAAGATAACTCAAGCTGCTTTGCGGATTTACAGTGGAGGACTGTGTGTTATGCAGCGTATGTCATAAATAACAGAGAAAACTGACAGGGGTGAAATCATACGATAGTAGAAGTAGAAACGATCCAGTAAGCGTAAGTCCACAAAAGATCTCTTTGTGACACAATTACGAACGTGTGGTTACGAGTCACCATTGGCTTCAGTATGAAGTATTCTACTAATTAGTAGAAGTGTATTTGAATTGAAAATATTTGGCTCGAATTTCACACATGGCCCCTTGTTGCGGAATGTGATACACCCACGATGGGGCAACGACACATTTTTCTGTTTATACAAGGTGAATATTAATAAGACTGAAAGACTGCAGCGTCGGATTCCTGACTGTAAATGGAGGAAAAATCCTATGAAAATGTGTTCGGAAACGGATGGTATGCGTGCAACGACAACGATTCATCGCAGAACACAGTACGGAGTTGTCTCGCATCTACGCCACAACAGATGTGCAAAGTGGCCTCCGTGGGATGCCGTGCACGTGTTCATACGTCACATAATGGATTGCCGCATTCTTTCGCACTTTCCGGCCTTTCTCTGAATAGCGTCACAGGCGTAGTGAACACACTGTTGAAGGGTCTGCACATCAAGAACTAGTTCAGCATACACGACACTCTTCTGATGCCCCCAGAGGTAAAAATCCAAGAGCCAGGTGACGTAGCAGGCCATGCTACAGTGCCTCCGCATCCTATCCAACGTCCTTGAAAGATGTTGAGGTGTTGGAGAACTGTCATGCTGAAGTGGTGTGGTTCTCCGTCATGCAGAAACCACATAACCTGTGGCATTGCCAAAGGCACATTGTTAAGTAGCCCAGGTAGAGTATTCCGCAGGAAGTTTAGGTACGTTCCTCCGTCAAAGCGTTGTGGGATAGAAGCCAGCCTAAGCATGTGGTCGGCAAGAATCCCTGCCCACACATTGATGCTAAACTGATGCTGATGAGACGCCTCAACGGTTCCCCGAAGGTTGTCTGTAGCCCACAGATGTCGATTATGCAGATTGACGTTACTGGTCCTGGTAAAGGTTGCTTCGTCTGTAAAAAGGGCTGACGACAGAAATCCCATAATTGTGATGATCTGGTGCAAAAATCATCGACAAAATCCTTCCCGTAGATGGAAATCCGTTGCTGATAATCCTTGCACTCGTTGCTGGTGACAGGGATAGTAGCGGTTGTCATGCAGTCATGTAGGATACACATAATCGCACTTTGGCTTACACCATGCTGACGGGTCACTTGCCTGGAGCTTGTACTAGGGATCGTGTCAATATCCTGTAGAATCCGGTTCTCCAGATTTGGTGTACACGCAGTCCGTCGCCTCCCTGCGCGTTCGTCTCTCTGAAAGGACCCATGATCACACAAACGCTCAAAAAGGGCTTGAAATGTTGTGTGATGTGCTTGGTAACTGAGTGGATACTTGTTTTGGTATAGCCGTGCTGCCCCTCGACCGTTTCTATCTGCTTGGCCGTACTTAAACATCATCTCGGCTTGACCCCACATGAATACCGAATCATTCCGCTGCTTACAGTACGCTGCGTGAATCACACAGTCTGCAACACACAAGGAACACACGACACATGGTCAGAGGAACTTCCATTCGTCAGCGCTACCTATCATGCCAACGATGCATTTCCAAATACATGTTCATAGGACCTTTTTTCCTCCATTTCCAGTCAGGAATCTGTCCCTGCAATTTGCAGGCTTTATTAACGTTCACTCTGTATAACAAGTCTAACGCGCCAATATTTTCCAAGAGTGATGCGTACCTATGAATTTTCTTGTCGGGCGTGATATCAGAAGTGAATTGTATTCCGATACCGTTGATAGGGCTGAAGAACTGGAGCAGTGAATTGCAGGCTTACGAGATGACCGGTGGTATTTGAAAGAAATCGCAACTCACTTCAGAGATGAGTGCAGTGTTGCAGAGGGAGTGCTAGGACGACAAATGAAACTCATGTACAGAGAACTCAGTGAACTCTGTTATATACTTCTTTTTAAGCTAGGTCAAAAGTAAAAAAAAAATTTTAAAAAACAAAGCACCACGAAGGAATTATCCGAATAGGGTAGAAATTGCTACATATGACGTACGTGTACAAAAAATGATTACAGTTTCCGAAAAATTAGACAATTTATTCAAGAGAAAGAGCTTCACAGGTTGAGGAAGCCAATAACGCTTGGACCCACCTCTGGCCCTTATGCAAGCATTTGTCCGGCTTGGCATTGATTGATAGAGTTGCCGGATGTACGGTCGTGCTCAAAAGTATCCGAACGACCTGAATTGCATTTCGCCTGATTCGCGTGCAACCCGCATAATGCAGCTGTCTAGCAGGTCCTCTAATCGCTCCTTGGTACAGTCGTTTGACTATTGAAAATGGTTCCAACAAGTCACCACTGGAAAACTCTGCCCCGTATCGCAATAATTCAAGATGTAAAGTAATATCACGATACTACAAATATCAGGGAACACCTTAGCACAGATAAGACTGTCCTTAAGGCCTGTAAACTCACATTTATTGCAACAAATGACATACCTGAAATGTTACCACCCTCATCATTACGTCAGATAGGTAATGCTCGTAGTAAGTTCGTAGTATTCATGATTTCCTCTTCAAAGTAACATACCGTACTTGTTATTTAACACAAAATGACTTTAAAAACCTAAGTTATTCAAGATCAGCTAGTTGAGAATATGTATGAACTTCAAGTGACACGACGAACCGTCTCGTTCAGCATTTGGATTGAAACCCAGGTCATGCAGACTAAGATTTCGTGACTGACGGAAACTAACAACCATTCCCGACTATGCATACAGAGAGTGATAAACCTCGATTTTAGACAGTATCAGTTAGCAAATATCAACTTTAAATTACATAACGTAAACATTTTTAACGCACGTGAATTCCTACCCAGCATCTATTGTCCCTGTTAACGAACTACGAGAGACGTTAAATATTGCTTCTTTACAAGTAACTTACTTGAAATGCCGTGAGGTAAAGCTTTGTGTTGGACAGGGATTCGAACCCAGAACCTAATCGGATTGTTATCGAAGCACAATCAGCTGTGACATATCGGATTTTCTCGGCAGTAGCTAGATGTTTTAACTGAAATGACGAGACGTAAGATTAATTTTTTCCTTCCTCGGACTCCAACCCGGCATCTATCGCTGTTATATTCTAGAGAATACGAACGTTAAATATGGGTCTGTTACACCAGCAGCGACGTGTGAGCATGTTTGAAATAGAAATAATATGACGAAGAGTTCGGTGCTGACTGGGAATCGAATCCCACATATATCGTTGTTGGCTACACACAAAGAGACGTCAGCTACCGAATTTTTCTCCACCAGCAGCTCGGAATAACATCCTTGAACTTACAGTGATCTCTCAAATAGTTCTGTGTCTCACTGGGAGTCTAAAACGTCAGATATCGTTAGTGTTGAGAACGAATGAAAATGAATTAAAAATCAAAATTATTATCCACCAGCAGATAGGTGTTCTCATGCTAGAGCTTGATGATGCATAATGAAAACTTTAGTGCCGGGCAAGGATTCGAACCCATTCACGCGCAGTATGTGGAGATGTTGAGTAATGTGCAGTTTTGAACAAACAACAAATAGTAGTCGAGCTGCATTGTCACGAACGGATCAAATTCCGCTTTAAGGGCGGTCTGAGTAGCATTCCCAGTTCAAAACCAATTTTATCGACATACAGAAGCTCAAATAAAAGATGGAATAAGTGTCCTGTGACCCTACATAGCGTTTGTTTCGTTACTAGAAATAAATAACTACCATAACAAAGGTTACTGGTGATAGAGTTCCCACATTTCGCCACTCCTGACTTTATTGTGGTTCAACCTAACGTCTACTTGGCAGAGAAGGAATATCATGTTTAATGTGAATTTCAGACCACAATGCCATTATACCTTCTTCACTTGGCGTAGCCAGAAGAGAATAGAATCTGTCCCTCCCTATTAAAAATCATAGGCAGAAGTTGGAATCGAACAGAGACCATTATCATAGGAACCTAGCATCAATCCAACAGACAACCAAATCATCTTCTCTGAGGCTCATTTTCTTATCATAGCGCCGTTGCGACACACTCGATGAGAATTCTGACACACAGGCTCCCTGTAGTGGATGCAGTATGTTCAGTACATTCATGTACTAGGTTGACCGAATCGTCATGAACTAGCTGCCTCGGCTACCCAGTGCATACATTCGACTTTATTTTGTAATCACCGAAATAAAATCACGTAATTACCATCAACACAGAACTGCCAACAGTGGAGGATGCAGAAATTTTAAATAGGAAGTGTTCCTTTCCATTTGAGCTACTCTACTGCGCGTTCTGTTTGTTGAAAACGTTGTGCAGTGCAAAAGAAAAGCTGTAACTGTCGGTCCCTCAGAAGTCTAGATCCGGCCATATGCATTATCTCAGAGCACTGTGGAATTCGGAAGTTCTGGAGGAACTGTTGTTGACTTCTGGAGGTGCTGTAGCTACATGGGAGCTAGTAGCGTAACAGTAAGCGTCGAGCGCCCTAGATAAGACGTCGCGGGTTATGTTATATTCGGTGCTACATATTTTTAAAAAGCAATTCTGCTATTTTCTGAAGTTATCAGTTTAATGAAACTTCAAACTTAACTCCCTTCACTTCTCACCCCAAAAAGCCGCATGTGGAAAAAGGCTAACTTCTGCGTCATTTTGTTCTTTTCAGGTTTAATAGACTTCCAAGCAGCAGATGTATCTCGAAGCCTTTGTATTATATATGGGGAGAGCGCAACGTGCAAAAATAGCCAGAAAAGTATTTTCTACATCAGCTGTCGTCCGGTAGTGGCATTTTATTCTTCTTCAAACCTTGTGTAACAGCTTTAACTCAGAACAGGTTTTCTACATGCATGTAATCAGTAAACTGCATGTGCATTGTCAGACTGTTATAGATAACATCAGAGAATTCGCATATATCGTTGATGATTAATTTCTCTCTCATGTTTAGTATTGTTTTAACAACACTGAAAGAAACCTTACGAAAAGTGTGCCCTGTATTATAAGAAATGAAATAAAACTACCTTTTACGAGGTCAATAGGAACTAAAACTCGTAAACCGCTATTTGAGGGACGCGATTAGTTGCGATTTCCACGTGCAACGGCTTTCCTGGGATGAAAACCGTAAATTTACAATCTTTTGCTACACCTCAAGCGATAATAACTCAGATAATGCAATGGAAATGACATGAAAAATCAAGTGAACACCAGGAAGTAACTCGTCGATCACAGCGTTGCCAAACATACCTTGTCTTGTTGCCAAATCTCAGTTACAGTACCAGCAGTAAGTGGACGAACTTATGTGAGCCTAGAGCGGGCTGGAAAGTGACCATAGCTGTCTTCACAAACACGTGGCTGCTATGGCCTGGAATACGTAATGCGTCTGATTCGCGCTTCTGTAACTAGCTTTAGGGACTGGAGCGTAGTTACTAATAATACTCAGAACTGACTGCAAACTAAGAATCATATATCAGTAGCTCTCATAGTTGTTTTTATATTTCTTTCGTAACTGTACTCAAAACTAAAAAACTCATTTACAGACGTTGTCGTGCCTCGCCGATAGTCTAGCACACCAAACAAATATAAATAAAAAAAGAATATGTGTGTGTGTGTGTGTGTGTGTGTGTGTGTGTGTGTGTGTGTGTCTGTCTGTCTGTCTGCCTGTCAGAGAGAGAGAGTGATAAAAATAAAAGAAAGAATGAGAGAGGGAGTAAAAAATTGTTGTAAAGAAATTGAATACTGGTATGTAAAGAAATCTTTCATTAAAATGACACGTTCCACATCATTGCGAAATGTCGTATTCATGATCTATGGAACAAGTATTAATCTAATCTAATCTAATCTACTCATATTGCTGAACAAACATTAAAAATGTATGTCATTTTCACTAGCAGGCCGGTGTGCACGTGATAGGGCTTGAAATGGAATTATGAATATTTTTGTACTGGATCAGGAATCGGACCTACGTACTTACATTTGGAGGAGACATAGAGAAGATTGCAGTCTTTGAAAAAGGAACGAAGTGATCGAACTATTCTGTTCCGAGAGATTCAGATCCTCGGAAGAGGAGATACGAGTTCGAATCATAGTCCAGCACCAAGTGTTTCAACGTCTCTAGTTCAATCAAGTACAAATAAAATAAGAGCCTTGTTCCTTTAAATGGCTATCGGTTCATAAAATAAAATAAAGTTTTCTAATGTAGGTAAGTTTACTGGCGACAGTATTTCTGTTTACCATGACCTCCACCTATGTCATTTCCCAAAGTAAACCGGCTCTGTGCAGTTGGGAATGAAGGAAAGTGATGTTTAATGCGGTTTCTGGATTATAACGTCTTCCTCTTGAGGTTACTGGAGGTGAAGTAAATCTGTTTGTGCCCCTTGAAAGTAAATTCCTGAACCCATGCATTGCACTTGTGATAGTTCGTTCCACCAGACCATTGTGGCCACATTTCCCAGCCCCAGGAGTGTGCTGTAGTGGATGATGTGCTTAGCTCACAAAATTAGTCACGACAGAAAAAATGCGAGCCTATTAAATGGTGAAGTAGAAGCAAGCTTCTGACGCGGAGACTATGCTATTCTCATGTCAGCAGGATGTAAAGACGCTTCTAGGCATCACTGCTTTGATGTGAAGCCATTTTGAAATTTTCACTAATTAAGGAAATTTCTTAGTTCGAGAAAATCCACTGCGAAGTGTGAAGTTACCGGATAATTCGGTTATTACCGTCATTATTACTATCGTTTTATTCATACCGTTGCTGGAACACATGTTCTTGAAGATCATTTAAGGTCTTTTCGTCATTATAGAAGTAGTTGCCCAAGAACAGGTTCTTTCCCTGTCTACGGAATCCTTTTCATGTTAATATCAAACATCAGCAATTACTCGTAGATTACATTAAACCTAAAGTAATTGATGAAGACGTTACTTGATAACAAAAACGGGCTGCCTTTCTTCATTTACTTGCGCCTAGAAATGGCTGTCGAATACTGCCAAACCAAAAGCCAAGGCACCTTACTGCCATCCTATATACGTCGCTGTCAGTTCTTCCATATTATTTGGTCGACGTGACCTGTTTCAAGTTGTGTTTGACAGAGAACGTTATAGAAAATCAATTGTTTTCCTTTGCAATAAACAGAAAGATTTTCATTCTAAGCTACCCAAGTTCCAAATTTTCGCAATATTAGTTCAAATTTAATATTCGTTTCTGTAATGTAGGAAAGTATTTCACAGCTGCAAAATCCGCACCCGACTCACTGTCCTTACATTTAGTCGCTGGCCATAAATTCTAGCTCAGAGTGACACCAGTTTAAGTAACCTAATGTAGCGAGGACTGTTTGCTAGTGCTCTTTCTCACTGGAAAATATGCAATTCACTCATTGGGCTCCACAAGTACACTGTAACAGTAATTTCTGTGTGTATGCAGTGCATACGGATTGTAGAATTTAGTGGTGCTCTCTCTTCCACTTCTGTATACAATATGCCTGACCTAAACGGGTTCCCGGGTTCGATTCCCGGCGGGGTCAGGGATTTTCTCTGCCTCGTGATGACTGGGTGTTGTGTTCTGTCCTTAGGTTAGTTAGGTTTAAGTAGTTCTAAGTTCTAGGGGACTGATGACCTAAGATGTTAAGTCCCATAGTGCTCAGAGCCATTTGAACCATTTGAACCTAAACGGGCCCTTTATCATTACAGGCCCTGGGTGGTGAAACATCGTACTGACAACAGTAATGTGCTTATACTGACAACCTCACTGTTCGTTTTACCTGATTTTGTAATCATTTAAATAAAACAACATCACCTTCCAGTGGGAGACATTTCATCCCCCTTTTCCATTTGTGAAATTTGTCAGTAAGCTTTTTGCCTTCCAACCAGCGAAATGCGGCAGAGTACGGCCGGTAAACGATTCACAAACCACGATTTAGTGCCGTTGAGACGATTTCTTTAAACATTGGCGTAGCTGAAGGAATTTAGTTTCTTCTTAAATCATCTTATGGTGCAACGTTCACAGGTATCTCAAACAGGAAATGCTCTTTATCCAGGTGCGATGGTTGTAAAACAAATTTCTCACAGTTCGTGTCAGGTTGATCTTTTCGTCGGATAGCACTGCGTAAGTATTTTGTCTAAGAGGTATCACAAGTAGTGTTCCTGTAGCTGTGGGAATCAGTGGTTGAAAACGAGTTTAGCACCAGTGGGTACAGCACTGCTAAATTTTCAAAATGATTATCAACCTAAGTTTGAATTCATACACAAACTGAGGCGCATTTATAATATTCAAGCTAGACTGTGTATCCTTGTCTTCCTTGAGTGGGCACACATGTATACAATACAATGAATACTTCGAACGCTATAGTTAACGTTGCTCTCATAAACCATTTTTTTTAATTCTTTTCGTTCTTAAGCGTGCAATATGTGTTGTAGATACAGTCTTAGAGAAAAAACTGACCACCGAGTCGTTCACGTAAGGTGGACAATACAGTCGCACTCCCCTCTAAATTCTATGTTCGGCAATATGCTCGCTCTGGCAATATTGTACTGCTACACTTCCCGGAGAAACTCTTGAATGCAGTCTGAGTACATTACTCTTGTCTATGACCACAGTCTTGAGATAAAACGCGAGACTAGCTAATGCGATGTCTGGTAACCATAAGCACGCGTTGACAAAAATTTTATCGCCCCTTTCCTCTCGGTGCGGAAGCTATGAGTATAATTCATGCGAGTCTACAATATATTTCACTTTCTGTCACATTGGTAATAACAGTTTGGTTCAACAATATTTTAGCGAGAGATTTCTGGGCCGACCATCTGCCTGTGAACACCGTATGCGTCTGAGTTCTTTGGGACCCGTTTGCTGCCTACCGGCGGAGGCTGAGGCACTGTGCTGCCTCACCTCCTGCCGACGTCTGCTCCACTCCTCACTCTTGACGGTGTAAAAACTTTAATGTTGTTGAGTGGTGTCCCATAAAATCTGTCTACGATTTGTTTTTGAAATTGAGGTGCAAAACTGTTTTTATTTGATAAGTATTTTATTACACTAGTGTGCAATATATCAATGTGCCACAGAATTAATTTCATTGTTTCTGATCCAGTGCATTATAATTAAAGCGTCACATCTTGTTCTTTTTCGTTTTACGGGAGATTCTTCAAATACTTTATTTTTGTCATGGATTCATATGTGTTAGTCAAGGCACAGAGAGTAAATACAGTGTAATGTGTTTGGTTTTTTTCTTTGATTCCCTATTGTAAATGGATGCGAAACATTGTGTCTATACCTTTCAGAACCTGCTCTATAGCTACTATGGCAAATTGCTTGTTTTGAGGATCATACATTAAATAATGGAGAAGTGAACGCTGTTAAAAAGTGATATTTAAAATATTCAATTGGATTTAAGGCGACAAAATTGCCCACATTGGAAGCTACCCAGAGAAAAAGTAAGTTGCTAGAGCCACTGTTAGCAAATGTCTGCAGAGAGTTCCTAATTGCTGCTGCGGAAATTTAGCATAGAGGCCCTGTAGTAACCAAGAGGTTCCTTTCCTTCATACTTACCACCCTGGCATGTGAGTCTTAAGTAAAGAACAATATTGAATTTCATATCGTTGGTGGTCGATTCGAATTTCTTCAGAGACGCTTGTATTGTGAAGTAGCTTGGCAGTCAGAAAGCCGAGATCTATGTCCATTAACGCAACTTACTGTGTCGAGCTACCAAGAGGATTTGATGTGTAAAGGTTTTCTCCTGATTTCGTTACAGACTTTTTTCTGGAAAATCGCAGCCCTATAAAATAAATCAGAAAAAATGCTCGCACACGCTGGCCCCTACCACAGATAGAACTGATGACTCCTTGAACCGTTGCGACACAAGACATGGGTGGTACCACGGGGCTACGGACACACTGCTGCCAGCACCCCACTCTCATCATGGTGTTGGTCGCTCAGCCTCATAATGCATCGTGAAAGATAATAAAAGTTATCACTTATCTGAAGAATAGCATTTCTTTAGCCAAAAATTGAATTTTCTGTCTCAGTGTCTTAGATTACATGAGGATTATATAGCACGAGTCATTCAAATGGAAAGGGAATATCAAGTAAGTTTAGCGAGTCAATTCAGTACCATACACGGAAGTGATTTGCACTGTCACAGTGTTGCCAAATGTTTATGACGATGTGGCAATTCATAATTCCATTTCAAGCCCTATCACGTGCACACCGGACTGCTAGTGAAAATGACGTGCATTTTTAATGTTTGTTCATGCTAGGTTCCTATGATAATGGTCTCTGTTCGATTCCAACTTCTGCCTATGATTTTTAATAGGGAGGGACAGATTCTATTCTCTTCTGGCTACGCCAAGTGAAGAAGGTATAATGGTATTGTGGTCTGAAATTCACATTAAACATGATATTCCTTCTCTGCCAAGTAGACGTTAGGTTGAACCACAATAAAGTCAGGAGTGGCGAAATGTGGGAACTCTATCACCAGTAACCTTTGTTATAGTAGTTATTTATTTCTAGTAACGAAACAAACGCTATGTAGGGTCACAGGACACTTATTCCATCTTTTATTTGAGCTTCTGTATGTCGATAAAATTGGTTCTGAACTGGGAATGCTACTCAGACCGCCCTTAAAGCGGAATTTGATCCGTTCGTGACAATGCAGCTCGACTACTATTTGTTGTTTGTTCAAAACTGCACATTACTCAACATCTCCACATACTGCGCGTGAATGGGTTCGAATCCTTGCCCGGTACTAAAGTTTTCATTATGCATCATCAAGCTCTAGCATGAGAACACCTATCTGCTGGTGGATAATAATTTTGATTTTTAATTCATTTTCATTCGTTCTCAACACTAACGATATCTGACGTTTTAGACTCCCAGTGAGACACAGAACTATTTGAGAGATCACTGTAAGTTCAAGGATGTTATTCCGAGCTGCTGGTGGAGAAAAATTCGGTAGCTGACGTCTCTTTGTGTGTAGCCAACAACGATATATGTGGGATTCGATTCCCAGTCAGCACCGAACTCTTCGTCATATTATTTCTATTTCAAACATGCTCACACGTCGCTGCTGGTGTAACAGACCCGTATTTAACGTTCGTATTCTCTAGAATATAACAGCGATAGATGCCGGGTTGGAGTCCGAGGAAGGAAAAAATTAATCTTACGTCTCGTTATTTCAGTTAAAACATCTAGCTACTGCCGAGAAAATCCGATATGTCACAGCTGATTGTGCTTCGATAACAATCCGATTAGGTTCTGGGTTCGAATCCCTGTCCAACACAAAGCTTTACCTCACGGCATTTCAAGTAAGTTACTTGTAAAGAAGCAATATTTAACGTCTCTCGTAGTTCGTTAACAGGGACAATAGATGCTGGGTAGGAATTCACGTGCGTTAAAAATGTTTACGTTATGTAATTTAAAGTTGATATTTGCTAACTGATACTGTCTAAAATCGAGGTTTATCACTCTCTGTATGCATAGTCAGGAATGACTGTTAGTTTCCGTCAGTCAGTCTGCATGACCTGGGTTTGAATCCAAATGCAGAACGAGACGGTTCGTCGTGTTATTTGAAGTTCATACATATTCTCAACTAACTGATCTTGAATAACTTAGGTTTTTAAAATCATTTTGTGTTAAATAACAAGTACGGTATGTTACTTTGAAGAGGAAATCATGAATACGACGAACTTACTACGAGCATTACCTATCTGACGTAACAATGAGAGTGGTAACATTTCAGGTATGTCATTTGTTGCAATAAATGTGAGTTTACAGGCCTTAAGGACAGTCTTATCTGTGCTAAGGTGTTCCCTGACATTTGTAGTATCGTGGTATTACTTTACATCTTGAGTTATTGCGAGACAGAGAAGAGATTTCTAGTCGTGACTTGTTGGAACCATTTTCAATAGTCAAACAACTGTACCAAGGAGCGATTAGAGGACCTGCTAGACAGCTGCATTATGTGGGTTGTATGTGAATCAGGCGAAATGCAATTCAGGTCGTTCGGTTACTTTTGAGTCTGTCTGTACATTTGAGGGATATCGTGCTAGATTCGGTCCAGTTTACGCATTAGATCGTCAAAATTCCGAGCTGGCTGGAGGACCCTGCCCCACAATTCTCTATACGTTCTCAACTGGAGAGAGATATGGTGACCTTGCTAGCCACTGTAGGGTTTGGAAAGCACGAAGACAAGCAGTAGAAACTCTCGCCGTGTGCATGAGGCATTATCTTGCTGAAATGTAAGCCCAGGATGGCTCGCCGTGATGGGACGTAGAATTTGGTCGACGTACCGCTGTGCTGTAAGGGTGTCGCAGATGACAAAGGAGTCCTGTTACGAAAAGAAGTGGCATCTCAGACCAACACTCCTGGTTGTCGTGCCGTATAGCGGGCGCCAGTCAGGCTGGTATCCCAACTCTGTCCGGAACGTCTCCAAACATGTCTTCGCTGGTCATCGTGGCTCAGTTCGAAGCGGAACTCATCAGTGAAGACAATTTCCTGCAGTCAGTGAGGTTCCAGGAAGAAAACGTGTCTGGAGACGTCCAGGACAGCAGTGGGATACTAACCTGACTGTCGCCCGCCATACGGCCCGACAGTCGGGAGTGATGATTAAGTACGCACGCACATGCTGAGAGTTTCTACTGCTCGTCTTCGTGCTTGACAAACCCCACCTTGGCCAGCAAGGTCACCAGATCTCTCCCCGACTGAGAACGTTTAGAGCATTATGGGTAGAGCTCTCTAACCATCTCGGAATTTTGACTATTTAACGCGCCAATTGGACAGAATTTAGCACGATATCACTTAGGAGGACATCCAACAACTCTGTTAATAAGTGTTAAGCGGAACAACTGCTTGTATGAGGGCCAGAGGTGGACTAATGCAATATTGACTTGTTTAGTTTGCGAAGTTCTTTCTCTTGAATATATCATCCATTATTTATAAAACTGTAATCATTTGCTCGTTTGTACATGCACATCACAGTTATAAATTTCTGTCCGATTCCGATAGTTCCTTGGTGAAGCGTCGTTCTTTTTTGTCTCGTAGTGTACATTCGTAGTATCTAAGAAAATATTTGTTACTGAAAACCAGTGACGGCTCAAAACCACACTTTCTCAGTTATCTCGCAAACGGTAATTTACACATGTTTACTGAAAAGTGTTTGCTCATATGATCGTATACTTTCACCCTTGCCAGTGTTTGCTATTCGTTATGATATAAAATTTTAGAAAGCATTCTGTAATTAGAGCAAAGTATCAATCGTTATAAAATGCTAAAAATCAAACAAAAACAGTCTCGATCGCGTTTCCAGATTTTTTTTCGTTAGCAAACGGTTTTGGCCCTTTCCTCAGACAATCTTTAGGCTTTTCCCCTCTGCAATACAGTAATAATACATATTCAGTAGAAGGGGATGAAAATATGGCTAAACAGCGTTTAAAGTATAAGCTACAATAATTAAGAAGTACGGTGTTATATCCATTATTGCTGCTGGTGGCGGTAGACAGAGTGAGATCCGTAGAGGTAAGGAAGTCACTACTGAATAAGGCAGCTTTAGTTGAGATTATATACTATAAGCTCCGCCCATCACCTACAGCGTTACATCATTGACAACCAGTCAAGTGTGAGATATGCTACATTGTTGGAGTAGTCGAAGACAATATTGTCCAAGTTCATAACCAGGATCTTTGGCAGTAGTGTATAATCCATGCAAGTGATCGCTTAAGCGGTTTATTCTGACCACTGGAGGCCATATTGTGGCAGTCGGTCTTCACTGGTACCGTCGAGAAAAGCTGAAGCACGGAGATCGTCTTCCAAGCCACCAGTCATCCGCTGCCTCCTCAGCGTTCCTTCCTCTGCCATTGTATCAGCGGCGGGCATCGCTGCAGTGCAATTATCGACACTGGTAAGCCATTGCTATAGGAACCAAACATAGTTTTCTCTGCTGTAACGACTACATGAAAATGCCCACAGGGGGCAACTGCACACAGTAGCGATTACATCATGCCTGTCATTTCGTTTCTTTTACTTAAATTAATTATGATAGGATTAGACACGTTAATATTATGTATGTAATGTTGTGGATTGGCAAGAGAGTCAACCCACTATGTGAGGAAGCCGAAAGGCACGCGTTTTAGCTCACGCAGGCTGGCGTGAGGTCTGGAACAGGTCAAGGAAATGAGACTAGCAAAAAAGGACGTAGCTGTGGAATACTTAACTTTAATCCATAAATGGTGAACATCGCTCTTGACGGTACATGTTTTACAGCATCAATAGTAACTGGTAATGGCGCCTTGCTAGGTCGTAGCAAATGACGTAGCTGAAGGCTATGCTAACTATCTTCTCGGCAAATGAGAGCGTATTTTGTCAGTGAACCATCGCTAGCAAAGTCGGCTGTACAACTGGGGTGAGTGCTAGGAAGTCTCTCTAGACCTGCCGTGTGGCGGCGCTCGGTCTGCAATCACTGATAGTAGCGACACGCGGGTCCGACGTATACTAACGGACCGCGGCCGATTTAAGGGCTACCACCTAGCAACTGTGGTGTCTGGCGGTGACACCACATGTAATTTTTGTATTTCTTTCTGTATCCATTTTTTTATAAAGTCGACTAACCAATCATTGTAGCGTATCTCACGCATGATTAATTGCCAATGGTTTAATGCTGTAGGCGATGGGCAGAGCTTATAGTATATAATCTCGACTGATGCTGCGTTATTCAGCAGTGACTTCCTTACCTCTACGGATCTCGCTCCGTCTGCCGCCACCAGCAGCAATAATGGACTACTTCTTAATTATTGTAGCTTATACCTTAAACGCTGTTTAGCCATATTTTCATCCCCTTCTACTGAATATGCATTATTACTGTATTGCAGAGGGGAAAAGCCTGAAGATGGTCTGAGTAAAGGGCCGAAACCGTTTGCTAACGAATAAAAATCTGGAAACGCGATCGGGACTGTTTTTATTTGATTTTTAGCTATATGATACACCCTGCGTATGCGCCTATCGATAAATACCAGCGAATACGTTTGTATGAGTGTCAGAGGAGACACAAGCACCAGATCAACTTGTTGTTTGCAGCGATTAAGGAAATAAATCCGCATGCACGACTTGTAGACAACTGAATTATGTTCGATTGTCTACTAAGGGACAAATAGCACAAACGAAACTTCCGCACAGAAGAAATCGCTGACAGTATGATCGAGTACATTGAGTTGGATCCTCGAAGAATTGCAGCCAGTGTTCTTCACGACGAGGGTACTTCTCCCCTTGCACAGCTAATACTGGTGGGTGTTCTACATTACCGCGAAGATCCGACAGTGAGGTGCATGTGTGCTTTGTATGAAAAACTGATCAGAAGTAGAAAATGCTCCCAGGAAGAAGTCTGACTTCTCAGACAAGAAGATATATTGCTGACCACTAAAATTTCAATATCAACAAGGATAAGAAATCAGGAAATTTATTTATTCTGTATATATGATATAGATAAAAGACTACATGATTAAATATGTAAGTGATTTTGGGCTATGCAGAGTGCAAAATTTAATGCACAGAGCTGTCACCATGACAGCAACAATAGATCCACCCCAGGTAGGGCTTGGATAACAGATACAGGTACATTATTCCACTCTGATTAAAATATATGGTTGGATTCACCAATTTCAATTGCCGGTCTTTCCGCAGCCCATGACCAAATGTTTCCAGTTGTGGGAGATCTGGAGGACTTGCATGTTCAGCGCAACAGTCGAAAGCCCCCGTTTCGAGGTATTTCTTGACGACACAGGTCTTGCATTATCTGATTTAAATACGATCTCACAGAAACCTCGAAAACAGGGCCAAGCCACCAACTTTAACACATCAGACATGTAATGAGTACTGTCTAAATTATCAGCTATTCGAATCAGATACGATCATATTTGGCGCAGTGGTTAGCGCACTCGACTCGCATTCGGGAGGACGACGGTTCAAACCCGAGTTCGGCCATGCAGATTCTGGTTTTCCGTTATTTCCATAAATCGCTCGAGGCAAATGCCGGGATGGTTCCTTCCAAAAGTCACGACCGATTTCGTTCCCCCTCCTGGACACTATCCGAGCTTGTGCTCCATCTCTAATAACCTCGATGTCGACGGGACGTGTTGAGCACCCGATGACATCCTGTACTATCACAACAGGTGCTGGTCACGACGATGATGACTGACATCTCCTGATATGCTCTACATGAGGATACGTCGATCATAATGATATACACGGAACCATGAGTCGTCTGTTAACACAACGTGGTATCATTGTGGTGTCCAGTAGTGTTCGCGGGGACACCACGATCGGCACTCCTCTCTCTACTGCTGCGTGATGGGAAGCCAAAACAATGGTCGCGTGGTGCTCCATACATCATCGCACTATCCGTTTGGATACCTGTCTTGTTGCGTATAAGCCCATTATCTGACTCATGATACATGAAGTGACTGTAAGATTCTGGGCGGCAGAGCGAACTGTATATTTATCCTACTGAGCACTAGTTTCGTGGTATCACTGAGATCCTTCATAGCATTGAGTGTGGCTCTCATGAACCCATCGATTCCATATTCACATGATAGTCGTGCAGTCCTGACCAGCGCTAGCAGCAATATCACAACAATAAATGGCAGTCTGATAGGCCACAATCCTGCCGTTTTTAAATTACAATATGTGCTGGCAGAGGTTTCTCCTTCTTAATCTAGGTATAACATGATCTTCTCCTAAATAACTGTGAGAAACCTGCTGCATAATCTTTCTGTATGTGCACAATGATGATGGCAGTATTAGTAGTGTAGCTGTGCAGGTTCTTGTGCAGTCTGCATTGTTGCCAGATTTCTGCCCCCCCCCCCCCTCCCCTATGATGTCATGTGTAGTTGCTAGATTTTTCGTATCCCCTTCCGACCACTTCCCTCAGATAGATTAATTTCTTTTTTAGCATGTGGAACATCTCGGTGACACTTCCACAGCTGTGGTAATGATTCTGAAGAAAATGTCTGCACCAGTTGCTCTTTTACTTTTATTTAAAACTGTGACCAGTTTCTGCCTGCACGGCCATTATACAGTGGTTTCTACATAGTATCAAACACCAAAGTACAAACAAATTAGTCAGGTGGTACCAATGAGCATCACCACCAACAATTCAAATACATAAATTTTCGAGGCGATTCAACCACACACTTCTTAAAAACAATAATCGTACGTAGTCTGAACTTACATATTATTAAAATAGATATGTTATGTAAATTAAATAATACTGAAAGAGAACTTGTCAGCAAATATCATAAAGATACCATAATAACGTAAATATTGTAAGAAGCTGGTTATAACCTAGAAAATAGTCATATGGCTCTTGAACGTCTGTGGCAGGATGTCTACTGAGGCATTCCAAGTGTAGCACTTAAGTAGGGGATAGTCAAGTTCCAAGTAGGGCTTGTGGGAGCATGTAGGTAAGCAGACAAAGATAAGCCATGAAATAAAAATTGATAACTCCTTCAAAAGTTAAATAAAGTAGACAATAAATAGTAATTAAATGAACGACAGGGATGAACAATAAAATATGTGTTAAAAGTATTATTGCAAAACGCGAAAGTACAGCAGATGATGCTCAGAGACCCTATGATGAACGAAAAGTCGATTTGGGAACCAACGATAGTAAATGAACAGAAGCAACCAAGAATATCTCTGCATAAAAACATGATGTTAATATGATGTGAGGCTGTTAGGAACTGAGCGTGGTCTGCTGTTGACAATAAATGGGCCTGCTGTACCATGTAAAGAAATGTAACACCGTTAAAATTAATTAAATATAATAAATCATACACATCTTGAAAGGTATACAAAGAAACAATGTGTTTCAGGTTTGCTTGTAAGTTATGAACATCACTCTTATTGTGGAGCACATGACTGCAGATTTCAATTTAGTCAAAAATGTCCATATGGGTACCTTTCACCATTTTATGGAATACTGTTAGGTTTTGGCAATGACGCTGCGTCGTTTTGAAATTAAGTGACAAGCAAAGGCAGATATGCATTCTTCCTTCCTACTTATGTGAGGTCTTTGAATATAGTTGTAAGGTTTTGCAGCAGATTTTACAAATACCTGAAGCTGTAAATTCGTTGGTTTTAGATTTGATGCTGTGAGCAAGGAGCTGACCTGGCGCGTTATCAGGTTCGAAGGTAATTCTAACATTAAATCTGAGAAACAATGCAGTGAGTTTCTAAGAGACGATCCGATAAAAGGAAACAAGGTGAATTCCATATTTTCGGTCATATTGTCACTAGCTACGCTGCCTCTGTTTTGAAGAATCTCAAGTTCAAAATTTTCAAGTGTCGTCTCGAAAAGTGACTTTTTTCAAACTGAACCACAGTACTTACGTCATGTAGCAGACAGTCAGGGTGTGCACCCCCTCCAATCTCATTTGCTTGCAATCCGTGACCTGCCTGTTCCTCGCAATGTGTCTGAACTGCAGTCAGTAATAGGCATGATGACGTACTACATTCGGTTCATACCGAATGCCACTCATATCGTTGCTCCTTTGCATCGCTTGCGTCACAAAAATGTGCCTTTTGTGTGGACTAAAGACTGTCAAGACGCATTTCAGAAGCTTAAAAATGCTTTGCTTAGTGACGGATGTTTAGTGCATTCTGACCCTGCCAAACCAGTAGTTCTGCAAGTCGACGCTTCTTCCTACAGAATCGGCGCTGTGCTTTCACACGGAGTTGGCGCACAAGACAGATCTACAGATTTTGCCTCAAAGTTGTTAACTCAAGCTCAATGCAATTACTCTGAAGTAGAAAAAGAAGCTCTCGCCATTGTGTATGGCGTGACAAAATTCCATCACTATTTGTATGGTCGCAAGTTCTATTTAGTGAGAGATCACAAGACTTGTTTCATCCCTCAAAATTGCAACGATGGACTTTGTTGCTTTCGCAGTATCAGTATGAAATTGTGTACAGACCTACGGGAAAACGTGGTAATGTAGACGCCCTATCTCGCCTTCCGATTGGCCCAACCTCTGATTTTGATGCATCTGCCGCATCTTGTTGCCAAATCGATACGCAGGACTCTGAATTGCTGGAATCTTTTCCCTTGCACCACAGAAAAATTGCACAGGCCTCGGAAGCAGACACAGATCTCAAAGTTTTGTTGCAATATATTCGGACGTCTTCGCCTCGTTCATTGAACATTATCCAGAATTCAGTTGTGCGCAGATATTTTGCATGTCGGCATAGCCTTTCAGTACAACGAGGTGTGATTCTAGTTAAAAATGGCAGTGGACAATCCCGTGTGCTTATTCTCAAGTGTTGCAAAAGAATGTGTTGCGCTTGCTCCATCAACTACATTGGGGAATTGTTTGCACTAAACAGTTAGCGCGACGGCACTGTACTTCGCACGGGATGGACGCCCAATAGAACAGGTCACGTCAGTGCCGCGCATGCGCGGAGAACCAATCCGCTCCGCCTCAGACACTCTCAGCTTGGCTTAAGACTCAATCCCCACGGCAAAGAGTGTACATAGACTTTGAAGGACCATTTTGAAACACTTGTTGGCTCGTAGTGATAGACTCTTTTAGCAAGTTTCCATTTGCGGTGCCTATGAACTCTATCACATCACGTAGCACTATTGAAGCGTTGTCCTCTAGCTTTTGCATAGGTTTGCATCTAGAAGTACTTGTGTCGGACGACGGACCACAGTTCACTTCACCTGACTTTGAACGGTTTTGTGAACGAAACGGAATTCGTCATTTAACAAGTGCTCAGTTTCACCCACAGTCCAATGGAGCAGCAGAACGCTTCGTGGGCATTTTCAAGGAACAGATGGCCAAGCTTCGCACCACCCACACACGAGAACAGGCGATGCAACTCTTTCACGCCTCCTAACGCTCCCACCCACGAGACGGACCAGCCGCCGCCATTGGACGCTGCTACACTTGCTACATCCACCGCAGAATCCAGCGCCGCCAATGGCCGGCAAGTACCGCTTTGCGCTGCGCGATCTCGTTCTTTTCAGTGTTTATGGCAACCGTGGACGATGGGAAAGACGCGTGATCCAGGAACGCATTGGCTCTTTTATGTACTTGATTCCAGGTCCCGATGGTTTGCAGCGACGCCACCAAACCAAATGCGCCCATATCATTTGCCCCGTGATTCTGCTTCTTTTCTTCCCCAGATTCACGGCCTCAAGGGACTCCGCGTCCTCCGCAGCCATCCGCTGGTGCCAGCAGGGCACCCCTGGGGGCGCGGATGGACGCTGTGCCCTCGCCCCCACCATTCCCGCTCGCCGACCCCACGGACCTGGACCTGGACCCGCTATCGCTGTCGTCGTCATCGCCCCAGGACACGCTCTCAGGCATAGACGTGTGCCCTGGCACCTGTTTTCCAGAGGATGTTTCTGTTGCCTCGCAAGCCAGATGGCAGGGTACGGTCGGGAATACGCCATCCTCCACAGTAATGGCTCCCGTCCCATCTCTACGTCCAGCGTCCTGCCTCCCTCCCCGTTGTCGTTCGCAGCCATGCTACACAACTGTGCACCATTTTGGGAAGAGGAATGCGCCGGCGTAAGCTGTCGCGTGCAGCCAACGTCCTTTCGGTCATCAGCATTTTAGATCGTCGCCGCGGACCGGAGGGCCAGTCTGTAGCACTCTGTCGCACCGAGTGAGTTCCAGTTTGTCATTAGTCGCAGTCCAGTCAGAGTCGCAGTCACAGCCTCTAGTTCAGAATCAAGCAGCACAAAGCGACCAGAATAGTGTTCATAGCGGACTTCGTACTTAAACAGCAGTGAGGCTAACGTGGACTATTGCAGTGAGCAACTAGCTTAAGTGAAGTAGATTTCTTATGCTTAGGAATAAAGAACCCATTTAATATGTGCTTGCAGTTTGTGTTACAGAAAGAGGATACCAGCCACCAAACATCATCCTCTCCTTGCTTCCCACGATACAGCTCTACAGAGACAACGAGGCGACATAAATATTACAGTTGCACGACTTTCAATGCGGAATGGTAGTTGGAACTAGACTATGGGACATTGCAGTTCGGAAATCGTTAGAGAATTCAGTATTCTGAGATCCATAGTATCAAGAGTGTGCCGAAAATACCGAATTTCGGGCATTAGTTCTTACCACGAACAGCAGTGACCGTCGGCCTTCACTTAACGGCCGAGAGCGGAGCGTTTGTATAGAGTAGGCAGGGGTAATAGGCAGTCAACACTACGTGAAATAATCACGGAAATCAATGAGGTACGTACGATTAACTTATCCATTAGGACAGTGTGGTAACATTTAGCGTCAATGGACTATAGGAGCAGATGACAGACGCGAAAGCAATTGCTAACACCACGACATCGTCTGCTGCGCCTCTCCGGAGCTCAAGACCATATCGGTTGGACCCTACACGACTTGGACACCATGGCCTGGTAAGGTGACTCCCGAATTCAGTTGGTAAGAGCTGAAGGTGGGGTTCGAATGTGGCGCAGACCCCAAAAAGCCATGGACCCAAGTTGCCAACAAGGTACTGTACAAGCTTGTGGTTGTTCCATAATGATGTGGGCTGTGTTTAGATGCAATAGATTGCGTCCTTCAGATGTTCGCGTACTTGGTGATTATTAGCACCCATTCACGGACGTCATTTTCCCAAACGACGATGGAATTTTTATGGATGACAGTGCCCCATGTCACCAGCTCACAACTGTTCGTGACTGGTTTGATCAACATTCTTGACAATTCGAACGTACGCTTTGGCCATCCAGATCGCCCGACATGAATCCTGTCGAACATTCATGGGACGTAATCGAGAGGGCAGTACATGCAGAAAATCCTGCACCGGCAACACTTCCGCAGTTATGGATGACTGTAGAGGCGGCATGGCTCAATATTTTTGCAGGGGACTTCCAACAACTTGTTGAGTCCATGCCATGTCGAGTTGCTGCACTACGCCGGGAAAATGGAGGTCCAAGGTGATATTAGGAAGTATCTCATGACTTCTGTTACCTCAGTGTAATTAAACAAATAAATTTAGTCTTGAAATATTTGGTATAGGTAAATTATCACTCTCCAAACAATGATTAAGGAATGCATCTTGCAACTAAATTAAACAATGATCTAAATGAACTCAGTTTATTTTTCTCAAGTAATCAAATCTCATAGCGAATGAATTTAGCAATAATTGAAATCAATAAACTAATTCCTTGGAAAACTGTGATGGAGGATCTGCAATGGTAATTCGAAGATAACACATATTTGATAAAAAAATGGTTCAAATGGCTCTGAGCACTATGGGACTTAACATCTGAGGTCATCAGTCCCCTACATCTTAGAACTACTTCAACCTAACTAACCTAAAGACATCACACACATCCATGCCCGAGGCAGGATTCGAACCTGCGACCGTAGCGGTCGCGCGGTTCCATGAATGAAGCGCCTAGAACACATATTTGAACAAAACATTTACAACCACAGAGGTTGTACAATAACTGTCATAGGTTAGTACATAGTGATTGGAAATACCACGTAAGGATATACGTGTGCAGAGTTGAAAGCATGTGCAAATACGTCGTCGAAATGAAGACTAGGATTACTGAACATCATTAGGTAAACTTTGCTTTTCCCTGTGATTCGTTTAAATGTTGCGGCTTTGTCTCACCATACTAAGAATCTGCAAGTGGTGGCTGTGGTGGCCAACAACTCTCTAACTACATCTACAGTCAACTTTAAGGGGATGAGGGGCTCTCGTCCTGAACGTGCAGAAATTTTGAAGCAGCCTGGACGTGGAGAAGATAAATTCTGGAAGTGAAGTGAATATCTGCAGAATGTTTCTGGCAAGGAAAACCTCGAATGCTGTGTTTATTTCAAAGGGCTCTAATCACTATGGGACTTAACATCTGAGGTCATCAGACCTCTAGACTTAGAACTACTTAAACAAAACTAACCCACGGACATCACACACATCCATGCCCGAGGCAAGATTCGAACCTGCGACTGTAGCAGCAGCGCGGTTCCAGACTGAAGGGCCTAGAACCGCTCGGCCACGGTGGCCGGCTATGATTTTTTTTTTTTCGTAATTTTGATCAGTAGGATACCGATTCTTGTGAGTGCCGATCGGTAAAATGTTGTCTTACAAGATGCTGACCTTCTTTCCTTACTCAGATTTCAGGTAGTTAACGATTTTAAAAAACCTTGTTAGTCGTGGGCCTCCAAAATGTGTACGATTAGCTCCCTCTGTCTGCCTTCCTTCATGCACTGTCTAGTACGTTTCGATCTCTGTAAGCATAGTCCCTCTCTGTTCTCACACTCCTAGAGTATTTATATGAGCTAATGAGATCTGTATTTAACTTTCTTTGAACATTCATTCAGTTTGGCGCCACCCGGTCAGGTGTCGGCACCTCACGCACTACAAAAGCATCCCAACTTTCGGTTCCTGTTCTAGTCTCTATGATGTTAACTTGACAGCCCGTGCTCTTCAGCGGCGTTTGATTTCCCGGTGTTCTCTCCTACAAAAGCAGTTCTTCCGGGGCTCTGGCCATTATATGGCATCCATCCCACGCACACAGCTTGTTAAAAGCAAACACTGTTGTCCTGTACATTCCTGAGACGAACTCTGCATTGTCTGATGGCAGACACATGGCCCCAGTTGTACCGATGTGAATTTTTTCTTTCTCACACTCATCAAACCACGGCTCCGGCCGATTTCACGTGCCTCATGTATCCCTTCACACAAGGAGGCAAGTGCCTGTTCTGCGTATAGTCCTGGGGCGGACTCCTAGGGATTTTATGTCCTACACCGCGTCCATCGCTCTTGTCAGCGTTCAACTTGCTTTTGCAGTGGCTTCTCATTTAGTTACGCATGCAGCCTAACATACGGAATCAAAATCTAATTAGGGAATGGTTCAATCCAGTATGTCAAAAATTGCCCTGAATTTTTTATACAGGAAGAACACACCGAAAACACTCTATGTAAAAATTTTATCTTTTAATACAAACTATAAGTATTTTTTTAAATGCTGAAAATCGCCAAATTCATAGCCTGCCGGGTGGCTGGAGAAATGTGCACCCATACTGTAGATGCAGCAGACAGCACACGTGCAACACGGCAGATGCATATCCTTGGCTGACGGCAAATTGGTAAACAAACCTCCGCACAATGTGATCGTTATTTGTGAAATGAATTTCAATTCCCGTTGATATTTTCTTTGGCACAATTGTTGACAGTTACTATTCGCTCAGATGTGCAACATCTTTCAAATGGTTCAAATGGCTCTGAGCACTATGGGACTCAACTTCTGAGGTCATTAGTCCCCTAGAACTTAGAACTAGTTAAACCTAAGGACATCACAAACATCCATGCCCGAGGCAGGATTCGAACCTGCGACCGTAGCGGTCCTGCGGTTCCAGACTGCAGCGCCTTTAACCGCACGGCCACTTCGGCCGGCCTTTCAAAATGTTCAAATGTGTGTGATATCTTATGGGACTTAACTGCTAAGGTCATCGTTCCCTAAGCTTACACACTACGTAACCTAAATTATCCTAAAGACAAACACACACACACACACCCATGCCCGAGGAAGGACTCGAACCTCCGCCGGGACCAGACGCACAGTCCATGACTGCAGCGCCTTAGATGCAACATCTTTAATATTCATAATAATTAGCAGTTGCCCTGGTGACATCGCTATATGTTAACAATGGACATAAAACTGAATTAATTTTCTTTGTGTTTTCTTCGTATGTACTTGCTAATGGCATCTGTCTTTGTGCAGGTTCCAAAGTTCCACAGTAATGTGGAATCCAATTAATGTTTTTAACCTAGCAGATACGAAATACGAAGACCATAGTATGCAATACAAATCATCTAATCCTGCTGAAGACCTACATACGTATTATTTATTAGTTAATTTCTTAGACATTCATTCGAATGATGTAAACATTTCCTTAGAAATTGTGGAAGCGGTAGAAGATACGGGAAATAACTCTGACGATTCCGTGAATGATGAACAATGATTTTTGTGCAAATTAAAATCCAGAACAAAAATACATTACCTTCCTAGCCCAAAGAAAACATAGCAGTTATAGCTTACAGTGGCAAAAAAGAGGCTATAAATTTTTGGTTAAGCGAAGGAGGGTTAAAGCCCTTAAAGTTAATTAGTGAGGAATGCCTGTTTCTTTTCTAAAATCTGAACGTGAATTGTAAAAAACTGGAAGAAAGATTTACACGAACCACATGCCAAAATTAAACTCGCAAAAGTGTGAAAGAAAAGCTAAAAATTTAGAACTGCTTGTGACAGTCAATGCACGGTTACCGAGGGAGATCTGGGCCCCCTGCATTGCAAGTAAGATGAACATTACTAATTTACAGACTTCTTTAACCTAGTTAAACAGATTCAGGAAACTAAACGAATAAGAAAGTAGCAAAGTTACAAAGTTTACGTCAAGTGAAAATGTGGAGAAGATGTAATTAATAGGTAATACAATAGAGAAATACGTTGGTTACGTGAAGATTAAGCATCTTGTTATCCCCTAAAATGGTGTATATAAAGACAATCAGTCAGGTTTCGTGACAAAACTGTGTACAAACTGCACTTCATCATACCTATCGAAAAAAGACAGAGTCGCTTTTCAGTCGATGAAGTCTATGACACGTATGTATGCAACGATTCCAGTGATAGCCGGCCAGATTGGCCGAGTGGTTCTAGGTGCTTCAGTCTGGAACCGCGCGACCGCTGCTGTCGCAAGTTCGAATCCTGACTCAGGCCTGGATGTGTGTGATGTCCTTAGGTTAGTAAGGTTTAAGTAGTTATAAATTCTAGGGGACTGATGACCTCAGATGTTAAGTCTCATAGTGCTTAGAGCAATTTTTTAATTCCAGTGATAGGTATCAGTGGATTACTGTTTCTGCAGCTTTAATTCTGTCTTAAGGACCCTCAAGGAAACTAGCACCAAAAGGTGGGAAAAAAAACATTTGAGTTGCAAAAATCTTGTAACCGAAGTAGAAAAATCTGGAAAAATGGGAGAGAATAAGTTCCAATATTACCTCGAAAACGAGCTCTTACCTGTTGCTCAAAATAATTCATTGTTTTTTTGGAGTCTGGACATGACAACACTTCTGGCTTTAGGAGGGCGACGAAAAGACTGTTAGTATAATTCGGATTCCAACCGAAGCTAATAGTGTGATTCAGCCTCACGATAAAGAAATTTTTCGACGGTAAAGGAATTTTTGAAAAAATTGTCGGGCAGTATAATTGCCAATAGTTTTTTTGTTATTCGTCCGCCCCGATAGCTGAATGGTCAGCGCGGACGGCTATCACGCCAAGGGGCCCGGGTTCGATTCACGGCTGGGTTGGAGATTTTCTCCGCTCAGGGACTGGGTGTTGTGTTGTCCCCAGTATCGTTTCATCATCATCATCATCAATGGAAGGCAACGGGAAACCACCACTGGAATCGCTTCCCTAGACGCTTATGCGCTGGACGTCTCTGACGAGGCTTCCCCCATGACAAGACCTGCCGTAAAGCAGAATACGAAGTTTCGTTTTCTTTTTTTCAAGTTTATCAGCGGAACAGTATTGTTAAACTTAAGAAACATGTGCGTTGTCCGTTTGCATCACCATATTTTACAAATTTGATCAAGTACCCCTCGTTCCCAGCACAATACGCAAACAACGGCAACGATAATTTCTTATTCCTTCCCAATTTTGTCTAAATAAATCTAATAATTACAGTGAAATGCCTGAATGCGTTAATTTTTAGGGTTCTGCGCCTCAGTACGTAAAAACAGGACTCTCATAGTATCGTTTTGCTGTCGGTTCGACTGTCTGTCTACCTCTCTGTCCGTCTATTTGTCTGACTGTTAAGAAACCTTTTCCTCTGGAACCAGACGGTATGTCATGTTCAAATTCATACCAAATACTAAGGTCAATGGTCCCTTGGCGGTGTAAAAGTCTTAAGCTTCTATGCCAATGTAATCAAAAGATACGGACATTTATGTCACATATATTGATACTCGAAACTCACTTATCAAAACCTATATGGAACTTCATCTTGACCTAGAATCACGAAATTTTGCCAGGAGCAAGGTTCCCGAGTAGAACCAAACGAAAAAATCAGAAATTGTTAAGCTGTAATTACGTCACGTATTTTCTTACTTCTTCAATCCTTTGTTATCTGACTTCAAGCTTGAAATTAAACATTCTCGAAAGTCTTGGAATCACTGGGACCGATATGTTGCCAGTATCAATGTCGATAACAGGCGAAAATCTTCGATATCCTCGATTCCCGGAATGCACAAACTGTCTATATATGTAAATAAGTATTTACTGTGCCCTCAGTGCGCGTGTCCTATTCGCACCCGTCCATTTTTTGTTTTACCAGGTGTGCCCGGTGAAAGGAAAATATTTGTGTTCGTAATCCATTAGACGCTTTGTATTTTTGTGGTCATCATCATCATCATCATCATCGTCATCATCATTATTTATGACTGATTATGCCTTTCAGCGTTCAGTCTGGAGCATAGCCCCCTTATAAAATTCCTCCATGATCCCCTATTCAGTGCTAACATTGGTGCCTCTTCTGATGTTAAACCTATTACTTCAAAATCATTCTTAACCGAATCCAGGTATCTTCTCCTTGGTCTGCCCCGACTCCTCCTATCCTCTACTGCTGAACCCATGAGTCTCTTGGGTAACCTTGCTTCTCCCATGCGTGTAACATGACCCCACCATCTAAGCCTGTTCGCCCTGACTGCTACATCTATAGAGTTCATCCCCAGTTTTTCTTTGATTTTCTCATTGTGGACACCCTCCTGCCATTGTTCCCATCTACTAGTACCTGCAATCATCCTAGCTACTTTCATATCCGTAACCTCAGCCTTGTTGACAAGGTAACCTGAATCCACCCAGCTTTCGCTCCCATACAACAAAGTTGGTCGAAAGATTGAACGGTGCACAGATAACTTAGTCTTGGTACTGACTTCCTTCTTGCAGAAGAGAGTATATCGTAGCTGAGCGCTCACTGCATTAGCTTTGCTACACCTCGCTTCCAGTTCTTTCACTATGTTGCCATCCGGTGAGAATATGCAGCCTAAGTACTTGAAACCGTCCACCTGTTCTAACTTTGTTCCTCCTATTTGGCACTCAATCCGTTTATATTTCTTTCCCACTGACATTACTTTCGTTTTGGAGATGCTAATCTTCATACCATAGTCCTTACATTTCTGATCTAGCTCTGAAATATTACTTTGCAAACTTTCAACCGAATCTGCCATCACAACTAAGTCATCCGCATATGCAAGACTGCTTATTTTGTGTTCACATATCTTAATCTCACCCAGCCAGTCTATTGTTTTCAACATATGATCCATAAATAATATGAACAACAGTGGAGACAGGTTGCAGCCTTGTCTTACCCCAGAAACTACTCTGAATCATGAACTCAATTTACCGTCAACTCTAACTGCTGCCTGACTATCCATGTAAAGCCCTTTAATTGCTTGCAAAAGTTTGCCTCCTATTCCATAATCTCGTAGAACAGACAATAACTTCCTCCTAGGAACCCGGTCATATGCCTTTTCTAGATCTATAAAGCATAGATACAATTCTCTGTTCCACTCATAACACTTCTCCATTATTTGCCGTAAGCTAAAGATCTGGTCCTGACAATCTCTAAGAGGCCTAAACCCACACTGATTTTCATCCAATTGGTCCTCAACTAATACTCCCACTTTCCTTTCAACAATACCTGAGAAGATTTTACCCATAACGCTGATTAAAGAGATACCTCTGTAGTTGTTACAATCTTTTCTGTTTCCATGTTTAATGATTGGTGTGATTACTGCTTTTGTCCAGTCTGATGGAACCTGTCCCGACTCCCAGGCCATTTCAATTATCCTGTGTAGCCATTTAAGACCTGACATTCCACTGTATTTGATGAGTTCCGACTTAATTTCATCCACCCCAGCTGCTTTATTGCACTGCAATCTATTGACCATTTTCTCCACTTCCTCAAATGTGATGCTATTTCTATCGTCATTCCTATCCCATTCTACCTCGAAATCTGAAACATTACTGATCGTATTTTCACCTACATTGAGCAACTCTTCAAAATATTCCCTCCATCTGCCCAAGGCATCCACAGGATTAACCAGCAGTTTTCCTGACCTGTCCAAAATACCCGTCATTTCCTTCTTACCTCCCTTTCGAAGACTGCTAATTACACTCCAGAATGGTTTTCCAGCAGCTTGACCCATAGTCTCCAACCTGTTTCCAAAGTCTTCCCAAGATTTCTTCTTGGATGCTGCAACTATCTGTTTGGCTTTGTTTCTTTCTTCAACATAACTTTCTCTGTCTACCTGAGTTCTAGTATGTAGCCATTTTTGATACGCCTTCTTTTTCCTTTTACAGGCTGCCTTGACTGTGTCATTCCACCAAGCTGTTTGCTTCATCCTACTTTTACACACTACTGTTCCAAGACATTCTTTAGCCACTTCTAGTACTGTGTCCCTGTACCTTGTCCATTCCTTTTCCAATGACTGTAATTGACTACATTCAACTAACTGGTACCTTTCTGAGATCGCTGTTATGTACTTGTGCCTGATTTCCTTATCCTGAAGTTTCTCCACTCTTATCCTCCTACATATGGACCTGACCTCCTGCACTTTCGGCCTCACAATCCCCATTTCACTGCACATTAAATAATGATCAGTGTCATCAAAGAATCCCTTGAATACACGTGTGTCCCTCACAGCCTTCCGGAATTCCTGATCTGTTATTATATAGCCAATGACAGATCTGGTTCCCCTGCCTTCCCAAATATACCGGTGGATGTTCTTATGTTTAAAAAAGGAGTTTGTGATTACTAAGCCCATACTGGCACAGAAATCCAAGAGTTGTTTCCCGTTCCTGTTGGCCTCCATATCCTCTCCAAATGTACCTATAACCTTTTCATACCCTTCTGTTCGATTTCCAATCCAGGCGTTAAAATCACCCATGAGCAGAACACTGTCCTTGTCCTTTACTCTAACAACTACATCACTGAGTGCCTCATAAAAACTATCCATCTTATCTTGATCTGTCACTTCACAATGCGAATATACTGACACAATCCTAATTTTCTTGCTAGACACTGTCAAATCTATCCACATCAGTCGTTCGTTTACATACGTTATTGCAACTACGCTGGGTTCCATTTCTTTCCTGATGTAAAGCCCTACACCCCATTGTGCTATTCCTGCTTTGACTCCTGACAGGTAGACCTTGTATTCTCCCACTTCCTCTTCTTTCTCACCCCTTACCCGAATGTCACTAACAGCTAAAACGTCCAGCCCCATCTTACTTGCAGCCTCTGCCAGCTCTACCTTCTTCCCAGAGTAGCCCCCATTGATATTAATAGCTCCCCATCTCATTACCATTTGTTTGCCAAGTCGTATCTTAGGAGCTCCTGGTTTGTCAGTTAGAGGCGGGACTCCGTCACCTCCAAAGGTCCGAGGCATTTTGCTCTTGTTGTTGCCAGCATCATATTTAAAGTACCAGGGAAGCAGGTTGCTAGCCTTACTTGCCCCGAGTCCCATTGGTAGTCTTTGCCGTATGGGCACAAAGGTGACCACGACCCAGAATATGTCCGAGATGCCCAGCCTTATTCCAAAGTAACTGGTATCCCGACTGTCAGGACCACTCACTCGGCCACTCATACGTTGCCCGTGGTTCATGAACTAGGACATGACTACAGGAACCCACACCATGAACCACGCATTTTTGTGGTGGCTACAGGAAATAAACAAGGAACTGTATCACTGTTAGTGAAACATACATTATTCAAAAATCATCATAACTGTGCTACAGCGGTTGTAATAAAATATTTAATTCACAAAATTAAAGTCCTAATTGATGGAAGTCTTCTGTAATGTAACACCAGACATTACCTTGATTTTCTTTCCTCTACGAATCGCTTCTGTAACAATTACATCTGCAACAGTTCAATTGTCAAAGGGTACTGCAAGCTACCCAAGACATTAATGACATGTGGAATTTTTAGAATGGTTTAAGTACTTAAAATTTATATGTGTGCTCTTCGAACTTTGCGCTATGCAGCACCACGTTTTCTTGTCACGGCTGTGTCTCGTTATTCGCTGATGGGCCCGCTACTCAGGCCTGTACAAAGCACTGTTATGTGTCCGTTTGTGCGGCGAAACCGAGTAATTTTGACATTTAAAAAATATTTTCAGTGCGTTTTAGCAGCTAAAATTTTGAAAATGCACTTCTTTCGGCGTGTTCTTCCTGTGTGAAAAATTTCATGGAAGGTGTGAAGCATTGGACCGTTCCCCTGTAAGTAGTTATGTATTGGTAGCCACTACTAGTAATTCATATTTCATTAGGCGGTGGAGATTAGGTAATTTCTATTTAATTTGACTATCTCTTACGGCTTATACACAAGTTATGGCACAGGACGATTAAAACAGACACTCCACATGACACACACTGCCGGTTCGGCTACCTAACACGAAGTGGGAGGATAGTAGTTTCGGCACCCAACGCTAGTACACTGTTTGTGATAGTGCTACAGCCACAGCCCGTTTGATCCGAGTTCAAATGCAAGCAGCACACTTATGCTTTAACTCATATTGAAGAATGGCGGGAATTCAAAACGACGTACAGTCCACACAAATATCCTGCAGGGAAATTCGAAAAATCACAGATGAACATTTGTCCCTATGAAGTAAGACTTGTGCAGTGGCTCAGGATCCATAAAGAATAGGTTCACATATTATGTTTGTAAAATTCACAACAAAAAAGTATGTGTAGGAGGGGTGGCAGCTATGATGTAACCAATGGACATAGCCTGCAGTACCATTACTGCTGTGAACGCATCGTTCTTATATGCAGCAGCAACGCATCAAGCACATTTCAGCATGAAACATGCTTATAATTATTTCCAAGCGGACTTATAACCCTAAAAAATTGCAAATATACTCGTATATATGATGTGAAAGGAACGACATTTTTACAAGAGTAGAGACCGGTAATCTATGTACAGAGAACGTTTCATGACGACAAAACGTTCGTAAATATGTTAACGTAGGCCTACAGCCGCGCACTCCGCACCCCAGCACAGGTCAACGTTCTGCATGACACAAGCTTTTGATAGGTTTCTGAACATATATGGCGTCACATGTGTACGGAAATAGCATCCAATTACAATTTAGTAATCGTGATTTTCAATATGAGTTGAGAAACCGTCCGCTGGCGGCAGTGAACACATAATTTGAGCGATATGATGATTTAACACGATCCTACAGTTTTTAGATCCATATTTAAACCCTCCTACAACCAGTACTTTTTTGTAGCACTGAGGCCATAAAAATCTCAAGTAATTTACACGGGATATGTTGGCAGTATTTTAATGAGCTAACATTCACTGATGAGCCAAAACATTATGACCACCTGCTGGCATTAAATGTCTACGCACAGGTCATGAAATTCGCATAAATAACGGGTCGCTGATTTAGGTACGCGGCGATGGCGCCAGATAGCGACCCAGACGGATTCCTTTGGATTTGCATCAGGCGAAATTGGTCGCCGAGACATTAACATGAGTTCACTATAATGTTTCCCAAACCACTGTAGCACGGTTCTGGCTCCGAGACACGGACAATTATACTGCTGAAAGATGACATCACCGTCGGGGAAGACATCGAGTGTGAAGGGATGCAGGTGGTTCGCAGCCGTCGGCGTGTCTTCGATTACTACCACGGATTCCATACACGCGCAGGAGAATGTCTCCCATAGCATAATACTGCTCCCACCAGACTGCGTTTATGGCGCGCTGAACGTTTCGAGCCGCCGTTCACCTCGATAACGGCGTTTCTGAAGACGAGCAGCGACCTAGTGTAGCAAAAATGTGATTCACCCGAAGAGCCGACACGTTTCCATTGATCGACGGTCGAATTCCGATGGGTCAACATGTGAACACGTAGAGGTGGTTTGCTGCGGTGCTCCATGCTCAACAATGAACAATGAACGGTGATGAACGGTGAGCTCTGAAACATTTGTGCGTGCGCCAGCATTGCGCTCTTTCGGCAGAGATGCCACAGATCACCATCTATCCTGCTTTACAGAACAGACAAGCCTCCGAAAGCCACGTTCTGTGAAGAGTCGTGGACGTACAACTGTTTACCTTTTTCCGTGGATGCTCACGGCAGTAGCACGTGAACTTCCGACCAGCCACTCCGTTCTCGAGATACTCGTTCACAAGCGCTGCTCAATAATAATCTGCCCTTTTCCAAAGTCGCTTCTTTCAATGGATTTCACCATTTTCAGCCCATATCTTCGCTAGCGTGATCCCCCGTCCGTGTCTGCTCCACATACGTACTTTTGTTACCGCGTCACGTGCCTGCAGCGCTACCAGGTGGCATCCAACGTAGCAGTGGTCAGTGGTCATAATGTTTTGGGTGATCAGCGTAATTAAAGACATTATAGCTGTTCCATGTTAAGGTCACTCTATTTCCATAAATGTTACTTTCAAGAAACAAAAAGATATTTACGTCATAATGATCTCAGTGGTGCTCATTGCAAAATACCATGAATTAATTTTGTTGTGTTGTACATATAAAACTGAACAAAATATTATTAGACATAATTGAATCAGAGAGAGAAAATCATATATTTTGAAAGTAATAGTTTTGAAAACGAAGGATGCTGATGCTGAGTAAGTGTTTAAGGAGACCAAACAGGCGGGATCATTATTCTGTTTGACTTCGCACACAACAGTAAAGAGAGGTGGGCGACAGAGTGGCGCAGAAACAGTCGTCGTAGAAAATCTGGACAGGAGCAGGAATGATTAGCTAACAAGTTAACACAGTACACAAAATATTTACCTAACTTGTATATATCCAAGCAAACGAAGACTCTTTACAAAAAATGCAGCGAGCAAGTGCAAGTGGGTTGAGTTGCTGCCACCGGCCATCATCTATCGCGGCTTCCGAGGGCAGTCATAATCCAGGCGTGGCTCAGTGGGCGCGCACCTATTGGGTCTGCCAGATCCCGTGCGACGGCTGTCAGTGTCAGGTGGAAACTTGCAATTCCGTTATCAACTTCGTGACCCCCACAGGGTGCTATCCATATGTGATACCACATTCATCACTCTCCTATTCACGGCCCCCAGAACAGAAACAGTGGACTCAATTTGTCTGTGTATGGAGTAAATTCTGTGTGCAAGTGTGAAAGAGTGTTCTAAATGTTTTCATAGTGTGTATCTGAGGCGGAAAATGCTATGCAGGGCTAGTATTCACTCAGTCAGATGTGGGTAGACACCTAAAAAGCACACCCAGACTGGCCAGCACCCTCACCCCTCGTCGTTAATCCACCAGGCAGATTCCGTCCACGGTCAGCATATCTCCCTGTCCTGGAAGAGGTCACTTTAACATGTGCGGCTACCCAGGTTGGTAAAACCAAGGAAGCTACATATTTCCAACGTGGTTATGGGGTCCAGTGGTACTAGGAAGGGTGCAACAAAGGGTGAGGCAAGAAAATCTAATAACAGGTACAAAAATAATTGAGAAATAATATTTTCATAGTGGTAGGTGTTACAGCTTTTAAACGTAACAGCCATCATTCTATTTTTATAAATGGTACATTCAAGAAATAAACAAATAATATATATTGGGATCATGTTGACCCCCATGGTACACAGTACAGTAACCAAGGAATACATTTTAATGTATTTATACAGTTGACTTGTATATTTTGAAAATAATAGTTTTGAAAACAGTGAGAATATATGTTTCCATTGGGCCCATGAGATCATATTGATCTTAGTAGTATTGGGAGGGTTAAACTAAAATCAGGCAAATAGAACTGCACAGACCCGTTGGAGAGCCGCACCTAAGTGCTGTACAGGTACCAGACGTTTTCCTCACATCACAGACAAAGCTACTTGACAGATAACATTTAATGTACGAAGTATACACCCGTTCTCCCATCGCTAAAGTATCGTTACCTTATCGCTAAGGCAATCGATCAGAGAACTTTTTCGTTTGTATTGAAATCCAAAAATATATGAGATTTACTACCAGTTATTGAAAATGGGAATGATTGCTTAATAGCGTGTCGGTAAACGCTACAGTGCCGAATCTGTGCTACACAAGACGAGAATGTTGCTGATGGCACGGATACATTTCAAACTTGACACCGAACATACAGGGTGACAATTACTGAACTATATGAAATAGCATCGCGGGGTGGCCGCGTGGTTTTAGGCGCCATGTCACGGACTACGCGGCCCCTCCCGCCGGTTCGAGTCCTTCCTCGTGCATGGGTGTGTGTGTTGTTCTTAGCATAAGTTAGTTTAAGTAGTGGGTATGTCTAGGGACCGATGACATCAGAAGTCTCGTCTCTTAGGAATTCACGACATTTGAACATAGTTTATATGAAATAAAATCTTCATAATTTCTGAACGCTTTGCGTTATGACATTCAAACTGCACGGTTGGCCGCGGCACATGGTGGAAATTAGTGTGCGTATTAGTATTTGTTTAGTGACGAAGCCCACTTTCATTTGGATGGCTTCGTCAATAAGCAAAATTGGCGCATTTGGGGTACTGAGAATCCCCATTTCTCTATCGAGAAGTCTCGTCACCCTCAACGGGTGACTATATGGTGTGCAATTTCCAGTCACGGAATAATCGGTGTGATGTTCATTGATGGCACGGTGACTACCTAATGGTTACGTGAAGGTTTTGGAAGATGTTTTAATCCTCACTATCCGAAGTGAAACTGCTTTCGACAAAATGTAGTTCATGTAAGACGAAGCTCGACCCCATCGAAGCAGGAGAGTGTTTGATGTCCAGGAGGAGTAGTTTGGGGACCGCATTCGGGCTGTGGGGTGCCATTGGCATGGGCCTCGATTGGCCACCATATTCTCAGGATCTGAACATAAAAATGGCTCTGAGCACTATGGGACTTAACATCTATGGTCATCAGTCCCCTAGAACTTAGAACTACTTAAACCTAACTAACCTAAGGACAGCACACAACACCCAGCCATCACGAGGCAGAGAAAATCCCTGACCCCGCCGGGAATCGAACCCGGGAACTCGGGCGTGGGAAGCGAGAACGCTACCGCACGACCACGAGATGCGGGCATCTGAACATACACGGCTCCTTTTTGTGGGACTAAATTAAAGACAAGATGTACAGCAATAACCCCAAAACCATTGTTGAGCTAAAAACAGCCATTCAGGAGGTCATCGACAGCATCGATCTTCCGACACTTCAGCACGTCATGTAGAATTTCGCTATTCGTCTGCGCCACATCATTGCCAATGATGGCAGGCATATCGAACATGTCATAACCTAAATCTGAATATTTGTAGTGACGTTTGCATGTTGAAAAGCTATGTGGACACGGAAGTTTGTAGCTAATTTACGTTTTTTCCATATAGTTCAGTATCTGTCACTCTGCAGGATCCATCATGTAATGTATTGTATTTTCCAATATGAATTATTGTACTTTACGAATCAAAGAACGGTTCCTCTGTAAATGTGAAAGGTTTTCGTGATGAAAATCATGTGAAGAGATTTAGGACTTCTATTTGATGACAATGTAGGTTTCTGACGAGCTAACATGGAACACACACATGTAAAACTTTCCAGGACTGTTTGGCGAGCACACAAGATCCTACTCTAAACTCTCTGTTAGGGCATGACCATGTGATAAAACTGCAGTTCGATTTCGCAGTTTATGGCTAGAGAAATGTGTGCATAGTGCTTACAGAAACTCAAACGTCCTCTCACTGACTCAGAATCGCCGCAGTTATAAAACTGAACGACTCGATAAATGTCAAAACTGTCAGCTTGTAAACTTCCTGAAATTCATCTGTACATAACTGCAACATCTTACACATAATAGCACACACTTAACGTAGTGGGTAGCAGAATTGTAATGACTGCATGCATTACACTACCACGGCAGTGGACTATATACAGGGTGTTACAAAAAGGTACGGCCAAACTTTCAGGAATAATTCCTCACACACAAATAAAGAAAAGATGTTATGTGGACATGTGTCCGGAAACGCTTAATTTCCATGTTAGAGCTCATTTTAGTTTCGTCAGTATGTTCTTCCACCTTCGCTCAATGGAGCACGTTATCATGATTTCATACGGGATACTCTACCTGTGCTGCTAGAACATGTGCCTTTACAAGTACGACACAACATGTGGTTCACGCGCGATGGAGCTCCTGCACATTTCACTCGAAGTGTTCGTAGACTTCTCAACAACAGATTCGGTGACTGATGGATTGGTAGAGGCGGACCAATTCCATGGCCTCCACGCTCTCCTGACATCAACCTTCTTGACTTTCATTTATGGGGACATTTGAAAGCTCTTGTCTACGCAACCCCGGTACCAAATGTAGAGACTCTTCGTGCTCGTATTGTGGACGGCTGTGATACAATACGCCACTCTCCAGGGCTGCATCAGCGCATCAGGGATTCCATGTGAAGGAGGGTGGATGCATGTATCCTCGATAACGGAGGACATTTTGAACATTTCCTGTAACAAAGTGTTTGAAGTCACGCTGGTACGTTCTGTTGCTGTGTGTTTCCATTCCATGATTAATGTGATTTGAAGAGAAGTAATAAAATGAGCTCTAACATGGAAAGTAAGCGTTTCCGGACACATTTCCACATAACATATTTTATTTCTTTGTGTGTGAGGAATGTTTCCTGAAAGTTTGGCCGTACCTTTTTGTAACACCCTGTATACATCCTCAAACGAATGCAGCATAATTAGCCCCTTGTACCGTAGACACCCTATTGCTCGAAGAATTCGTTATACTGAACTGCAGACATGACTGAAACAGCAAACGTTCCCATAGAATCACTACATTATTTCTGAGGGGCACCATCTAATATGGCAGACGGTAACTAGACAGAAGTAGCATGAAGGTCTTGTTGTCACAAGTCCTGCAAATAGCTCTAGACGAGAAATAGTAATCCTTTTCAATAATGAAAGCCTCGTCTTGCTGCATACTAAATGAATGTTGACACGTGTCACAGGTTTGCGATCAAGGATGAATGCTACCTCATTACACCCTTTTAGAAGTGTCGCAGAACATGTGCAGTGAGTTAACTGTGAAACACAGACGTATTTTTCTACAGAATTTCTACATAATTTCTGATGAATGCAGCTGTGATTCGTTCAACAACAATCTTTCGCTTGATGTCTTTTGCTTACCAAGACTGTGGATGATCATGATAGAGAGGTCTCCTGTTACAACTTAAATTACATTCCATATGAATGGATACGATTGTCAGTGAGATCTAGCGTGCAGAGGACTTAGTTCTACAGTGGTTCCTTTCATAGGTATCTGACATCTTACGTTTACACACTAAACCCACAAATTGTAAGTGTAGAGTTAACGTACAATAACGTCCCAGATTCGTACAGGTCAGACGATTTTGATGGATGAGACGTCAATTTGGGTGCTCCTAAATCCACTGTAGCATGATTGAGTCTTATAACACAGTCAACGATAAGGGGGTTTCTGCAGGAAAGCGCGATGTAGTAGTTCTTAAAGATGTGTGGCCGATGTGATTCAGCTGGTAGTACTATAGGTTGCTGTTGTAGTAGCGTATTCATTCCATACATTTAAACAGTAAGTCCAGTGGCCAATTCAGTAAGGTAGTTGCAGTAGACTCACACTGTAGATGAAATTGGTTCCCAACTAGCTATAGTAGTAGACTCATACCGTAGGGATTATTCTTTAGCCAACACTGATTTTTGCTGTTGGTATGCATTGGTGTAAAGGAAATTTTATATCAAAGTAGACGAAACGTTAAACTCCAATCATCATTCCTAAAATAGAAAATGAGCTAATGTCCAGGATAGCATTCTGTTTTTAAATGGTATTTAGGTGATACCTCACATAAATTGTAAAGTGTTTTATGTTACACATAAGGCAGCTAACATTTCCAGTGGAGTTCTGAATGGTAGCAGTTGAGGAATGTAAGATGTTAGCCATACGTGAAACAGATTCCAAATTGATTGCTGGAGTTGTATTCCATTACATGATGCCATAGTATTTCGAAATCATTTTCTGACAAATGCCTATGTGATTTTTCCAACAAGGCTGCGTATGGAGAAAGTCTTTCTGCTGGTCACAGTATCAGGTGTCAGGAGATATCATGTGAAATATCTGTGCATGCAGTCTTGGAGAAATACTATAGGCTTTTATTTTTATATTGTTCGAGGTAATGAGTAATTTGATTTTATGAAGGTTGCTTGTAAATATTTTCGACCAAATTTGTGTTCTTGATTACTCCATATGAAACAGGAACATTGTGGGACATTGAACCGTTTGTGTACTGTACATTGAAAACCACATAACTCTTCAAACCACATATCTGTATGTTACAGCGAACAATGTAACAAAGTGCCCAAAACTTAAACAAAATGTCTCCAAAAGTGTAAAAAGTTGCGCTAACAAATTACCACTAAATTGTAACAGATTACTCCAGGTTTCTGCAAAAATTGTAACAAAATGCTCACAAACTGTAACAAAGTTCCCCAGACCCTATAACATTTTCTCCCAAATTGTAACAAATTGCCCCAAAAGTGTAAACAAGATGAATGGCCTTAGTACAATCTGTATGGTGAGGGGAATCCAAGATAACAGTCCTGAGGGTACCGGTGCAGTTTCACTAGTAAGATGATAATCCAAGACGTCAGTGGTGATGTCAGGATCCAAGATGGCGATTCAGAACTATGGATCTGGGAATACGAGTCCAGTCTACAACGTTGCCAGTTCAAAAATGTTGCTCCAGTTTCCGTGCCATTGAATTTGTCTACCCCGCACCACTCATCCTCTGTGTCCACTCATCAGGTGAACTCAACAGGTGTGTTCAGTACACTCTAGCGACATGGTGATCTTCACGATGCATCTTCAGAGATCTGACACCACGAGAAAGAAAAATCTTTCTCATACAACCGACTGTAGGTGTTTAACCATGTCTCTCTCTCAATGTTTACTAACTGGGACTATACATATGTGTTTCCACAGTTTTCATTTATTTCCATGATAAAGCTGATGTTGTGCCTGATACATCTGAGAAACAGCAGAAATCAAGTCAACATGCAAACAGACTCCATGAAGCAGTGCTTGATATATCGGAGCAGGAGACAGAGAGTTTCCAGATTTCGAATTTCCAGTATATCCTTCATACGCACTCATCATTGGAACACCAGCACTTCGTAGTGCACCTGATACATTAGAGCAGAAACCAAGTCAGCATGCAGAATAAGTTCCAGACTTTGAGATTCCACTATCAGCATCGTATGCACCATTCATTAAGCTGCTATCATGATATAGTGCAGCTACGAAAGTGGTATAGAAGCTGATTGTGAGTGACAGTATGAGCATTACTGTAGGTTTGTCTTAGATCATGATTCAAGATAAAGATAATTTTAGAGAAGCCATGATTTAGCAACACGAAAATAGTACTTTCAGAATATGAATGGTATCAATTATGTCAGAATTGAGTGTCTGTAGTGTTACTGTGTCCGGGACTACCCAATAACACTGAAAACAAACATCAACAATGCAGTGCATTCACTTTTAAGAATCTACGTTCAGAAACTTGTTGTGCTAGCTCAAACATCCAGTGTACAGTGTATGAGCAACTCCTGTGCTCAGAGCATATACGTGGATGTTTTGGAAATGTATTGTATTTGCTTACAAAGCTTACACATCAGACACTTCAGAGAAAGTCTTTGCAACTAATTTCGATGGATGTTGTGCTTCACTATCATCACTACCTGATATTGTTAGGGAATCAAGTTCTTGTTTATACTTACTTTTATGTACTAAAATGTTAGTTCTAAGTAAAAAATGTGAAAATAAATAAGTATTTGCCTCCCTAAACTGCGTTTCATTTCATCAAAACCTTAAAAATGTTGAATAAAATATACAGTTAAGATTACTAAAGTACAAATGACAACTATAATGATTTTAATGTTCAGTAATTTAGATAAACAGGCAGTCGACACTAATCTCAATGAGGAAATGGAAACATTTACCTATGGGCAAGCGCATGCAGAACAACTGTAGCTCTATTTTAAACGAACTGTTGTCCACAGAACGTGAGAGGTATGTGCTAGGGTCTGATCAGGGTAGAGCCAGAAAATAAAGTCAATAGTTGCCAACCGCAAGTTTGTTGTTAATTAATTTGGAACAATTTTATCTTTGATACTTTCGCTAATTAAAAAGGAAACAATTTTGGGTTAGATGCTATCACTTTTAAAGACAATTTTATCCCTGATACTTTCAAACAGATACATACATATCTTATAGAAAACGTCTTGATGTGAAGGACTATGACTCTACAGTCAGTTATTGCTATGCGTAAGAGACTTAGCACATTTTTACATGACATGAAACTTAACTTGTCTGCATGCTACATCTGCTGACAATCGTAACTGTGCATATGGTATGCAGTTTAAGCTGTAATATTTAATGTGTAGCAAGACGGTATTTTCATAATTCCTCTTCTAGAGCTATTTGCAGCATTTGTGGCAACAAGACCTTTATGCTACTTCTGTCTAGGTAAGAGCTGTTATCTTAGATGATGCCCCTTAGAAATAGAAATAATACAGTAATCCTGTGGAAACGTTTGATACCTATGTCCGTCATGAATGTGTATTGAGATATTGACCGTTTACACTACAGTATAACAAACTCTTCCGGCTGTACAGGTGTCTGCGTACAATAGGCGAATCATGATGCAACTGTTTGAGGATGTAAACGAGGGGTGCTCGATAAGTAATGCAACAAGTGTTTATTCTGAAAGCAGACTGGTTTTATTCAGGATTCCAATACACCATATTATTCACCACCCCTCTGTTTGCAAAACCATAATTTTCAACACAATGTCTATTCAGTGCGATGGCCTTGCGCCACCATACTGGGAGTGCCTATATGCCTGCATGGTAGCACTCTACTGGTCGATGCAGGAACCAACGTGTCGCAGCATCAATAACCTCCCCATCATCCACGTACTGCTTCCCACGGAGTAATGCATCCCTCATTGGGCCAAACAGATGGAAGTCGGAAGGTGCGACATCCAGGCTGTAGGGTGATGAGGAAGAACAGTCCAATGAAATTTTGCTAGCTCCTCTCGGGTGCGCAGACTTGCGTGAAGTCTTCCGTTATCATGTAGAAGGAGAAGTTCGTATGCGTTTTTATGGCGGGGAACACGCTGAATTTCCCGAGGGAAGCACAATACACTTCATATTTAATCTGAGGGAGGGCCCAGGAAGACCGTCGCCATGATTTTACTTTCTGAGGGTGAACTATTTCTTCCGAGGAGAGGTGGTGTGGTACCGGTTCGAAATGATGAAACCATGTTTCACGGCCAGTGACTACGTTCGACAAAAAATTGTCACTATCAGCCTCGTAGCGCGCAAGCAATTCTGCACAGATGGTCCCAAACTATTGGAAGAGTGTGTCAGCACAACCAGCTGAGACGTCATGTTGATCACCGTGGTGTTTGGTTGTGATCCGACGTACACTTCGAATGAGAGTGTCTACACATTCCAATACTGCATCTGTCATAACAGCGTGTGGCCGACCGGCATGCGGGAGATGTATCGGGTTTGCGTGACCTTGTTGCGATGATGACAGACGCCTCCTCCAGTGACTCACATGCTTTTGTTCACTGCCAGGTCTCCGTGGACATTCCATGAATGTTTGCGATGCTCTGATTTTGCGCCAAAATAAACTCAATGACAGCTCTGTGCTTGGAACGCACCTCCGTTACAGATACCATTTTGAAAGCTGCGTATAGCGCCGTCACGTGTCGAAATTTCATGGAACTATAGGGGTTGAAGTGGGAACATTCCACAATAAATTCTACTTTTTTTCAACCGAAATTGGCGGAGGAAAAAAGCATGGTGCTTTACATGTTCAATGCGCTTCGTTCATAGTCCATTCCAGTGGTAGTCTAATACATGCATCCATTAAAATCCTGCTATCCACGAAGTTAAGTGTGTTCTATTACGTGTAAGGTGTTGCTGTTATGTACAGATGAATTCCAGGGAATGCCCAACTGTGAAAGGCAGCATAAAACTCCTAGAAGAAACTACTCTGTTACATCTTGTTTACCGAGCGAGGTGGCGCAGTGGCTAGCACACTGGACTCGCATTCGGGAAGACGACGGTTCAATCCCGTCTCTGGCTATCCTGGTTTTCCGTCATTTCCCTAAATCGCTTCAGGCAATTACTGGGATGGTTCCTTAGAAAGGGCACGGCCAATTTCCTTCCCCGTCTTTTCCTAATCCAATGAGACCGAGGACCTCGCTGTCTGGTCTCCTCCCCACAAAACAACCCAACATCTGGTTTACTTGTAAACAGTTTGGATATAAATCGAGTCGTCCTGTTTCATAACTGTAGTCGTTCTTAGCGACAGGAAGTGTGAGTTTCTGCGAGCATTACGTGCACATTTTTCTACCTATCAACTGCGGATCCTAAGTGCAACTTCCTCGCAAGGTCACGCGCTAACAGAGAGCTAAAATTAGGATCTTGTGTTCTCGCCAAACAGCCTGGAAAGTTTTACATGTGTGTCTGCCATTTAAGCTCGTCAGAAATATAACTTGTCATGAAACAGAAGTCCCAAAGCTCGTCAAACGATTATCATCACGAAAAACGTTCACAGTTACAGGGTAATCGTTGTTCGACTTCGTAAAGTAAAATAATTTTTATTGGAAAATATAATACATTACAGGGAGGATTCTATGTTCTGTGTCAAATTTGAGACGTATCAATGTCGTCAGGAACATTCTCGTCTTTCGTAGCACTGATTCGGCACTGTAACGTTCACCGACACCTTATTAAGAAATCATTCTCATTTTCAAAAACTGGTAGTAAATCTCATTTGTTTTCGGATTTAGATACAAACGGTGAAGTGCTATGACCGATAGCCTTAGCCATCAAGTAATGATACTTCAGCTATGGTAAAACGAGTGTATACTTCCATACATTATGTGCTTTCTGTCAAGCTGCTTTGTCAGTGTTGTGAAAAAAACTTCTGTTACCTATAAAACACTTAGATGAGGTCTTCAACAGGTATGTGTAGTATTGTCAGGCTGATTTTACTCTAAAATAGGGATCTAAGGACTGTAGGATTGGGTTAAATCATTGTCACGTTCGCATTATGGGTTCAGTTTTGCCAGTAGTGGGTTTCGTTACTCATACTGAAAATCGCAGCTACCGAACAGTAACTGGAGGTGATTTTCGGAACATCTGACGCTATATACCTCCGGAAATCTATCAAGAGGCTGTGTCACGCAGAACGACTAACAACAGCAAAGCTCCGCTACCTGGCACTGTGGGCCGTCGACCTGCGGTGGGATGCGGAGTGAGAGGCAGTACCCAGCAGTGGCTGTAGGCCTATATGACTGTGATTATGAACGGTTTGGACTCTACTGTCTCTCACTGAACCTCTTTTTTCAACATTTAGTCGCTACTGATTATGAACAGTTAGGACTCTACTGTCTCTCACCGGACCTCTTTGTTTCAGTATTTAGTTGCTGGTGATAGCACCATTCCCGACTGCAGGCCTACATGATTCTGTTTATGAACGGTGCGGACTCCACTGTCTCTCACTCGAACTTCCTTTTTAACATTTAGTCACTAGTGATAGCAGCATTCGTGGCTGTAGGTCTACATGACTTTCTTTATGAGCGGTCTGGACTCTACTGTCTATAACTAGACCTCTTTTTAAGTATTTAGTCGCTAGTGATAGCATCATTCGCTTCACTAGTATTACATGATTCTCTTTACGCACGATTCGGTCTCTACTGTCTCTCCCTCTTTTTCAACATTTATTCACGAGTGATAACAGCATTCGTGGCTGCGGGCCCATGTGATTCTATTTATGGACGTTATGGTCTCTATTGTCTGTCACTGGGCCTCTTTTTTAAACATTTTGTCGCTACTGATTGCAGCATTCGCGGGTGGAGACCTACATGACTCTGTTTATGAGCAGCTCAGATTCTACTGTCTTTCACAGCTTATCTTTTTTCAACATTTAGTCACTATTGATAGCGATATTCGCGGCTGTAGTCCTATATGACTCTGATAATGAACATTTTGGTCACTACTACCTCTCACTGGCCCTCTTTTTCAACATTTAGTCGCTAGTAATAGCAGCATTTGTGGCTGTAGACCCACATGACTCTCTTTATTAACTGCGTGAACCCTACTGTTTCTCAATGGATCCCCTTTTCCAACATTTAGTCGCTACTGATAGCAGTATTCGCGGCTTTATGCATGCATCAGTCTGTTTTGAATGGTGTAACGAAGCACCCTCCTCTAACATTACTTTTCCTGAACAGTAGTTGTCGATACCAGTATTATTTTTTTCGAAGTTTGGGCAGGACAGTACTATCTCAGGTCCTTCTCTGAAAACTTTCATATAATTTTATATACAATATGTTTTATTTCAAGCTAAAATTTATGAAAAGGAATTACTTTATAAAATATTTCATTTTCGATGTTATAATCGATAAATACTAGTTCTGAATGTCCATTTAAAATTATTTTTCTCTAAGAAACATTTGAAATTACGAATGATTTGCACACTTAAAATTTCTGTTATTAATTACGCAATCATGTAGTGTTCACTATGTTTATTTCTGGATTCATTTATGGAATAATAATCGAAATTAATAACGTAACGAAAACTAGTAGGAATTCAATTGTTAAGAAAAATTGTAAACCCTTTGGAATATTGTTTTTTACGCAGAGTGTCAGAGTCGTAAGCTTGCCTCTGATGTGATCGGACGTATTTTTGTATAATAGATGCGAACAATGTAATTTCGGCTTTGTTAATGAGAAAAATCAAAACACTGAATGATATACTAAAATGGGAGAAAATCAGTGGAAAATATATTATTATAAAAAAATTCTGCGACAACAATCTCCCAATTTATTTAGTTCAAACCAACCGTGAGGAGCTGATGTTATATTTTCAGTTTCGAGAATGAGACCTCTAGACAAGAAGAACTGGAGCCATCTCAACATGACAAGCTACGAAGGATGCCCGGAAAGTAATGCACCGCATTTTTTTTTCAGCTGAAAACAAAGCTACGAGTGCGAAACGTTACGAATGTGTTATTTGAAGTCTCCTGAGTGAGAGCGCTAAATTTCCGTCACTTCCGACAGATAGCGTAGCTGCGGCACAGTTTCAAAATGGCGTCTGTAGGTGATGTACGTAACAAGCAACGTACCATCATTGAATTTCTCACTGCAGAGAAAGAAACTGTGGAGAATGTACACAAACGCATGTGCAAAATCTATGGAGCATCTGCTATCGACAGAAGTACGGTTAGTCGCTGGGCACGGAGGAAGAGGTAGTCAGAAGGTGGTTCGGCAGAGCTCCACAATTTGCAGCGGTGGTCGAGATCATCCACGGCTGTTACACCTGACATGTTGCAGCGAGCTGATGTTGTCAATCGCGAGGACAGTTGGCGCTGCATCTGTCAATCAGCAAAGGAGGTGTGGATGCAATTATCCGCACTTTTGGATATTCAAAAGTGTGTGTAAGATGGGTCGTGCAGTGTCTAATGGTGGATCATAACTCGCACAGAAAGAACATTTGTCTTGATTTGTTTCAACGTTTTGAAGCTGAGGGGCAGTCCCGGATTGTGACAGGTGATGAAACCTAGGTTCACCATTTTGAGCCCGAAACAAAACGACAGTCGATGGAATGGTGCCATTCCCACTCCCCACAGAAGAAAAAGTTCAAAGCAACTGCTTCCACCAGTAAGGTTATGATCACCGTGTTCTGGGACTGTGAAGGTGTGATTCTCATTGATGTGAAGCCAAGAGGCGGTACCATTAATTCAGAAGCATATATCAACACATTAACAAAACTCAAGACCGTTTATAGCGACTTCGGAACCACAGAAACCCAGGAAATGTTTCGCTGCAACACGATAACGCTCGGTACCACACAAGTCTGGGGACTGCTGAGCACATCGCAAAACAGGGTTGGACAGTGTTACCCATCCACCCTACAGCCCTGACCTAACCCCCTCTGACTTCCTCTTGTTTGGGCCATTAAAGGATGCAATTCGTGGAAGTCATTTTGTGGACGAAGCGGAGGTGATTCACACAGTGAAGCACTAGCTCGCCACCAGGACAAGGATTGGTGCCGACAGGGCATACGCGCTCTTGTTTCGCGCTGGAGGAAGGTCATAGAACGGGATGGAAATTACGTGGAAAAATATGGTGTGTTGATAAAACACCATTCTTTCGTGTGTGTAACTCTCATTATGTTCAATAAAGAAATGTTTAAGGAAAAAATGCGGTGCATTACTTCCTGGGCAACCCTCATAAGTAGACTTGAAAGTTTATTGTAATCTTCGCTCCTCTCAAATCTTCATAAAAGACTTTGCGTAATAATTACTTTGATTAGATATTGTTTAATGTGGACAATAGATGGAAGAAGGCAGGAGGAAGGATGGTGGAGATAACAATGGTTTGAACTTTACTGTCTCCCACTGGACCATTTTTTCAACATTTAGTCGCTACCGATAGCAGCATTCGCGGATGTAGGCCTGTATGACTGTTTATGAACAGTGTGGATTCTACTGTTTCTCACTGGACCTCTTTTTTTCAACGTTTAGTCCTTAGTGATAGCAACATTAGCGGCTGTAGGCCTAGATGGCTCTATTTGTGATCGATGTGGACTCTCCTGTCTCTCACTGGACCTTTTTTCAATATTTAGTCGCTAGTGATATAAGCAGCCGCCGCTGTAGGCCTGCGTGATTGTTTATGAGCAGTTTGGACTCTATTGATTCTCACTGGACCTCTGTATGAACATATAGTCGGTATGATAGCAGCATTCGCGGCTGTATGGTTCAAATGGCTCTGAGCACTATGCGACTTAACTTCTGAGGTCATTAGTCGCCTAGAACTTAGAACTAATTAAACATAACTAACCTAAGGACATCACACACATCCATGCCCGAGGCAGGATTCGAACCTGCGACCGTAGCGTTCGCTCGGTTCCTCGCGGCTGTATCCCTATATCAGTTTGTTTATGAATAACTTGGACTTTACTGCCTCTCACTGGACACCTTCTTCAACATTTAATCGCTACTGATAGCAGCATTCGCCGCTGTAAGGCTACGCGACTCTGTTTATGAATGGTTTGGACTCTACAGTCTCAGCTTGTCCTCTATTTTCAGTATTTAGTCGCTAGTAATAACAACATTCGCGGCTGTAGGCCTACATTGCTCTCTTTACGAAAGGTATGGACTCTACTGTCTCTCACTTGACCTTTCTTTCCGTAATTTAGTCGCTAGCGATAGCAGCATTCGCCACTGCAGGCCTACATGGCTCTGTTTACAAACGGTTCGGACTCTATTGTTTCTCAGTGGACCTATTTTTCCAACATTTAGCCGCTACTGATAGCATCATTCGCGGCTGTGTTCCTGCATGACTCTGTTTACCAACAGTTTGGACTCTACTGACACTCACTGGATCTCTTTTTTCATCGTTTAGTCGCTACTGAAACCAACATCCGCAGTTGGATGGCTATATGGCTGTGAATCTCGACGGTTTAGACTCTACTGTCTATCAATGGACCTCCTTTTTCAACATTTAGTCGCTAGTGATATAACCAGCCGCGGCTGGAGGCCTATAATTCTGTTTATGAACTGTTTGGACTCTACTGTTTTTCAATGGACCTCTTTATCAACATTCAGTTGGTTTTGATAGTAGCATTCGGGCTGTAGGCCAACATGACTGAACGGTTTGGATTTTACTGTCTCTCACTGGACGTCTTTTTTCAACATGTAGTTACCAGTGGTAGCAACATTCAAAAAATGGTTCAAATGGCTCTGAGAACTATGGGACCCAACTTCTAAGGTCATCAGTCCCCTAGAACTTAGAACTACTTAAACCTAACTAACCTAAGGAAGTCACACACATCCATGCCCGAAGCAGGATTCGAACCTGCGACCGTAGCGGTCGCGCCGTTCCAAACTGTAGCGCTTAGAACCGCTCGGCCACCCCGGCCGGCTAGCAACATTCACTTGCCATTATTTGACCCAGCGTTCTCCTGCAGATAAAAGCAGACCTTTTTGTCATTATATGTCTTGTGTAAACAGGTTACGCACATTTCATTGTCTTTTTATCATATACATTTGCGATGTTGTTACGGTCATAATTCCACCTGTAAATAAGTATGAGAATGATTCGTTCTGAAATGTGCCTGACGCACGGCTGTTGCATATAAGAACGATGAGTTTATGGAAGAACTGGTGGTAGGCTATGCCCAATGCTTTCATCGTTGCTGCCATCCCTCCCACACACAAGTTTTTTGTGATGAATTTTATAAACATAGTACGCGGACCTATTTTTATGGATTCTGAGCAACTCCACAAGTCTTTCTCAAGAGAATGAATATGCGAAGTCTCCAATTTTCCTGCAGAACTTCTGTGTGGAATATACGTCGTTTTGAATTTCCTCCATTTGTCAATGTGAGTTAAAGTATATGTGTGCTGCTTTCATCCTGAAATTTTCCCACCATTTCAGCTCGTGGCAAACCGTGTGTGGCTGTAGTGCTATCGCAGACAGTGTACTAGCGTTGAGAATCGAAACTACTATCCACCATTTCGTGTTAGGCCGCTAAATCGGCGGCGTGCCTCGTGCGGTGTGTGTGCGCTTAGATGTCACCGTCCGGTGAGTGGCAATCAGTGCTCACAGCTTCCGAGCCTCCAGTGGCACGGATGAGTTGACTGCATGCATGCATGCTTGCCTTCACTCACTCACGCACGTGGCTTGTGACTCGTTGCGTTGTGGGAGCACTCCGACATGGTACGCGGCCTACGCGATTGGCCAGTATTTGTTTAAACAAGACGTAATTATTCCTGACCATGCAGTGCTCAGTTTTGAAGTATCTATCGATCCCGTCAGTTTTGAGTCGTTGGCACGTCGTTATATTTAGGGGTGGTTTTCTCAAGAAAGGAGGATTGTTGAACCAAAACACCTTAGAGTCTACCATTACAGGTTGCACACAAGCGACTTGCCAAATATGATCCGAATTGCTGGGCCCTGTCTGACGTCTTCGCTTAGTTAGCTGCGGAGCCAGAAAAAAATAGAGAGGGAGAGAGAGAGAGAGAGAGAGCAGCCATGAAATCTGACTCCTGCTACTCAACAAGTGGCAGCAATTTTGAAGGACGGAGTGAACTGCGCAAAGAGTATTGTCTGATATCTGACTAACCCTAGCGTAGATATCTTTCAAGTCAGCCGTTAATACGAAGTTTTTACAGAAAAATATTTTTCGTTTGATAACGAGTCGGTGGCTGTGAGCTTTCTGTAACCATAAATGTCCATCTTTCTCCGTACCGCCAAAGCCTAGTTTGAAAAGAATTCGTTCCCGATATAGTTTGGCTATGTTAACATTCGTAGTGTAGTAATCTTACTTAATTTCTTCCTTGACCAAGGATTCGGTACAAATATAGAACTACTGATTTCCCTGAAGCACTAAACTTTATTAAATTATCAGACGAATCCTCGTTCATTAAACAGTCTTAAAATTGTAACTGTTGTGGCTGTTTATTTTCCACGTTAGTGCAGTGTCAAGCAACTATCGCTAATTTTCAAATGGCTCTGAGCACTACAGGACTTAACATCTGAGGTCATCAGTCCCTTAGACTTAGAACTACTTAAACCTAAATAACCTAAGGACATCACACACATCCATGCCCGAGGCAGGATTCGAACCTTCTACCGTAGCAGCAGCGCGGTTCCGGACTGAAGCGCCTAGAACCGCTCGATTCAAATGGCTCTGAGCACTACGGGACTCAACATCTGAGGTCATCAGTCCCCTAGAACTTAGAACTACTTGAACCTAACTAACCTAAGGACATCACACACATCCATGCCCGAGGCAGGATTCGAACCTGCGACCGTAGCAGTCATGCGGTTCCGGACTGAAGTGCCTAGAACCGCACGGCCACCGCGGCCGGCAGAACCGCTCAGCCACAACGGCCGGCGGCTAATTTTCTCAAACAACAGAAGTATCAGTTTTGTCCTAATCTGTGTTTTTCTGTCTTAGTATACTAAAAGTGCGATGTATTGAGTAGTGTATAGGAATGTGACATAGCTCTGAAGGCAAATCCTTATGTCGTAGAGTCTAGTCTCGGCAATGAATTGAATGGAAGTGAAAATATATCATCATGTTCTCCTGAAACAGCAAGATTTCTAGCGTTAAACACAAGCTGACGACCAGTGGAAGGATTTCCTCATAGCATAGAGCACGTAGGTTTACATTTTCAGATATCTGTAACGAAGAAAAGTCGTAAGTAGAGTGGAGATCTTCCATAACTAACGAGGATTTACTACCATACTTTTACACAAATCTGCAGTTAAATCGGCCTATAAATTCAATTCTGCAGTGAATAAATAGTGGAACCTAAGAAAATTCTTCAGTACAAGATCGACAGATATTTTAGTCATTGATCTAGACAGCCATCAATGACTAACTTTCTCTGGAAATAAATAAAAATGCAGTACTTCGTACATTCAAGGATACTGCCCAAAATGCCTTTGTGTGAGAGCAGAGCGAGTCGGCTCAATGGTAAGACACTAGACTACTATTAGGGAGGACGGTGGTTAATATCCCGGTCTAGCTACATCCAGATCTAGGTTTTCCTTGGTTTCCCTAAATAGCTCCAACGCAATTCACGGGATGCTTCTTTCGAATGGGTAGATTAATTTCCTCCCCCAATCTGTGCTTCATCTACATCTACATCTACATTTATACTCCGCAAGCCACCCAACGGTGTGTGGCGGAGGGCACTTTACGTGCCACTGTCATTACCTCCCTTTCCTGTTCCAGTCGCGTATGGTTCGCGGGAAGAACGACTGCCTGAAAGCCTCCGTGCGCGCTCTAATCTCCCTAATTTTACATTCGTGATCTCCTCGGGAGGTATAAGTAGGGGGAAGCAATATATTCGATACCTCATCCAGAAACGCACCCTCTCGAAACCTGGCGAGCAAGCTACACCGCGATGCAGAGCGCCTCTCTTGCAGAGTCTGCCACTTGAGTTTATTAAACATCTCCGTAACGCTATCACGGTTACCAAATAACCCTGTGACGAAACGCGCCGCTCTTCTTTGGATCTTCTCTATCTCCTCCGTCAGACCGATCTGGTACGGATCCCACACTGATGAGCAATACTCAAGTAGAGGTCGAACGAGCGTTTTGTAAGCCACCTCCTTTGTTGATGGACTACATTTTCTAAGCACTCTCCCAATGAATCTCAACCTGGCAACCGCTTTACCAACAATTAATTTTATATGATCATTCCACTTCAAATCGTTCCGCACGCATACTCCCAGATATTTTACAGAAGTAACTGCTACCAGTGTTTGTTCCGCTATCATATAATCATACAATAAAGGATCCTTCTTTCTATGTATTCGCAATACATTACATTTGTCTATGTTAAGGGTCAGTTGCCACTCCCTGCACCAAGTGCCTATCCGCTGCAGATCTTCCTGCATTTCGCTACAATTTTCTAATGCTGCAACTTCTCTGTATACTACAGCATCATCCGCGAAAAGCCGCATGGAACTTCCGACACTATTTACTAGGTCATTTATATATATTTATATATGCTGCGTATCTAACGGTCTCGTCATCAAAGGGGTATTAAATACCGACCCTCACTATTTTTCTTTGTGTGGGTCCAGCAGTTTGGGGTGCCACAAGCTGAATGTCGATATCCCAATCTTACCGGCCGAGAAGGCGTAACAGAAAAGCTATATACAGTATACACTCCTGGAAATTGAAATAAGAACACTGTGAATTCATTGTCCCAGGAAGGGGAAACTTTATTGACACATTCCTGGGGTCAGATACATCACATGATCACACTGACAGAACCACAGGCACATAGACACAGGCAACAGAGCATGCACAATGTCGGCACTAGTACAGTGTACATCCACCTTTCGCAGCAATGCAGGCTGCTATTCTCCCATGGAGACGATCGTAGAGATGCTGGATGTAGTCCTGTGGAACGGCTTGCCATGCCATTTCCACCTGCCGCCTCAGTTGGACCAGCGTTCGTGCTGGACGTGCAGACCGCGTGAGACGACCCTTCATCCAGTCCCAAACATGCTCAATGGGGGACAGATCCGGAGATCTTGCTGGCCAGGGTAGTTGACTTACACCTTCTAGAGCACGTTGGGTGGCACGGGATACATGCGGACGTGCATTGTCCTGTTGGAACAGCAAGTTCCCTTGCCGGTCTAGGAATGGTAGAACGATGGGTTCGATGACGGTTTGGATGTACCGTGCACTATTCAGTGTCCCCTCGACGATCACCAGTGGTGTACGGCCAGTGTAGGAGATCGCTCCCCACACCATGATGCCGGGAGTTGGCCCTGTGTGCCTCGGTCGTATGCAGTCCTGATTGTGGCGCTCACCTGCACGGCGCCAAACACGCATACGACCATCATTGGCACCAAGGCAGAAGCGACTCTCATCGCTGAAGACGACACGTCTCCATTCGTCCCTCCATTCACGCCTGTCGCGACACCACTGGAGGCGGGCTGCACGATGTTGAGGCGTGAGCGGAAGACGGCCTAACGGTGTGCGGGACCGTAGCCCAGCTTCATGGAGACGGTTGCGAATGGTCCTCGCCGATACCCCAGGAGCAACAGTGTCCCTAATTTGCTGGGAAGTGGCTGTGCGGTCCCCTACGGCACTGCGTAGGATCCTACGGTCTTGGCGTGCATCCGTGCGTCGCTGCGGTCCGGTCCCAGGTCGACGGGCACGTGCACCTTCCGCCGACCACTGGCGACAACATCGATGTACTGTGGAGACCTCACGCCCCACGTGTTGAGCAATTCGGCGGTACGTCCACCCGGCCTCCCGCATGCCCACTATACGCCCTCGCTAAAAGTCCGTCAACTGCACATACGGTTCACGTCGACGCTGTCGCGGCATGCTACCAGTGTTAAAGACTGCGATGGAGCTCCGTATGCCACGGCAAACTGGCTGACACTGACGGCGGCGGTGCACAAATGCTGCGCAGCTAGCGCCATTCGACGGCCAACACCACGGTTCCTGGTGTGTCCGCTGTGCCGTGCGTGTGATCATTGCTTGTACAGCCCTCTCGCAGTGTCTGGAGCAAGTATGGTGGGTTTGATACACCGGTGTCAATGTGTTCTTTTTTCCATTTCCAGGAGTGTATTATCAAAAGCATTTGGACATCACCATATAATGCGGAATTCAGCACTAGATGTCGCGAGAGGCGGGCCCGTCAGTGTAACAGGAGACGAACAGTAATGTGTTGCCAGCAGACAAGCAGTAATACCAGAATGGGTCGCTCAGGAGAGGTCAGTGGCTTCGAACGTGGACTAGTCACTGGATGTCACCCGAGTAACAAATCCGTCAAGGACATGTCAACGCTTCTAATGCTGCCCAAGCCGACTGTTGGTGATGTGATTGTGAAGTGGCAATGCGAAGGAACAACTGCAGCAAAATCAAGACCAGGCAAACTCACGTACTGACGGACAGGCACCCTCGAGCATTGTGGAAGGTAGTTGTAAACAAATGCGTGAAATCATTGGAAAGAATCACTCGTGAAATCCAAAGTGCTTCCAGCTGTCCATCTAGCGCAATGACTATGAGCAGCGACTTAAAAAGAGTGGGATACGATTGTCGAGCAGCTCCTCATGAGTCACATATTTCTGTGGTGAATGCTAATCGACGCTTGAGGCGGTGTAAAGAGCGAACCCAATGGACAGGGAATGACCGGAAAACGTGTGACTTGGGCTCATGATTCTCTATATACGCTGTGGAAATTAGAGGAATGGGATTTTATTCTACTGCGTTTAGTGGAAGGGTATGAAAACATTTTACAGCATTGTGTACGTACAGTAGATAAACGGTGGGATGACGATGATTTTTTTGTATCAGCATGACTGTTGAACCTGTCGTTCAAAAAATGGTTAAAATGGCTCTGAGCACTATGGGACTCAACTGCGGAGGTCATCAGTCCCCTAGAACTTAGAACTACTTAAACCTAGCTAGCCTAAGGACATCACACACATCCATGCCCGAGACATGATTCGAACCTGCGACCGTAGCGGTCGCGCAGTTCCAGACTGTAGCGCCTAGAACCGTTCGACCACTCCGGCCGGTGAACCTGTCGTAAACCAGCGTCTGTGAGACAATGGCTTGAGGACAATAGCATTCCTAAAAATGATTTATCTCCCAGAATACCGAGATGATCCCAATGGATCAGAATGGGGATGAGTTGTCGACTTCGCTCAAACCCGAGCGTTCAACATAACTATCTTGTCAGGTTTCGGGTCTTGAGAAACAATAAACTGCCATTCTTCCACTGACTTTCAGGTGCCTAACTGAAGGAGTCATCAGCAGAGTCAAGGCTTCATAAAGGTGAAGGGTGGACACACCTCATGTTACTGTCCAGTAATGGATGTCAGGATAGTTTTGTCGAGTAGTGTATTGACAGTCGACGGAATTACATCGCTTTCAGATCAACGTAATTGTGAATTATCACCAATCATTCCACGCCACTTGTTCAAAAAAAACGGCAGTCGATTTGTTTTTCACTCTTTCTTAAACTGCCCACAGACTCCAATCTAGCTCGAAAGTCTTGAACTTGGTTACAGAGAGACTGCGTTCAAAGAAGCAGTGAACGTAAACAGGTGGAAAGAAATGTATAAGTTTTTATGAAGTTATTATTTGAAGTTCTCTCACAATGTTTTTCACTGTTACTAGTGAATCGTAAAATACTGATAATAGAAACAAATCAGCTACCAAGTTCTTCTTTAACATACAGTATGAACAGAACCAGACAGTTTGAGTGTGAAGGACTTTTGCAAGTGCCCAGTTAAAGAAGTAAATTATTATATATTTGTGTAGTTTTAGGCTTTCCAGAAAATCACAGTTGGGAATCCATCTTTAGGAAGTCAGATGCCTCAACGTGGTGCTTCTTCCGTTAGGACAAAATCATGAGTCAGGCATATTTGACGTTCAGTTGTCTGGTAGATATAAGCCTGCTTGTTATTGTAAATGTCTAGGTTCAATTCCCACCTCATTTAACAGACACGAATAGACCTACTTCACGTCTGACAACACCAAGTGAAGAACGCCAGGTTACAACAGGGTTCGGAACCCACGATAAAGCTAATTTCCCGCAGCTATCCATTGGGGCAGAGTCTGCATCCGTTCAGGACGGAGGGGATAGTCGTGGCAAACTAACACTATGACGCCAGTAAGCGTTGCTTACCAAAGACAGATTTGTTTTATGAATTAAACGTCGTCTGAGGTTCCAGGACATTTATTTATTTCTCAATTTGAACTTGAGATATTTGAAATTTTGGAACTAGAGCAGAATTCGGACTCGGATCTACCCTTTCGCGGAATTTGTCCCTACCGGGACGATTCAGTTCCATCAGTCACTGTTTTCGTAAAGAATCCAAACTCCTCGCGGTTTCTGTGAAAGGTGCATATCCGGGTTCAAATTCGGATCTGGCACAAAGCTTTCATAGTGTCACTTCAATTTTAAGCATGAGTAAATTTCGCTAATGGTGTAGGTGCCAGGTATGAATCCAAGTCTAGAGCAAAACATCCCGTCGTTTCATTTTAAGTTCAAACATGTGCACAACTAACTGTTGATGGACAAATTAGAGATTTAATGTCTCTATGTCCTACATAACAAGGGCGATAGGTGACTTCTGAACTGCACATAGATCTACATACCGTCATGAACACAGTGAAACTAGAAGTGATAGCCTTGTTCCACGTTATCGACTTGGAAGCAAGCAACATCTCCCCAAACAGGAGTAGACGGGGCGAGACTTCACTTCTAAAGCCACCCACAAAAATTGGTGACAAAAATGCTCACGTTTCGTTGCCGATTCATTTAGTAAGCACGAAAGCGACACAGAGATGATGAACCGACGCCAGTGGCAGATGCTACAAGGGAGGAGGTCTGCATCTATGCGTCGTTGTGAGCTTTACTGTTCCGACAGAGTGAGTTCTCAGAAGAGTCGACACACATGTTGCTGCTTCCTATGTATATCTCACGAAATGACCAAGAAGATAAAATTAGAGAGATACGACACGGAGACTTACCGGCAGTCGTTCTTTCCGCGAACTATTCGCGATTGGAACAGGAAATGGGGAAGTGACAATGGTGCACAAAGTACCCTCTGCCACACCGCAAGGGGGTTTGCGGAGTATAGATGCAGATGTAATGGACAACTGAATCTGAGGTTATCACAGAGCACTGCATGCGGTTAATCGTGGTTTATATAACAGTTAAATTCATTGTTTGCTTATGCTCGCCAAGTGAACTATGGGTAACAGGTGGCCGGAAAATCTTACACTGTAAGAATGGTTCAAATTATCGTAGTACTTCGTGATTCCAGTTATTCTTATGAAATCTCTCTTCTCTGAACGAGTTATGTAAGATACAAGGGCACCCATACCCGCGAGGTCGCAGGTTCGAATCCTGTGTGGTGTGGTGTGTGTGGTGTCTTAGGTTAATTAGGTTTAAGTAGTTCTAAGTTCTAGGGGACTGATGAAGTTCAGTCCCATGGTGCTCAGAGCCATTTGAACCACACCCGCGAGAAAGGGAGGGGGCGGAGAAGGGTCCGCGTTCCCACCTAGCTCTCAGGGAAAGGAAAAAATATAGTGTAGTCAGGTATTTTTCTTTCAAGAAAATTATTTAAAAGTCGGTATTATGCATATTTTGAACGGGGTCGTAACTGGAACATTTTTATAGGCCACTCAGAAGTCGCCTTTCGTCTTCTAAAGGGACTGGGTGGTTTTTTAGGTTAGAGGGTCTCAGGAAACCACAGAAAGGGCGTCCGTCTGAAAGAGGGCAGGTAAAACACAGTAAGATAGTCGTAGAAACGATCGGTAGTGTTGTTGTAAATTGTCGTAGTTGTGTTGGGAAAGAACCAGAGCTCCAAGCCCTAATAGAAAGCATTGAAGCACAAATAGTTATAGGTACAGAAAGCTGGCTAAAGCCGGAAATAAGTTCAGTCGAAATTTTTTCAAACGAGCTAACAGTGTTCAGAAAGGATAGATTAAATACAGTTGGTGGTGGAGTATTTATTGCCGTCAGAAGTAGTTTGCCTTGTAGTGAAATTGATGTAGATAGTTCCTGCGCAATGATATGGGTAAAGGTTATACTTGACAATCGGACTAAACTATTAATTGGATTTTTTACCAACCCCCGACTCAGAAGATATAGTTGCTGAAAAATTCAAAGAAAACTTGATTCTCTTTACAAATAGGTACCCCACTCATACGATTATAGCCGGTGGTGATTTCAATCTACCCTCGATATGCTCGAAAAATTACACATTTAAAGCCGGTGGCAGGCATAAAACGTCGTCTGAAACTGTACTGAATGCTTTCTCAGAAAATTGTTTTGAACAACTAGTTCATGAGCCTACTCGAAGCGTAAATGGTTGCGAAAGCATACTTGACCTCTTAGCAACAAATAATCCTGGACAAATAGTGAGTATCGTGACGAATACAGGGATTAGCGACCACAAGGCAGTAGCTGCTAGGCTGAATACCGTAACTCCTACAACCATCAAAAAGAAACGCAAAGTATATTTATTTAAAAAAAGCTGATAAAAATGCTCTTAACGCCTTTTTAAGAGACAGTCTGCACTGCTTCCGATCTGACCACGTAAGCGTAGAAAAGATGTCGAATGATTTCAATGAGATAGTACCGACGGCAATTGAGAGACATATATCACATAAATTTATAAGTGATGGTACTGATCCCCCATGGCACACAAAACGGCCAGATCGGTGTTGCAGAAGCAACGAAAAAAAGCATGCCAAATTTAAAAGAACGAAAAGGCCGAAGATTGGCAAAATTTTGTAGAAATTCGAAATATAGCGCGTGGTTCAATGCGAGATGGTTTTAATAATTTCCACAATGAAACTCTGTCTCGGAATCTGGCAGAAAACCCAAAGAGATTCTAGTCTTATATAAAGCACACTAGTGCAAGACGCAGTCAAGACCTTCACTGCGCGATAACAACGGTGAAGTCACTGATGACAGTGCAACCAAAGCAGAGTTATTAAACACGGTTTTCCGAAACTCCGTCACCAAAGAAGACGAAGTAAATATTCCCGAATTCCAATCAAGTACAACTGCGAAGAGAGAAACATAGAAGTTGATATCCTCGGTGTAACAAAGCAGCTTAAATCACTTAATAAAGGCAAGGTTTCCGATCCAGATGGTATACAAGTCAGATTCCTTTCAGAGTATGCAGACGCAATAGCTCCATATTAGGCAGTTATATACAATCGCTCGCTGACAGAAAGTCCCGTACCTAAAGACTGGAAAGTTGCTGAAGTCACACCAATACCCAAAAAGGGAAATAGTAGTAATCCGTTGAATTACAGGCCCACATCATTAACGTCGATTTTCAGTAGGATTTTGGAACATATACCGTATTCCAACATTACGAAGTACCTCGAAGAAAACGATTTACTGATACATAGTCAGCACGGATTCAGAAAATATCGTTCTTGCGTAACACAACTAGCTCTTTATACTCATGAAGTAGTTAGTTCTATCGACAGGGGATGTCAAATTGACTCCATATTTTTATATTTTCAGAAGGCTTTCGACACCGGTCCTAAGCGTCTTCTCACCAAACTGTGTGCCTATGGAATATCGCCTCAGTTGTGTGACTGGATTCGTGATTTCCTGTCAGAAATGTCATAGTTCGTAGTAAGAAACTGAAAGTCATCAAGTAAAACAGAAGTAATATCCAGCGTTCCCCAAGGAAGTGTTATAGGCCCCCTATTCTTCCTGATCTATATTAACGACATAGCAGACAATCTAAGTAGCCCTCTTAGGTTATTTGCAGATGATGCTGTCATTTACCGTCCTGTAAAGTCATCAGATGACCAAAACGAATTGCAAAATGATTTAGATAAGATATCTGTGTGGTGTGAAAAGTGGAAATTGACCCTGAATAAAGAAAAGTGTGAAGTTATTCACATGAGTACTATAAGAAATCCGCTAAATTTCGATTACGTGATAAGTCACACACATCTGAAGGCTGTAAGTTCAACTAAATACTTAGGGATTACAATTACAAATAACCTAAATTGAAACGATTACATAGATAATGTTGTGGGTAGAGCAAACCAGAGACTGCGATTCATTGCCAGAACTTGTCCCCCCTATTCTGGAGTATTGCTGTGTGGTGTGGGATCCGTATCAGGTGGGACTGACGGATGATATTGAAAAAGTTCAAAAAAGGACAGTAGTTTTGTATTATCACGAAATAGGGGAGATAGTGCCACAGACATGATACGTGAATTGGAGTGGTAATCATTAAAACAAAGGCTTTTTTCGTTGCGACGGGATCTTCTCATGAAATTTCAATCACCAGTTTTCTCCTCCGATTGCGAAAACGTTCTGTTGGCACCCACCTGCATAGGGAGAAATGATCATCACGATAAAGTAAGAGAAATCAGGGCTCGCACAGAAAAATTTAAATGCTCATTTTTCCCGTGCGCCGTTCGAGAGTGGAATGGTAGAGAGACAGCTTGAAGGTGGTTCATTGAACCCTCTGCCAGGCACTTTATTGTGAATAGCAGAGTAATCACGTAGCTGTAGATGTAGATGTAAAAATATTAAAAATACTCCGCACCCTCAGGTCCAGCCCCATCTCCCTCCTCCATTGGTTGAGTCCTGAAAATTAGAGTAATATCTTACTGTGGCATGCTCTGACCGTGGTATACGTACCTGGAAGGATAAGGGGGTGTTACAGCTGCGGTTATTAGGTGTTGCCGATGCTTCATCTGACCCAGACCAGATTTGTAACATGTTTGAATTGTCCGTTGTTGTTGTAAATTTGAGTTTAGGTATGTTAAGCACTGTCTCATCTGTAACAATGCGTTTTCTGACATATCCATTACTACGGAATTAATTTACAAATAACACCGTACGGAAACGCGTTCCCTGGTGATCTCTTGTAGTAACAATTTTGTACGCAAATCTTCTTTGTAGGCGACACTCGATAGCATGTATATGTTTAAAGAAAGGCATGATATTTTTCCTGTACTGAATTTCATACATTTGTTCCTACCGGTTTCGGTTCTAAACCAACGTCCAGGGACTACGCCAACAGAAAGTAGAAAAATACATGTTATTAATGAGATATACAATATCCGCAGTCGTCAAACATTGAGAAATCCAATTACAAGATAATCTAAAAAGTGCTTAAACAGAAAAAACAATACGACTTCTACAAGTAATACAAGATGCCACAGGAGGATCCCACACGACAGTTTAAGTGCGAACACATACCAAACGCTCACAATACGAGGCAGATAGAGTGACCGTCAAAGTTGGTAGTACGAACAAAATATGTGAAGATAATCAAAGTTACAGCCAAACAATTGAAACAGTTCAACCAATTAATCATGATTCACAACCGATCATTGTGACAAACATATATAGCATACGAAATTAACTTTTTACGATAGAATCGTAAATAAAATTCACATTAGAGTTTTATCAGAATATTAGTGATATCAGATCAAAATGTATTAAGCACAAAAATGAGGATTAAATAATGCACATAAAATAAAGAGCATGACATATCATACAGAATCATGTTTACTGTATATGACACAATATCTAAAAAAATGTAACAACAGGAACATTTCAAAGTCAACCGAATAAAATTTCTTAAGGAGTAATAAGTATAAAGCAACCATACATTACTCAAACCCATAAGTGTGCACATTAGGACAATGTGCAAATTTGTGCACTTGTTTTATTATAACTTTCAATATTTTTGACATTTGTTGTTATAAGCAATTTTGACGCTCAGTCTGTCTGTCTGAGCTGACTGAGCCACACTGCGAGCGTTTGCTATGTCTTACAACCACTCTAGTATGGCATTCACCTGTGGCATGTTGAATACCATATAGAGGTCATATTGTTCTTTTATTGTAAGTGCTTTCTCGATTATCCTCTAATAAGATTTCTCAGTGTCTGACGACTATGGATTTTGTATATTTCTATAGTAACATGTGTTATTCTATTTTCTGTTTGTATAGTCCCTGGACAATGGTTTAGAACCGAAACTGGTATAAATAAATGTATGAAATTCGATATAGCAAAGTTGTCTTTCATTTCTGGAAATTTTGTATACACTGATATGCCAAAACATTAGGACTAGGCGGTTAGTAACATGTTGGTCCACGTTTGGAACGCAATACAGCAGAGATTCTGCGAGGCATGGATTCGACATTTCCTTGATAGGTTTCTGGCTACATATTGCACCAGATATCAGTATGGGTTAAATGGGGCATCAGGATACTTTGTTTGTGCTTGTCGCCTACATCAGCAGCAAGCAAACATTCAGGGGCAAATACGAGTACATTTTCTGCTCGATGTCGGCTCTCGATCTATTGTTCTCTTTTGATTGACAGGTGCTTAACCCATTGTTCTGATAAGTGGATTATGACCCCCTGGGGTTGATATGACCCCCTGGGGATAATCTGTCTTTCTGAGAAACCCCCCCACCCCTCCCTCTGCCCCTCCTCTGCCTCCTGCCCTCCCCTCTGGAAGCCTCCAAACCACCTTCCCCTCCCCAAAACGAGCACACTTCAGGGCTGGATCCCTTCCCATTCTATCAATTTGATTCTCTAATTAATTAAATCGATCAATTAATTAACCCCTCCCCCTCTGGTAAATTCCCCAGCCCTCATACCCTCCCCCCACCTGGATATTGGTGGGACTGCGCTGGAGAGGAAGGATCTCACGATACAAAATTCAATTACATAGCAAAGGATATACTGTTTATTTATAAATATTCAATTTGCAGGGGTTGGATCTCTCTTGCTCACGTGGCTGTACTGGAAGATGCGGGCCCTGTAAATTACATCGAAAAGAAGTAATTAAATCGATCGCCTTTTTAATCCCGACCATGCATGGAATACCCTCAATATAACTCACCACACGTAATTGTAGTGTTAAGAACCTTTCACACTGACCACAGCGCATTGCGATCACACACACTGACTGCCTCCCTGGGCCAACTGCTTCATGTATTTCTGCACTATGCGCCCTTGGGCCCCACGACCACTGTCACTTGCCGTGGTAATACCTCGAACAAAAGCTTCAGGTGGCAGCAGCACTTTGATACTGATACCTGAGAAATTCCTGTCGAAACAATTGCTCTCCAGCTCTTAAGAGGGTGCTTCCTGTTTGTGTGAACAAATGTATGTAAACACACACAGACCATGATGTCCTCCCCTACTCCTCTTGCCTTCCATCCCTCTCCCCTGCCTCCTCGAACGTCATGCAGACCTTGGACTGGTAGTCAGTACATCCCTTTGTTCTCACACTTCCACTGCTATGGAAGCCTGTAGTGGATACAACAAAGACATTCAAGAAGAAGGAGGCAGCATCTGTAATGTGACACATGAACCCCACCTTTGTCCCGAACAAAGTAGTGGATACCTAGTAAACCCCCTAACTCGCAGCATGTCTTGTTAATATTCCCTCACTCTATCAGATTGATTGACTAATTGACTAATTAATTAAAGCAATACCCTTTTTGTGCGGCCAGTTTTTTCCTTGCATCCTATTGGTAGGTTCTAGAACTGGTATATTTGGTGTGATTCAATCCCAAAACTGCCCAGTTTCCAAACCCTACTGAATATTTCTTTTCTGCGCTTCTTATTGGTGGATACTGACTCAGTTAGGTCGTTTTTTAGGAAGTCTATTATAAGAAAATTTCAGATTTCAGCTCAGTTGCATGCTGTGGTCTTAACGATTTGCAGGAGGGGCTGTGCAGATGCGTGCTCCAAATACAACTATTGGAAACAATAAATTCGTCTATCGGGAATTTGATGTTGCGGTTAGGATTTTAAAACACTGTAGAATTCCTAACTTCGTTCTCTCCACTACATTCAGCAGGAGGAGGAAGGGCCTAATGTGTGGTAGCATAAAGACAACAACAACAAATACCTCAGCAAGACAGAGTCCACTGCGAGCCATTGACAATCATTAAATACGACACAATTAAACCATGACCCAGTCCATGGCAGTAGCTGTCATGGCTAGATGTCAGAGATTGCTGAAACACTATCACATGCTGCATGCGCATGTCCCAGTGTCCACATGCAGCACGCCAATCCCCTCTTACACTGCCAGTGCCAATGCGCAGAGGTAGTTAAAATTGCCACTGTGACCATGGCCGCAGTCATGGACGCGAGTCTATGCCATAGTGATCACCCTCAACCATGGAGGGCATCTGGGGATGACTGGAGTGGTAGGAATTCGGACGTTATCAATACGTCCAGCGCCAACACTTGGCAGTCCCTGTTACTGAATCGCTCAATTTTCCACAGAGAATACATGCAACACACGCTATCACAGAGGCAGCACAATGCATACTGAGTATTAGTTCGCTATTCAGATAGCCAGAGAGCGACGCCGCCAGCGTTTACAGTTGCAGTTGTGGGCAAGTATCCACTAGGCAGCCGGCTGGAAATTTTCTTTGTACTTGCCCTTTGTGAGAGCCTTAAGCCGGAAATGCCCATTTGTTCCTCACAAAGGCTACCTACGCCCTTGCCCCAAGTGCCAAATGGCGTCATCCTAGGAAAACAGCCACATACTTATCACTGTAATTACAATTAAATATTATGACTACAGCACCAATCTGATGACATTCGACTATGAGCTGAGTATCAGAAAGACCTCCTCCTGATGGCTGTGGCTCCGGAAATATCAATATCTATATCCCTCTTATGACAGGACATATCGTTGCAAATAAAATCCTTCATCACCCTTACAGCTATTGGTGCCCTGAAATCACAATCTCCCATATCAGTTTCACTCCCTCCTTACGACAGGACATTAACATTTTTTTTGCACATGTCGGAACAATGACAACAATAAATTTACACCGCAACACAAACTTTATTCACTATGTGATCAAAAGCACCCGGACACCTAGCTGCAAATGACATACAAGTTCGTGGCACCTTCCATCGGTAATGCTGGAATTCAATATGGTGTTGGCTCACCCTTAGCCTTGATGACAGCTTCCACTCTCGCAGGCATACGTTCAATCAAGTGCTGGAAGGCTTATTGGGGAATGGCAGCCCATTCTTCACGGAGTGCTGCACTGAGGAGAGGTATCGATGTCGGTCGGTGAGGCCTAGCACGAAGTCGGCGTTCCAAAACATCCCATGGTTGTCTATAGGATTCAGTTAAGGACTCTGTACAGGCCAGTCCATTACAGGGATGTTATTGTTGTGCAACCACTCCGCCACAGGCCATGCATTATGAACAGGTGCTCAATCGTGTTGAAAGATGCAATCGCCATCCCCAATTGCTCTTCAAGAGTGGGAAGCAAGAATGTGCTTAAAACATCAATGTAGGCCTGTGCTGTGCCACGCAAAACAAGAGGTGCAAGGCCCCTCCATGAAAAACACGACCACACCATAACACCACCAGTTCCAAATTTTACTGTTGGTACTACACACACTGGCAGATGACCTTCACCGGGCATTCTCCATACCCACAAGCTGCCATCGAATGGCCACATTGTGTACCGTGATTCGTCACTCCACACAACGTTTTCCAACTATTCAATCGTCCAATGTTTACACTCCTTACACCAAGTGAGGCGTCGTTTGGCATTTACTGGCATGATGTGTGGCTTATGAGCAACCAATCGACCATGAAATCCAAAATTTCTCACCTCCCGCCTAACTGTCATATTACTTGCAGTGGATCCTGAAGCAGTTTGGAATTCCTGCGTGATGATCTGGATAGATGTCTGCCTATTACACATTACAACCCTCTTCAACTGTCAGCGGTCTCTTTCAATGAACAGACGTTCTCTACAAAGGTAGAGGAGACCCAATGGACCCAAACAAGTACAGAGGCATAGCCCTGGAAAATACTCAATTCAAGATGTTTTCAAAGATAGTAACACAAAAAATCCAAGCCTCTGTGGACAGTCATCTCCCAGAACGACAAATGGGTTTCAGATCTGGAAGATCAACACTTACGGCAGTCAGACTTCTTCTAAACAACATCGACGAAGCGCTTCAATAGAAACAAATGTTCTACACAGTGTTCATAGACTTTACCAAAGACTTTGACCTATTGGAAAGAGATCTCAGAGTCCAAAAACTTGAAAACACAATGGGAGAAGATAGTGTATGGACAAGAATAATCAAGTCAATCCTCGAATACAACTTAATCACAACATCAGACAACCTCTCTTTTTCGAACCCCATTCTGCAATCGAACGGAGTCTTACAGGGTGACCCAATGAGCCCTTTGCTGTAGATTCTTGCCACTGAAGAAGTACTCCGAATTGGAGAAAATGAAGAAGATGTGTACGTATATGCATACGCTGACGACATAGCCGTAGGTTCAACAGATATACAGAAGCTGCAGAGAATCATTGAGAAAATAGACAGATGGTGCAGTGAACACAAACTACACATAAACATAACAAAGACAGAAATGGTAATTTTCAGAAAAGGAGGCAAAACACCCAAGAATGCGGAAATCAGCATCAGAGGACAAAAAATAAAAATCTCATCAGACTTTAAATGCCTAGGAGTGATATTGCAACCAACAGCCAAATGCTTCACAAAACATACAACAGAACGTGCAGCCCAAGCAATAATAGCAATACAGGACATCAAAAACATCCGTCTACTTAGTCTAGAAACAGCCATGAAATAACACAAAAATCTTGTTAATCCTGGCCTATGGGATGGAGGTTATATGGGACCACCTGACAGAAAAAATCTAGAAACACTAGAAAAGGTGAAATCGACCTATCTAAAAAGAGCACTAGGTCTCTCAAAGACAACAAGATCTAGACTAGTGTACCTGCTAGCGAGAGAGACATTCCTAATTGAAGACATCACACTTAGATATATGATGCCACACACCAGGGCTTCCAGAAAGCAACTGAAGATCGTGGAGGACAAACGAGAAAAAATATGGCTAGAGTTCTATGGCACCGAAGCAATGACGAACCGCTCATGGACAGCACCAAACTTCGAACAGCGACATGTCGTAACTAGACTTTCTATTCACGGCTTTCATCATCTAATCTGCAAAAACAAAAATTATCACGAGCCAACCACAACATGTGTATGTGAACTGTGTAACGAAGCCTGTGAACGGTATCACATAGAAATGTGCAGTAAAAGAGTGAAATCGATAAATGAATATGCAAAAATGTAAAATGTAAATGTAAAATGTTAAGCAAAGTAACTGTATATGGCTATTTGGCTGCAATTTTATTAAATACTCAATGAACAGACGAGGTCGGCCTGTATGCTTTGTTGCTGTACGTGTCCCTTCACATTTCCACTTCACTATCACATCGGAAACAGTGGACCTAGGGATGTTTAGGAGTGTGGAAATCTCGCGTACAGACGTATGATACAAGTGACACGCAATCACCAAACCACGTTTGAAGTCCGCGAGTTCGGCGGAGTGACCCACTCTGATCTCTCACGGTGTCTAATGACTACTGAGGTCGCTGATATGGAGTACCTGGTAGTAGGTAGCAGCGCAATGCACCTAATATGAAAAACGTATGTTTTTGGGGATGTCCGAATACTTTTGATCATATAGCGTAAACCTGATGATCATAGCGAATGTATAACACACTCTCTACCAAGTACAATATTTCGTCAATAACTGAATGCTAGTTGCACCAAACAATATTGAACGAAAATCCGCAATCGATGGACATGCCTCATTTGTTTTTCTCGTGAGTTTTACCAGTGTCTCTTTGGAAGAGAGATGTAATCATCTTACAAGCGATCAAATGCAAAAACACTATCGCAGCAATCATGTTACTGTCACACTGCATAAAAAGCGGTCTTGGTTCTACAGGTACACACATGTATCTCTAACGATATCCATGTTAAAAACTATACATGCTTTATAAATTGAGGTATAGTATTACGTATCAATTATGCGGTCTTCCACACAAATACTGCGACATTGAATATAGACGGTGATCACGAGGTGTGTATTAACAGACCGAAAATGCGGGTGCACGTGGCCAGCGGTGTAAGCCCGTAATAAAATCACCCTTATCACCGAATTTAGAAAGTGATTCGGCTAAGGAATGTGGTATTAAGCCGATATTTGCAACTCCCTCTTGCCGTTGTTAGATATTTCTCATGCTAACAAACAATATTTGTAATGCATTCCATATCGGTACCATGTAGACAGTGTAACAGAGGTTCTGCAATATATCCACGGAGTTATAGGCGAGGAACGGTGATGGTTGATTGAGAATGAGATCCATGCAAGGAAACATCAACATGTTTCAATCCATTGGCTGTACTGGACGTGGCTTATTGTGGATCCACATCCGAACATCACTCCAGATATCATGTGTGGCGGATCCACACTCGGACATTAGTTTGGGTCTACTCTTGGTCATGGTGGCCATCTATGATACACACACAGAAACACACACACAGAAAACAGAGAAAATACACTGCAACTTGACAATATGTGGTTGGAAGTGACTGGATGCATTTGAATACAGTACTTCACTATACCGTCCTACCACGAAAACAGTGCATTTTCGCTAGTAGTTGTCAGCTGTACTACATTTACAACCAGTTTTAGAACATGTGGTGTGAAGTGACGTTGCGATTGCATGGGCATAAGTGACATAAAATCGATAAAATTACGAAAATCGACGGAAAATATGTATAAATTGAGGGAAAATACGCCAAAATGCTGTGAAATTTAGGGGAATGAGCGAGCACTTGCATGTCTTCTGCTTGGTACAGGAAAATTCTTGTACATGGGAACGAGTATGTGACAGCAAGAGGCAAACGAGAAAATGTTGACATGGAAGGACCGGAAACCAGGGGAAACAGTCATTTTTTTCATTGACAACAATAAGACGGCTGGAATAGAATTTTTGATGTGGATGGCCACCAAATGTATAGAAATAAATCTGTATGTGTCGGATCGCAAGCCCAGGTGTGACCCCAAATTTATTAGAAACAACCTTATAGATTTTTATAAAGTGGCCTTATCTAAAGAGCATTGCATTACCCGCTGGGGGAGTGCAGTATATAACTACAGGATGGATCGCATTAAAGGATGACAGAATGTAGATGGAGTGATCGCTGAGAGGAGTTTTAATGAGATATGATTTAATGGTAAACTGATTATGCATTCTAAAGAGAGGGAGATTTTGTTGCAGGTAATTTATCACGCATTTAACCATTTTTTACGTTTTTCTCCCGGGTTGCATCAGTTGTGTGGTATAACTTGTGATCGACTCTTATACAATGTTGTGTGTGTGACTTAGAGTGCTATCTACCTGCAATTATTAACAGCAGACGTCTCCAGGAGATGACTTCCATTGCATGTGTGATGAGTCATGTCCATCAATGGGAAACCTGTTTCAACCCCCTCCTCTAGACAAACAAAGATGTATGTGAAGTTCTCCATTTCTCTGCCTCAGTTTGGGGATAAATCGAGTCTTCTGTTTCATAACTGCAGTGATTCTGAGTTAGAGACAGGTGTTTGTGAGGTACTGCACACCCTATGTACACATTTTCTTGACAGTTGTCCTCTTTATGGAGTTTGTGCAGCACAGCATGTAATGTCATATGTCAAAGACTGCTGCTATGTGTTTGTCTGTTTCCTTGTAAGAGGCATTTTCCGTTGCTGGCGATCAGTTCACACGACTGATGCGAGCATAGTAATCTCTGAATCATAATCAGATTTGAACAGTGGGTGCTATACACCTCCAGAAAGCTATATTGTGCGTGCATCACAAAGGATCTATGATTTTCTTTGGTATAGAAGGAAATAGTTTTATCATCTTAAAGTTTGTCACCATAGTGAGTGGGATGGAAAACTTGCAGGGTTGATGTATGTAAGATGTTGGACATATATGTTCTGCATGAGAGTATTAAGACGATTGCACTCTGCATGACTAATATTTCAGAAACCACATGGATTTAATATTATAGTATGTTTAAGTGCAGAATGGTGTAATCTTAGGAGTACATGTGTTTGTGTTCTATTATCGTTTCTCTCTTGCCAATAGCTTCTTGGTACCGACCTAGACACGAGAAAAATACTTTAGAAATGGTAGCACAGTTGATTTACGTAAAATGTTCGGAACTCCATCCATCTGGAGCTCCATCATGAGTAATCCACATGTTTGTTCTTAGCTGTTTGTTATATCATCACAGCACTCTCATATCTACTGCACACCAATAACTGGTGCTAACCTCGACAAGTGTGCATCTGGAGAGATCTTGCACACTTGTATGAGTGCCAGGCTGGTATGGAACAGTCTTTGCTGAACAGCAGTTATGCATTCAGCTCGCTCTGTTCCTTCATGAGATGGGGAATGTAGGGGGTATAGTACCCTCCTACTTCTTGTCCGCTGCAAATTAAATTGGTGACAGTGTTGTAGGTATGGCTGGTCGAAGACAATGTGGAGAGATCTGTCAATCACCAGCTTTATCCCAAGAATGTTAGAATACTCTGTGACTCCCACCCACATAGGGAAGGATGGGCAGTCATAATCGTAAATTATGCACTATGAACGAAGTGCTAGAAATATGTAGATAACCTAACTGAATCGGTGTAGGACGCTCCCTTGTATACTTCGGTGTATATATTCAAGAATTAACCATGACTGGATGTACTGTGCAGTCATCTATCTACATTCGCAATGCAAGCAGTGGAGGAGTGGTTTAGTGATGATACAGAAACTGGAAAGAATGCTGACATGTCATTGGTCGGTGTTAAAATTGTGGAAAAACTGGTAAACTGCTCAAATTGATCGCACTTTCAAGGAAATTTGAAAATTTGTGGTAAGGACTATGGGACCAAACTGCTGTGGTCATCGGTCCCTAGGCTTATGCACTACTTAATCTAACTTAAACTAACTTACCCTAAGGACAACACACACACACACACATGCCCAAGGGAGGACTCGAACCTCCGACGGGGGAAGCAGCGCGAACCGTGACAAGATGCCTCAGACCACATGGATCGCACTATCAACTGTGGTGCTTATTACAGTTCATTGTCTTATATTGGCGGTGTCTTTTCCATTCCATCTGTCCCCTTGTGCATTGTTAATTACCACATAATGATTGACTGATGCTACTTGTTTGAGATGGAGGGAGTCTCGATGGGAGCAACAAGTTCCTGGGGATAGACAGCACTGAAACAGTGAGAGTGTATATGGGTGCAATATAAGGAACCAATGCTCTTGGTGTTTTCTAAACAGAACATCTAGACATCTGCTATGCCATAATTGTGAGAGATGAGATTAAACGTAAAGGTCATCTCCTTTGGGTGACTGTGTGGAAATGCTCAATAGTGTTGCAAACTCTTCCAGTTTCCATATTCTGTGAGGTCTTCCACATTTTTTTCAACAAGAAACACCACGTCTGTGTTTCATTTCAACCATCCTGTGTATCATGGGAGCAGCACAGTTTACACCAGGCGCTGACGAGCTTTCTGTGGATCGTAACATGTTAATGTAAGTTTAGCACCTGGCACACACCTTGAAGTTGTGGTGGAAAAACAAAATGTATGATGGTATACAAAGCTGCAGTCATAACACTGCTCGGATATGTTAAAGCAGAACAAACAATGTATCAAACTGCTTATTAACAAACAGCACAGGGATCCTCTCTTGCTATTGATAGTCTATGTGATATGGTCCTCCTACAGTATGGGTGACGAAACTTTACTGCTCAAGCAACTGTGATCAGTAGCCACCTGCTCCAGTGGGCAAATACCTGTATATTTAATAGGATCGCATGTATGCTCAATATCAGCAAGCAGACGGTATTTGCTTTCGGTACATAGGAAGAGAGAGTTGCAGTAATATCCTATCAAGTTCTCTACCAGGTGACATTAGCAGAGTTTATGTAGTTGGTAGTTTTTCTCTGTTCAATGAGCCAAAATAATGAGGACAGAGAGAATGTTTGTGTGACAGATATGAATGTGCCTGAGGGATGCAGATCTCCTTTGGACTGCAGTACCTGTATGTCGTTTAGGAAGGTCTTAGAAACAGTGCTCTCTAACTCCAGCTCAGAGTAACATTCACGAGATAAATTTTAGCTACAGTGCGACGAGAGGAAATTATGCCTGTAACAGTTATAAACATTATCTATTCGACATATGAAAAAATAGTGAAAATGATGATAAATATTAATTATTTATATAATAGTCTATGATTGGACATGTCGATGTGTATCATACAAAGACAATGATAATTGTAAATTCCTTTTATGATCTGCGTTTGTCTTCCTTTGTTTTTACGTTTCGTTGGATGGCTTTTGTAGGTTGCGGACGCATATCAAACTGAGGTCTGTTAAGAAATTGTAATTATTTGTTAATTATTACTTGAGAATAGAGTTCATTATTATTATAAATATGAGTGAATAATTATTTGTAACTTTAATTCCTCTCTCAGTAAGCATTATCTGTGTTAATTATTTCTTTCCGCTGCAAGGAGCGCAGCCATTGATGTTAGCGATTTGTATCGCGTTTTTGTCTGTGTTTTCCTTAGAAACAAATCAAATGTTTGCTTGATGAAGTCTAAATAGTGCGCAATACGAAAGTTAAGTTTAATAAGCATTACAAATTCTTGTCCTATTTGCTCTAACAATAGAAAGTCTCTTTCAATTGTCTGCCGCCATCTTAACAATTATCTCAGCGGCAAATTCAAATTACGCAACTCTGCAGACATAAATGCCGAACGTAATATAAATGTGTAAAAATAAATGTGCACCGGTGGTCCCGAACTCATTTTAATGAAAATAATTCGAATCAGATTGGTTCTTTAAAAACAGTGCTCATAGCACGATCGTTGTAACAAACTTTTCTAGCTGATGTATGGAGCCGAAATTAATTACGCACGAGTTGCGAAGAATATTGTTTCAGGTAACATACGCCAGTGTTGTGCGCGGCTGATATTCGGTGGTTTTAATGATCATTTTGCTGAAGATCATAATCAATAGTTGTATAGAATCTGTTGTATGAACAACTGTGATTTAGTGACACTTACACAACTTACAGACAACACTTTAACACGACGTTAACTTGGAGTTCTTTAGCAACTTGACCAAATCTTTAGCCTGGAGAAAAATTATTTAGAAATTACTCAATGTAATAAAGTAAGATTATCATTTTCATTTACAAATTAGTTCAATAGCAAACAATTGAATAAAACAGCGAACGCAACATCAGTTGCAGTTTGAACTGGAACAATGACATGGACAAAGCTGCAGGGAGGGTAGGGAAGAGACTGAGAACAGTTACAAGATGCTGAGCGACTGTCGAAAATCATGCTACAGTTTTGCTGTATAGGATGCTTAGCAGATAGGTTCGAAAAAGGTCACTCATCTCGAGATATGAGAGGCCCATGAATACGATTCACCCGTGGTTGTAACCATTAGAAGCCATGTCCCTAGGGTCCAGAGCACGTATACAGCTGAATGGAGAGACTTGATTCCAAATCGCAGACTATTTCTACCAGAAAGCGTAATGCTATAGATCATAGATCTGGAAAGCCAGTGTACTGGTCATAGGATTTTGTACATTTGTTACGACCTCAGTTTAGCGCTACATTTTTTTTAACTGACTCCTCAAACAGCATACCATCTAGAGTATGTGATCATTCTCAATCAACCATCATACCCCCTCGCCTATAACCCTGTGGATATAATTGCAGAACCTCTGTTACACTGTCTACATGGTATCGATATGGAATGCATTACAAATATTGTTTGTTAGCATGAAAAATATCTAACAACGGCAAGAGGGAGTTGCAAATATTGGCTTAATACCACATTCCTTAGCGGAATCACTTTCTAAATTCGGTGATAAGGGTGATTTTCTTACGAACTTCCACCGCTGGCAAAGTGCACCCGCATTTTCGGTCTGTTAATACACACCTCGCGATCACCGTCTATATTCAATGTCGCAGTTTTTGTGTGGAAGACCGCATAATTGATACGTAATACCATACGTCAATTTATAAAGCATGTATAGTTTTTAACATGGGTATCATTAGTGATACTTGTGTATACCTGTAGAACCAAGACCGGTTTTTATGCAGTGTGACAGTAACATGGTTGCTGCGATCGTGTTTTTAACATCTGGTCCCTTATAAGATGATTACCTCTCTCTTCCTAAGAGACACTGGTACCACTTACAAGAAAAACAAATGAGGCATGTCAATCCATTGCGGATTTTTGCTCAGTATTGTTTGGTGCAACTAGCATTCAGTTATTGACAAAGTATTATTCTTAGTACGGGATGTGAGATACATTCCCTGTGATCGGTAGGCTTATAAAATTTTTGTTGTGGTGTAAAGTTATTGTTGTCATTGTTCTGACATGTGCAAGGAAAATTGCTCTGTCCTGTCGTACAAGGGGAATGGACCTTCTGTGGGAGAAAGCGATTTCAGGGCACCAATAGCCGTAAGGGTGATGAAGGATTTTATGTACAAACTCATGTCCAATCATAAGTGGGATATAGATAATTATATTACCAGAGCCACAGCCATCAAGAGGAGGTATTTACGATACCCCACTCATTGTTGAATGTCAGCAAATTGGGACTACAATCATAATATTTAGCTGTAATTGCGGTGATAAGTTTGTGGCAGGTTTCCTAGGACAACACCGTTCAGTGTGTGGGGCGCATGGGGGAGGTAGCCTGTGGCTGGAAAAATTGTACATTACTGGTTTAAGGCTCTCGCAAGCGGTGGATACAAAGAAAAGTTCCAGCCGGCTGGCTAGTCAATTCATGCCCACAGCTGCAGTGGTAAGTCGTGGCAGCGACGCCCTCTGGATAGCTTAATAGTGAACTAATACTCTGTATGTGTTAGACTACCTCTGCAATGCGTCTGTTGCATGTATTCTCCATGGAAACTACAGAAATTCAGTATCGATCACTGCCAAGTGTTGGCACTGGATTTGTTGATAACATCCAAATTCGTACTACTCCAATCATTCCCAGATGCCCTCCATGGCCAGGGGTGGTGCACTCTGGCATACACATGCGTCCATGACTGCGGCTGCAGTTGCGGTGGCAGTTCTCTGCGACCTCTGAGCATAAGCGCTGGCAGTGTGTGGGGGGGATTAGCTGCAGCGTGTGGACATCGGAACTTGAGTGCACAGGATGCACAAGTGTTTCAGCGATGTCTGACATCTAGCCATGACAACTACTACTGTGGACTGGATTGTAGTTTAAGTGTGTCATATTTAGTGCTTCTCAGTACAACGCAGTGGATTCTGTCTTGCAAATATATTTGTTGTTGGTGTCTCAATTCTATCACACAGTAGGCATTTCCTCCTCCTCCTTCTGAATGTAGCAGAGAGAACCAAATTAGGAATTTTATAGTGCTTTAAAAAGCCAGTCGCAACGTCAGATTCCCGACTGATCAATTTATTATTTCCTATAGTTTTATTTCGACCACCCATCTGCCCAACCCCTCTCACAAATTGATTAAGGACTCAGCACACAACTGAGCTGAAAATTGGAATTTTCAGCTTCCTCCAACGTAATGGACTTCCTGCCAAATGATCTAACTGTGCCACTATCCACCAATAGGAGGGACAGGAAAAAAAATTCAGTAGGCTTTGTAAACTTGGCAGTTGTGGGATCGAATCCCATCAAATATACTAGTCCCAGTAATCACCAATAGGATGTATGGAGAAAAGTACCCACACACAAAGGATATCTATTTAATTGGTTGGTAGTTTTTGTGGAAGAGACCAAACAGCGAGGTCATCAGTCTCACTGGATTAGGTAATAATGGGGAAGGAAGTCAGCCGTGCCCTTTCAAAGGAACCATCTCAGCATTTGCCTGAAGCGATTTAGGGAAATAACGGAAAACCTAAATCAGGATGGCCGGACGCGGGATTGAACCGTCGTCCGCCCGAACGCGAGTCCAATGTGCTAGCCACTGCGCCACCTCGCTCGGTATCTATTTAATTAATGAGTCAATCAGTCATATAGAGTGTGGGAATATTTACAAAACATCCACATCTGGGAGGGTGGGGGTTTACCAGGTATCCACTACATTGTTCCGGACAAGGGTGGGTTTACTGTGGCACATGATAGGCGCTATCTACATTTCCTCAAATGTCCTTTTTGCGTCCTCTACAGGTTTCCATAGCAGTGAAAGTGCAAGAACAAAGGGATACACTGACTACCAATGCCAGGTCTGCATGAGATTAGAGGAGGCAGAGGGAGATGGAAAGGAGGTGGGATGAAGGAACATATTGGTCTGTGTGTGTTTGTATACGTTGGTTCACACAAACAGGAAGCATCCACTTGAGAGAGGGGGAGCTTGTGTTTCAGCAGGAATTTCTCGGTTATCAGTATGAAAGTGTTGCCGCCACCTGAAGCTTTCGTTTGGGGGATTACCACGGCAGCTGACAGCCGTTGCGGGGCCCAAGGGCGCATAGTGCAGGAATACGTGAAGCAGATGGCCCAGTGAAGCGGCCAGGGTGTGGGTGCACAAAGTCCTGCAGCTGGAGCAAAAGATTATTAACAGCATAATTACGTATGGTGGGTTATGTTGAGGGTATTCCTTGCATGATCGGAACAAAAAAAGCGATCGATTGTATTACTTCTTTTCGATGAATTTTACAACATCTGCATATTCCAGTACAGCAAAGTATAATGGACAAGAGAGATCCACGCTCAGCAAATTGAATTTTATAAATAAACAGTACATCCTTTGCTATGTAATTGAATTTCATATCATGAGAGCCTTCCTCTCCAGCAAAGACCCGCCAGTTTACAGGTGGGGAAGGGAGGAAGGCTTGGGGATTTACCAGAGTGTGAAGTGTTAATTGATCGATTCAATTAATTAGTCAATCAAACTGATAGATTGGGAAGGGCCCATTCGAATAACTCAGGCCTGAAAGTGTGCTTGTAACAGCAGGGAGGCTGTGGGAGGTTTGGAGGTTTCTAGAGAGTGCAGGGGAGGAGAAGGGGAGGGGAAAGAGTGTGAGGGTTTCTCAGAAAGACATTATACCCAGGGGGTCATGAATCAACCCCCCAGGGTTCATAATCCGCTCAGCTGAATAGTAGGTTAAGGACCTCTCAATCAAAACAGAACTATAGGTTAAGTGCTGACATGGAGCAGAACAATATGTTTGCATCTGACTGTTTACTTGTCCCTGATGTAGGCAACCTGCTCTAATAAAATGACCTGATGCCCCCTTTTTTACCCCACTACTGTTGTCTACACACAGCTGATGCAATTCCGATAAATTACGGGCTGGTGGTTTGTGGGTGCTAATCTGGCGCCCAGTAACGTCCCAAACGAGTTCTGAAGGATTCAGGTGGAGTGAATTTCGTGGGCAAGAAATCACCTCAATCCAATATTGCACGATTCTAGCCCAGTGATACGGACAGTTGCTCTAGTGGGAAATGCTGTCGCCGTCGGGGAAGACATCAAGCATAGAGGTTTGCATGTAGTCCGCAATAAAGATAATGTGCTCCACAGCAGTTGCAGTGCCTTCGATTTCGATCAATGGTCGCATGGAAGGCGAGGTGAATTTTCCCCATAGCGTAACACTGCCCTCACCGGCTGCATCCGTAGAGTGACGCGTATTTCAAGCAGCTGTCTGCTTGGATGACGTCTCAGAACACAGCCATCGGTCTGGTGTAACAACAAATGTGATTCATCCGACAAGGCGACATATTTCCTCTCGATGATCACTTGCCCACTGTAATCGTAACTGATAATGTCGTTCGGTCATCACGAGAACAAATAAGGGTCGTCTGCTGCGGGGCGCTATATTCAACAATGTGCGCCGAACAGTGCGTTCCGAAATACCTGTCAACGTTGTCAGATCTGCTCTGATAGCTGTCTGTCCTGCTTTACAGTGCGACCAAGCCAACACCATGTCGCTTACCCGTTGTTTCACAGTCCTTCAACCACTTTCCTTAAATACTCACGACAGCAGCACTCTAACAGCCGACCAGCTTTAGCATTTTCGGTATTATCGAACTGTCTTTTGTCAAAGTCGCTTATGTCATTGGATTTCTCGACTTTCGGGCCATATGATGGCTGGAAAGATTCCCCATTCGTCTCTGCTCTGCTTATATACTTTCCTTACCGTTTCACGTGCCTGCAAAACCACAAGGAGGTAATCAACCTCGCGGTCAGCAGTGGGTGAAACGTTTTGGCTCATCGGTGTAGTCGTCTGACAAGAGGACTGCGCCTACTTGTCATCACCGATTTCGTCCAAATTTATTGTACTTGCAGGGCTTGGCCAGAAATGAAAGTGACTAAAGTAGGAGCTCCATATGGCCAAGAATTTAAGGAAAATAACATTTTGGCGTGGGTCGGGAGACGGAGAAGACGTGTTATAGCGCAGTTACTAGGTAGCGTTTGGCGCAGCAGTAAGAGTTCAGAGCGTAAACCAAGGGTCGTGGGGGTCCTATGCAGAAACTTTTTTATTTTCCTTTATTTTCAATTTTTGCGTTACTTACACTGTGAATGAACCGAAATAACGCTCATTATACTGAATTTATTAATATAACGGATATTCAAACGCAAAGGTACGAAACAACAGCCGGCCGGAGTGGCCATGCGGTTCTAGGCGCTGCAGTCTGGTGCCGAGCGACCGCTACTGTCGCAGGTTCGAATCCTGCCTCGGGCATGGATGTGTGTGATGTCCTTAGGTTAGTTAGGTTTAATTAGTTCTAAGTTCTAGGCGACTGATGACCTCAGAAGTTAAGTCACATAGTGCTCAGAGCCATTTGAACCATTTGAACAAAACAACATTGGGGGTACATTTGCAGTCTTTATTCAAAATTAATCACCGGAGGCCTGAATGCAGCTATCTCACTGTTTCACAAGCTGAAGTATTACCTGTTCCGTGAATTCCTGTGGTTGTGACAGGAACCAGTCCTCCACAGTGTCCTTCAGTTTCGTCGCCTCCCTTTGAGATGTTTTTTAGAGGACCAAACACATGGAACTCGGAGGGCGAAATGTCCCGGTTGTAGGTTGGATGCTCGAGCTGTTCCCACTTGTACTTGGTCATTACACTTTTTGTGACCTTGAAGACGTGTGGATGCGTGTTATCGTGGAGCAGAATCACTCCCTGGGTTGGCCGTTTACTCATGATGGACTTTCGTAGGCTACGGAGTAACTCATAGTACACGCCAGTTTTAGTTGCTTCTCCGTTCTATATGGATTCGATGAGTATCAAACCTCGGACGTCGAAAAAGACTGTGAGCACCACCTTGTCTGCTGAAGGCACAGCTTTGAATTTTTTAGGGAAAAGTGACAATGCATGCTTCCATTGCACTACATACGCGTCCATAAATGTCTCACTACTTTATCCCAAAGCGGTATATACAAACTCCAACCGGTATAGTTTTTACGACGTTTCTACCTTTTCACTATAGGCATGAAAACAAAAGGCAAAGGGAAATTTGGGATTGTTGACGAATTAGACTTTTCGGGGGTAGCATCCACCATAAAAACAAAGGAAACAGTAATGTATCGGCATTTTGCGCCTGTGATAAACGCTGAATTTTTAAAATTATATGGTGCTTTTAAGTTTACATAGAAAAACAAACTTGGCTTACATTCATTAAAGGATTTCTTTAATCAAGAAGTTTGACAGCCAACCACACGTAACAAACATCTCGTCAAATATTGGCGAGGATAGCTGGCAAAGTAGAATGGAATTATTTTGAAGCAGTCTCCATGTGATGTAATTTCGTTTTCTGCCTCGATGGATCTATTTTACCTGAACCAAGAAACTATTGTTCGCGTGCAGCTGCCACGCACCTACGGAATACGATGTCCTTTACCTTTTAATTATATCCCTTCTTGGAAAGTTATTTTCGGAATCCTCGTGTACGCTTTAATTACAATCCTTTATTGGCAATTTATTTGCAATCCCTAATTTTCCGCCGGCCGGAGTGGCCGTGCGGTTCTAGGCGCTACAGTCTGGAACCGGGCGACCGCTACGGTCGCAGGTTCGAATCCTCCCTGCATTGATGTGTGTGATGTGCTTAGGTTGGTTAGGTTTAATTAGTTCTAAGTTCTAGGCGACTGATGACCTCAGAAGTTAAGTCGCATAGTGCTCAGAGCCATTTTGAACCCTAATTTTCCTTTGCCTTTCCTTTTCATGACTTTTATGAAAATATCAATAAATAAAATATTTTGACCATTGTTTCAGTTTATTTGTAGTGTGACTAAAGCAAAAATCGAAAAGTAAAAAAAAGGTTTCCCAAAGAGACTTGACCTCACGACCCTTGGTTTCCCATTCTGCATTCTTTCCGCTCCGGCAACAGCTGCTTGGTGCTAACACTAACATGTGTGGTCATGCCTCACCCGGCCCGCGTCAAAAAAAAAGTTTTTTCTAAAGGCTTAGTCATCTAGAGCTCCCCCTTCTCTAGCTTTCATTTCTGGCCAAGTCTTGCATATACCAGAAATTTCTATGAAATGGGTGATGACAAGTAGTCGCGGTTCCCTCGTGAGTGTCCCGCCAGATTGTTAGGCGACCCACAAGGAATTTCCATAATGTGGCTGCATGAAAATTACGCAGTCCTCAGTTCAGATTGTTCTGATATTTTTACGCATGGTAGTTCATGCACAAAGAACGTATGGCGATTGATTTTGAGGTGCGATCAAAAATGTTCCAGCCAAGCGTCTGTTAACCGAACTTTGTACTCTGACAGCTTATGAAATGGCAAAAATTACACCACGTTTCGAGTATGCAAATAACCTTTTCGGCGTTTGATTCAGCTCTCGCATAAGAGATATGTTAAACGTATTCCGCGCTACTGAAAGAACATTCTGTATACAAACTGAGTAAAGTTGCCAAGCAATTTGTCGGAAAACATTTTACTTGTGACTCCACATATTTTTTGAATTCGCATGTTTTATCGCTATGCAATAGTTCTCAATGACTGCAGGCAAACTCATATCACAGTCTCATGATGAGATGGTTATCTTTTCGTTATTTTTTACGAGACTTCAAAGTTGAATAACTTACTGCCCGTTGCTCGAAGAATTTGCAGCGAATTAAGAGAGCAAATAGTGAGTGCTGATCTGCGAGAAGCAGGGATTGGCTGCCTTAAATTATCGTCATATTTCAAAATGCGCATGTCGACATCATTGAAAAGTGAATGCTAGGTTAAAAGGCAAAATGAAAAAAAGTCACCCCACTGGGATTATATACCACAACCTTTCGGTTTCCAGCCATACGTTTCACTGCTAGATCACCACACCAGATGCGAATGAGATCTCACGTCCAGCAGGCACTGTAGCTCTTTAGATTTTTGATGGCTGTGGCAATGGCATCATTTTCACAACTTAACTTTAATTCACTATAATTCAGACAATTTGTACGAAATCTTTATAAATTATATACAAAACCCTTCACTGTGAATCAGTTTATCTATTATTCAGATCCGGACCAAAATCCACACAGCAGTTCGTGAGATTAGCCTGCATGTCCAGGCGGACACGGGCAAGCGACTTCAGTCTATGTATAAAGAGAGGCTGATGTGTTGCTCCAACCTACGTTGTGCGATTACGCTGAAATGTTAATTCTTGGCATAGCCACGCGTGTAGTACACTTCATGCCAATTTTACGTTTATTGCAATTCGCCTTCAAGATGTTGCTATTTTAATGGTCAGTACTATACACACATTTTTCTGTGGCGATGGAAAGAGCCCTGGAAGAGGACTTCAACGATATATGGTGCTCTGAACTTGAGCTAATAGTAACAAGATAATAGCACTGAAAATCATTATGCCATGGCCAGGAGTACAGGTGTCACAACCGGCTGTCCCGATGAATAAAATTTAAGCAAACACTTAACTCAGATACAGTTCGTGTTTTGATTATTATGACAGACATACTCGTACAATGCTCTCAAAACGTTTACCTTGATCTTTTACGCGTACTATAAATCGATTCTGGGCAGACAAAACTGCACGTTGAATTTTACCTGATATTGTCGCATCTCAAACCCATGATACACTGTAGCGCCAAAGAAACCGGTATAGACATGCGTATTCAAATTCAGAGATATGTAAACAGACAGAATATGGCGCTGCGGTCGGCAACGCCCAAAGAAGATAACTAGTGTCTGGCGCAGCTATTAGATCGGTTATTACTGCTACAATGGCAGGTTATCAAAATTTAAGTGTCTTTCAACGTGATGTTATAGTCGGGACACGAGCGATGGGACACGGCATCTGCGTGGTAGCGATGTAGTGGGGATTTTCCCGTATGGCCATTTCACGAGTGTACCGTGACTACCAGGAATCCGGTAAAACATCAAATCTCCGACATCGCTGCGGCTAGAAAAAGATCCTGCAGGACCGGGACTAACGACGACTGAGGAGAATCTTTTAACATGATGGAAGCGCAACCCTTCCGCAAATTGCTGCAGATTTCAATACTGGGTCATCTACAAGTGTCAACGTACGAATCATTCATCGAAATATCATCTATATGGGCTTTCGGAGCCAACAGCCCACTCGTGTACCCTTAATGACTGCACGACACAAAGCTTTATGCCTCGCCTGCGCTCGTCAATTCCACCATTGGACTGTCAATGACTGGAAACATGTTGCCTGGTCGGACGAGTCTCGTTTCAAATTGTATGGAGCGGTTGGACGTGTACGGGTATGGAGACAAAGTCATGAATCCGTGCACCCTGCACGTCGGCAGGGGCTGTTCAACTCGTGGAGGCTCTGTAATGGTGTGGGGAGTGCGCAGATGGAGTGGTATGGGACCCCTAATGTACCTAGATACGACTGTGTCAGGCGAGACGTACGTCAGCATCCTGTCTGATCACCTGCATCCATTCATGTCCATTCCGATGGACTTGGGCAATTCCAGCAGGACAATGCGACACCCCCCACGTCCAGATTTGCTACAGAGTGGTTCCAGGAACACCCTTCTGAGTTTAAACGCTTCCTCTGGCCACCAAAGACCCCAGATATGGTATGCCTTGCAACGTGTTGTTCAGAAGAGATCTCCATCCCCTCATACTCTTACGGATTTATGGTCAGCCCTGCAGGATTCATGGAGCCAATTCCCTCCAGCACTACTTCAGACATTAGTCGAATCCATGCCACGTCGTGTTACGGCACTTCTGCTTGCACGCCAGGCCCTGCACGATATTAGGCAGGTGTGCCAGTTTCTTTGGCTCTTCAGTGTATAAGGCATTTCGTGTCTGCGGGAGTCGCTGTTTCTTTGTAGACCTCCTGTCTGAACTTTCTAAACTAAACTAGACTCCGCCCGAACGGGCCATGTAGACCCAACGGTACCGACCGACCGCCGTGTCATCCTCAGCCCGCAGGCGTCACTGGATGCGGATATGGAGGGGCATGTCGTCAGCACATCGCTCTCCTGGCCGTATGTCAGTTTACGAGACCGGAGGCGCTACTTCTCAATCAAGTAGCTCCTCAGTTTGCCTCACAATGACTGCGTGGACTCCGCCACCGCCTACAAAACTCCAGAGGTGTAAGTCTGGTAAGCGTGCAGGCTATTTGGTGTCTGCCAAACGACCGAGCCAACGATCTCCCTATGTTCTTGTAAGAAGGTATGTAATTATCTGTGCAGAAATTGTGATACATCAGCTATGGTCGTATGACATGGATTTCTTTATGTAATGTTTTTGTTCTTAAATTATAATGCCACGATATGTCATATACCTGCTACTACTACTACTACTGCTTATACTAATACTGCAAGCACTGCGCCAGCATGTCTGTTAGGATGTGTGGATACTCGTGGCTATATAGAGTCCCATCAATGCAACAGGGACCAATAAAGCAATTCTTCAAATTCCGCACTATACGTAGACAGACTAAGGACGTTGTTTATCCACTTCTCTCGGCTAGCGTGGATTTTTAGCTGACCAATAATTCATATTGGGAAGACTGATTTGCTCTTGGTTTGAAGACGACGCTTCATCCAGTAACAAAGTTTTTTATAGAAATTCTGCTTCATTTTTCATTTTCGTCGACACAATTTGGTGACATGTTGTTGGAGCGAAATGAGGAAATTATGAAATGCGTTTGAATGTAATATTCGCAGAACGCTCCTTTGGCTGATACCACTCGCACATTCATGCTGCCTCGTAGCTACATGTGAATTGTCTTACCACTGCTACAATGTTAGTTGCATTTTCTCATCAGTTGCCGTTCTTTTTCATTGGCGTATTTTACTCCCTACATTACCACTTTCTTAAAATTTTATTGTAGTATTCGCAATGATAGAAGGTGAGTTCTTGACATTACCAGGAAATCTTTCAGCATACAACCGTACTGCAGTATGTTTACATTCCCATTCAGGTTTTCGACTGTTGTATACGTTGTGAAAATCTGGATAGCTTCACTAGCATTTTGTCTTATCCCTACAACAGCACAGCACAGGCTAGTGGGCTTCAAGTGCACAGCTGTGGTTGGCGCGTCTGTTCATGTTTTCTTGGTCTGGGACCCATAATCACTCCCCCATGCAAATACCACTCTTATATCCCTTTATTTTTCCGGTATTTAGGTTTTATGCCTTCTGCTGTGTGTGTTTTAACTTCCTCGTTTTTATAGTTTGACCCCTCAGACTGGATCCGTCCGCTTTTACCGGACCCTCTCTCTTCCGCAAGTTACTTTCGAATCACGGGACATGACCTCGCAGTTTAGTCCCAGAACCACCCCCAATCAACAGTACAGCTAAAATTACGATCCGTACCTGAGTTACCGGCCGCTGGTGGCCGAGCGGCTCTAGGCGCTTCAGTCTGGAACCGCGCGACCGCTACGGTCGCAGGTTCGAATCCTGCCTCGGGCATGGATGTGTGTAATGTCCTTAGGTTAGTTAGGTTTAAGTAGTTCTAAGTTCTAGGCGACTGATGACCTCAGATGTTAAGTCCCATAGTGCCCAGAGCCATTTGAACCATTTGAACGTACCTGAGCTACGCTTTTACGTACAGTGGACGCAGTAGTACAGATATTTATGGAACCTGTTTTCATCACAGGGGGACAGTGATTTATGGTGCTGTTATCTTGTTACTATCTGAGAAATTTCTACACTACTTATGTCGTTCAAGTCCTTTTCGAGTGTATCTTTTCAAGCTGTTTCTTCTTCTTTTTCTTGTGCCTTTGTGACGCATCGATGCAGGGTCGGCATAATGATGAACGGATTTCGTATGGTTAATTTAAAGCGTTACCCCCTGGGACAGAATACATGCACCCTATCTGTATGCGTGTAGTGTTATTCATATGAGAGAGAGCGAAAGTTTTTTTTTTTTTTGAAATGTTTGTAAATTGGGTAACTGAAGTGGGAAGTGGATACGTGAGTATGGGAGAAGACGAACAGCCTAAAAACCACATCGAAATAGGCCGGCCCACCAACCCTCAACGTTAATCCACCGGGAGGATACGATCAGGTGCCGGTGTACCTCCCCGTACCGGAAGGAATGCTTTGACACGCACGGCTATCCGAGCAGGTTATCTTTTCAAGGCTACAGAACATTTACGAGGGCGTACTGAAAAGTAATGCCTCCGAATTTTTTATGTTAAAAATCTTAAAGCTTTTTAAGTTAAACAAACGCTATCAGCTTTCTACGTCTTTATTCTTCGCGTCTACATATTTATTTTTCCAGATACTTATCACGCGACGAACACCGTTCTCCCAACGAAAGACGAGTTTGTTGATACCCGTCACAGTAGGATGTTTGAATTTGTTGACGGACTCACCCCCGTTTACACCGTTGTATCGTTATCAAAGTGAAGTCCTCGAAGGTATTCTTTAAGTTTTGAAACAGATAAAAATCGAGTGGGGCCAAGTCGGCCAAGTCGGCACTGTATGGAGGACGATCGATGACAGTGAACCAATGGCGTCGGGTTGTTGCAGATGTCGCAGCACTCGTGTGTGGTCTGGCACGTCATGCCGAAGGAGAGGACGGTCCATGTGTGGACGAAGTATTGGCATTCGTGCTTTAAGTTTTCTGAGCGTCTCTCGCGCACTTACGTACACTCGTGTCCAAAATCAAAGCAACAAACTGCTATTTCCCCGTCCTGTGTCTTGTTCACGATGTAATCATACAAACTGTCAACAGACGTCGTTACGATCTTGTACGCGGAAAATGGCATTCCTATCAACGGACAACCACGCCGCAATGACGTCAGGGCACCTGTCAAGCGTGATAGTGTTTCCAGGGTAGTCTTACATCCACAATCGCTGTGTACACAGTCACAGACGGCGCAGTATGGTACAGAGAGGACGCCTACAGACTCTCTGCTGTGGAGGGCCATAGGAAGAATGGAAGCAGGAGAGTCGCAAGCTCATGTGGCTCGATGGCTTAAGTGAATTGTTCTGTTGTTTCTCGGGTGAGGCGCCAGTTTATAGAGAGCGTTACTGTATTCTAGAGAGCAGTACAGGGCCGACCACGTGTGACATCAGAAAGAGTGGATGGCTATTTGGCTGTAAGGGCACGATGGTGTCGCCTTGGTACTGCACTGCAGCTGACATCTGACCTCGTAGCATCTCCTGGGCGTGATTTATCGAGACAAACGGTGTACAGAAGGCTTCAGCAGAGTGTCCTTTATTGTTGGAGACCTGCTGTCTGTTTACCTCTGGCGTGTCTTCACAGAAGGTAACGTCTAGGGTAGAGCCGACAACATGCCACCTGGATGGTCGAGCGATGGGCCAATGTCCTTTACACAGATGAGCCCGATTTGGTTTGGAGAGTGATTCTCGACGTATTTGCATCTGCACGCACGGTGTGGCCTGCTCGCTCTCCCGACTTGAATCCAATAGAGCATGTCTGGGGTGCACTAGCGAGACGGATTGTATCACGGCAGCGTCCACCAACTACTCTCCAAGATTTGTTAGAATCTCTGAGGGAAGAATGGGCGTTATTGCCTCATTATGAGACTGATGACATCATTCAAAGCATGTCCCGTCGTTGTCAGGCCTGTACTGGTGCAAGAGGTGGTCACACCCTATACTGAGGACATTAACCAGTTGTCAGAATGTGTGTGCAAATCCGTTAAGTTGGAAAAAAACGAAGAACATTTTTGTCTACCTTTATGCATGTTGCAGTTAATTACGTTCTGTATTCTTTACATTGTTTCTATTTTACTATTACCTGTTTATACTGTTTTGTGGCAAAATAAACGCAACCTTGCAAAATTTCCGTTTGTTGCTTTAATTTAGGACACCAGTGTAGTTACACATCGCCGCGTTACACGGAGCCTTTCGGCGGTAGAGGGTTGCAATTTGAGTCAGAGAAACGGCAAAGTCGACCGAGTAATATGCATTAATATGCATACATGTAATATCTCAACCAATATTGAGAAGAGAATAAAAAATTCAGAAGAATTAGTTTTTAACCAGCCCTCGTTTAAAACTCCATGAGAAAACCAAGTCAGTGTCATAATTCGCCAGCTGTAAACTTTAAAAATTATTTGCGTACTTCAGCAACATGTCACACTGTCCGCTAAAACATAGTGTAAACCGAAATCGATATAATTACACTTTCTGGATATATTTGGTGTGGTCTGCCTTAGCAGCCTCACCCTGTATGTGTCCACGTCCCATTCCGTGCACCCCCAACGTAGAATGTCAAATATGAGCACTTCTCTAATAAATCTGTCAAGTTACAACAGAATCCTCTCCCTTTTCCTTCAGTCTACTGTTTATAGCTCCACTCTGTTACGGTCTCGTTCTGCCCGTGCCGCAGAGTTCTCTTTCACCATTATAACACTTCCATTCTTCCGCGTAAATTCTTAACCGTAGCCCATTTTCTGGCTTCCTCTGTCCATCTTTACTCTCCGATCTCCTACTGCAGTCCATCCCCTGCATAAAATATACATATAACATGGCGTAGACTCACAGAACTGGTTCCATGCTGCTAAAGGGGACCATTGCAAACAAGTTCGGTGGGCACACACACAGACTAACCCGGAGGATTAAATCAACGTCACCTAGACAATAAAGACTCACAGGTCGAGTATGACATCTTGCACTTCACGATACTAAAACTGTAGGGTGACTGGCTGCTGATATCCTCTTTGTAAGAGTCACCCTATATTTTCTACACAGCCACGGGCTCAGAATGTCAGTCTGCGACAAAATAGCATAAGACTACAGGGAAATAAGGGATTTAGATGCATTATTAATCGTTCTGCAGACAAGTACTGATTCAGAAGATCATTAATTTAACAATAATATACACAATATTTAATGTAATACCACTCAAAATTTACAGAACAGTTTTGAAGTGCAGTATATGCTGCTGTATGACAAAATAGAACCAAATACCAAAAACCACAGTTGTTAAAACCATGTGAGGAAGCAAATGGATCCATGAACAGCTTCCTTGTAATAAAGAGAAGAGCTCTCACTATTATGCTTCTAGAATATTCATAAAAAACGTAAAATCCCGAATGGAACTCCTTTGTTTCACTCAATAACTACCCTTCTCACACAGAAGCACACACCAAAATTCATACCTCAGATGTCAATTACGCTATCAGAATTGTGTGAAGTGCATCTGAGAATGCCTAGCAGAACTTTTGATGTAATACGAAAAATCATTCAAGGCCATGGAAGTACAAAATTGCCTCTTTAACAACAGTCAAACAAACAAGTAAATCACGCGCAAACAAGAAACATACACATAAATAATCAGAGAAAAAATGAAAATGGCTTACATGCTAAGCGAAGAAAAAAATCTTTACTTTCACTGCTAAATTAGTACTCATACTTTCGTCAATCTGGTGACATCGTCAGATGCTTGAAAATAAATCTACTTACCGCAGAAATCTTGCTAGGAAAGAAATTATGCTTCTTTATCATTAGCATCCACTTAATACGCATCTAACTATCGGTTCGGAATTTGAAAATGAACTTCGTTGTTCTCGTCGTAATCACCAGCACAAACAGGAACCCGTAATTCACGGAAAATCTAAATGTCCACGGCCGAACGGGGATTTTAACCACTGCCCTCCAGAATACAAGTCTAGTGTCTTACCACCGCGTTACCTCACACAGTCTTCGTAGGAAGGGCTGGGGGAGGAGAAGGATTCCAAGGGGAGGGTTCACACGACACTGCACTCATAGTTTATTCCAGTGAAGTGAGATTTAAAATCTCTGTCTGCGTATCCACTTTTATATTTTCTGTGATTTCTCTAAACTCTAAACCTTCAGCTTTTGACCATAGCCTTGTGCTACTTTTCCAAGGACCCAGTCGCCAGCGGAAAGTTAATGCCCGTTTCGCTTTATTTCTTATTCGCATTCAGAAGTCCTGGCTTCAAATCCGCGTGCAATCACTCGCATTTATGTTTTCCTTGCTCCTGTAAACTCTGCAGGCCAATCCCCAGATTGTTTCCTTAAAACAGCCATAGCTACGATTCTCAGACATCCTTGTCTAGTAAAGCAAGTGATCCTTCTCTGACGACCTTAATATTGGGGCGTTGAACTCTCAACCTTCGTTCCGTCCTCTGCGCTCCTCCACTGCGTGCTGACTGACGTGACCTCAAAATTTCGTAGCTTCTGTGGGTGTTGTCAGTAAATGAGGACAGCATTTACAACATGGCAGTATGTTTTCTTGCATCTATCGTCGTGTTGTGCTTTAAGATAACATAGGATGTATACCCTTTTTTCATTAACTTTCGTTGAAAAGTGTATCTTTTTGACGTTGTTCGGAACTGAAAGCTTTCCTGAGATGGTAACGAAATTTGCTTGCTGTATTTCCATCTATACTGCTTTCGCTTTCAACACGAAATAAATTTCTTTTTTTAGTTTTCGTTTATTGCTTATTTTAGAAACCTGTGATCTGGTATTTTAAAATAGGTCGTACATATTGCAGTGCTCATCATGTAATAACATTACTTTTTCCATTACACAGACATAAATTGTTCACAGCAAAGAAAAATCAAAGTAATAATAATGAGATAAAAAGAAAGTCAAACAAAATAGAAACTGCAAATTAGAAAATGGACGGCATTAAGTAAAAACGTAAGTTATTTATAAAAGAATAAAATAAGGATTGGAAAGCAGATAAAATGGTTTCCCACCACCCTCAGTGATCGAAAGGGAAAGTCTCGGATTCATGTCGAGCCTTTTTCTTTCGATTTGACATAACAAGTTTTATATACAAGGCGCTTCTGTAAGACCGTGGAAAAATTTTACAGGACATAGAGGATGCTCCATTGAACAATTTTAGGTATGGAACCTGGGGTCAGAGAAGCCATGTTAAGGAGATAATAGGAATAAAATCACATTACTGTGTATTTTTATCTACATTGATTACAATTAACTGCAAATACTATCACTGAAACGATGAACAGATCCAGAATGAGATTTTCACTCTGCAGCGGAGTGTGCGCTGATATGAAACTTCCTGGCAGATTAAAACTGTGTGCCAGACCGCGACTCGAACTCAGGACCTTTGCCTTTTGCGGGCAAGGGCTCTACCTTCTAAGCTACCCAAGCACGACTCGCGCCTCCTCCTCACAGCTTTACTTCTGCCAGTACCTCGTCTCCTACCTTCCAAACTTTACAGAAGCTCTCCTGCGAAACTTGCAGAACTAGCACTCCTGAAAGAAAGGATATTGCGGAGACATGGCTTAGCCACAGCCTGGGGGATGGTTCCAGAATGAGATTTTCACTCTGTAGCAGAGTGTGCGCTGATATGAAACTTCCTGGCAGATTAAAACTGTGTGCTGGACCGCGACTCGAACTCAGGACCTTTGTCTTTCGCGGGCAAGGGCTCTACCATCTGAGCTACCCAAGCACGACTCACGCTCCCTCCTCACAGCTTTACTTCTGCCAGTACTTCGTCTCCTACCTTTCATATCCTTTCTTTCAGGAGTGCTAGTTCTGCAAGGTTCGCAGGAGAGCTTCTGTAAAGTTTGGAAGGTAGGAGACGAGGTACTGGCAGAAGTAAAGCTGTGAGGAGGGGGCGTGAGTCGTGCTTGGGTAGCTCACATGGTAGAGCCCTTGCCCGCGAAAGGCAAAGGTCTTGAGTTCGAGTCGCGGTCCGGCACACAGTTTTAATCTGCCAGGAAGTTTCAATGAACATATCATTTATACTGCATCTTATAAAATGTGCTGAAAATGATGGCCATCAGCTTCAATGCAAGCATGAAATAGCCGAGCAAGATTCTGACGCACCCTGACGAATATCCCTCGTGTGTTTGGAATCACATCGGCTACAATTCTGGCAACTAATTCCATATCCATATCCATTGGGGTCTCATACACAAATAAATTTAGATGTCCCCAGAGGAAATAAATAAGGGCAGGTCAGGTTACCTCGTAGGCCATGGAATAGGACCTCCCCTTCCAGTCCAGCTACCAGGAAACACAGCGTTGAGAGGGCTGCAGCATTCCACACTGAAATGAGGCGGTGCACCGTCATGTTGCGTCCACATCCTCTCACGATCATCCTAGAGTACGTTCTTCAACAATTCAGGTAGAAATCTCGACACGAACCTCAAGTACAGGTGCCCATTCTGACGGCCATCTGCATCGTGACTTCCATGCAATCAGGCTCGTCCTCCTTGTTTCCTTGCAGGAAATAAAGAATTTACATGTAAATAAACAGCACAGTACGTCTAAACTTGTACGCATGTTAGTTGTAAATAAGCTGGATACCAGTAATGCTAGATAAAGCAGTAGACAAGTTTACTTCCTTATCTCCTTAAGCTGGCTTCTCCGACCCCAGGTTTCCTACATCAAATTGTTCACCTACTACTCCCCCTTCTCTCTATCCATCCGCCCCTCCCCCTCTATCTGTTCATCTGCTCCTCCTCTTGTCTCTGTCCATCACCTCCGTCCCTCCTCTTTAAATCCGTTTCCTCTTCCCCCTCTAAATTCATCTCCTCGTCCCCTCTAAGTCAATGCCTTCCTCCCTTCCACTGTCTGTCTATCTGCTCCTCCCACTCTATCTGTCCATCTCCTCATCTATCCTCTCTCTCTCCATTTCCTCCTTCCCCCTCTCTATCCATCTACTACTCCCCACCTTCTGTCTTCATCACCAAGCTATCACCCCCACACCAATAACAGGCTTGTGATTCTTACCACCACAGAATTTTTTTTTTTTTTTTTTTTTTTTTGCCAACAGTAAGTGATATGTGTACCGACTTTGGTTGAAATCGATCCAGAGGTTTGCAGGATGGTTTTTACTCGAGGCTGTGCTAGAGCATACCCACGTCACATATGTTTCACATATATTTAACATATTTGTATACACATTTGTTCATATATTTCACCTGTATCTGTAGCAAATTTCGCCCTGCAATTCCGTTTTCACACAGTTCAATCTTTATGACGTCATATCTTCTGAAAAGTGGGTCGTACAATGATATAATTTTGCTTGTACGTGCAGTGGTTTATTTGAATAGTGTCTGTGAAGTGTGTTGCGAATAGAGTTGGTAGTAAGATCGTAATAACTTAAAACATAATGCACGATGCGGCAGTTTCTCAAACATATCTGTGTTTATGACGCCATATCTTCTGAACTATGTGTCATACAGCGATATAATTTTGTAGGTACATTCAGCGGCACAGGTCATTTCTGTGAAATTTGTTTCGAATATAATTAGCACCAAATAATTAACAAATTAAACGCCATGCCTGATGCGGCAGTCTTTCACGCATCTCAGTGTGTATGCCGTCATATCTCCTGAACTGTGAGTCGTAGAGTGACGTAATTTTGCATTTACGTTCAATGGTATTTGTGAATATTGTTTGCAAACTGTGTCGCGAATGTAACTAGAAGTAAAGAAGTAGTAAATTAAAACGTCATGCCTGATACGGCAATTTTACTGCATGAACAGTAAAAAAGTTGATAATGATTAACTATATTCTTTTCATCATTCTGTGGGGTTGTCAGCGAAAACAAAAAGAAATTCATAGTGGTGTGAAATTATCTGTATAGTTTATTGTAAGTGAGTAAGTGCTCTCATTCTCGAATATTGGATAAATAAAGTCTGGGTATTTGCGCATCATGAGCTATACTTCTTTTTCACTACCACCCCACCTCTTTCACGGGCACGTGGTTTCTACCCCCAAAGCGATTGTCTCCAGACAGTAAGTGATACGTGTACTAAGTTTGTTTGAAATCGGTCCGGTGGTTTAGGAGGATATGTGGAACATTCATGTATACATTTTCCTAATTTGAACGGATTCGATTGTATCTTAAGGGTAAGTTTCCTAAATTAATTACATTTTAAGTGACTCTTAGGCAACAATAAACAGTCACTCTCCATTGCAAAATGTACTTGAAGGGCCGCTATTATAGTAGTTATTACTGTTAGGACTTTATGGGCCTAGTCAGGAAGGCAAATCTCGGAATGGTCTCATCGTGTTATGCATTTCTGACTGCCGTTTTCTTTATTGTAGGTCTCTATGTGGCTGTGATTGTATGTACTGTGTTTCTATCATTTCCATCCCTCATATATATTCAATATGTTGCAGTAGTGTCCCTAATGGTGACGTCGATTGGAAAAACGTCCAAGACTACACAGCGGGCTTCCACAGGTGCAGTTTTAAAGGCGCATGACCGAGCCAGGTGGCGCAGTGGTTGGCACACTGGACTCGCCTTCGGAAGGACGACGGTTCAAACGTCCGCAGCTCGTGGTCATGCGGTAGCGTTCTCGCTTCCCGCGCCCGGGTTCCCGGGTTCGATTCCCGGCGGGGTCAGGGATTTTCTCTGCCTCGTGATGACTGGGTGTTGTGTGATGTCCTTAGGTTAGTTAGGTTTAAGTAGTTCTAGGGGACTAATGGCCATAGATGTTGCGTCCCATAGTGCTCAGAGCCATTTTGAACGGTTCAAACTCGCGCCCGGCCATACTGATTTCAGATTTCCGCGATTTCCCAAAAGCTCACCAGGCAAATGCCGGGATGGTTCCTTTGAAAGGGCACGACCGATTTCCTTTCCCATCCTTACCTAATCCGAACTTGTACTCCGTCTCTTATGGCCTCGTTTTCGACGAGACGTTAAACACTAATCTCCTCCTCACAGCGGTTATGTTTACCGTCAGGCGGAGTTCATATATCCATGTGCTTGCCGCAAAGCGTCTATATATATATATATATATATATATATATATATATATAGGGTGAGTCACCTAACATTACTGCTGGATATATTTCGTAAAACACATCAAATACTGACGAATCGATTCCACAGACCGAACGTGAGGAGAGGGGCTAGTGTAATTGGTTAATACAAACCATAAAAAATGCACGGAAGTATGTTTTTTAACACAAACCTACGTTTTTTTAAATGGAACCCCGTTAGTTTTGCTAGCACGTCTGAACATATAAACAAATACGTAATTAGTGCCGTTTGTTGCATTGTAAAATGTTAATTACATCCGGGGATATTGTAGCCTAAAGTTGACGCTTGAGTACCACTTCTCCGTGTATCGGAGAGCACCGAATTACGTAGGGATCCAAAGGGAATGGTGATGGACCTTGGGTACAGAAGAGACTGGAACAACACATTACGTCCACATGCTAACACCTTTTTATTGGTCTTTTTCACTGACGCACATGTACATTACCATGAGGGGTGAGGTACACGTTCGACGGGCGATTCATAGGACGTGGAGGACGCATAAATTGGCCATCCCGTTCTCCTGATCTTACACCTCTGGACTTCTTTCTGTGGGGTACGTTAAAGGAGAACGTGTACCGTGATGTGCCTACAACCCTAGAGGATATGAAACAACGTATTGTGGCAGCCTGCGGCGACGTTACACCAGATGTACTGCGGCGTGTACGACATTCATTACGCCAGAGATTGCAATTGTGTGCAGCAAATGATGGCCACCATATTGAAAATCTATTGGCCTGATATGTCGGGACACACTCTATTCCACTCCGTAATTGAAAACGGCAACCACGTGTGTACGTGAACCTCACCCCTCGTGGTAATGTACATGTGCGTCAGTGAAAAAGACCAATAAAAAGGTGTTAGCATGTGGACGTAATGTGTTGTTCCAGTCTCTTCTGTACCTAAGGTCCATCACCGTTCCCTTTGGATCCCTACGTAATTCGGTGCTCTCCGATACACACGATCGAACAGGGTACTCAAGCGTCAACTTTAGGTTACAATATCTCCGGATGTAATTAACATTTTACAATGCAACAAACGGCACTGATTACGTATTTGTTTATATGTTCATGTGTGCTAACAAAACTAACGGGGTTCCATTTAAAAAAACGTAGGTTTGTGTTAAAAAACATACTTCCGTGCATTTTTTTATGGTTTGTATTAACCAGTTAGACTAGCCCCTCTCCTCACGTTCGGTCTGTGGAATCGATTCGGCAGTATTTGATGTGGTTTACGAAACATATCCAGCGGTAACGTTAGGTGACTCACCCTATATATATATATTGTGTGTGTGTGTGCACTTATTCGACTTCACTGATGTATATCTAATGAGTCTTCCTTTAAGTAGGGCATAAAATGCTTTGTTCGTTACAACTTCCAGTTTATTTTATGTACAACAGTTTTTCATGTATTGCAGAATACCACTGGCTTTCTCCCCAAGTTGAGTTCAGGAGCTTACAGAAACTACGAGTATCATCACCAGCATATGCCGCGGTTCCGTCGGTGCAGTCAAGGGTCTCCACGAGATGTAATAGAAGTGCTACTGATAGAGCCCAAAAGTTGGGTGCACAGATGGATCCTTGTGGGCATCCCTTAGTGAGTACCTTTATCATTTCCCAGTTTCATGCTCTCCATTCAGTAACCCTGTCTTTACAGTAATCCCGGAGGCTACTGTACAGGGTTGCCAGACCCTGCAGCTCCCTAAGTCGTGGTTCAAATGGTTCAAATGGCTCTGAGCACTATGAGACTTAACATCTGAGATCATCAGTCCCCTAGAACTTAGAACTACTTAAACCTAACTAACCTAAGGACATCACATACATCCATACCCGAGGCAGGATTCGAACCTGCGACAGTAGTGGTCGCGTGGTTCCAGACTGAAGCGCCTAGAACCACTTGGCCACAGCGGCCGGCTCCCTAAGTCGTGAAAACATCGCAGGCCACCTGAGGTGTTCAAATGCGCCTGTTATATCTGTCGCTGTGGCTATTGCGTATTTCCGATCTGTGTTTCTGCTATGTGGAGTGCTTGGTTTTACAAGTCAATTGATCTGTTTTTCCGAAATCCGTATTGATGCGGGATAAGTCCCATTAGCTTCCTATGTGACTGTAGTTTGTCACATAGGTGTTCCTGGGCCATAACAAGTGTGTTCAGTGAGGAAACTGACCGATATGATTTTGGATCGCTTGGGGCTTTATCCGGGGCTTTCATTTGGATTACAGTTTTGATTATTTTCCACGCTGCGCGCATTGTACCCTGCTGCAAGGCCTCGTTTAGAGTTTCGGTTCGAAAGGAGGAATGAGTGGTGCGATCCGTTGCAGATCTTCCGCCTGGATGTCATCCGGTCAAGGGGCTTATTTCTTCTTTAGTCTTGTTGTCGCTTGCGCGACCTAATCTCGTGTAAATGGACAAGCGACTGCTTCAGCTTTGTAGTCAAGTTAGTCATAAGTTGCTGTATACCTGTAGATCTGTGTTTTTATCGTCATCAGATAGGAGTTTTTGCAATAAGCATTCTGTACTGTCTCTCCACCCGTGAGTTCACGTGCCATCATTTTTTTGCAGCACTGACAAGAATAGTCGGATTTTAATTTTTTCCGTTAAAATACAATTCCAAAGACATGAAAAGCAACTTTATGCTAATAATGAAGGGATGGACTGTAACTTATCATTTTCTAGTGGCCTACGCGTGTTAGCCCTATTCGCTGTTGTCATCGTCGCACTCCGTTTTCAGCTTCAGGGGGAAGTGGCTTTTTGTTCGCCCTGAAGAAGATGGACCGGACTTTCTCTAATCACTCTAAAGGGGTGTCACTCGGAGCTGATTAGTATGACTTAAGGGAGTGTAAATTACCCACGACAGCCGGTGTTTACCAACACCAGTTGCATAAAATGTTCTAAAAGTCCTGCCAAGCACAGCACCTTACAGAATCTATATCGGCTGGAGCAGGGGAAGGCCAATGAAAGTGGCTGCATGCTGCTCCTGATTCGGATTGCTTCGAACGCTTGAATGTACGCTGTCCAGTCACATTAATGTGACCACCTGTTGAAAGTCTTAATAACCACCTTTTGCAGCTTGACCGCTGCGAGACGTGCAGGAAGAGAGTCAATGAGGTTCTGGAAGGTTACAGCAGGGATGTGGAGCCATGCCGCCTTCAGTGCGACGGCCAGCTGCGCTAGGTTAAAACACAATGCGCTAGGTCTCTCGGATGAGGATCAATGGCGCGTACTGTCAGATCGAGGTGGTCCCACAGATTCTCCATTTGGTATAAATTCGGGGAGTTTAGTGACCAGGGGAATACAGTAAACTCACGCTGGTCTCTTCGAACCACGCACGTACATTGCGAGCTGTGTGACATCGTCCATTGTTCTGCTGGTAGATGCCATCGACCGAGGGAAAAAAACTATAGGTATGGGTGGACATGGTCCTAAGAATAGATGATACTTGTGTAGATCTATTGTGCGTACCAGAATGACCAAAGGAATGCCACGAAAACATTCCCCAGACCATAACGCTCGCTCCTCCGTTCAGGACACTTCCGACGATTGTTACAGGGTGTTTGCTTTCAGATGTTTCACACCATACACGCCAATGTCCATCTATTCGATGATGCATAAAACATGATCCGTCTGAAATGGTCACCTGTCGCCACTCAATGGGCGACCAGTTGTGGTATTGGTGTGCTGTTCCAGTTTTCGTCGACGCTGAACAGCAGTCAACATGGGTGTATTAAACAGGTGCCCTCTGCGGAGGCCAATACGCAGCAATGTTCGTTGAACGGTCGTCGAGGAGATACTGTTGGCAGCTCCTGGGTTTATCTGCGCAGTCAGCTGCTCAACAGTTACACGTCTTTTCGCCCGTACACATCTCCGAAGTCGTCGTTCATCACTGCTATCTATGGCCTGTGGCGCACCACAGTCGTCTCGGCGCTGATTTTGGATATCGCCATTATGCCATCCAAAGTATACTTTATCCACGGCGGCACGCGAATAGTTTATAGACTTAGCCGTTTCGGATATGCTTCTATCTTCAGATCGAAGGGCCAATGGTGGTGCCCTTTTGGGCGTCAGATAAATCGGTCCGTGAAACTTCCTGGCAGATTAAAACTGTGTGCCGGACCGAGACTCGAACTCGGGACCTACCGACTCAGCTACCCAAGCACGACTCACGCCTCGTCCTCACAGCTTAAATTCTGCCAGGTCCCGCGTTCGAGTGTCGGTCCGGCACACAGTTTTAATCTGCTATTAAGATTCATATCAGCGCCCAATACGCTACAGAGTGAAAATTTCATTCTGGAAATCGGTCCGTTTCCGCATTACGACAACGACCACACTGTTATTCGCGTCCCCCGACGCTCTTAATATACCCTCCATTGCTAATGCTGCCACCTGCCATCTGTGAGTGGTTCTTGCACGTTAACATCGAACATAGGCGGTGATCACATTGCCCGGGTTCGATTCCCGGCTGGGTCGGAAATTTTCTCCGCTCAGGGACTGGGTGTTGTGTTGTCCTAATTATCATCATTTCATCCCCATCGACGCGCAGGTCGCCGAAGTGGCGTCAAATCGAAAGACCTGCACCAGGCGAACGGTCTACCTGACGGGAGGCCCTAGCCACACGACATTTCCATTTATTTTACATTAATGTGCTTCGGAGAACCATCAGACAGTCACCTGACGGCCCACAGGGGGTTGAAGTGGGAAGTCATCGGCACTGTGGGGCGACGTTGGTGATTTAAAGTGCTTATCATTTTGAAGTCACGTGTTACTGAGCCTTAGAGATAATGATGTTACTTTTTTGGTGGGGAAATCCGACAAAGCATTCGAAAGTGTGTTACCGTGCGCGTGCGTCAAATTCTGCTTGAACACTTCCTGTTTTCATCGCCGAGTGTTGCGGATTAGTGAGCTTGGATGTGTCGATGAAGAGAGACCTCAGCGCAGAACCTGAAGCCAGTAGCAAATGGCGATGGTGTTTTATAAATGTGACGGACCTGGCTAGCGTTAAGTGATAACGCTAAACTTCATTTGTTCCCATGGAACTTTACGAGTGATATTTTATGCCGCTCTTTCCCTGTTGACTTCGAACCGTATTTCTGTTTTATCATTGTGGTGATTATCAGCAAGAATTCTTATTCCCCAGTTGGAGATGGTGTGTTAAACTCTTAGCGGTGATTATTTCCAATCTAGTGGTCAGATCTCAGAATCTTTCCGGAGAGTAGTTAGCCGGCCGAAGTGGCCGTGCGGTTAAAGGCGCTGCAGTCTGGAACCGCAAGACCGCTACGGTCGCAGGTTCGAGTCCTGCCTCGGGCATGGATGTCTGTGATGTCCTTAGGTTAGTTAGGTTTAACTAGTTCTAAGTTCTAGGGGACTAATGACCTCAGCAGTTGAGTCCCATAGTGCTCAGAGCCATTTGAACCATTTTTTGAGAGTAGTTACACAACTGCACGGCTTTGGTTGTTGATTTTGGAACTATGAGAAGACTAACACAGTCTCGCGGCTCAAAGCGAGGTTGGCGACTTCTATTTAACCCTTTGATTCTCGTCAAAATGAGAAAAAAACATATAATTTTAAAATTTTTCACATAATTAACAGTCATTATCATAGTAAGCAACTAATACAAGAAGAAATTGGCAAAAAGTAAATAATCAATTGTTTTAAGGAGGTGGTTTCCCTTGAGAACCACTAGGACATACACTGAAGTGACCAAAGTCATGGGATAGCGATATGCACATGTACATATCGTGATAGTTTGTACATAAGGTATAAAAGGGCAATGCACTGGCGGAGCTGTCATTTGTACTCAGATGATTCATATCAAAAGGTTTCCGACGTGATTTTGGCCCCACTACAGGAATTAACAGGCTTTGAAAGGGGAATGGTCGTTGGAACTAGACGCTTGGGACATTCCACTTCGGAAATCATTAGGGAATGCAATATTTCGATATCCACAGTGTCAAGAGTGTGCTGAGAATACCACATTTCAGTCATTACCTCTCACCACGGACAAGCCACTCGACGACGGCCTTCACATCACGAGTGAAAATGTTCAAATGTGTGTAAAATCTTATGGGATTTAACTGCTAAGGTCATCAGTCCCTAAGCCTACACACTTCTTAGCCTAAATTATCCTAAGGACAAACACACACACCCATGCCCGAGGGAGGACTCGAACCTCCGCCGGGACCAGCCGCACAGTCCATGACTGCAGCCCCATCAGACCGCTCGGCTAATCCCGCGCGGCTTAACGACTGAGTGCAGTGGCGTATGCGCAAAGTTGTCAGTGTTAATATACAAGCAAATCTGTGTGAAATAGCCCCAGAAATCAATGTGGGACGTCCGACGAGCGTATTCATTAGGACAGAGCGGCGAAACTTGGCGTAAATCGACTGTGGCAACAAACGACCGACGAGACTGCCTTTGCTAACAGCACGACATCGCCTGCAGAATCTCTCCTAGGCTCAAGACGACATCGATTAGACCCTAGACGACTGGAAAACGTTGGCCTCATCGGGTGCGTTCCGATTTCAGTTGGTAAGAGCTGAGGGTACGCTTCGAATGTGGTACAGACCCCAAGAAGAGGACTGACTCCTCAGGTCGAACTGAACCGATCATTGACTGAAAATGGTTATGGTCGGCTACTTCGAAATCATTAACAACCATTCATGGACTTAATGTTCCCAAACAACTATGGAACTGTCACCGGCCCACAAGTGTTAGCGATTGGTTTGAAGAACATTTGTGTGACGTAATCGAGAGTTCAGTGGGATAGAACTGGCGGAAGACATCGAAAAATTTCAAAGAATGTTAGCTCATTTTGTATTATTGCGAAATAGGAGAGAGAGTGCACGGATAGATACGCGAACTCTGGTGGCATATCTTTAAATGCGGATTTAGGTATTCATTTATCCCACGAACTATCTGAGAGTAGATCTGAAAGATGTTCTGTGAACCCTCTGCAAAGCAAATTTCAGAGTAGTGACGTACATTTAGAGGTACACGTACAAGTAATTTGTTAACTACACGGATTCTGATCACGACCCTGAGTGTGGCTTCGCGCAGCGACACGGAAGCTCCGACGTACGGACGAAAGGAACGTTTCAGGATTAATCAGAAGACAGACATCATGAATAAGTTCGATCAGAGAAAACGCCTTGAACAATGTTACGCGGAACAAAATGTCAGAAATCAAGAGACGTGTAATATTAAGTCATACGTGTAGCTCAATTTTTACGATACTGCCAAGAGAATAAGACAAAAAACCAATAATGCGAAAATTGCCTAAAAATGTTAACATTAGTGAGTTGATTTTTCCTACGTAAGAACCCCCTGACGGGAATCTGGGTTCTCTTCCACAAGAGTCCAGTTTCTTAAACAGTGAACCACCTTGTTAGAGCCTGTGTTGAAAAACTGAAAAATGGGATAAGTGTCGTACTGAAGACTCAGTCTGACAACAACGAAAATGAATATACACTTGCGAGAGAAGTAAAAATGAAACAAATATATAAATTGCAATAAAATAAAGCTTCTCGAAAAGAAGTCAAGAAATTTTGCCATTTTGTTCTAGAATTAATTTTTTTTATTGGTTTGAAGTTGTGGATAGGGGAAGTTATTATTTTTTGTGCAAAGCATTACGATGCTTAATAACTGAAGCAAAGATAATACTTTAGCAGCTATTGGAACAAATAAATAGCTGCGCGGTGTAGCTGAGCGGTCGAGGGCCCCTTGCGACGGTTCGCGCGGCTGCCCTCCTCGAAGGTTCGAGTCTTCCCTCGGGCATGGGTGTGTGTTTTGTCCTTAGCGTAAGTTACATTAAGTTAGATTAAGTAGTGTGTAAGCCTAGGGACCGATGACCTCAGCAGTTCGGTCCCATAGGATCTTACCACTACCACCAAACAAAGAAATACATAGGGACTTCAGAAAGTAAGTTACACATGTCGTCCCACGCTAAAACCGTTGCACGAGCGTGGTGCATTGTCAGAACAGAGTACACATTCCAGGTTTCCTGCAGATGGATAACATGTGCAGCACAGCGTGTGATTGAAATTTTGCGGCAGATGGAACATATTCCAAAGTTCAAGTGCGCGGGACAGTACAATTCTTGTGGATAAAACCTCTAAATTGCACACATTCAGCCTCAAATTCTAGAGGCCTATGGACCAATTGCAGCCATAGTGAAATTTTAACAACATTCTTACCTAGGCGGCACAGGCGTAGATGTTGCTGATCGGAAAGTCCACACCATTTATACAGGGTGTTACAAAAAGGTACGGCCAAACTTTCAGGAAACATTCCTCACACACAAAGAAATAAAATATGTTATGTGGACATGTGCCCGGAAACGCTTACTTTCCATGTTAGAGCTCATTTTATTACTTCTCTTCAAATCACATTAATCATGGAATGGAAACACGCAGCAACGCAACGTACCAGCGTGACTTCAAACACTTTGTTACAGGAAATGTTCAAAATGTCCTCCGTTAGCGAGGATACATGCATCCACCCTCCGTCGCATGGAATCCCTAATGCGCTGATGCAGCCCTGGAGAATGGCGTATTATATCACAGCCGTCCACAATACGAGCACAAGGAGTCTCTACATTTGATACCGGGGTTGCGTAGACAAGAGCTTTCAAATGCCCCCATAAATGAAAGTCAAGAGGGTTGAGGTCAGGAGAGCGTGGAGGCCATGGAATTGGTCCGCCTCTACCAATCCATCGGTCACCGAATCTGTTGTTGAGAAGCGTACGAACACTTCGACTGAAATGTGCAGGAGCTCCATCGTGCATGAACCACATGTTGTGTCGTACTTGTAAAGGCACATGTTCTAGCAGCACAGATAGAGTATCCCGTATGAAATCATGATAATGTGCTCCACTGAGCGTAGGTGGAAGAACATGGGGCCCAATCAAGACATCACCAACAATGCCTGCCCAAACGTTCGCAGAAAATCTGTGTTGATGACGTGATTGCACAATTGCGTGCGGATTCTCGTCAGCCCACATATGTTGATTGTGAAAATTTACAATTTGATCACGTTGGAATGAAGCCTCATGCGTAAAGAGAACATTTATACTGAAATGGGGATTGACACATTGTTGGATGAACCATTCGCAGAAGTGTACCCGTGGAGGCCAATCAGCTGCTGATAGTGCTTGCACACGCTGTACATGGTACGGAAACAACTGGTTCTCCCGTAGCACTCTCCATACAGTGACGTGATCAACGGTACCTTGTACAGCAGCAACTTCTCTGACGCTGACATTAGGGTTATCGTCAACTGCACGAAGAATTGCCTCGTCCATTGGAGGTGTCCTCGTCGTTCTAGGTCTCCCCCAGTCACGAGTCATAGGCTGGAATGTTCCGTGCTCCCTAAGACGCCGATCAATTGCTTCGAACGTCTTCCTGTCGGGACACCTTCGTTCTGGAAATCTGTCTCGATACAAACGTACCGCGCCACGGCTATTTCCTCGTGCAAATCCATACATCAAATGGGCATCTGCCAACTCCGCATTTGTAAGCATTGCACTGACTGCATGACCACGTTCGTGATGAACACTAACCTGTTGATGCTACATACTGATGTGCTTGATGCTAGTACTGTAGAGCAGTGAGTCACATGTCAACATCAACACAAGCACCGAAGTCAACATTACCTTCCTTCAATTGGGCTAACTGCCGGTGAATAGAGGAAGTACAGTACATACTGACGAAACTAAAATGAGCTCTAACATGGAAATTAAGCGTTTCCGGACACATGTCCACATACCATCTTTTCTTTATTTGTGTGTGAGGAATGTTTCCTGAAAGTTTGGCCGTACCTTTTTGTAACACCCTGTATACCGAAAGAACATCTGTGGGGGAAAGAGATTTTCCTCCGATGTAGACGTTCACACAGTGGTTCTCCAAAGACTCCGTGAGAAACGAGCGGATTTCTATCGTTGAGGTGGGAAGTTCAGACCGTTATTTATACTGACGTGGTGAAAATGTTAAAAAATAGTCACGTATCTGTGTCGCTTTGAAATGTATTGTAGCATTCAGTAAAAGTTACCTGATCCGTCATAATATGTGTAGTTTACTTTTCAGAGTCACAGAGAGTTCAAAGGCTGATTAGACATTATTCAAATTAAAACTATAATCTGTTCACCTTTACTAAGAGAATTCAACATTTGCGATAGTTTTGGTGATTTTTTTTAGTACGAGAACGCATTGCACTCGACGTATCTAGTCAATGAAGTAGTAAAAAATCCGAGTGTTTCATCCTAGTGGAATTCAGCGATTATCACTCGACGGCTATGCTATGCTAATATTGGAATTTAAAGTTCTTCAGAAACCATCATTTTTAGTGGCTACGACAATATTTATCTCCCTGGCCGTATCAGATATCAGCTTTTAAAACATACTGGGTAAATTATTACAGAAGGCTAGTGTGTGGTATATAATATTACTCATCACTGCCACACTATGTAGCTGGTCTAATTACAACGAAAAGCGGTGTTTGATATAACTGGTAAACAAAATTTATATCAAATCAACAGAACCCATTTTAAACCGTATCTCGTGTGTAACGAAAAATTTCATGAAGCCATAATTACTTACAGCACTACTTTGTATAGAAGCTGGAAGTGGAAAATAGGAAGCATTGAAAACAAAAGCGACAACATTTCAGTGGCCATGACGTGCATGTACGTTACAAATAAAGTTAATATCACAAAATCAGGTAAAACAAATAATTAGATTCAAGAAGTCTGTCGAAAGTAAGAATAAGTTTTTTCATCGGAATTAATGGGATTACAACTGGAAAGAAACCTACAAGATATAATAACGATTAATATTCATACACCGAAATATTTGAAGAAGATTGACGAAAAAGTTCGCTGATGTTCGCTAATCATTATATCGTGTTGCAGTCTTATGAAATTACAGAGTGTATATATATATATTCTGTGACTGCGAGATTACGTTCTGTGCTGTGTATAATTTTGGTGTTAAATAAAGTTTCTTTCTTCTGTCGTTGCGTTCGACAGTCAAAGAAAGCGTTTCTTTTATTACAAGTAACCGCGTAATACTTCCTTCATGGTAGCAGATTTTTTGAAGTGCTTTGCGGTACAACATTGAATGATTAAAATCTCAGTGAAAATTCTATGAGGTGTTGTCTTTTGAATTGGCGCAAACACTGTAACTTCAGCTGTCGCACACGTGGACTGCACCTTGTACTTATATCTGTATTAAACAACAGAAAATGTCAAGTACCAATCAAAATCAATTCCATTCTACTGAGAAATTCATCGGACGTTAAAATTATGCATGTTGGAAATTCTCAGTAGAAGCATATTTAGAACATGGCGAACAGCGTCCGGTTCCAACACTATCCCACAGAAAAAAGTCAAGGCAAGATAGAAGCTCATTTTATCACCAGAGCAAATTAATTGAGTGCACATACAATAAAATATGGAAAATGTCAGTTTTTAATGAATGGTGACGAAAACAGAGGAAATTAGGTAAGAGATGTGTTATATGTCCCAAAACTTGCTGCCAATAATTAGTCTGTTAGTAAAATCGTCATAAACGGATGATGGCTGCTATTCACACAGCAGGGAGCTATGATAATTTGTATTTACTAAACACACACAAACAAGTGAATGCTAATTTGAAGTACCGTCATACTCGTAATTTAATATCCGTTATCCTGTGGCATCGGCGCATGGGACAGTTGAATTTCAGTTGTGTAAATAAACTACCAGATTGTACCAAAGGTGTAAGTTTTCTTGCTGGTAGTAAGGAACTTGTTAAATTAGAGTGTCCATTTCATTACTACTAAAAAAGGAGAAGTTTAAAAATTTTTATAAGAAGCCCGGGACAAATAAGGGAAAAAAGGGACGCAAATTGTATTGACAAAATTTGTGGTGTCACCGCCAGACACCACACTTGCTCGGTGGTAGCCTTTAAATCGGCCGCGGTCCGTTAGTATACGTCGGACCCGCGTGTCGCCACTATCAGTGATTGCAGACCGAGCGCCGCCACACGGCAGGTCTAGAGAGGCTTCCTAGCACTCGCCCCAGTTGTACAACCGACTTTGCTAGCGATGGTTCGCTGAGCCGGCCGAAGTGGCCGTGCGGTTAAAGGCGCTACAGTCTGGAACAGCAAGACCGCTACGGTCGCAGGTTCGAATCCTGCCTCGGGCATGGATGTTTGTGATGTCCTTAGGTTAGTTAGGTTTAACTAGTTCTAAGTTCTAGGGGACTAATGACCTCAGCAGTTGAGTCCCATAGTGCTCAGAGCCATTTTTGATGGTTCACTGACAAAATACGCCCTCATTTGCCGAGACGATAGTTAGCATAGCCTTCAGCTACGTCATTTGCTACGACCTAGCAAGGCGCCATTACCAGTTACTATTGATATTATGAATAATGTACCGTCTAGAGCGACGTTCACCATTAATGGATTAAAGTTAAGTATTCCACCAGCTACGTCCGTTTTTTCTACATTCTAATTTCCTTGACCTGTTCCAGACCTCACGCCAGCCTGCGTGAGCTAACACGCGTGCCTTCGGCTTCCTCTAGTATCACGGTGTTGGCTCTCCTGCCAACCCACAACATTGGCGACGAGACAACGCCGCGTTCTTAACTATACTGCCCTGATTTACTTGTGTAATGGCTTCGCCACCATCTCCAGATGTACTGTCCGAATTTTATCGCTTACAGAATCAGCAGACGCAGGCCTTACTGGATGCCCTTGGACAGCTCGCCCAGGGTCAACATGCAATGCAAAACGATGCGACAGCCGCCGCTCCACCGCTAATGCAGCCACAACACGCAGTTGCACCAACTTTTCGTCCTTTTGATGCTGCACTGGAAAGCTGGACGGAGTGGTCACGCCAATTTGGATTCCATCTCGCCGCCTACAGAATTCAAGGTAACGAGCGGCAGCCTTTTTTGTTATCTTCTGTCGGGGTGACCACGTACCGTGTGATAGTCAAATTATTTCCCCGACGTGACATAGCAACTCTTTCCTACGAAGAAATTTTGTCTGCATTAGATGCATATTTCAAAGAATCAGTCAATGTAGTTGCCAAACGGTATACCTTCTTTCGTACAAAACATACGGCAGGTTAGACTAACACGGAGTGGGTTGCAACCTTGCAAGGCCTTACTAGGGATTGTGCTTTTGAGTGTCAATGTGGACTCCCTTATTTAGATACTACGGTGCGTGATGCAATTGTACAGAACGTTTCTGATGTTCGTATAAGGGAACAGATTTTGAAACTAGTCAATCCCTCCCTTCAACAAGTGATGGACATATTGGATCGGCAGGACACACTTGACTTTGCTCAGGACTCATTTGAAACTTCGCCACCCGTGTGTCAGGTTAACCAGCCCGCTGGGCGAGCTGCACGGAACAGCAAACAGTCCTCGCGCCTGGCCGCGCCACTGCCGCCAGGCTCTCAGCCGCGCCGGGAAGCAAATGCAGTGCTAAAATCATGCCCGCGGTGTGCTACTAGACATTCGCATGAGAATTGCCCATCACGCCAAGCTATTTGCTTTTACTGTAATAAGAAAGGACATGTTCAAAGTGTTTGCCAGAAAAAGCTCAGATCAGAAACTCAAAACCGTTCCAGGCCCTTTGCTTCACGCCGGAATCGGAATCGAACCAAGGATACTCAGGCTCGCGAAACTTCGCCCATGGAAATTCATATAGTCCATTCCACTCCGCCCAGTGCCCCTCTCTCTAACAGTGACTGTGTTTGTCCCACAAATAGTGTACGTCGACATCGCCGGAACTCCCGTCAAATCGCAAGTGATTTTGTACCAGTGTCAGTTCACGTTGCACAAGACAGTCGCTCTTGTCGTCAGCAGGACAATAAACTTTTTGTGGACTTGGACATTAACGGCAAAGTGATACCGTTCCAGCTCGATACCGGGGCTGCAGTTTCATTGATCAATCAAGACACTTACAAACTGCTGGGCAAACCTCTGTTGCGTGCTGCAACTGTTAAGTTAACTAGCTACTCAGCTCACAAGATCCCTGTGTTAGGACAGTGCACCCTTATTGCAACATACAAGGGACAAACAAAACTTGTGTCATTTTACGTCCTTCGTTCGTCTTCTGCAGTGAACTTGTTTGGTTTCGATTTATTTCAGTTGTTTAACTTGTCTATAGTAAATCAGGTCCTATCAGTGAACCAGACTGTGCCTTCAGACAGTGTTTCTTGTCTATGAGAAGAATTTGCAGACATTTTTGCACCGGGTCTCGGTTGCGCTAAGAACTATAAAGCACATTTGGAACTGAAAGTAAACGCGCAACCGAAATTTTTCAGAGCAAGCAATGTTCCCCACACATTGCGTGATGAGGTCGCAAAAACATTACACGATTTGGAATCACAAGGTGTAATTGAACGTGTGCAGGCTTCTCTCTGGGCATCACCCTTAGTAATTTTGCCAAAACCTTCCGGAAAATTGAGACTTTGTGTGGACTTCAAGGCAACAGTGAATCCACAATTAGTGACTGCAACTTTTCCTTTACCCCGCCCGGAAGATCTTTCGACAAACTGTGCCCGGGTAAATATTTTTCGAAGTTGGACCTAGCAGATGCGTACTTGCAAATACCGGTGGACGAAGAATCCCAGCGCGTTTTGGTGGTTAACACGCATCTTGGTTTGTATCGATTCAAACGACTGCCATTCGGGTGTGCATCCGCCCCTGCATTGTTTCAGCCATATCCACAAACTGTTTGTGCCTCGGTCCCTACTGCAGCAAACTATCTGGACGATATTGTGATCTCCAGAAAGACGGAAGAAGAACATTTAGCCACTCTCAGAACATTATTTCAGGTCTTGCGACAAAATGGTCTTCGCTTGCGGAAGGACAAATGTGTGTTTTTTGCTCGTGACTTACCCTACCTGCGACATGTACTCAATGCCCAAGGCATACATCCCAGTCCCGAGCACCTTCGTGCCATACGAGACTTGCCTTCGCCGCAGAATTTGAAGCAGCTACAGAGTGTGCTGGGAAAAATTAACTATTATCACAGATATGTGCTGCATGCCTCTTCCATTTTAGCTCCGCTTCATCGCTTACGCCGTAAAAGTGTTCCGTTTGTCTGGACGACGGAATGCGAACGCGCCTTTCGCCAGTTGAAATCGGCGTTGCTTTCCAATACTTGCCTTACGCCATTCGATCCTCGGAAGCCCCTTTTGTTGATGGCGGATGCATCGGATTTCGGGATCGGTGCTGTGCTTGCGCACAAAGGTGGTTCGCACGATCGCCCTATTGCCTTTGCGTCCAAATTGCTCTCGTCTGCACAAAGAAATTATTCACAGATCGAGAAAGAAGCATTGGCTCTCGTATTTGGTGTTACAAAGTTTCATGATTTCTTGTATGGTCGTCACTTTACCATCCTCACAGACCACAAACCTTTGACATCGCTTTTTCATCCGACCAAGCCTGTACCTCCACGTACAGTGCAGAAATTCATTCGCTGGTCTATTTTTCTCTCGCAGTACCGCTACGATATCTTGTATCGGTCCACTGCTAAGCACGGAAACGCTGATGCGTTGTCCCGTTTGCCTGTTGCTGAGAATAGAGCATTCGATTCCTCCGAACTTGCTTGCATGTTCATTGATTCGGAAACCGATGACGTGGTCGAATCATTTCCGATTGATTTTCGTCGTGTAGCTACAGCCACAGCTGCCGACCCTGTCCTTGCTACCGTTCTGCGTTTTGTTGCTACGCAATGGCCCTTGTCAAAGTCACGGATCGGGGATCCGTTGGTTCGCCGATTTTTTGCTCACAAGGAGAGACTTTTTGTACGACGTGGTGTTTTGCTGTTGCGTTCTGATAATGATCAGTCCAGGGTCGCGGTCCCACGTTCGTTACAGTCCTCTGTCTTACAGCTTCTCCACCACTGACATTGGGGTATAGTGAGAACGAAACAACTTGCTCGTCAGCACTGTACTTGGTTCGGAATCGATGCCGCGATTACGAATATGTGCTCTTCTTGCAGGGTGTGTGCCGAACAACAATCAGCACCACTGCGGAAATTCTTTGCATGGCCAAAAGCCACTTCCCCTTGGCAACGCTTACACATCGATTTTGCTGGTCCATTCTGAAATGCTCGATGGTTGGTTGTGGTAGATTCGTTCAGTAATTTTCCTTTTGTTGTCCGGATGTCTTCCACGAGGTCATCTGCCACCATCCAAGCGTTATCCGTTATCTTTTGCATATAAGGTCTTCCACAGACTATTGTTGCCAACAATGGCCCACAATTCGTGTCCGCAGAATTTCAGTCATTCTGCAGGGCCAATGGTATTCAACATCTGACGTCCGCGCCGTTTTCGCCACAGTCAAACGGTGCCGCTGAACGATTGGTCAGGACTTTCAAGTCACAGATGTTGAAATTTAAAGAGTCGCATTCTCGGGAGGACGCGTAATTGCTCTTTTTGTCCTCGTATCGCTCTCAGCCCCGAGATGGTCGCTCGCCGGCTGAGTTGCTCCACGGTCGCCCTCATCGAACCTTGATGTCTTTGCTACATCCGCCGCATCAGGTTCCTGTGCAGCGGCAGACACCTGCTTTTGCCCCAGGCGACGATGTCTACTACTGCCACTATCGAGGTTCACGGCGTTGGCTCGAAGGGCGCATTCTTCGCTGCCTCCGCCGCGCTATGTATCTAGTTTTGGGGGCCTCTGGTGAGGTGCGCCGGCATCTCAACCAGCTGCGCCTCTGTCGTCGCACGGGATCTGCCGCTCGCCGTCTGTTTTCAGCGACGGTGCCGTCCGGTCAGCGCTCTGGGGACCCATCTACTGGCTCGCCTCAGCCCCAGCTGTTACCGACGCTGCCTTCGATTTTGCCCCATGACGACACGCCGCCGCCGCCGCCGCCGCCGCCGCCGCCGCCGCCGCCTGTTCTCCCGCCGGCGACGCCCGCAGTGGACGCGTCGCTGCAACCGCCGGGCGCCCCCCTGGGTCACGCGCCGCCGATCGCTTCCCGTGACCAGTTGTCCTCCGACATTGAACTCTTGCCCGCTCCGCACCGTATGTCGTCTTCGCCCGTCGGGTGCCCAGGCTCGATGGAGGTCGACCCTTCGGCCCCTCCTGTCTCTCTACGGGCGCATACACCGCATGTTGGCGTGCACCCTGGAGCAGGTTTTCAGGCGTTTCCTAGCTCCCCGCGGTCCGAATGGCTGGGTGCGGGTTGCACAGCATCGCCTGTTGTTAGGCTCCCCACCTCGTCGCATACGTCAACATGGGGTTCTCCCCACGGCGGGCGGAAGCCTTATGCCACAACCGTACGCCGATTCGCGGGGGAGGAATGTGGTGTCACCGCCAGACACCACACTTGCTAGGTGGTAGCCTTTAAATCGGCCGCGGTCCGTTAGTATACGCCGGACCCGCGTGTCGCCACTATCAGTGATTGCAGACCGAGCGCCGCCACACGGCAGGTCTAGAGAGACTTCCTAGCACTCGCCCCAGTTGTACAACCGACTTTGCCAGCGATGGTTCACTGACAAAATACGCTCTCATTTGCCGAGACGATAGTTAGCATAGCCTTCAGCTACGTCATTTGCTACGACCTAGCAAGGCGCCATTACCAGTTACTATTGATACTGTCAATCATGTACCGCCAAGAGCGACGTTCACCATTAATGGATTAAAGTTAAGTATTCCACCAGCTACGTCCGCTTTTTCTAAATTCTAATTTCCTTGACCTTTTCCAGACCTCACGCCAGCCTGCGTGAGCTAAAACGCGTGCCTTTCGGCTTCCTCTAGTATCACGGTGTTGGCTCTCCTACCAACCCAAAACAAAATTTAATGGACATACTTTACTTTACATCAGGCACTCAGATGATCAAAATAACTTTGTACGATTATTCTGCCTCTCTGTTACCATAGCTGCTTTCCACTTTTGTGTACATTATGAAGAAGTGCAGTTTCTTTTGATATTGTATCATAAGTCAGCACATGATGCACGATTAATGTGTGGTTTGACAGTGAGCAAGGCCTTCGCTGTTTCAACTGTCATTCTGCTTTTTCATCTAATCACAAGGAGTTCACTAAGGAAAACACACATTTCATAGCATTGCACTAACACTTTCATTCTGTAGACATGAAAATTCATCGAAGAATTCGTCTTTGTTAACAGAAAAATTTGGTACAATACTTCTAACAAAAAGCGTAGCAGTTGTAAGGTGGCAGAATAAATGGTCAGATTCACACCTTACGTGAGACCTTTACAAATCGCAGTGAGAAGGTGAAGATGACACCTAACGTAAATCAACAGTTATGAGGACATTTGCCTATTAATATATAATGAGAAAAGGGATGACAGTCAATCAACGGTAATTAACATACTATTCATGTACAATGCATGTCTTTGAGCGGAAGGTAGAACAGGGAACGCGAGTCGAGTCGCTTTTAGTTTTGAAAAGCCATCCCCACAACGTCGTAGCGATGCCGCGCTGTGGGAGTTACGCCAGAGACCATTTAAAGGGGTGGCAGGGGTTGTCCTCGATGGTGAGTGTTCATCAGAGGTGAGGGTATCATCTGGAGTGCCCCAGGCAAGTGTGGTAGGTCCGCTGTTGTTTTCTATCTACATAAATGATCTTTTGGATAGGGTGGATAGCAATGTGCGGCTGTTTGCTGATGATGCTGTGATGTACAGGAAAGTGTCGTCGTTGAGTGACTGTAGGAGGATACAAGATGACTTGGACAGGATTTGTGATTGGTGTAAAGAATGGCAGCTAACTCTAAATATAGATAAATGTAAATTAATGCAGATGAATAGGAAAAAGAATCCCGTAATGTTTGAATACTCCATTAGTAGTGTAGCACTTGACACAGTCACGTCGATTAAATATTTGGGCGTAACATTGCAGAGCGATATAAAGTGGGACAGGCATGTAATGGCAGTTGGGGGGAAGGCGGATAGTCGCCTTCGGTGCATTGGTAGAATTTTGGGAAGATGTGGTTCATCTGCAAAGGAGACCGCTTATGAAACACTAATACGACCTATTCTTGGGTACTGCTCGATCGTTTGGGATCCCTATCAGGTCAGATTGAGGGAGGACATAGAACAAATTCAGAGGCAGGCTGCTAGATTTGTTACTGGTAGGTTTGATCATCACGCGAGTGTTACGGAAATGATTCAGGAACTCGGGTGGAGGAAAGGAGGCGTTCTTTTCGTGAATCGCGCTACTGAGGAAATTTAGAGAACCAGCATTTTAGGCTGACTGCAGTACAATTTTACTGCCGCCAACTTATATTTCGCGGAAGGACCACAAAGATAAGATAAGAGAGATTAGGGCTCGTACAGACGCATATAGGCAGTCATTTTTCCCTCGTTCTGTTTTGAGTGGAACAGGGAGAGAAGATGCTAGTTGTGGTACGAGGTACTCTCCGCCACGCAACCGTATGGTGGATTGCGGAGTATGTATGTAGATGTAGATGTAGAAGAAGCTTTAGAAAACTGCGTTTCGGAATTCTAATGGGATACGAACAAAACAGTGGCGCATTTTCGTCCAGCGAGTAAGACACACGGAAAAGTCAATGTACTTTAGGCGTCTAGAACGGGCACAAAACGTCCGATTCGCGGAAACGCACTCGGAAGGAAAAAAATTATGACATTTCGACTCAGTTTTATAGAACGGACGTTGCGATTGGTAGAGTGTGTTTCTACAAAATAAGAGGAACGCTCCTATTGGTCGAAAAAAGCCGTGACGTGAAAAAGGGACCCAAGTGGAGGGAGGCAGTTCTGCCATGAGTAGGACAAGAGAGAAATTTTTGAGGGACTTTTCTCTGAACTGGCGTCAAGTGCAGAATGGAGCGCTTAATGCTCCGTACGATGCAGAGAAGAAATTGGTGTGGAAACTGCGTTCACAGCGGCTGCACTCCAGCTAAAAAAATTAGCTTTAGCAACGTTTAGCTCCAACTGTGGAGAAACGAACCAGCCAAGTTAGTTAATCGTTCTTGTGAGAACTGAAAGGGCACTATAATATGCATGCTGCTCCAACCACGCGCATGTATATCTCCACATAATAAGACTAGGGCTGAGTACATGTTTTCTCGCACAACGAGAAAAACAGGGAAAGTTTCTGCTGGAAAGTTCAGCAAAGGCCAGATTAGTTTTCTAGGAATTTCAGTTGGAGAGAGCGGCCTTGCAGACAGCAGCACGTCGCAGCTTAAGGTAAATGCCGCGTGCATAGGCGTAAAATTTGTAGGTTCACCAGCTTGCGTACACTGTAAACTCGAGCAGCCTTGGGTAACAACATCATAACGCATGTGTAGGAGCAATTTTGTAAGGAAACTTCCAATTAAACTTTCGTAATATTGTGCTTAGGATTAATGTTCTTTCAGAGAGTTAATGTTTAACATAGTTGTGTATACAATTATTTCCCTTTTTGATGACGGCAAAATGCATTATCCATTGAGCTGTTTTTATGTTGGCGAGTTGAAAACTGTGTGAAAACTGTAATTCTGTGAGAAATATTGCGACATTAAACTTGTCATTTCTCCTCGCACAGTTGTTCTTAATTCAAAAATAAGCAAAAACAATACCCCACCCTTACACAGTCCTGCATATCTTTCCAGTGTAGCTGCTCCCTTTTAGTGATCACCAAATCAAATACTTTAAAATGTGTGAGAAAGAATAAAAACCATTCATTAATATAGTCAATGCTAGAGTAATAGAAGAAACCAACATAACTACGAAATTCTTCAACAGTAATTTCACTCTCTTGTGCCAGCTTTCTTAGCTCCTCATGTACAAAGGATGTGAGAAATATTTCAGGGGCGCGCGGGATTAGCCAAGCGGTCTAAGGCAATGCACTCATGGACTATGCGGCTGGTCCCGGCGGAGGTTCGAGTCCTCCCTCGGGCATGGGTGTGTGTGTTTGTCCTTAGGGTAATTTAGGTTAAGTAGTGTGTAAGCTTAGGGACTGATGACCTTAGCAGTTAAGTCCCATAAGATTTCATACACATTTGAACATTTGAAATATTTCAGACTTTCTAGTGTAATTTGCCCAACAGTTCGTCTATTTCTTGACAGACGTCCACTGCAGTGATTACTTATTCCTCAATACATTTAATTGTTGTGGGGAACGATTTAAACTGGCCAGTAAGAAAATGTAGAAGAACAATAGACTGAGGGTTCTCAGATAATGGTTTAAGGATGGCAGGAAACTTATCACAGGAAATTAAATAGGATTTTAAATCAGGAAATATCTTATATTCCTTTCCAATGCTGGTAACAGAGGTAGCCATCTTGTCTTGCTGTGCCTGACTACAGTTTTGTACTTATTTTCAGTAAACTTACAGAATGACTTCAGAGACTCAGCTCTTACTGTATACAGGGTGTTACAAAAAGGTACGGCCAATCTTTCAGGAAACATTCCTCACACACAAAGAAATAAAATATGTTATGTGGACATGTGTCCGGAAACGCTTACTTTCCATGTTAGAGCTCATTTTACTACTTCTCTTCAAATCGCTTTAATCGTGGAATGGAAACACACAGCAACACAACGTACCAGCGTGACTTCAAACACTTTGTTACAGGAAATGTTCAAAATGTCCTCCGTTAGCGAGGATACATGCATCCACCCTCCTTCACATGGAATCCCTGATGCGCTGATGCAGCCCTGGAGAGTGGCGTATTGTATCACAGCCGTCCACAATACGAGCACGAAGAGTCTCTACATTTGGTACCGGGGTTGCGTAGACAAGAGCTTTCAAATGTCCCCATAAATGAAAGTCAAGAGGGTTGAGGTCAGGAGAGCGTGGAGGCCATGGAATTGGTCCGCCTCTACTAATCCATCAGTCACCGAATCTGTTGTTGAGAAGTGTACGAACACTTCGACTGAAATGTGCAGGAGCTCCATCGCGCATGAACCACATGTTGTGTCGTACTTGTAAAGGCACATGTTCTAGCAGCACAGGTAGAGTATCCCGTGTGAAATCATGATAACGTACTCCATTGAGCGTGGGTGGACGAAACTAAAATGAGCTCTAACATGGAAATTAAGCGTTTCCGGACACATGTCCACATAACATCTTTTCTTTATTTGTGTGTGAGGAATGTTTCCTGGAAGTTTGGCCATACCTTTTTGTAACACCCTGTAGAAGTGCGAATTCTGGTAAGTTTTGTTCACAATTAATTAGCAGTCAATGGGTAAGCTGTCTGAGCCACTTTGTAAACAATTATATCCCACATGTGCTGGGCATCCAATACTATCTTCTGTAGCAGTTTATAGAACATATCTTTCCTGTGTTTACCACCGAAATTGGTGTTACAGTTGTTTGTAGAAGCTGCAACGACCTTTCACTCAAGTTCATATTTCTTTACAATGCCCAGCACGTAATTATGAAGTAAATTTGAAGTTTTCCGTACAAATTAATCAGTTAGAGCATTTTCATCATGATTCCATTTTCACGGTGATTATACCTGACAAGGAGAGCAACTAAGTTGAAATCCAGATGATCTGATGTAGCAATCATTACAGAAATGAATCGAGTACTTTTCAATTTATTTAAAGCGTGCTCAGCTGCATAGCGTGCAATAACATTTGTGACGTCTAGAAGCCAAGGGCTCCAAGTACAAAAAGCGTTATTTCGAGATAATTGGAGTTAAAGTTCCAAAAAATTCCAGTAGGTCATGTTTGGAGTTAGCATGTATCTCAAGGATATGGTTCATCATAAAAGCATATTAAAAGATCTGCATCTACATTTATACTCCGTAAGCCACCCAACGGTGTGTGGCGGAGGGCACTTTACGTGCCACTGTCATTACCTCCCTCTCCTGTTCCAGTCGCGTATGGTTCGCGGGGAGAACGACTGCCGGAAACCCTCCGTGCGCTCGAATCTCTCTAATTTTACATTCGTGATCTCCTCAGGAGGTATAAGTAGGGGTAAGCAATATATTCGATACCTCATCCAGAAACGCACCCTCTCGAAACCTGGACAGCAAGCAACACCGCGATGCAGAGCGCCTCTCTTGCAGAGTCTACCACTTGAGTTTGCTAAACATCTCCGTAACGCTATCACGCTTACCAAATAACCCTGTGACGAAACGCGCCGATCTTCTTTGGATCTTCTCTATCTTCTCTGTCAACCCGACCTGGTACGGATCCCACACTGATGAGCAATACTCAAGTATAGGTCGAACGAGTGTTTTGTAAGCCACCTCCTTTGTTGATGGATTACATTTTCTAAGGACTCTCCCAATGAATCTCAACCTGGCAACCGCTTTACCAACAATTAATTTTATATGATCATTCCACTTCAAATCATTCCGCACGCATACTCACAGATATTTTACAGAAGTAACTGCTACAGTGTTTGTTCCGCTATATTCGTACAATAAAGGATCCTTCTTTCTATGTATTCGCAATACATTAAATTTGTCTATGTTAAGGGTCAGTTGCCACTCCCTGCAACAAGTGCCTATCCGCTGCAGATCCTCCTGCATTTCGCTGCAATTTTCTAATGCTGCAACTTCTCTGTATACTACAGCATCATCCGCGAAAAGCCGCATGGAACTTCCGACACTATCTACTAGGTCATTTTTATATATTGTGAAAATCAATGGTCCCATAACACTCCCCTGTGGCACGCCAGAGGTTACTTTAACGTCTTTAGACGTCTCTCCATTGAGGACAACATGCTGCATTCTGTTTACTAAAAACTCTTCAATCCAGCCACACAGCTGGTCTGATATTCCGTAGGCTCTTACTTTGTTTATCAGGCGACAGTGCGGAATTGTAACGAACGCCTTCCGGAAGTCAAGGAAAATGGCTTCTACCTGGGAGCCTGTATCTAATATTTTCTGGGTCTCATGAACAAATAAAGCGAGTTGGGTCTCACACGATCGCTGTTTCCGGAATCCATGTTGATTCCTACAGAGTAGGCCTATAGTATTGCGCATCTGCTCGACGACCCTTCTTGATAACTGGAACTATCTGTGCTCTTTTACAATCATTTGTAACCTTCCGTTCCTCTAGAGACTTGCGGTACACGGCTGTTACAAGGAGGCAAGTTCTATCGCGTACTCTGTGTAGAATCGAATTGATATCCCGTCAGGCCCCGTGGTCTTTCCTGTCTTGAGCGATTTCAGTTGCTTTTCTATTCCTTGGACACTTATTTCGATGTCAGCCATTTTTTCGTTCGCGTGAGGATTTAGACATGGAACTACAGTGCTGTCTTCCTCTGTGAAACAGCTTTGGAAAAAGGTGTTTAGTATTTCAGCTTTACGCGTGTGATCCTCTGTTTAAATACCATTATCATCCCAGAGTGTCTGGATATGCTGTTTCGATCCACTTACTGATTTAATGTAAGGCCCGAACTTCCTAGGATTTTCTGTCAAGTCGGTACATAGAATTTTACTTTCGAATTCACTGAACGCTTCACGCATAGCCCTCCTTACGCTAACTTTGACATCGTTTAGCTTCTGTTTGTCTGAGAGGTTCTGGCTGCGTTTAAATTTGCAGTGAAGCTCTCTTTGCTTTCGCAGTAGTTTCCTAACTTTGTTGTTGAACGACGGTGGGCTTCTCCCGTCCCTCCCAGTTTTACTCGGCACGTACCTGTCTAAAATGCTTTTACGATTGCCTTGAACTTTTTCCATAAACACTTAACATTGTCAGTGTTTATATACATATTTTTATATACTGAAAATTCATCATGTTTTGCACGCTGCACTTGGATTTCTTGTACAACTGCACTTGGACCACTTGCCTTCTGAATGTAGGTCAATAATGAACTTATTTTGAAAGTAGAAAAACACTTATCTTTATTTTTAAGACCTAAAAAGTGGTATTACAGAAAAATAAAGATGAGTCAAAAAACATACAATCTAAAATGCGGAACAAAATATAAATTTTCATTTTCATTCATCCTCGTCAGTTCCATAAACATTGTCCAGAGTTTCGTCTTCATCTCCGCCATCTGCCACTTCAACATGCCTACTTGCTGCTTGGGCTTGAGGCCGAGCGGCTACATTTTTTAACTCCAAATCAAAGGGATGATGGATGCGTGGTACAAACTGGATCAACTCAATCAGGACTTTTACTTTTTGTGGTTTTAGTTTAGGCTTTGTTGTAGTTGGTTGTAAAGTTGGGAGCTTTGCAGGTAGTTTCCCAGTGGCGTTTTGTTTCAGGCTAAGTTGACTGTATGGCTCTAGGTATCCTGCCGAATACTTTTAGTGTAGGATGCCTGGAGTACTCTTCTTAAATTTAAGAATTTGCATTTTTCTGATGTCTTTTACCTTTTTGGGGAAAACATTGTTCAGGGCATCAATATCAACAAGGTCTCCATCTCTCATTTTAGTTACAATAACCACCAGATTTTCTGATGCTACTAGGTTCACCCAGTCGTCCGCAACGTACGTGTCACTGTTTTTTTTTGTTTTTTTTTATCTCTATGTGCCCCAAGTCTCGGTCACATTCATTGTACGAGTGGCCAGGTACAAAGTAATGCTGGGTGACTGTCTCAATGTCTGTTTCTTACTACGTACAGGAAAAATTTTGACGTCAAGTGGCTCTTGTTCCGGCCTCCACAATTGTCGGCAAATGCCTCAGTGTGTTTGATGTAGCTAGGGAGGGTCTGAATGTATTTTAGAAGGCAACTCATTATTTCCTGACACCCCCTGTTGGCTTGCCCCTCAGGCCACACGTACATGTTTCCGGTACTGTCTTTGAGATTATGGACATTTAAATTATATGTCCACAGTTTTAATATGTAATACCCTTTGGAATTTTAACTGCAGGCGTTGGCATCGTTCTTTGAAGGTCAAAACAGATTGATACTGTAACTTTTGCCTTGTTTTTGGTGCTTTTTCTTTTAATTCTTTTATAGCTTCAGCCATTATCAAGTGTAATTCTATTTGTTTCATCGTCAACTGTTTTTTTTTTCTTTTGTGCCATGCAAAATTTTTATTTGGAACTTGTCGCAAGTGACACAGGTATCTGTCTGAGGCCTATGAAAACCAAATTAAACTATGTGTTGAAAATTTTTCGATAGAAGCAGTCTTTTTCAGGCATCATTCCTCTTTCCTCACATGAGTCTTTGTACAGCTTGTACATAATTGTTAGGTTTAAGTCTGGATTAAGGAACTTTTAGTCGGCAGCTTTTGCTCTGTTGTAGTGACTTGAGTACTTAGGGAAGCTTCTAATGTGGTCTTCAATAACTGCCACTCTTTCTGCTGAAATTTTGTTTGCGGGCTCCGTTTTACCTCTTTTGTCTCGCAGAGCCACACCTGATGGGTTTTCTTTCTTTTTTAGAATAATATTTCTTACTCTTTTTTTTATATTTCAATGGTTATCAAAAACATCTCTGCAAACTCTGTAGCCATTAAGGTTGTACCTAACTGATATATCTTTTTTACTTACAGCTAATTCTTTTCGCCTTTTGATAGGATTCATTTCTACAGCACTGTGTATGTAGGCCGTTTGCAATTTCGAATCAGCTAGGTTCCAATATGACTCAAATATGACTTGTTTTTGCTCTTGTGGAATATTTTCATTTCACTTAAAACGACAGTTGTGGTTGCACCCACGGACCTTAAGGAGGTCCGTGGGTGATATTTCGATTTGCAGTCACGATAAGCCTTGCCGGAGTTTCGTAACTTCTTGATTTGTTCTTGCTTTCAGAGTCCTGCTCCTCGAACTCGTTTTCTTCCAGGCTGCGTCGGTGTTGGTTCTGCATTGTCTGGTAAATCCTCGATAATTCCCCCAGCCACTTCAGCTTCTGATATTCCAGCTAAAAAGGAAAATAGAAGGATAGAAAAGTGATTTACGTTTAGAGTAAGAAGTCTGGGTTAAGTTAGGCCAGGAGTTACGATGAGTTAGTGTAGGACTATGAATAAACCAAAATATGCTGGTAAAGTAAAATACGTTTTCGTTATGAATTTTTCATATCAAAGACCTATAAAACAAAATAAACCTCTCAATCTCGGGGTACCACTTTCACAGCTTTCACTTGTAGTTTCATCTTCGCTTCTGGGAACAAAATTGGGATCTGCATCACTATCATGGCCCTCTCCAAATAAAGCAGCATCTAATAAATTCAAACTAGACTAGCCGAAGAGTTTCTTAAATATTTTTTAGTCAGCAAATAAATGTGTAGAAAGGTTACTAACCTAACTCAGATGAATCTTCACGTTGGTCAATCATATTGCAATGAACTTTTAACTTTTGATGTTTTAAACAATTCTCTTTCAGTTTAAAAACAATGAGCTGGTTCAAAACAATGAGAAATCATAGTTTTAATGTAAACACCAAAATGCAGTTTAAAAGGCAACTGTTAAGTTTCATGAACTCACATCAATCTGAGTAAAAACATGTGACACTAATGCTCGTTACCTAACAACAGCAACAAAACAATTTGCTGCTTTATTTTGGTGGCGCAGGAATCCAAGTGACAACTTGGATCCCTAGCACTCCTAACTACTAAATACTGTCCCGAGTTGGTTTTGGGGCACCATGCTAGGTAGAAACACCTCTCAAGATATGAGCTTGGATCTCTTTTCCAGTCGACAGATATGATTTTTTACTATCCATTTCTGCACTTAACTCCATTCTGACAAAAATGTCACTTGGACCCCTTGGCTTCTAGGCGCCACATCTGAAATGATTGCATTACATTTTTGTGTGTCCACATGTGAATTTAGGTCTGAGAAGTTTTTTAACAAGTACTGTAGTACAATCCATTGACTTAAAGCTGTGCATTGCACTGTGGCAGGCAAACGTAGCTTCTTGGCCGCCAACTGTCTACCCGCTTTAGTGACTGTTTTTAACTTTTCGTTGCAGTCACTCACTTTCATTTGCACTTTCCATATGGACAGCCATGCAACGTTTCTTCGTCTTAATATAATTCACAACGTCAAACTTTCCACCATGTCCAACAGCAAATTTTGATTCGCACAACGTACATTCTACACTCACTCCCCTACAATTGATATAAGAAAACTCACTTTTTGTATTGCTGTTAAAATTACACTTCCGTTTTGGTATGATAAAACAGTAGTAATTACGTAAATTTAAAACTGTCACGTATCCAATATAGCGTCTTCGGACTGCTTACAACAACTAATCGAAAATACAACATGAATAGGGTCTACCAGCAGTGCAACACGTTAACAGTGAAACAACGAAAGCACGTAGCAGTAGTGAAAGTTTCTCTGAACCGAAAAGACGGACTAGAAGAGGATAATCTTTGTTCTTATTCGTAACCTAGTTTTATTTACTTGCTTTGCTTGCTGTATTGTTCTCTGTAATCCTCTTCGAGTTAACGAGGAAGTAAAGTGCTCAAAGTCGTCCCAGCTTTAATTAATTGTGGAAAGCCATACCCGGAGCAGTAAATAAATAGAGTTTGAAAACAAGCTCTACAAATTGCGCTTCCTTGCTTATACACTCCTGGAAATTGAAATAAGAACACCGTGAATTCATTGTCCCAGGAAGGGGAAACTTTATTGACACATTCCTGGGGTCAGATACATCACATGATCACACTGACAGAACCACAGGCACATAGACACAGGCAACAGAGCATGCACAATGTCGGCACTAGTACAGTGTATATCCACCTTTCGCAGCAATGCAGGCTGCTATTCTCCCATGGAGACGATCGTAGAGATGCTGGATGTAGTCCTGTGGAACGGCTTGCCATGCCATTTCCACCTGGCGCCTCAGTTGGACCAGCGTTCGTGCTGGACGTGCAGACCGCGTGAGACGACGCTTCATCCAGTCCCAAACATGCTCAATGGGGGACAGATCCGGAGATCTTGCTGGCCAGGGTAGTTGACTTACACCTTCTAGAGCACGTTGGGTGGCACGGGATACATGCGGACGTGCATTGTCCTGTTGGAACAGCAAGTTCCCTTGCCGGTCTAGGAATGGTAGAACGATGGGTTCGATGACGGTTTGGATGTACCGTGCACTATTCAGTGTCCCCTCGACGATCACCAGTGGTGTATGGCCAGTGTAGGAGATCGCTCCCCACACCATGATGCCGGGTGTTGGCCCTGTGTGCCTCGGTCGTATGCAGTCCTGATTGTGGCGCTCACCTGCATGGCGCCAAACACGCATACGACCATCATTGGCACCAAGGCAGAAGCGACTCTCATCGCTGAAGACGACACGTCTCCATTCGTCCCTCCATTCACGCCTGTCGCGACACCACTGGAGGCGGGCTTCACGATGTTGGGGCGTGAGCGGAAGACGGCCTAACGGTGTGCGGGACCGTAGCCCAGCTTCATGGAGACGGTTGCGAATGGTCCTCGCCGATACCCCAGGAGCAACAGTGTCCCTAATTTGCTGGGAAGTGGCGGTGCGGTCCCCTACGGCACTGCGTAGGATCCTACGGTCTTGGCGTGCATCCGTGCGTCGCTGCGGTCCGGTCCCAGGTCGACGGGCACGTGCACCTTCCGCCGACCACTGGCGACAACATCGATGTACTGTGGAGACCTCACGCCCCACGTGTTGAGCAATTCGGCGGTACGTCCACCCGGCCTCCCGCATGCCCACTATACGCCCTCGCTCAAAGTCCGTCAACTGCACATACGGTTCACGTCCACGCTGTCGCGGCATGCTACCAGTGTTAAAGACTGCGATGGAGCTCCGTATGCCACGGCAAACTGGCTGACACTGACGGCGGCGGTGCACAAATGCTGCGCAGCTAGCGCCATTCGACGGCCAACACCGTGGCACACAGGGCCATCACCCGGCATCTTGGTGTGGGGAGCGATCTCCTACACTGGCCGTACACCACTGGTGATCGTCGAGGGGACACTGAATAGTGCACGGTACATCCAAACCGTCATCGAACCCATCGTTCTACCATTCCTAGACCGGCAAGGGAACTTGCTGTTCCAACAGGACAATGCACGTCCGCATGTATCCCGTGCCACCCAATGTGCTCTAGAAGGTGTAAGTCAACTACCCTGGCCAGCAAGATCTCCGGATCTGTCCCCCATTGAGCATGTTTGGGACTGGATGAAGCGTCGTCTCACGCAGTCTGCACGTCCAGCACGAACGCTGGTCCAACTGAGGCACCAGGTGGAAATGGCATGGCAAGCCGTTCCACAGGACTACATCCAGCATCTCTACGATCGTCTCCATGGGAGAATAGCAGCCTGCATTGCTGCGAAAGGTGGATATACACTGTACTAGTGCCGATATTGTGCATGCTCTGTTGCCTGTGTCTATGTGCCTGTGGTTCTGTCAGTGTGATCATGTGATGTATCTGACCCCAGGAATGTGTCAATTAAGTTTCCCCTTCCTGGGACAATGAATTCACGGTGTTCTTATTTCAATTTCCAGGAGTGTATTTGATACTGGTCTACCTAAACAGTTCTGGGCAGAGGCAACGACAGCTGCCTGTATTATAAATAAATTACCTGCGAAAGTGACTGTTGGAAAGACGCCTTTGGACGTATGGTCAGACAAAAAACCTGGTTTATCACGTACGGGAATTTTTCAAAAAAGTTCAAATTTGTGTGAATTCCTAAGGGACTAAACTGCTCAGGTCATCGGTCCCTAGACTTACACACTACGTAAACTAACTTATACTAAGAACGACACATACCCATGCCCTAGGGAGAACTCGAACCTCCGGCGAGAGGGGCCGCGCTATCCGTGACATGGCGCCTTAAACCGCGAGGCCACCCCGCGCGGCTGTGAATTTTTGGCTCAGAATTTGTGACTTTGATTCCTACAGAAAAACGCCAAAAAAGGGACTCCAAGTTCATTTTTTGGCTATTGTGACACTACTAAAGGGGATCGTCGGGTTGATTTTGACACGTACAACATTACTCACAGTAGAAACATGGTATTTCTAGAAATTTCGGTAAGCTGTGATAAAATATACACTCTCAAGTCACATTAATGTTACCACCTGTCAGAAGCTTGAATAGCCACCTTTTGCAGCGTAGACCACTGCGAGATGTACAGGAAGAGTCAGTGCGATTCTGGAAGGTACCGACAGAATGTGGTGCCACGTCGCGTAGTGCCGTGATTAGCTGCGTAGATTTCTCGGTTTAGGATCCATTATGCAAACAGCCCGATCGAAGTGGTCGCACAAATTCTCCATTCGGTTTAAACTCGGGGGATTTGGTGGCTAGTGCGGTACACTTATCTTTGTGCACTTCGAACCGTACACATACACTGCGTGCTGTGTGTCATGCATTGTCGTGCTAGTAGATGCAATCATGCTGAGGAAAAACAAATGCATGTAGGGGTGGACATGGTCCCCAAGGATAGATGCATACTTTCGTTGATCCATTTTTTCTTCCAGGGTGTCGAGATCACCGATGGAAAGCCACGAAAACATTCCCAAGACAATAACGTTGCCTTTTCCGGGCTGAAACTTTCCGACGATTGTTGCAGAGTGTCTGCTTTCAGTCCAATGGAGCATAAAACGTGATTCATCTGAAAAGGCCACCTTTCACCACTCTGTGGACGTCCAGTTGCGCTATTAGCGTGCAGATTCAAGCCTTCGTCGACAATGAACAGCAGTCAGCATGGGTGCACAAACGAGGCGCCTGCTGTGGAGGCTCATACGCAGCAACGTTCGCTGAACAGTCGTTGAGGAGACACTGTTGGTACCCCTTGGTGCATCTGGGCGTATTCGCCTGTACAGATCTCCACAGCAGTCTTTCACCCCTGCCATCTATGGCCCGTGGTGCATCACAGTAGCCTCAGCGCCGGTTTTGTCTAGTGCCATTTTGTCACGGACGGTGTGCTTTAAGCACGGAGGCACGCGAACAGATTACAAAATCAGACGTTTCAGAAATGCTTCCACCCTCGGCCAAAAGTCAATGATCATGTCGTTTTGGATGTTAGGTAAATGGTTCCATTTCCGAAATACGACAACGCTGCATTTTTGTCCGCGTCCACTCGCCATGCAGTGCTGCCACCTGCCGTCTGTGAGTGGTTATTGCACGTTGACGACGATCAGAGCCGGTGGTCACACTAATGTGCCTGGACCGCCTACTTGCGTTTTATATCCGAGAGGAGCGTCGTACCATCTGAAGAATTTAAATAGAAGAAATCAGAGGAGAACATAGATGACACACAAACAGTGTGTAATTCCATAGATGATACTTTCACCACGAGTGTGAGCGATGGTGTTGAATGTCAATCTGATAATGATGATGATACATACATACGTGCTGGGAGAATATCTGCAGATACTTCGATACAAGATTACAGGTAACGTCCATGAAAGATTATTCAGTATAAAGAGAAAAAAAGGATGACTTCAGTTTATTTTGTTCAGTGCTCAGTCTGAATGATCCTCTGACTGTTGAAAAAGCTGTATTATCCGCTCAACGTGATCAGTGGAAGAAAGAGATGGATGAAGAATATTACTCTTTGATGAAATATGAAACGTAGACCTTCCCCAAGGAAGAAGGATTCAACCTTGTATCTGCATATCTAAAATATAGCTTAATGAGAAGAGAGAAATAATACGGTATAAGGCAAGATTAGTAGTTAAATGATGTGTTCAAAGAAAAGGTGCTGATTGGGATGAAGTCCACCCACCAGCTGCAAGGTACACTTTGGTTCGCTACCTATTTACCTTGACTGCTAAATAAAAGATAAACTTGGATCAGATGGATGCAGTAAGTGCAATTCTGCAGGAGGAAATTGAGACCATAATTTATATGTCACAAACAGAGACGAACTCAGAAGGCACCCAGGTATGTTTGTTATTTAACTCCGTATACTTTGAAGCAGGCTACGCGACAATGGACCTGAAGCTGAATAACCTGCTACTTGAAACAGAACTTGATCCCTGTGTATATTATTTAAGTGACAAGTCAATAATGATAAATCTTACAGTGTGGGTAGATATACACTAATTTTTGCTACATATCAGCAAAACAATCTAAAAATCAATGAAAAACTAAAAGAAAAATATTGCAGTGAAGATATTGGTGAAGCGAATCAATGATTGGCATGAACATAACCAGAAATCGTGAAACAGGCATGATTAAGCTACATAAGAAAATGGGTATTTTTGCAATGTCAGACTGCAGACCTGTTCGAACTCCCACTGAAATGAATGCCAAATTTGATAAAAGTTCTACTGAAAGAAGAGAAAACGTACCCATAAACGAGTGATAAGATGTCTGCTGTATCTCGCGCGAGTGACAAGACCATATACACCGAGGTGGCAAAAGTCACGGGATACCTTCTAATGTCGTGTCGGACTTCCTCTTGCCCCGTTTAGTGCAGAAACTCGACGTGCAAACAAGTCGTGAAATACTGAGCATTGCTGCCGATATAGCCGTCCACAATTACAAAAGTGTCGCCGATGCAGGATTTCGTGCACGAACTGACCTCTCGATTATCTCCCATTTAATATTCGATAGGATTGATCCGGGTGGCCAAATCATTCGCTCGAATTGTCCAGGACGTTCTTCAAACCAATCGCGAACAACTGTAGCCCAGTGACATAAAGCATTGTCATTGTTGTGTTGGCAGAAGAGCCAACACCGTGTTACTACTGGAGGCCGAAATGCACGCGTTTTAGCTCACGCAGGCTGGCGTGAGGAGGGAAGAACTATACTGACGTGAGGTCTGGAACATGACAAGGAATGAAAATTCAGAAAGCGGACGTAATTAGTTTTTTACTTAACTTTAATCCATTAATGATGAACGTCGCTCTTGACGGTACATCATTGACAATATTATCTGTTCAGAATACATAGTAACTGAATATGGCGCCTTGCTAGGTCGTAGCAAATGACGTAGCTGAAGGCTATGCTAAACTGTCGTCTCTGCAAATGAGAGCGTATGTAATCAGTGAACCATCGCTAGCAAAGTCGGCTGTACAACTGGACGAGTGGCAGGGAGTCTCTCTAGACTAGACCTGCCGTGTGGCGGCGCTCGGTCTGCAATCACTGATAGTGGCGACACGCGTGTCCGACTTATACTAACGGACCGCGGCCGGTTTAAAGGCTACCACTTAGCAAGTGTGGTGTCTGGCGGTGACACCACAGTCATCTATAAAAATTCCATCATTGTTTACACGTTACCTTGTTGACAACTTGTGTTCATGACTTCGTAGGGGCTGTGCCACACTCGAACCCTAACATCATCTCTTATCAACAAAAATCGGGACTAATCGGACGAAGCCACGGTTTTCCATTCTTCTAAGGTCCAACCGATATGTCACGTGCTGAGGAGAGGCAGTGCAAGTGTGTCGTGCAGTTAGCAAAGGCACTCGAGTCGTTGGTCTGCTGCCATAGCCCATTAACAGCAAATTTCGCCGCGCTGTCCTAGTGGATACGTTCCTCGTACGTCCCGCATTGATTTATGCCGTTATTTCACGCAGTGTTGCTTTCTTTTAGCACTGACAACTCTACGCTCTATGCAAATGCCTACTCTCAGTCGTTAAGTGAAGGCCGTCGGCCATTGCGTTGTCCGTTGCCTGAAATGAGGTATTCTCGACACACTCTTGACACTGTGGATGACGGAATATTGAATTCCTTAACGATTTCCGAAATGAAATGTCCCATGCGTCTAGCTCCGACTACCACTGCGGGTTCAAAGGCTGTTAATTCCTGTCCTGCAACTATAATCACGTTGAAAACTTTTGCACATCAGTCACCCGTGCACAAACGAGAGCTTCGCCAATGCACTGCCCTTTTCACATTGTGTACGCGATACTACCACCGTCTGTATACGTGCCTATCGCTGTCTTATTACTTTCGTCACCTTAATGTATTTCATGTGCTATAAACAAGTTAATTCAGTACTCCAATAATCTACAGAACCAACACTGGCTCGGTGTGAAACGAATTCTGAAGTATATCGCTGTAATTTATAACTGGATATTGCGATGCGGAGTTGTAAAATGGGCACGTTTTCCTGTTCCAGGAAGAAAGCATTGCGTGGAATCTGTGCAAACAGCGAGCTGTAGCGCTTACTGCGGCGTAACCAGAATACGTGGCGATGACGGCAGCAGCGTAGGAAGCACTTTGGCTTCAACAGTTATAAACTCGATAAATGTGGGAATAATTCACTAGTCATACACTGCCACAATCAAAGGTCAATAAAGCTAACATCTACAGACTACTATCATCCGAACACGAAACAGACAGATATCCGTCTGCACATTCTCAGCGAAAATGTTATGACGACAAATATCAGGTCTGTTTTCATTAAAGGGTGACATGGCAGCTGACAGCTTATCTAAACGAACATTATGCGATAGATAATTGTATTGCGTCAATAAAAAGGATTTGCATTCGGTGATGGGGATGTTAGAGATTAGAATGCAAATCATTATATGCTCTCGCAGTCTTATGAAATTACAGAGTATATGCACACTGATGGAAAAAAATTGCAACACCAAGAAGGAGTTGTGTGACATAAACGAAAGTTGGTAGGCATGTTCCAGCATCTGAAAGAAAATGTCTAATTAAATTTCGCCACCAGTCACATAAGAGTAGCGTTAGTAGCTCTACTAAGAGGATCGAAATCAGGTTTGCCTTCAACACACGCTTTAACGATCTTAAGTGTTAGTTACTGTTGTGTACATAGTTCCGCGTAGTCAGCGCGTACACAACTTTCCCACTAGAGCGCTCGTCCGTCTCCGCACTACGAGATGACGCTGCCTTAGAGACGGACCAAATTCTACTTCCGCCGATCCGCGTATTAATATGTAACGCAGCCAATGAGATTGCTGCTAACGTAGAACCATTTCTCCTCGCGGATCACACTCGCGCAGTGACACCTGAACGCGCGAGGAATTATAACGAATGTACCGACCTCCGATTAGACAGTGTGCATTTGTCTGCACCAGTCTGTACCAGTCTGCATTAGTCTGTACCAGTCTGCATTTGTCTGTACCAGTCTATAGTCAAGTTTCAGTCTGCGCCTAATAAGATTACCATATTCCTGTAGATAGCCATGAAGATAAATGAATAGACACTTTGTCAAGTATCAGAGATATGTGAGAATAAGATTAACGTACCAAGACCAAGGGAACTTCAGATTGTCAATTGTAAATAGCATCCAGAATTAAGTTAAGTAATTTTATGCTTGTTATTATTTTAATAAATGTGTGTGAAAATTAATCAAGTTCTGTTTAAAGTTGGTCACCGTCAATCTGCTACTCTAAGCGTGCAAGTGGCATTTCTATCGCCTGACCTAATGGCAGAAGATAAACACGCCACAATAAGACCACGAGACATATTGCTGACACTCGCCTACTTCGTTAGAGCGACAAGTCAAATAATCTGATGGTGTGTGTACCGAAGGTCTTACAGTACGCACACCACAGTTACATTTGAGACTGGAGGTGGTGAATTAATGTTACTCAAGAATGTTTTTAAGGCGACAAAGGCACAATTATCAACACCTCACTGAGTTTGAATGAGGTCGTGTAAGAGGGCTACGTGAAGCTGGATGTTCCTTCTGTGACACTGCAGAAAGACTTGACAGGAATGTAGGCAGTGTACATGATTGCTGGCAGCTGTGGTCATGAGAATGTACGGTCGCAAGAAGACCGGACTTCGGGCGGCCACGTGGCGCTGCAGAGAGGGAAGATCACCGTGTCTCGGCATATGGCTCTTGAGCATTGTACTGAATCTTTAGCAGCAATTTGTCTGCTACTTCAAGGACAGCTCCAAGCCAGATGTCCTGTAGCGTGCATTCCACTGATTCCAAACTACCGCCGCGTCAGTGGTGTCAAGCGAGAGCTCATTGGAGGGCAGGGTGGAGGTCTGTTGTGTTTTCTGATGGAAGCCGTTTCCGCCCCAGTGTCAGTGATGGCCGTGTGTAGGTTAGACGGAGGCCAGTTGAGGGGCTGCAACCAATCTGCATGCGTGCTATACGCACTGGACCTATACCTGGAGTTACGGTCTGTAATGCGGTTTCGTAGGACAGCAGGAGCACTCTCGTGGTTATCCCACGCACCATGACTGCAAATTTGTACGCCGATCTGGTGATCCGACCTGTTGTCCTGCCATTCATGTACCGCATTCCCGGGGGTGTTTTCAACAGGCTCTCCCACATACCGCTGTTGTAACCCGACATACTCTACAGAGTGTTGAAAAGTTGCCTTGGCCTGCCCAATCACCAGATCTGCCTCTAATTTAAAAGAAGTTAATTATCCTATAAATTCCATTTGTTTTATTTGATCACAAGTGGCACATATTTCGCACTTTACAATATTAAGGTTACGAAAATTCTCAGAATATTTTATAGTCTATTAAATAAAGAAGTCTTATGATATTTCGAAAGCAAACTCAGTTTTTCATAAAAACAGTTATATGATAGGAAGTATAAAACATTTATTATTTTGGAGATGTGGCATACACGGTAATTTTTACAAAACTTTATTTCAAAAATTAAGTACAATAATGTACGATTATTTTTATTTTTATAAAATTTACTAACCTAAAGTGGCGTGTTTTCTTTGTAACTGTTCACTATGTATGATGGGACTATGTACAAAAGTTAATTTAACAAACTGCAAGTTCTAGAACAATTTAGAACTTGTGGTGTAATATATCGTTTGTCATATGCACAAAGGTAGGTTTTGTCTCGGGCTCGAATGGTACAGTGTTCGCCTAGACGCGGAGTTGTAAGTACGACTTATTTAGATTTAAAACTAGTTTGTATTGAAAATGCATTCAAAACGTTTTAGGAACTTGTTGATTAGGAATAGTGATCAGTATTAAATCTGTGTACGAACGAAAGAAGACTCTCTTCCGTGATGTGCAGAAAACTCGTGCATAAATTTCATTGTTCGATCATGCCTGGATGGAAAATAAAAGAAAATGTGAATAGCTTTCTTTACTTACGTTCGACAAAACTGGACCTTTACATCATCCCCTAGAGAAGAAGAAGCTTAATAAGTTTTTGTTGTATTGGTTTTCAGTCCAGAGACTGGTTTGATGCAATTCTCCATGCTACTCTATCCTGTGCAAGCTTCTTCATCGCTGAGTAACTACTGCAACCTACATCCTTCTGCAACTGCTTAGTGAATTATAAGACGAGTATTCCATTTAGAACAGTTTTTAAACGTTGCTGTTACTCGTACTATATAACTACATATTTACATAGTTAAATGGATAGCTGAAAAAAATGCAATTAATTATCGTCATATTTAGTAACTATGACTTTTAAATGGCAAGAAACAGTGTTACAATATTCACTGGCTGCGAGATTACTTCCTTTGTAATGTATAATTGATGGTGCACATAAATGTACGTATTTCTGTCGTTGTGTTTCACAGTTAAAGAAGGCTTTTCTTTTACTGCAAATAATTACATAAAATGTTGGCTATCACGCGTGGATGTTGTAATGTATGACACAGAAACTAATGTCATTATGATGTTAAACAATCTTTGTATATGTTATGACTGACACATATCACATGTATAAAGACTCCTTGCCGGTACAGTACACATCAAACACCATAAGTGACAGTTACTTGCAATGGATTTTTTCTCGTCCAACCGTTTTCGTGATAAAAGATTGCCGAATTGACTAAAAAAGTAAAATTCTGATGGACCTATAATGGGATTGTTGGTCTTTAGACCCTTATTTGTGGTATCTTGTGTCCGATCTCTCCCAGGGAGCACCGCCTGTCTGTGCGAGTGAGATAATTTGCGTGTCCAGTGAGGTTAATAGCTACATCGATGGTACCGTAGCTACTGTCAGGTTCATCCTTGCCGAAGAAGTATTAGCAGAGGATCCAAACAAAGTGCAACTCACAACGTCTCATCTTCTTCATGTCTGGTTCCCTACGTATCTTCCTCGTTACCTACCCCACAGTATAAGGCAGGGGGGAAGGGAGAGGCTATAGAGACGAGATGACGTATGCACTCCTAGGGGAAAAAATACTGACTGAAAATCCTGCTGGCACAGAAACAGTGAAGTGGCAGTCCCACGACTGAGCTTACACCGCATATAACCCGTAACATGGTCACTGGAAATTTCCCTACTTCTAAAAACCTTACAAATTAGCCTCGGAACAGGTTGTTACCTCATAATACAATACTGGCTAAACGAACCGGTATACGAGTTATGACATGCAATATTAAATGTTTATATAGGTCAGTAACTACTAAGGAAATAATATCTGAAACAGAGAAGTACAAAAGTGATGAGACTATTCTTTTTCTTCCCCTTTGCATATTTCCATTTCTCTACGGGGTGGACATTGTTATATGGGTTGAAGCAATATTAGTGACATTTGAAGGCTAGATGTCCTTCCTGACGCCAGCAAACTTGTGACTGCATTTCAAGAGGTGAGGTAGAATGGTGAAGGCGCCCTTGGAGAGAGTAACCCATAATATTGTATAGAGAATGTGGGGAAAATAGCGAATGTGAATATAGAACATGCTCTGTAATTGCTGACAACCTGGTAACACAAGTTAATATGTGGTGTCACCGCCAGACACCACACTTGGTTGGTGGTAGCCTTTAAATCGGCCGCGGTCGGTTACGAGGTGCATTCAAGTTCTAAGCCCTCCGATTTTTTTTCTCCGGACTGGAAAGAGATAGAAACATGCGCATTGTTTTAAAATGAGGCCGCGTTCATTGTCAATACGTCCCAGAGATGGCAGCACCGTACGGCAGATGGAATTTTACCTCCAGCGGCGAGAATGAGAACTGTTTTAAATACTTAAAATGGCGACGTTTTCCTTACTTGAACAGCGTGCAATCATTCGTTTTCTGAATTTGTGTGGTGTGAAACCAATTGAAATTCATCGAAAGTTGAAGGAGACATGTGGTGATGGAGTTATGGATGTGTCGAAAGTGCGTTCGTGGGTGCGACAGTTTAATGAAGGCAGAACATCATGTGACAACAAACCGAAACAACCTCGGGCTCGCACAAGTCAGTCTGACGACGTGATCGAGAAAGTGGAGAGAATTATTTTGGGGGATCGCCGAATGACTGTTGAACAGATCGCCTCCAGAGTTGGCAATTCTGTGGGCTCTGGGCTCACAATCCTGTATGACGACCTGAAAATGCGAAAAGTGTCATCCAGGTGGGTGCAACGAATGTTGACGGACGGCCACATGGCTGCCTGTGTGGCATGTTCCTAAGCAATGTTGACGCGCAACGACAGCATGAATGGGGCTTTCTTTTCGTCGGTTGTGACAATGGATGAGACGTGGATGCCATTTTTCAATCCAGAAACAAAGCACCAGTCAGCTCAATGGAAGCACACAGATCCACCGCCACCAAAAAAATTTCGGGTAACCGCCAGTGCTGAAAAAATGATGGTGTCCATGTTCTGGGACAGCGAGGGCGTAATCCTTACCCATTGCGTTCCAAAGGGCACTACGGTAACAGGTGCATCCTACGAAAATGTTTTGAAGAACAAATTCCTTCCTGCACTGCAACAAAAACGTCCGGGAAGGGCTGCACGTGTGCTGTTTCACCAAGACAATGCACCCGCACATCGAGCTAACGTTACGCAACAGTTTCTTCGTGATAACAACTTTGAAGTGATTCCTCATGCTCCCTACTCACCTGACCTGGCTCCTAGTGACTTTTGGCTTTCTCCAACAATGAAAGACACTCTCCGTGGCCGCACATTCACCAGCCGTGCTGCTATTGCCTCAGCGATTTTCCAGTGGTCAAAACAGACTCCTAAAGAAGCCTTCGCCGCTGCCATGGAATCATGGTGCCAGCGTTGTGAAAAATGTGTACGTCTGCAGGGCGATTACGTCGAGAAGTCACGCCAGTTTCATCGATTTCGGGTGAGTAGTTGATTAGAAAAAAAATCGGAGGCCTTAGAACTTGAATGCACCTCGTAGTATACGTGTCGCCACTATCAGTGATTGCAGACCGAGCGCCGCCACACGGCAGGTCTAGAGAGACTTCCTAGCACTCGCCCCAGTTGTACAACCGACTTTGCTAGCGATGGTTCACTGACAAAATACGCTCTCATTTGCCGAGACGATAGTTAGCATAGCCTTCAGCTACGTCATTTGCTACGACCTAGCAAGGCGCCATTACCAGTTACTATTGATACTGTCAATCATGTACCGCCAAGAGCGACGTCCACCATTAATGGATTAAAGTTAAGTATTCCACCAGCTACGTCCGTTTTTTCTAAATTCTAATTTCCTTGTCCTGTTCCAGACCTCACGCCAGCCTGCGTGAGCTAAAACGCGTGCCTTTCGGCTTCCTCTAGTAACACGGTGTTGGCTCTCCTGCCAACCACAACATAATAAACGATTTACATACCTCACTGCCGTACACAAATAGGGGACATAACGTTTGTGAATGCTCGTACCCTGGCAGAAGTGCGTGAAGTAGAGGAAAAAGTCAAGTTTAATCAGGAAATAGACCGAGCGAGGTGGCGCTGTGGTTAGCACACTGGACTCGCATTCGGGAGGACGGCGGTTCAGTCCCGCGTCCGGCCATCCTGATTTAGGTTTTCCGTGATTTCTCTAAATCGCTCCAGGCAAACGCCGGGATGGTTCCTTTGAAAGGGCACGGCCGACTTCTTCCCCATCCTTCCCTGATCCGATGAGACCGATAACCTCGCTGTTTGGTCTCTTCCCCCAAACAACCCAACCCAATGAGGAAATAGAAAACACAAACGACGTGGTGAACAACAGAAATACAGGAACAACAGTTGGAGATTTAAATGCTGAAATGTGGCGGGAGAGTATGTACAGAATGAACACTGGGAAAAAGGGCTTACATGAGAAATCGAATGGTAATGGGTTAATGGTAATTAATTTTGAAACTGATCAGGATTAATAATGAGCTCAATAGCACTCCACCACAAGAATATTCAGAAGGGGATTTGGAAATCACCAGACTGGAAAAATATAGACCAATCTGACTTCTTGTTAGCAGGCATGAATCATAAGAAGAGCATAGAAGCTGTAAGCTCATACAGAGGAGCAGGTGGGGACACAGATCATTTTCTACTCGTTGGGAAGGCCAAACTAAAAATGTTATTCTGCAGCAAACAAATGAGCGACCGCAACACGCCATTGGAGCTAGATAAACTGTATCGTACTGAGATAGCTCGACGATACCATATGGCTGCGAGGAATAGGTCTGAGACACTTATAGCGACGGAACAGAGTAGCGAAGAGGTGGCTGTTGATGTGATGTAGTCCAGAGCAAAGGGAAGGGTGACAGATGCCACAAAGGAGGTGGTAAGTGATAATAAAAAGAAGAAAAGAATTTGATTGAATCATACATTCGAGGAAGCAGTAAAATAAAGAAGAAAAGCAAGAGGAAGATAGATAGATAGACAACATAAACAATGAAAACAGTCACGAAGAATACAAAAAAGTGAAACGAGAGACAATGAGGGTATTGAGGCAGAAAAGAGAAAATATCTGACGTTCAAGCTAAAAGAAAATTAAGAGGCAGTTCAAAGAAAGGGCAGTAGACAGATGTTGCAAAGCATCAAGCAAGTAAGAAGTGGAAGAAGAGCCGAGTATCTACTCATTATGATAAAGATGGGGAGACAAGATGATTGACAAAGAAATGAACCTGTAATACTTCGCTGGTCTATTAAATGCAGAAGACCCAGAAGAGATGTTTCAGCAAACAGAGTAAGAAAGAAGCTACTGAACAGTTAGCTTTACTGACGAGAGTGAGGAAAAGGCAATAAATTCTCTGAAGAAGAGGGAAGCACCAGGAGAAAATCAGATAACTTCAGAAATGATCAAGGACAGAGATGAAAGAGTTGACCAAAGTAATTAAAGTGATATGAAAGAGGGAAGAGCTCCCGACAGAACGGAATCTAACTGTCATTGTACCAGTCCATAAAAAGAAAAGATAAAGAGACTGTAATATTATAACCACTGCATATAGTGATCTCACTGCTGAATACAAACTGCAGGGCCTTATCCTTGATAATACTGGAAAAACTTCAGCTATACGCTGATAAAATATTGAGGAATTATTAAGCAGGTTTCAGGTCAGGAAAATCTACAACTGGCCACATATTTACCATGATAAAGATATGGGAAAAGTATTGAGAATTTAACAAACATTTATTTGCCACATTTCCATTGGGTGAGCCTATACAACATCCCTAGGGAGTCTGGAGTACCTGAGAAATTAATCCGCCTGGTAAAAGCGTGTACAACAGAGACGAAAGCTAAAGTAGGATATCAAGGAAGAAAGACAAAGGAAGTGGTGGTACAAACTGGAATACGACAAGCGGACTCATTGTCATCCATATTATTTAACATTGAAACTGATGTACGTGAGATGAGAAGGTTAAGAAAGGACATCAATCTGAATGGAAATCTGCAAACGTTAGTATATGCAGGTAATATGACAGCTATATCAGAGTCAAGAGAGGAAATGATAAAATCAGTGATGGATCTGAGCAGTGGTGCAGCAACCAAGAAAAGACAGTGCAGATGGGACTAAGTACAAGGATGAACCTCAGTGTGCCCGGGGATATGCTGGGGGGAGAGATGAAGCTGAAGACAACTGATAACTTTAAATACTTGGAATCATATTCCAAGTGGAGGAATAATGTTCAGGTAGAAATAAGACAACAATTCGTTAATGCTTCCAGATCATATAAGGGCCTACAGCCAATTATGAAACAAGGGGTTATCTCAAAGAAAGTTAAAGTGAAGGTATATAATGCAGTGCTGTACTGTGTCACAGAAACAGTAAGTGCCACCAAGAGCGATAGAGAGAAACTAATGGTGTTTGAGAGAAAGATTTTTGGGCCAGTGAAGGAAGAAAAAGGTTGGCGAGGGCTAAAAAAAGAGGAAGTATACTCTATAATGAATCAGCCCAGTATTAAGAAAAAGCGGCGCGAAGATCAAGAACGATACAGCAAAGAGGGCTGTGAGACGACGTCAGCCAATAGCACGCCGACTAGGACTTCACCACGACAGGAGCGGCCTCCACACGAAGAGAATAAAAGCGACGTGCCGCCTAGCCTCGGCCGCACTAGAAGAACCGCACTAGAAGAGCTGTGACTTGTGATCCATATCAGTTACTTGCATGGACATTGTATATAGCGAAGGACATTGACTATTTGAATGTCACCATTTGCTTGCGAGACAAAGTTAAGTATCGTCAATTCAATTACGGTAATAAACTCCATTAATGTGATTTGCTTGTGTGTTGTCTAGCTATCTGAGAAAACAGCTCCATAGACACCCTACATAAAACGAGTGTGCAGGATCCCACATTGGCAACAAGGATTCACAACCAAACCCCGAGCCTCGCGATCACGGAATTTACTTGGCGCCTTAAGGGGCTCCGGAACGCCCTATACTTGCAATGTTAAAATAACGCTTATAAATTACATCTTTCCTCATAAAGTATTTGAGGTAGGAAGTTGAACTTTTTACAGATTATTTATTGGAATATGGGCTACAACTTAACACAGGGATTTTACAAAATTTTAGTTCAGTTATTAAAGATGATTTTTTTTCAATTGTAATGAAAATTCACAACATTTTTTTGCAATTTTTTATTTATATATTCAAAGATATACAGTTTTTTGGAAAAAGACTGTGTTAAATTATGCAGAAGGTACTGTGTAACATTTACTGAAAGTTTGAAACAAATATGTTTGGAAGATCCTTAGAAAACATGTAATTAGTATGAGAAAATAAAAGTTTTGGGAACCGAGCGACAAAGATTGGATTAACTTTTTAGTGCATCCAGGTCCATAGGATGGATTATCTTCATCCTCTGCAAACTCCTCCTCCAGCTTCCTCTTGTTCCTCCTCCTGTTTACTCTTGCTTGTATTTCTAGACTCTTTACAGCCCTGTCTGCAGCCCAAAGGCGTTCCTTGTCTAAAGCAAGCATCACTCGTACCATGTTAGAACCTATCTTCATTCCCATATTTCTAAATACCTTGCACCTTACAATGTTGCCATCATTGAAAGTCGCAACAGCATCATACACACCAAAGTGAAGTGTTTCTATTCCAACAAATACAGTGTTGGGGATTCTCGACCATATAACACTATTTACACCTTCATTGGGGTTTTGAGTTTTTCCGTGAATACACTTTTTCAACAGTTCAGGTGCTGCTAAGTCTCTGAAAATAGGTTTTATCACCTCCATTATTGCATGAGGCAGACTATGCTTATGAGTGTACATTTCACCAGTTAGCAATCCTTTGTTATATTTACACCAACTGTCTTCTTCTTTGGGACACAAGCTATGTTGGGGATTTTTATCGGTTGAAGAAGTATGAAAAAAAAGAGCCCAAACAGCCTTCTTCATTTCGTCGACACTTTGTGTATTTTGCCTAATAGCCATTCCATAATAGTTCTGTATTTTGTCAATTACACTGTCAGTTAACCTTCCCTTCCCATCCAACCCTTTACCATCACTGAGTTTTTGTTTTTTGTACGAAGCTTTCAGTCGCCGAAGTCTTGTTCCCATTCGCTTCTGTACGTGTCCAATACACTCAAATTTCTGCACTACAACATCATCACCATAGGGCTTCAGTCCTTAAACATGTTTGAAACTTTTAGAATCACCGTCACCAAGGTAATTAACAAATCGCACTTTATCACACGCCTCAGAACGCTGGAATATACTGGCAACACCAGCCACTTTCATTCCTCCACTACTGCCACTATAGTTAGCTTTGCAATTATTTTCATGTGTACCTTTATATTTTTGTGGACATCTACAATACTTTGATATTACTGCTACATCTAAAACTTTCCCTGTATACATACTGGTGGCAGATACTACACCATGAAGAGATGTGTGTCCCCGTTTATGCCAGGTACCATCGAACGCTGCAGTCAAATCTCTGTTACCATTATTTTCCATTACTGCCTCTTCCACAGCGTTCTTCATAGATTCCATACAGACATCTTCTACTTTAGACCCTATTAATTTATTATAGGTCGTAAACTTGGTTGGGGGATTTGGAAGATTCATGATGCCACAGAAAATTGCACCTGCAGTAGCACCCTTACCAACTGAATGCAAGGAATAAACAAATCTAATGTTGTGTTCGTAGATTTTGCTACCATTTTCTTCAGTTGCAGTTACTGCAACACTGTTCCAAAAGGTGGTCATGTATGAACACTTATCACATTTCAGTTGTATTTCACTAGCAAGTCCTACGTGCTTTATTATGGAGAGTTCCAGACCAACTTCACTACAATGAATACATCTTACACAGTTTGAAAAAATTTCCTTGAGAACCGACATATCAACTATTTCATTCACATCCGATTCGCCCATAAAACATTCATAGTTTTCATTCATTGAACCAAGCTTCTTCTGTGAAGTATTTTCTTTCCCACTTTGACTGCTATGGGCAGGTGTACTTGAGAGGTTAGGTTCACTCACTTGGTTATCGTCTTTATTGTTTACAGTAATAACACATACCTTTGGCTTTCCAACATTTCTCCTTTTCTTAAAAGCCTTCAGAGGATTTCTAATAACTTTACTTTTACTCATTATTATACTTCAACAAAACAGAGACTCAAGAAACAGAATTAATTACGAATATTTTCGAGATAACGAAAGAGTAAATAAACATGAAACAATCGACAATCACATCAGCGATATATATTGAACCATCACAGGTTAGCCACAACACATACTTTATCTCACATCACTAAAATGTACCTGATGAACACGGACGTTAATAATAACACCATTTGACAGCAGTTTAACAGCGCCACAGTGGGTCACGCGCATGTAGAACACATTTCAAAAAAAATTTAAAAATAGTTGTAGTCTTCGGAATTGAATAAATTATATATCTATTAAAAGGTAATAGTCTGCAGATTCAGAAAACGCAAAAAAGTAAAAATTGAACTTTTTATGATTTTGAGCCTTTCCGGAGCCCCTTAATTCTCTTTTAGCTTTTCTTTGCAGGGGCGTTTACTTGCTTTAACAGTCTCTTTTTCTATACAGTGTTTTCGGGTGGTCGTTGCAGAAATTTTCTTTGCTTTTGTACTTATTTTTCTTGCTTGCTTTGTCTGTTTCCTGCATTTGTCTCTTTCACCATGCCCACCCCACCTATCCCACCTCCTGCTAAGGCGCCACAGCTGCAAGTGTTAGATACAACACAGATAATGCAGATGTTTCGGTTCCAGATGCAGCAAATCTCTATCCTGCTCAACATGGTGCAGCAGCTACTGGCCGATGCTGCGCGCCCGTCGGAACTAGCAACACCTACAGCAATCCCGCCTTTTCGCCAGTTTAATGAACAAGAAGAGGAATGGCTCAAGTGGTTGCAACAGTTCAAAGCACACATACTTGCTCACAACGCAACAGGTACTGTGAAACTTCTCTATCTATTATCCACGGTGGGAAGTGTAGTGTTCCGACGGTTAGAACAAACTTATCATAAGTTGGTAACAGATTTGCAGGGTATGATGAGGAAATGCTAATTCAGATGTGCTTGTGGTACTTTATATTCAGATGTTATGTTGCATGATGCGATTATGTAGAATGTGTCCAATGTCAAACTCAGAGAACAGATTTTGAAATGTCCAATCCGTCATTTCAGCAGGTATTGCAAATTCTAGGTCAGTATGATTCAGGTGCCCTGTCAGCTGATAAATTAGAGCAGCCAGCTATTTGTCCGGTTGAGTCCCTTGTTTGTGACTGGATGCAGTAGCAGCTTGCGCTTGCCACGCCGAGTAAACAATGCTTCACGCCACGTAAGCAATTCGCTAAACCGGCGGCTACACAGGCGAACAGAATTAAGTCTTGCCCTCGGTGTTATTCTCGGCACAAACACGAAGACTGCATTATGCTTGTGGTAAGAAAGGACATGTACAATCCATACGAAAACATACGAATTCGGTCCATTCACAAAAATCAAGTCACAAGGCCCATGTCATTAATGCAGTATGTTCAAAAATGTTCAAACGTGTGTGGGATCTTACGGGACTTAACTGCTAAAGTCATCAGTCCCTAAGCTTACACACTACTTAACCTGAATTATCCTAAGGACAAACACACACACCCATGCCCGAGGGAGGACTCGAACCTCCGCCGGGACCAGCCACACAGTCCATGACTGCAGCGCCTCAGACCGATCGGCTAATCCCGTGTGGCAATGCAGTATGTACGAAGTCTGCAATCAGAATTCGCAAAACTGGCAAGCAAGCAGTTTCTTCAGTGAGACGCCCGTCCAATAAACTTTTTGTTCATTTACTTTTGTGTGGGAAATGGGGGAAATTTCAGTTGGATACGGGTGACTCTGTCACATCGCTAAATTGTCACACGTATGAACTCTTAGGCTCCACATGCCTGTCTAAAACTAGCACGGAACTGACGGCTTATAATGGAAAAGACATTCCCTTTCTCGGAAAATGTACTTTGCGTGTCATGTATCACTTGCGTACACGAAAAGTGACTTTTAGAGTGCTACAATCAGATGGCTGTGAGGACATATTTGGTCTTGATTCATTTGATCTGTTTAACTTTAACGTTCAGGACAATGTGTTGTCAGTGTCTGAATTCCATGCAAAAGACAATGTAGCTAGCTTGCCAAAAGACTTCCCATAACTCTTTTGTGAAGGCTGAGTCAAGGCTAACAATTTTGTGGCACATATTATTCTGAAAGACAATGCTCAGCCGAAATTTTGCCAGGCCAGAACTATTCCCATTGGATTATGGGACAAAGTAGCGGCTGAACTTCAAGAATTGCAAGATAGCAGACCTATTGCGCCCATACGAGCTAGTCAGTGGGCTAGTCCGCTGGTTTTGCTCCCCAAACCTTCAGGTCGCATTCGCCTCTGTGTTGACTTTGTCTACAGTCAACCCACAAACTGTAATTAATACGTATCCACTGCCACGCCCAGAGGATCTCGTGGACAGATTAGGCGCTGGACGCTACTTTTCAAAAATTGATTTGCGCGATGCATATCTTCAAATACCGCTCGATGAAGGATCTCAAAACGTGTGTGTAGTAAATACTCATTTGGGCTTGTTTAAATATTTACGTTTGCTTTTTGGCAGTGCTTCGGCACCCGCCATATTCCAACGATATTTGGAAGAGCTGACTGCGCAGGTAGCAAACTGTTCAAACTATTTGGACGATATTGTATCAGGTCGTACACCTGAAGAAGAAAATATTACGAATTTATGTGCTTTGTTTCGTGTGTTGTCTGATGCAGGACTGAAGTGTAGACTGGACAAGTGTGATTTTTTTTTAAACCTGAGTTGCAGTATCTTGGTCATGTCATAAGCAGTCAAGGTACATATTCTTTTCAGTCGCATTTGCTAGCCATACGAGATTTTCCAGTTCCTCGCAATGTCACAGAATTGCAGTCAGTCTTAGGGAAAATAAACTATTATATCCTGTTCATACCGAATGCTGCACAAATCGCAGCTCCGTTGCATCGCTTGCGTCGCGAGAATGTCTCCTTTGTTTGGACAGATGAGTGCCAAGTAGCTTTGCAAAAACTTACAGATGTATTGCTCAGTGACCGATGCTTAGTTCACTTTGATCCTGACAAACCAGTTATTGCAAGTTGACGCTTCCTCTTACGGAATCGGTGCAGTGCTTTCCCTCAGAATTGATGATAAAGACAGGCCTATTTCTTTCGCATCAGAAGTCTTGTCCATAGCTCAGTGTAACTATTCACAAATTGAGAAAGAGGCTTTGGCTATTGTGCATGGAGTCACCAATTTCCACCACTATTTGTGCGGCAGATAATAGTACTTAGTAACGGATCACAAGCCTTTGCAGTCCATGTTTCATCCGACGAAACCGGTTCCTGTACGAACTGCACAAAAATTGCAAAGATGAGCTTTGTTGTTGTCGTCAATACCAGTAAGAGATTGTGTATCGTCCGACAGCTCACCATGGTAATGCGGACACACTCTCACCTCCTCCGATTGGCCCTGATACAGGCTTTGACGCTTCGCCTGCATCTTGTTGTCACATCGATGCTCAGGATTCTGAATTGCGTCAATCTTTTCCGCTGAACTATAGGCAAATTGCACAGGCCACGGAAGCTGTTTCAGATTTGAACATTTTGCTACCGTACATTCGGACATCTTTGCCTCGTTCTTTGCACAGCATCATGAACTCTGTAGTGCACTGATACTTCATCCGTCGGCATAGCCTGGCTGTACAGAAAGGTGTGATTCTTGTTCAAAATGACAGTGGACAGTCACATTTGTTGATCCCTAAAGCTTTGCAAAAAGAAATGTTGCAGTTAATTCACCAAGGACCTTTCGTACGAAACAGATAGCGCGTCGACACTGTATTTGGCACGGTACAGACACCCAAATAGAACAGATGACGTCCCAGTGTCACGCATGTGCGGAAAACCAGTCCGCTCCGCCACAAAAATACTCCGCTTGGCCTAAGCCACAGGCACCATGGCAACGTGTGCACATAGACTTTGCAGGACCTTTTTGGAAAACTCGTTGGTTGATTGTGTTTGACTCATATAGCAAGTTTCCTTTTGCTGTGCCAGAGAACTCAACAACGTCACATAGAACAATTCAGGTGATGTTCTCTGTTCTTTGCCTCGAAGGTTTACCGGAAGTCATACTATCAGACAATGGACCTCAGTTCACATTAAAGAAATCTGAATCATTCTGTGAACGTAATGGCATACCTCATATTACTAGTGAACCGTTCCATCCATAGTCAAACGGCGAATCGGAACGTTTTGTCGGAACCTTAAAGCAGCAGATAGCCAAACTTCGCTCTGCACACGCCAGGGATCAAGCATCGCAAGTGTTTCTCGCCTCCTATCGTTCGCACCCACGAGTTGGACGATCGCCAGTGGAATTGTTTCACGGCCGCAGCCATCGGACACTACTCCACCTGCTCCATCCTCCTTAGCATCCGGCGCCGAAGAAAGGCCGCAAGTATCGCTTCGTGTTGCATTATATTGTCTTTTACAGGGTTTTTAGAGGCTGCAGACAGTGGGCGCGATGCGAGATCGTCCGTCGACTTGGTGCTTGCATGTATCTTATTTCACATACAGATGGCTTTCGGCGCCATCATCAAAATCAACTTCGCATCTGTCATGTGCACGATGATCTTTCAGTCTCTCTTCCCCCAGATTCACGGATCACGAGAACAAGGCCCACAGTAGCCGCCAGAGGGTGTCATCACGACACCGCGGGACGACCACATAGAGACGGCGTATTAGCCTCCTCCACCGCCTCTCGTCGTACCGATGGAGCTGGACCCGCCCATAGCGCAGCAGTAGTCGCCTTCTTCATCTGGTTCATGGCATCAGGAGGTGGACGCGTACCCTTCTCGTCGTATTCCAGAGGACGTTTCCGCCAGAGCGAAGGTCGGAAGACAGAGTGCGACCGGAAGCTTGACATCCCCTACAGCCACAGCTTCCGGTCCCACAATGCGCCCACCCTCCTGCCTCCCTCGCCATGGTCGCTCTCCCTATACGACGACGGTCCGTCGCTTTGGAGGGGGGGGGGGGGGGGGGAAGGAGAGCAGAGAAGCCCTCGGACTAGGACCGCACCACGATAGGAGCGTCCTCTATACGAAGAGAATGTAAGTGCTGCTCCTGCCAGCGTCGGGGACAATAGAAGACGGACACTCGAAGAGCTGTTACTTGCGATCCATATCGATTGCGTCCATGGACATACTATATAGCGAAAGACATTGACTGTTTGCATGTTGCCATTTGCTTGCGACCCAAAGTTAAATATTGTCAATTCAATTACTCTAAAAAACTCCATTAATATGATTTTATTGTATGTTGTCTAGCTATTGGAGAAAACAGCTTTCTAGGCACCCTGTATAAAACGAGGGGGCAGGATCCCACTGTAGTGATGGTAGGAAGGCCAGAGGAAAAACGCTCCAGGGAAAGATAAAGAACAAGATGTGAGGATGGACTATCGAAGACTTGCAACTGGCTTAAACGAATTCAGCAAGCTCTACCTGCTGATGGAAAATAAAATAATATAATTCGACAACTCTTCTAAATCAGCCTCCGAACGGAACAGATGAATTCGACTGAAAACAGCGATACATTGAAAGAGACATAAATGAAAACAAAATGTAAATAAAAACAAATATTCTATTTAACAATACACATACTAAAATATTTCATGAAAACAACTGAATTTATTTTTTATGCTCATGCTCAACTTGCAGCTGCTTTGTATGATACGCACTTTGTTAAATTTACCACTATTTAGTAAAGCTAATGTTTTTTGTATGAAAGCTTGTCTCTTTTTGGTATTTGCATCCGTTGTGCTGATGTGACCATTTTTGGCAGAAGTAATTCTTGTGTACGTCTCGGTTTGTGCATCTTTCAAACTTTTCAAGATATTTGGATGAGGGGACTCGCACGAAGCATTGAACCGCGAACGAGAGCTCCCACAAGGACGCAGAATGCGCTACCCAAATGAATGGAGGAAACAATGCATGTTATTCCTCATCAGTGTAATTATCCATAATATAATCTGCAAACTTAGTGAATATTTTGTCTTGTGACTGTATGCTGACCAGATCAGCCACAACTGGGGACTTAAGTAACTAAGTCCAAAGGTGTAGTTTAGCCACTGTCCTTTTTCACTGTTCTGATCTTTGTACAACGACGACAAACAAAATTTTTGTATTTTTCGCCACCTGAAACATATAGAATAAAATATTATTTCTGCACATTTAAAAGATATTTTTTTTAGGTAAAGTCTGTGAGGTAAGCATTGTTCGGCATCCCTGGTAACGCGGAGCAAAATGGGCGCCGAAGTCTCGTTGTTTTAGATAATACTAGGAATAAAAAGAGACATGTTCAAAATTTAACAAAACAAACTAGCGCAAGCTACCTGAAGTATAATGGAAACACCAACTTGAGGTGCGATTCTATGTGCGCAAGAACATTTGCGATGCAAAACCGGGTATACAGATGGTCGTTGTATTCGAGAATCGTTTGTCCGTTTTATATATTTAGTTTGGTTACTTCATAGATATACTCTCTTGCTAGGTATTGCTATATTTCCCCAACTTCGCAAAATTAGGAACATGCGTAGTGATAACAGATTATAGAGCTCAAATAGATCTACGGAAAACTTAGCGAGATTGACGGTGGCCCACAATGACCATTTCGTCTTTTCAAGTTACTTGGTGCACAACTAAAAACCAGAAAAATGATGACTGTGACTTAGCCATATGAGATTATGCACTTAGTTACTTTTATTTAGATAGTTTTTAGATCTACAATTCGACACTACACAGTTTGGTGAATCTCTCATTATTTTGGCAGGGTATTGCAAAAAAAAAAAGGGTTCAAATGGCTCTGAGCACTATGGGACTTAACAGCTGTGGTCATCAGTCCCCTAGAACTTAGAACTACTTAAACCTAACTAACCTAAGGACATCACACACATCCATGCCCGAGGCAGGATTCGAACCTGCGACCGTAGCAGTCGCGCGGTTGCGGACTGCGCGCCTAGAACCGCGAGACCACCGCGGCCGGCCAGGGTATTGCAAGAGAGCGCGCTGTCAGCATACTATTTTATTTTATATAGTTGATGATCATTAGACGGGTGAATTAGACTGTCGTAAAATATAGCTAAGAGCGATCCCAATCAAACTAGTCTTCAAACTGCACTAAAATCACTCCATTGGTTTGCAAGCTCTGATGCCAGACAGACACACAGACGCGTCGAACTTGCAACACCCCTTGTTTTTACGTCGAGAGTTAAAAATGGCGAATAACGCTATGAATTGAAATATACGGCATTAATATTCCACAAACATCAGTAATATGTATTTCAATTCATAATATGTCAATGTTCTTCCAAGTACCGATGGAAGATTCCATAAACATTCTCATAATTTATGGCCGTTTATTGCTCAACGAACTTATATCTTTCATAAAACAAAATTGATAATTGTGCTTACCAAACTTGAGCTAGATGTAAGCGACAACCAACAACCTTCGTTGATGGGAAAGCAATCCTCACGCACTCATGTATGGATTGTTTGAAATCAATGACCAACGTTTTTGGCTTACAAAACAATTGCCTCTTCCCTCATTCATCATGAATACACTCCAGAATCTTCAAACAGATTTCTTTCTTCTTATCTTTCATAAAACTGAATTGTAGTGGTATGTAGGACTATCCAGAGTGACAGTGTATTGGAAATAGCTGAAGAAAATATTTTTATGCGTGTTGGAAAGTACCGTCCCTCAATATCATTTCCTGGTGACGTACAAATTAGAGATCTGAGTCGGTAAAAAAAATATGACCTTTTCTGTCTCATTATTCAGGATAAAAGTTTCGCCTTTGTTTCCTCAATCTGGGATAAGGCAATCTTCAGCCGAAGGTTTTGGCAATTTCGGTATACTCTTCAAACGAGCATGAGTAATGTTCTTCCGAATATACTTTACATCCTTTCTAGTTAAAGTGTTTACTGTTAGCGGATTGCCACCTACTTCTTCACGAAAAAGTTTTGACAGTCTTTCATCCAAAGCTTCGCCTTTTCTTTTAATATAATTTGATAACATTGTTATGTTTATTAAGTGTTCTGGAACCTGTGTGTAGGCCTGTTGGGTCAAACGCGAAAATAAGACTTCGCTACCTATAGTGAACAATTTCACAGAGCACCACGAATTGATACCACAGCATCGCTACGCACGTTCTGTAGATCCTAAAACGCTGATATAAGGTTTGACTTTATATCCATCGCAAGCTAAATGTACAGTCGAGGACAAAACAAACGAGACCCCTGGCCTTTTCGCTATGCTGCTTCGCATAGCTTTAAAGTCTGCTACACATCATAATAGGCAAGGCGACGAAGTGCTACCAACATACTATGCACAGGCGTGAAATGGAAAAATTGTCCGAACTTTGTCAGACTGTTTTCGATCTTGTGTAAGACTATATTAATGCTGATTAGTGTATTAAACACAACACGAAAATATAAGATATAAATGAAAGAAGAAACGCTAGTTAATACGTAAATATAAGATATAAATGAAAGAGGCCGGCCAGAATGGCCGAGCGGTTCTAGGCGCTACAGTCTGGAATCGGGCGACCGCTACGGTCGCAGGTCCGAATCCTGCCTCGGGCATGGATGTGTGTGATGTCCTTAGGTTAGTTAGGTTTAAGTAGTTCTAAGTTCTAGGGGACTGATGACCTCAGATGTTAAGTCCCATAGCGCTCAGAGCCATTTGAACCATTTAAATGAAAGAAGAAACGCTAATTAGTATGAACTGTATTAATATAAATGAATTTCAGCTTATCGAGATAACATAACTGTTTCAGTAAGACAAAGTACCCCAGATCGTTACGAATCAGAAAAATATTATGCGCATTCGGCCGCGAAACGGTCTGCATCAACCTTCAGACCAGTCATACTGGATTATCGTTGCTGACCTACCATGAAAGTATGCAAATTTAGCAATGCGTGAAGATTCATAACGAAATTCAGTTAAAAATCATTCAGTGCTACACGTAAGTCAATTCAATTATTGACAGAAGCGGAAAAAGTAGGTAGTAACAAGTATGAAATTCTAAAAGAGTTTCATATTTACATCCACAGGGTGCCGGTACAGAATAAAGATAGCAAAAAAACGTATTGGGAACATCAGAGTTTCTTAAAATTGCTTTACTGATAGTCTATCTGTCTCCATCGAGATTAGAACCGGAAAAACACCAGACCTCCTTTGCAGTAGCAAACACCTTTCACTGCGCTAGCAAACAACCCAGGCAAACACCCCTCTATTATTACCCCAGACCTGAATAATCCGGCAATTTCGCAATGCAAATGGTAAAATGATCTGCAGTTTCTGTTGCATAGAGCTTTCTGGACTCAAAAACAAGAATTTTCTACCTTTATGTCACTGCTTATGTGACAATCATTCGGGATGTTTATCGAAATAACAAAATACTGTTATTAGCGAGTAAATTTAGTAGGATAATTCTGCACCATCCCAGGAAATAAACGGCGACATAGCTGCCAAACGTATTCTGCAATGTTTCGAATTCTCCATTAGACTCGCCACAGCCAGAAAACGTTCATTAGGCGAAGTGTTTCTTGAGCTAGGTAGCAGTGGGAATGCTCGCACTTCTAACACGCGGTGGCATTAATACTGGGATCTTAATTACCATGTGCATAGGCAAATGGACTTTATTTGCATTCCTGAAAACGTGATTTGGATCGAAAGCGTAGCTACGAGTAGTATGCTGATGTATCGACTGCAACTAGAACATTTCGAATAAAGAGTAGGGGGAATTATTTATGAGGCCCTCATCTTCAGTAACTGTCGTAGGTATTTTCGTCACCTAAATCGGTAAAAATGGAACCCTAGTAGTCTCACTTTCTTCACCGTCTATCTGTCTACCCAACCCTTAAAACCCGTTTACCTCGAGTTCGTTTAGACATAATAAGCGGAAATGTATCGCACTTGCTGCGGTATACGGTCCCTTGGGGGTGTAAAAAAGTGAGCTTCTATGTCAACGCAGTCTAAAGATACGGCCGTTTATTTAAAGAAAATTTACGCGAAAGGTAAAAAAAATGGCCCTAAGAATATGCGAGCAGACTGCTTAGGTCATCAGTCCCCTAGACCTAGAACTACTTAAACCTACCTAACCTAAGGACATCACACACATCCATGCCCGAGGTAGGATTCCATCCTGCGACTGAAGCAGCCTCGCGGTTCGTGACTGAACCGCCTAGAACCGCTCGGCCCCCGCACTCGGCGAAACCCTTTTGACCTCATGTACAATGTGATATATAGTGTCTAGTGAGGATAAACTGTATTCGCCAGCAAGTCAGATCGTTTGATCGCGGAACTTTTACGAAGCTACAATCAAATTTTGTTCGTTGTCGTGTACAATATCCACTTATAAACCCCCTTGGAACGTCGTCCGCGATATCCACTTCTTAAGACGCTGGCAGATACTGCAGTACCATAACAAGTAATTAAGAATTTATTGTTATTGGTCCATGCATGACACTTTATTACAGTATCGATTTAACGTACCTAGGTGTTTGTCTGTGGCTGAAAATAATGAACAAAAAATAAATAAACAGCAAACAACTTCGATGTTCAAATCAAACGTAGCTCACATGTCGCAATTACAACATAATTTCGTTGTTACATCTACATGACTACATCTACAGGATTTCTTTGCAATCCAGACTTACGTGCCTGGCAGAGTGTTCAGCGAACCACCTTCGGATTATTTCCCTACCGTCCCTCTCTTTAACAGCGTGAGCGACAAAGGACCACTTAAATCTTTTCTTACGAGTCCTGAATTACATTATTACAATGGGCATGTCTTCTTGTGTAAGTTCCCGAGGAAATAATGTTTTGTCATTCAGAACAGATGTTGGTGATTTCGTGAAAAGACCTCGCGGCAACGAAAAACGCTTTTATTTTCATGAATGTCATCCCAACTAGCTTATCAAATCTGGGACTATCTCTCCCCTATTTCGTGACATTACAAATCTTGCTACCGTTCCTTGGACGTTTTTTGCGTGCACCATCAATCACGTCTGTCAAGGATCCCATACCGCGCAGAAGTACTATAGCAGTGGACGGACAAACGTAGTGTAGGCAGAGTTTTCAGTAGACCTGTTGCGTATTCTTAGTGTGCGGCCAATAAAACGTAGTCTTTCGTTTACCTTCGCCACAAAAGTATGTTTGCGATCGTCCCAGTTTAAGTTTTACTGGGTACTGAGATTAAAAGACAGTAGTTCGACTTGTGTTTTGGCATGTAACCAAAAGTTAATTATTGTTACTGGACGCAGCTTTCGTGTTTAATGTATTCCTCATTCAATAGAGTACACTCCTCGTACACCACACGTAATTGTTTCAAGTTATTAAATTGTTACTGATGTTACAAAGTTGCAGTGGGCATCTAAACTTGCCGTTTTGAAACAAAGGAAAATATTAAAGCGAAATATGGCAACTAAGAAGTGGACTATCCAAATAAACAAACATTTCCAGTTCACGTCGTTGCAATAGGTCTACTACACACTGAAGAACTGACTAGAATAGTCGGATTTTAATTTTTTCCTTCAAAATACAACTTCAAATACATGAAAAGCAACTTTATGCTAATAATAAAGGTTCAAATGGCTCTGAGCACTATGCGACTTAACTTCTGAGGTCATCAGTCCCTTATAACATAGAATTACTTAAACCTAACTAACCTAAGGACATCACACACATCCATGCCCAAGGCAGGATTCGAACCTGCGACCGTAGCGGTCGCGCGGTTTCAGACTGTAGCGCCTTGAACCGCTCGGCCACTCAGGGGCTACAGTCTGGAACCGCACGACCGCTACGGTCGCAGGTTCGAATCTTGGCTCAGGCATGGATGTGAGTGATGTCCTTAGGTTGGTTAGGTTTAAGTAGTTCTAAGTTCTCTGGGACTGATGACCTCAGAAGTTAAGTCCCATAATGCTCAGAGCCATTTGAACCAGCCAACACTAATATGGGTAAACAGGAGACCAGAACATACGTAAATGGTACTAACCTTCTATTTTTCTTTCCTTATTCTATTAGTGGCCACTCATTTGTTGAATTCAATTGGCGGACAGCGTGTGTAATTATGTTAAAAGACACGTAACTGAACTGGTTTACTTCTTTAATCCAATCCCGGCCTTTCTTCCACTAACTAGGAGTCAGTGTCAATTTATAGTTATTTCACTTCGATTATTATATTTTTATCTTTTCTTGTATTAAGACAGTCAAGACAGATTTTCCCAAGCACATGTGATGCTTGTGGCGACCCTAACATTGTATCTGTTTGTGAATAAATGTAATTGTCTAGTTCACAGTTTATTATTTAGCAGTTTTGGTATGACTCATTTTATTGTAGCTACATCACTATCCACCACAACTTAGTCAATACGGCCATGAATAATAATCAACATACAGGTCACCAGTTTAACAGTTTCTCCAAAATGTAGCAGTTCTGTGACCGCTGAGTTCATGAGGGCCCTTTCATCACCGAATCCAGAGCTTCATAGATTGAAACTAACAATGTGTTCCGTCGTGAACTCAAAGATAGGTCTGCATCTAGCAACCAGGTAACGTATTTAATAATACAGAAAATAAATAACAAGATTCATTAAACGTGTTCTATCTCGGAAACCGTTCATCTGTTTGGAATAAGGCATATGTCCACATGAAGTTTTTTGTATAAAATGGTAATTCCTATCATATCCCTGAATACTGACAGTTCCGCCTAGGGCACCCTATATTTGTAAATGTCTACCCACCCGACAGCCATGCACATAAATGAGCCGCTTCTGGAACGGGTGGAACGGGGGGGCCATGTGTGGGGGTGGGGCATCTTTGAAATGTGAAGTGAGAACCTCTATTTTTATTACAGGTTCAGATTCCATGAAAAAAATAAATAAGTTGTATCTGAAATTATTTTTGTTTCGTGACAGATGGTGCTGTACTTGGAAAATCAAATTGGATAGTAAATTGTATGTTTCAAAATGCTATCCAGTAATACTTGAATTAACTCCCCTACCTCCACAGTTTGAACGTGGGATATAAAATTATTTAATAACTTTTAATGGGACTGCACTGACTTTCACGACAAGTCGTTGTTCAATACACAGCCCCAGTCAGGTGTCGACAAGTACCCTTTTCGTTTCGTTGCAGGAATACAATACTGAGCATGGGGTTTCCAATTAAAACTAATGAAATAATTGCTTGTCCTACCCTCGCAGTGTGGAGGTGGGGGCAGAGGGGGGTTAATTCAAAGGTCATTGGATAGCATTTTGAAACACAATTTCCTATCCAATTTGATTTTTCCGATTACTGTGTTATCTCTTGGGACACAGTAAAACTGTTTGAGACAAAAATTATTATTTTCTCCATATGATCCGAATCTGTAGTAAAAAATGGAGGTTTCCATTTATGATTTAAAAGTTGCCCCCCTACTCTCACACCTGAGGTGGGGTGGGTGTTCGAGTTTGCCGTCATTGGATGTCCTCCTCTGAGACATACAAATTTTAACTATAAATTGGTTATATCTTGTGTGTGTGTGTGTGTGTGTGTGTGTGTGTGTGTGTGTGTGTGTGTGTGTGTGTATGCGGTGATGGTGCCCGATGGTGGCCCACATGGGTTCCATAGGATTTACCTCAGGTTAATTTGGTCATGGAGACACCAACGTGAGTTCACTATAATGGTATTCCACTGTAGCACAATTCTGACTCCGAGACATGGACAGATATAGTGCTGAAAGATGAAATCCCCTCAGGGAACACGTCAAGCATGAGGGAATGCAGATGGTTTGCAGCAGTCAGTGTGTCTTTGATTACTACCACAAGTCTCATGTAAAAGCAGAAGAATGTCTCACATCACATAATACCGCTCCCATCAGTCTCCGTCTGTGGTGTGCTGCACATTTTGAGGCGCCATTCACTTCTATGACAGACTTTGTGGAGATGAGCATTGACCTTGTGTAGCAAAATTGTGATTCACCTAAAGAGTTGACTCATTTCCAGTGATCAACAGTCCAATCCAGATATTCCCATCAGCAGACACAAAAAATAAGCATTATGAAATACTGCTGAATTTAAAAATTTTGTAATTTGTAATTATAAGAAAGGTATTGGTATTTTAGGATTTTGAATCTTCCTGTTTGAATGCAAGTTCATAATGAGGATCATATTTAACAATAGGTACTCTAATTTCCACATTTTCACTAACAACTTTTCCTTCTTTTGGTAATGTATCTTTTATTTCGACTCCAGCATTCTATTTGTAAAACCTTCTAAGAACAGCATCATTTGAACAAGAACTAAAAGAAAAAATCCTAGTTAAATTTCCTTCCCACATTACTTCTTTATAATCTTAAGAAAAAATAACAAAATATTTATAATGGATACAAGACTTCATTTTTTATACAATTTTCTAACCATAAAAATTTTGTAACAGAGAGAGAAAGATGAATTTAATAAAATGGATAAAGCAACAAAAGGATGTTCTATTCATCATAAAACATAATTTACTTTTCTATAGTTCCAAAGTCACATCGTTTTGCAACATAATTATTAACAAAATTTTTAACATTTTGTCATATGTATTATTTTCTGATTCATCAGTTTGGACGTTTTTAAAATCTATATAGCTGAGCTTGATTGGGATGAACCCAACCATCAACAATGCTTATATTAATCTCTACATGTTTATCAGGAAATTTTTTTTACTTTTCTCTTTCCCTGGAAAATAATAAAATTGAGGGCTTTAAATTTTGTTCACTTATAAAAATTAAATTTAGTAAAAAATGGCTATTTTGTTTTTTGTAGTTCTTGATCATAAAAATTTTGATTAACTTCTCCATTGAAATCCCTTGATTTGAAATTGATTTGATAAGAATAATTGACTTTTCCAATTTTAGCTGTGTAGCCTTTTCCAAAAATTCCTTTTAATTTACTTATTGACCTTCTTCATATTTACACTTAGCATCTACAAAATTTGGTGCATAAACAATATGCAACTAATATTATTTCTTTTTCTTTGTTGACATCTTTAGCTTCCTTTTTATTGTTGAATATCTTATATTATTCCATTACTTAATTAATTTAGAAACCAAATAAACCCAAGTATAATTTGCTTGTTAGTTACATTTTTCCCACATTTTTTCCTTTAATACTCTATTAAATCATTCAACAAGTTCTTTTAGTGCAGTAAAAGTTGAACAATGATTAAATTTATAGCCTCTCATAACTTCTTAAAATCTTTATTGCAATATTATTTAATGTACATGTTAGTTACTTTTTTTAGGTATCCTTTTATCAAAAGTTCCTGAAACTCTTTTGCCAGTTTTATCTTTAACTGGAATAAACCAAACCATTTTTTAAAAACACCTGTTGTAGTCAATCCTTTATTTATTTTTAAATATTCTTTAAATTACCTGAATCTACTTCTACTAAATCTGAGAGAAATGACATTTATTCAGTTCTTTTCTGATTGATTTAAGTAATTAATAAATATTTTTTTCTCAAATAATACTTTGTAAAGCATCGAAAAGAATTTTTTTAACAAAATTACTTTTTTTGGATTTATAAATTGAACAAACCCATTCAATTATTTGTCTTCCATTTTCTTTTTTCTATCTAAATGTTGATGGGTAAGAATTTTTTATACATTTCAACACCAAATATGATTTCTCAAATACAATTAAAGTTATTTATTTATATAATCTGAATTTCACAAAATAAAATTATTTTCACATCCACTGCTACAGTTTTAATTTTTTTTTAACTTTACAGTTACAAAATGTAATTTATAGATACTTTTATTGATTGGATAGCGGTATTTATTTGATAAAGATTGTCAAATAAACTTAATGAACTAATAAAGTCATTAAATGACGTTTTGTTATCTATATTTTTGCCAATAATGACAACTTTTTAAGGATAGATACATACACAAAACTCTATGTTCTTTTCAGTTATAAATGAAACTGCAACCATTTTTAATCATAGTTCTTACTTTCTAATACATTAAATTCAACTAAACCAGAATTAAAGGCTGAATTGATATTTTTTTCTTAAGATAATTTTCTTAAGCAATGGGATCAGTTTTATTTTTTATTGAAACTAATTAAGAAAATATTAATTCCTTTTCTATATATTATTTAGTAACATAGTTATTAAATTGTGTTACAACACTTGTATATTCAGCTTCAGTACCAAGAGTTGTAAATTCTTTTTCTAAATACAGTTTGCTTTCATTATCATAAACACTGATTATTTTACTGACATGAACCAATCATTAATTTTTAAGAATAATATAAGCCTTATTAAAATGATAAATTTTACCAAATTACGTCTGAAACTGTTTAATTAACTTTTCAATTTCTGGATGTATTTCAGCTTTAATTTTTCATATTTATGATTATTATTTTTGTATTAATTGTAGATTCTATTTCTAATTCATGTTTATAATTTTTGATTTGTTTCTAATTCATATCTAATTAAGTTTTCTGTTTTTGGAACTATTTAAATTTTTAGTTTTCTAACTCATGTCTATTAATTTCTTATTTCAATTCTTCATTTATTTTTTATTATATTTCTCCTAATTCATATTTACTATATTTTGTATTTGATTTTTTTATTTTAATTCTTTATTAATTCTGTTTCACATTCTTGTAATTCATTTCTAATAATGATTATTTTAAATACTATTTATTAATTTTAAAATATCTTGAATTTTATAACTATCCGATCATAGTTTTATCACATATAAAAACAAATCACAACAAATTAATCCATCAAAATTATGTATTCCTTTAGTATTATAATACAAATAATTTTTCATAAATATTTAATTAATTCTATTGGTATATATCCACCAAATAAAACAAAAATAATTTTTCTATTAAATGTTTTATGATAAGAAATGCAATGTGTAACAACATTACCAGAAATATCTAAATTAACTATACAACATACAAAGTCTTCTCATAAATTGATGTTTCCTCAGTGACAAAAACATCTTTAAATTTTCTATGTATAAATTGTCAGCAAGATTTTCTATGTCAGTATTTGATATAGGTTTATTATTTTTGAAAACTTTTTTAATCTGTTTCCTTTCTCTTCCATTGAAGAAATTATGCCATTTTGGTTCTTGAATTCAGTTTTTTCTTCTTTCTTCGTTATTGTGTTTACTGCTGTACTGCCTAGTTAAATAGTAGCAGCTAAACACCGTTATGCAGCAAATAGTAACGGTAAAACATTTATTGAATATAAACAAAACTTTTCAAATTTGAATTAAAAATTTAAAAAAGACTATATTGAGTACAAGCAAAGTATTAGAAAAATTTGGATCAAAATTGATAGAAACATTTTATTCAGTATAATTTAAAACTACCTAAAATGTCTTTTTTTCTAATTCCTTATTGTATACACATAGCATCATGTTTCTCACAAGCTTAATCTACGAGATTTATTCCTTTACCACCTCCAGCTAATCTCTTTTCTAATTTAGTTTGTGGACCAAAATAACTATAAGGAAAAATTAATTTCAGATGAGAGTTAATTAATTGGAGCATTAAATAATCCTTTAACCCATTTTACTAATTTCCATAATGTGTGAGGTAATTATTCAAAAATCTAATTTAATAAAGTGTACCTTTAAATGGTCAATGATAAAAATTATTAAATTTATACATTTTTCATTATAAATACTTTTATTTCCAACTAATTCCTCTCCATGGTGTAATACCAATCTGTCGATTAAGTAACAAACATAATTCATCCTTGATAACGTTTTTTTTATCAAAACTTCAATCTTAATCTAAATATACAGGTATTTCGTTTTAAATAAATGGTACAGTTTCATTTATACCTACATTTGTTTAGCTTTTGATTTCTTACCAGAATATAATGCACATAAATAATAAAATAGAACCACCTAATTTGCTAAATCAATAACATGATTTTTTTTCATACTATCCACAGTAATATGTTATTTAGTTAAAAAGTTCATTACTCCAGTTCTGTCATATTTCACCAAACAAATTTCATCTACTAGCAGGTATTAATCCAAGAACTGTACCTACACTGTGCTTGGTATATTCTAGCATTCTTCCATTTACATTTATTTTTTTAATATTTGATGATTTTTCACATCTCTGAAGCCTAACTGGATTTAACCTCATCTTCATATTTATTCAGTTATATTTCTGATTTGCTTAAAATGTAAGTTTTATCATATTTTTTTGATTGTAAGTAGATCATTAAATTCTTCTAAATTATGTTATTGTTAATAAAAGAAACAATATGTTCGCCATTTTTTCTATTTTCCTCAATTGCTTTGAAAAATTATAAGCTGCTTTTTCGGTTACATCAATAACAGTTTGACCTTATGCTTTATATTTTTCATTTTAAGCTGTGACAGTTTTTTTTTAAATTAATCTCTTAACATTTCTTCTATCTTTCTATATCTTCTAACAACTTGTCTAAAAATATTTTAAAATTTAAACTATTGTTAAATAATTGTTTTTGCACATATGAAAATAAATAAAAACAATGCATTCGTTTTTGTCTTCCTCTAGTATACTATCCCTTTATTATATATTAAGTTTCAGGAATACAACTGTGAGATAAAATAAGTGAATTACCTTCAAAATTATCTAAAGGCGTAATTTCATCATTATTTTCATTAAAATTAGAAAGTTTTTTATTGTGTTTGTTATCAATTTATCACAACCCTTTATCGATTCTCTGTATTTGGTTGATCTATACATTTATAAAAAATATGCAACTGATTAACTTCACCCAAGTTTAGTCATTCAGGAGCTAAAATATAGTTAACCATCATTAATGTCGTTTATCTACATCCACGTGGTTCTATTATTGCATATCAAATAGAATTCAGGAAAAGCTTACATCATTATTTTTCAATTACTTTCCTGAAATTCTAATTTTTTTTATCCCATTCAGTTTTCATTTCGTTAAAGTAATATTTATAAGAATTGAATAAATCGCATATTACAATTACAAAATATTTCATTAGTTCTTAAGATAGATCCTGTCTCTATAAGAGATTGTTATGGAATTGTTGCAGTTGTTGGTTTTTCCGCAATTTTTTAACTCCAAATATTACATAAAAAAATGATAAGTCATAATCTGACACAGAAACTATATTGGTTCTTGATGGTCACTGAAGTTTAGAAACCTTAGAAATATTTATTCATAAAGAAATTCACATTATATTACTTAAAATTTTAAATACTGTTACCATTGAGACTCGTGTTAAATTATGTACTGATACACAACTGGAAAAATTTTAGGGTTTATTGATCAAATTATTGGAGCTAATAATAAACTGTTGATAATAATTTACCAAAAATTATTAATTTTGAAATAATAAATAAAAATTTTTATATAGCTACTGGTAACTTTCTAAAAAAAGACAAATATTTGCATCAAGAAACGAAAATTTTGATGTCCTTTCAACCAAAGTTAGAATTTGGTCCTCAATTATTTATGAACCAACATATCCCTTATTTACTTGTATGTGTGATGGACGAATTCAATATTTAGAGATAAATACCACTGGTTAATATAATATAAAGATATTTTAATGGCGCTACCATAGGAGATAAATTAGAAATGAATTAAATACATTAAAAGATTGTGATGATATTCATTTCTCAGACTCTGAGATAATTTTTCTATAGATAAGTGGAATGACTCATTAAGAAAGTCAACAATATAAACAATTCTAATTTGTAAAAAAAGTGAGTGATCTAGAATTAAATTTTCGTATAATATAACTAGCTGTGAATAAATAACTATTAGATATTACAACTTAAATATGAATTAAAATTATTTTGCTAGATAGATATAATAAATTAATTAATTGACATGATTTTGATTATTTTGAAGATGAAAATATTAAATTACAGTACAAAGGAATGATAAAAATATAAAAATAATGGGACTCACAATTGCAAATTATTAAACATAAAAACTAGTTTTTACAATCTAAAATTTTTTTAAAAATGGTAACCACTTTTTTGCCTTAGAAATTAGATTTACCTCATCTCCTTTTCAATTTTAAGTGCATGTTATGTAAATGAGAATGCAAAAAGAAGCGATTCTAATTTTTTTAAAAAAACAGCCAGTTAAAATTAAATTTTGTTACATGATATCACTAACTGTGATTTTATATAAACCAAATACAGTAAAAGAAGTTGTTTGGAACTCAATAATGTTTTTAAAAATATATGGAAGAAGGATATAGTAAATGAACTGATGGATGTTTCTTTGAATTTCTTGAAGTTTCGATAGCTAAATTAAAATTAAATGCATTTGAAATGATAAGTTTTTCTACTTGTAATGCACTAATGAACCCAATATGACTGAAGCTTGTGACAGTGTTAGAAATAACTTACTGTAAATAAACTGCCTTTTTGTGTAAAACAGATATTTGAAAGTATATCATAAATTAAATAATTATAATTTAATTACATTTACAATTAAACACTTAATAAGAAACAGAACAGACAAGAAACCATTACCTTTTTCTAACGTTGAACATATGAATAAAATTTTTTTAATTAAACTTTCTAGAAGAACGGTTAACTATTACTTAATTTGAAAACTTTTTAAAACGAGTAAGATGTATCTATTTCGAAAACAATATAAACTGAATTGAGCCTAATCATTTCTTAAATGGAGCAAAAGGAAAAAAAATGAAAGCAATTAAAGAAATTTGAAAATAATGAAAGGTTTAAAAATAAATATTAATTTGTGTTATGAATACAAAATGCAATCAAAGAATAATCTTAAGGAATATGGGCATCATAACACAAATTATACAAATGCTACAGAAAAAGATATAAATAAAAATTTAAGTATGTGTAACAATTTATTTTAACTAAAGTGATTCATTTTCAAGATGGTGTATCTGGCTGGACATTAAAAAGAATTAATGGAAAAGAATTAGCGATTAATATTTATGTTCCATTAAGAGGCTTACGTTACATCGAATTACCAGAGAAAATAAAAGAAAAATCTTGTATCACTGTTACAAATAATGATCAAAAATGTTTTCTGTGGGCTATAAAATCTGCATGGTATCCTATAAATACAAATCCCCATATAGTTACTTAATATAAGAAGGGATGACTCACTGTTGATAAAAATTTCAAATTTTGAATTCTCGATTTAGACTGATGGTAGTTCAAAAATTGAGACTGTAATTAATGTCTTTTAATGTTTTTTTTCTTTTGTTAAGAAATATGACTTACATCCATTACATACAAAACAATTTTAAAAAAGTGTTGAAAATATATTAATTTATAATATTTTTAGAAGGATATAATTCACACTATTGTTGTATAAAAGATTTATCTAGGCTAATTTCACCTCAGTCTCATAACATAGAGAATCATATTTCTATACGTTACATATATATTACTTTTTAATAATGAAGGAATATTTGATGATCATATAAATAATACTTTAATTAATAAGCCAGTAATGGTAGAACTACAGTGGAAAGTTGATACATAGATCTTAAAAATCCTAAGTATATTCAAAGAGCTCCTGATGTTACTTATGCTCATTTAGAATTATTTTTATTAAATATGGGTAATTGTCGACCAAATCCATAACTGTCATAAATATTTACATTAATTCAGAAATATCCAGTACACACAGAGAATGATTTACATAATCAATTCTACAAAGAAATATTAGATGATTGATACAAACATAACAAAGAAAAAATAAATTCAATGGAATATAAATTAAATGACGAATCTTACACTATGAAATTTCGAAAACAAGTACTCAGTGGTAACTGTTATTATATTAAATATATAAACAGTTCCTAAAAAGAACCAGTTATACATTCAGGTCCAAATACAAATAAAACGTCCTTTGAATGTATAAAAAAGAAATTGAAAATATTTGTTAAATTTATTCTGAAATTGGAGAAATAAAACCACTACCAAGTGGAGAACAATCTAGAGATATTAAATCTAAAATTTGTTTTTATGTGAAAAACATTATACAAAAAATAAATAGTTTATCACCATTGTCATTCGACAGGAAAATTATTATCTACACACATCAAAAAAAGTTTTGCATCACCACAGATCCCAGAACTCCTGAAGATAGTCGCTGACTGTGGATACTGTATCACAGACACAGTCCCTCTGACTGTTCAGAGCGGACAAAAGATACAAACAAACATTTTTGAGCAACTCCTTAGATTATCTTAGATAATCACTTGATAAATAAGTTTACTGAAGTTCTTTCAATTACAATTGGTATGAATCTGTGGTTTGCTCCACAAATTTCTGAGCATTGTCCAAAGAACAGTCCAGGTCGGTTGCCTATTAGACAGACGGGGTCCAACATCTGATCAGTTCCAGTCATTCCACCAGGAAGGAGGTACATGGCTCCTGTTGTCTGTAGTTCAATCATGCCTAGACAGTCAATACCGCGGTTCGATCACTTCCGCATTTTTACTTTGTACCTGGAAGGGCTCTCAACAATGGAAGTGGCCAGGCATCTCAGAGTGAACCAAACCAATGTTGTTCGGACATGGAGGAGATACACAGAGACAGGAACTGTCGATGATATGCCTTGCTCAGGCCGCCCAAGGGCTGCGAATGCACTGGATGACTGATACCTACATATTATGGCTCAGAGGAACCTTTTAGTGCAGCCATTGGATGTTGTGTTACAACTCAGACTGTGTGCAATAGGCTGCATTATATACAACTTCACTCCTGACGTCCACGGCGAGGTCTATCTTTGCAACCACAACACCTTGCTATCGCAGTATAGATGCCCCAACAAAATGCCAAATGGACCGCTCAGGATTGGCATCATGTTCTCTTCACTTATGAGTGTTGCGTATGCCTTCAACCAGACAATCGTCAGAGACGTATTTGGAGGCAACCCAATCAGGCTGAACGCCTTAGACACATTGTCCAGCGAGTGCAGCCAGATGAAGGTTCCCTGCTGTTCTGAGGTGGCATTATGTGGGAACAATGTACACTGCTTGTCGTCATGGAAGGCGCCATAACGGCTGTACAATATGTGAATGCCATCCTCCAACCGTTAGTGCAACCATATTGGCAGCATATTGGCGAGGCATTCATCCTCATGGACGACAATTCGCGCCCCCATCATTCACATCTTGTGAATTGCTTCCTTCAAGATAACTACAACGCTTGACTAGAGTGGCCAGCACATTCTCCAGGCATGAACCCTGTCGAACATGCCTGGGATACACTGAAAAGGGCTGTATGGACGACATGACCCACCAACCACTCTGAGGGATCCACACCGAATCGCCATTGAGGATTGGGACAATCTGGACCAACAGTGCTGTGGTGTACATGTGGATAGTATGCCATGACGAATACAGGCATGCATCAATGCAAGAGGAGGTACTACAGGGTATTACAGGTACCGGTGTGTACAGCAATCTGGACCACTAGCTCTGAAGGTGTTCACTGTATGGTGCTACAACGTGCAATGTGTGGTTTTCATGAGCAATAAAAAGGACAGAAATGATGTTTATGTTGATCTCTATTCCAATTTTCTGTACAGGTTCCAGAACTCTCAGAACCAAGGTGATACAAAACTTTTTTTGACGTCTGTACTAATAAAGTTTTAAAATTTAAACAATCTGATTGTGTATGTGTGTGTGTTTAAATATAGATATGAGAATGATAGCAAAAGGTGATTTTGAAAAATATTTCTACTAGCTGATGGATGACAACATGTTTGGAAAAACGATGGAACATGTAACAAGCAGAGTAGATATAAAATTAGTATTGGATATTTACAAATATTATAAATTAATAGCTAAATCAAGTTTTTAAAATGCAATATTATTCGGTAGACATTTAGCTATTATCCATATGACTAGTATCGAAATTTTGTTTAATAAACATATTTGTATTCGAATGTCTGTATTTGATTTAAGGAAAGAATGTATGAATGCTGTTCACTACAACATTATGAAACCAAAGTATAAAAAAGATATTGAACTTTGTTTTCAAGATATTGATAGTTATTCTACAATACAAATACTGAAGATTTTTATGGAGTTTTTAAATCAAGGATTGGTTGTTTTGTTACTAGAAATATACAGATAATGATATTTATAATTTGCTTCAAATTAGTATATGTGAACTAGGAAAAATTTAAGACAAAAACAAAGGAAAAATATTAAAAGAATTTTTGGTCTTAAGGGCAAAAACGTATGCTAAAAAAGTAGATGATAAGGGAGACAAAAGATAAAAAGGCCTAAAAACACGTGTTGCTAAAATTAAAATATGTTTACAAGATTGTGAAGATTATTTATTTAACAATAAACAACAGTGTAGAAGTATCCATTCTGTACAGAGCTTTAGACACAAAACTTATTCTATTGAAAGTAATAAAGAATCATTAATGTTGTACAATAATAACAGATATGGTTTAGAAAATAAAATAGATACAAAACTCCACTGTCAATATATATTTAGATTTATTACATTTTAGTTTTTATGAAATGCATCTATTTACTCTTTCATTAGAAATAAATCAGTTATGTGTCCTTAGATTACCCAGTAATCATAATATTCTTTCAAATTCATAACATTAGTGAAATGTGAAAAACATTTTAATCGTTATTGTCAGTGTACAGTGTGTCTATGATAATTAACATATTTATAGATTTCTCTAATAACACTTTTGATGTTTCATTAAAATATATTTTATGTTATATGTTTGCAACACTTCAATAATATAAAAAAGACCCATTTATGTAGAGTTAATTTTTTAATTTTTATTATGTTCTAGAATACATTTTTTGCCTTTATTTGAACAGTATTCTTTAGTTGTTGTATTCTTATTAAGACACTTTAAATCTTTACTTTCTTGAAAATTTATATTAATTTTATGAATATGCATCATCTAAAAAAACTTGTTATTTTTACGTTTTCCCATGATTATAATATTTTTGAATATTTTTCACTTAGATTTCGTTTTAAATGTTATTTATAATAAGAATATTAGAAACATATTTTTTGTGTATACAAGGAATTTGATTTTTATCATATTTTTAATATGATGTTCATTTAGACATGGTCTACACATTGTTCCATAACAGTCTTTTGTATATACCTGTGAAATAAAATTATCAGTTGATTTCTCAACCATATTTTTTTTGCAAATATTAGATTTGGCGACCTACATTTACAGAGAAAAAAATTTGTCCCAAAAATAAAAAATGAAAATGTGTTCATATTTTTAAAATTTCATCTTACAACATTTAAAATTTTTTCACGTATGAGTTTTATTGTTCTTTTAAAAATTTAAGATTATCTGATTTTCGTTCTTTTTCATATTCAGTTAAAATTTATAGTTTTTCCGTTTTTTATTTATATTTGTATTTGTCCAAATAATAATGGTGTAATGGGAATTGATTTGGAATTCAGTTGGTTGTAGATAGACAATGGGGCTGCCCACTGCAATCATAATTAACAATGCTATTGTGCCATTATGTGAACTTGTAGAGGTCGTCTGCTGCAGAGCTCTATGTTCAACAATATAAAATGAACCGTGTGCTCCAAAACACTTGTGCCTGCATTAGCATTGTACTCTTTTGGCAGAGATGCAACAGATCACCATCTATCATACTTTACAGAGCAGATAAAACTCCGAACCCCAAGTTCTGTGAATAGTCGTATACATCCAACCAATTAGCACCTAGTGATAAATGCACTGTACCTCTAAATCTATCTGTAGATGCTCATGTCAGTAGCACATGAATATTCGATCAGCTTCGCCGTTTTCCAAATACTCGTTCACAGTCTCTGCGTGACAATGATCTTCCTTTTGTCAGTCACTTATCTTAATAGATTTTGCCATCTGCTGCCCATATCTTCACTTGGGTAATCCCCCATCCATGTCTGCTCTGCTTACATCCTTTTGTTACTGCATCATGTGCCCACAAAGCCACCAGGTAGCGTCCAACGTCGTGGTGGGCTGTGGGTATAATGTCTTGGCTAATCGGTGTATGTAAGTAAACTTCAGTAAACCATCTCAGGCTAGGAAACACCTCATTGGAACACTGCAAAAGAAGGAGATGCCCTTAGAAATCTAGACTGAATAGGGTAGGCGTTAACAAATTAACTATTTACTGATATAACAAATACATAAAAGTAGCCTGAGAAAAGTGAAAGGTTAGCGATGAAGAAGTATCTGTTCAGATCACGTTCTAGTCATTTCAGAGCTGTGTATTAGACTGATAACAGAAACAGAATATAAGAGGGGGAATTTGAGGAACTAGAAGAACACACTGTAAAATAACGCAGGGTGAGTGAGCTACACGACATCAATGGAAGATAAGAAAACTTTTAAAAATAGACTGTAAGACAAAAATAAAAGATGCACCTTAAATGAATTATCCAAATGGAACGAAAATTGGTAGATAAAATGCATATCCACAGAAAAACAAATGATTACAATTTCAGAAAAATTGGATAAGTTGTTCAAGAGAAAGAACTTCACAAATGGAGCAAGTCGGCAATGAGTTGGTCCACCTCTGGCCCTTACGCAAGTAATTAGTCAGCGTGGCATTGATTGATAGAGTTGTCGGACGTCCTCCTGAGGGATATTATGCCAAATTCTATCAAACTGGGGAGTTAGGTCATCAAAATCCCTAGATGGCCTGCCCATAATGCTCCAAACGGTGGTCTCTCGACCAAGGTAAGGTTTAGCAAGCATGAAACAAATAATAGAAATTCTCGCCATTTATTGATGGGTATTGTCTTGCTGAAATATGAGCCCACAATGGGCAAGCAAATTGGGTATAGAATATCGTCGATGTACCGCTGTGCTGTAAGGTTGCTGTGGATGACAATCTAAGTGGTCCTGCTAGGAAATGAAATTGCACCTCAGACCATAACTTCTGTTTGTTGGGCCGTATGGCAGTCGACAGTAAGGTTGGTGTCCCATCGCTGTCTGTGGCGTCTTCAGACATGTCGTTGCTGGTCACCAAGGCTCATTTCGAAATGGGACTCTTCACTGAAGAAAATTGCGCTGCAGTCAATGATATTCCAGGCTCAACTTCCCCGACAACACTGCAAACAGGCTCGTTGGTTTACGGAGGTCAATGGTAGTCGGCGCAAGGAGCGTCGTAAGCACAACCTCCTTTATGTGAGCTGCCTACTAATGGTCCTACTGGCCACTGAAGCACCAGTTGCACGTTAGATCAATGACGGTGTTGACTCTGGGGCTCTGAGTGCTCGGTCAGCATGTTTTGTGGTCTCTCTGGCTCAACCGCTTCCTCCTTTACTGCTTCAATTCCTGCCACCATTGTCGAATAGTGGCATCGCTCCTACACAAATGTTGAGCGATTCGCCCATTACTTCTTTGACCTGAACTGTACATCTGCTCTCAAATACTGACATCAGACGTATATTGTTCACGCGCCTGTCTGTGAGGCATAGTTACTGTCCATCAGAATACATGAAATGAAATTCGCAAAGACATTATGCCCTGATATCGTCATGTCCTCTGTTTACATCCTTTCCAGTTACGAGATGAAACCATGCTGCAGCGTCACACATCCATCCACCGGCCTCTCAAGTTCAAAATTTTGTATTTTCCGTCGATACCTGTATGAATATTAATTTGTGACTAATTTGCATAATTCCTTTGGGGTGGTAGGAGTAAAGAGTGGAGAGAGATAAGGACGAGATAATGACGAAATGATTAACAAAAAGGAGGAAAGGAAGAAGTGCAAAAAGGCAAACACGTGGGAGGAAAAGTGAATGTACAAAGCTAGTGGAATGTATAAAGAAGAGTTTCAGACAGCTGTGCTACAATATTGACTGCAAATTACTCGACCTCCGCTATTGGATGGAGAATTATAGGACACTCCCCCAGGTAACGCAACTGTTAGTCAAGCTGCATGTCCACTTGAGAATCACTTTCAGAAATGTGTCCACTTGAGACTTACTCTCTTTGAGACTTACTTCAGATCGTGTCAACCTGAGAGTTGTTGTAGACACTACGGAGAGTTCTCCAAAAAGGCAAGTTGCCACTGCTTTGATAGCAATTATTTGTAGAAAAGGAAGACAGACGAGTGAAAAAAGAGTGTGAGCTAAACCATGGATAGACAAGAGAAGTGAATTGGGTTCAATCAATATGCTAATTCGTGAACTACCGATTGGGGAGCAAATCCGGACGTTTTGCCGACTAACGAGTTGGCAGATACTGTTTCTTCTGGATTCTCTTGGGTCAGAAGTCGTAAAAAGAGACAAAAAATGAGACAAGCAAAATCCATGCGCCGGCCGTTGTGGCCGAACGGTTCTAGGCGCTTCAGTCTGTAGCTGCACTGCTGCTATGGTCGCAGGTTCGAATCCTACCTTGGGCAAGGATGTGTGTGATGTTCTTAGGTTAGTTAGGTTTAAGTAGTTCTAAGTCAAGGGGACTGATGACCTCAGATGTTAAGTCCCATAGTGCTTAGAGCCATTTAAAACATTTTAAAAAATCCGTGTAGGGAAGACTGACGATTACCTTCGAATTCTTGGCAACAGCTAAGACAATCTTCCATTAAAACTTTTTATCGCTTTACAAAAGCTGTGCATTTAAATGTACTATTTCAATATGACACTCAACTATCATTTTTCAGGTGGTTCATACGGCAGTTAACAGTAACTGTTTCACATACCTGTTTGCACAGTCGGCAGGATCATTAAAAAATAGCTCTGGTCGTTTATAGTGCCCTGAAAGTAAAGTATCTACCGGTAAGAATGTAAACATCTATGCAAGTAATCTGATCACTCCATATTTATAATGAAATTGGAATTTTGACAATTTTTAATTGTCACTATACTTCGAAAGTTACTGACACTACATTCGCTTGTCGAGCCATGTGTGTTTATTCCTTCTTCTTCATTGGTAGCGCTACAGCTCTTTCTGAGAGTTGGCTTCTTCAAAGATTTTCCTCCAGATTTCTCAGTTTTTGGCTGCTCTTTTCCACCCCCCTGACTCCGTTAGTGGTGAGATCCATTATTACGTCGCCAATCCATTTTCGTCTACGTCTCCCTTTTCTCCTAGCTGAATGTATCACACCTCTTTCACTTTTTTTTTTAAATTCTAACCTCTATCCTTCTCTCCAAGTATCCTAGCCGTCGTATTCGCTGTGATTTCACAAAAAATGTTACTATGTCTCTACATTGTTTTAATATTTGTAATTTGGCGTTGTAGTGTATTCTCCACCCTTCTTCCTCCCTTACTGGACCATAGATTTTGCGTAGTATTTTCTGCTCAAAGGGTCTTTGTGCATTTTGGTCATGTTCCGTCAACATCCATACATCTGACCCAGATGTGACAACAGGGCATACTAGGGAGTTATATATTAGTAGTTTTGTTATTCTTGTAGCAAGATTATTTCTGAAAAGTTGTATATTTGCAAAGCAAGCACTGTTTCCTGCTTGGAACCTTTCCTTAAAGCCTTTACAATATTGTTATCATTTGTTATTAGGAATCCCAAGCAGTTAAAAAGAGAACATTTCTTTGAAGCATTTGCCATTGGTATTTAGGTCTTTAGGATTCAATTGGCCTCAGATTGCGACATAACGATATATTTTGTTTTGTTTTCATTTACTATGAGGCCAATATTTAATGCTTCTGTTTCCATTGCCTTTATTTTTGCTGTTGTCTCTCTCACTGTCATTCTGATTAGTCTTATTTGTTTAGCATATATTACCAACTCCTTCCAGCACTCTGTGTAGTTCCTGCCAGTTTATGCTGTCAGAGGTTTGTTTGAAGTCAATGAGCAGGAAATGCAGATCCATTTCATATTTGTGGTACTTTTCCATCATTTGTCTTATCACAAATATTTGATCACCTGTTCCTCTATCTGGTCGAAACCCACACTGATATTCCCCTATTATGTCTTCTGCGCTCTTCTGTATCCTTTTGTTTAATATACTTGTGAAGATCTTATATGCTGAGCGTAGGGGTGTTATGCCTCTATAGTTTTCACATGCTGTTCTATCCCCTTCTTATAGATAGGATTATCATTCCTGTTTGACAATTATCTGGCGTAGTTTCGTCTTCTGCACTGCCTTGGAAATCTCTTGTAGTGTTGGCTTCCTTGCCTCATCAGCATCATTGTCTATTTGCAACTCCGCTCTTTCCACCTGTGCAGCTGTCGCTTCATCTTCTAGGCTGGTCTTTAGTATATCTTTGAAATACTCTGCCATCTTCCCACAATCTATTCTTCCTCCCTTACCTTTTTTCCGTCTTTACTGGAGCATGCCATTATTTTTGGCTGGCGTCTGCTCTTTATTTTGCCTACAGCATAATAGAACTTTCTTATTTCATTCAGTTCCTTTAACTCTTGTAGTTCTTTAAATTTCTTCTTAGCCCACTCCCTTTTCTTTTTCTTGTCTGTCTGCTAGCTCTTCTCTTTAATTCTCTATACTGTTCCACATTATGTCTGATTTCACTCTGTAGCACCTTTACTCTTGCCCTGCTCTTTTCTGCCGTTGCTGACCTGCAATCTTCAAACCATTAGTGGGGTCTTTTTTTCCTTCTTGTGCCCATTACCTCTTCTGCATCATCTTTAATGTCTTTTTCAATCCTGCTCCAGCTTTCTTCTAGTCCTACTGCGTTCTCTTCATTGCTCAACTTCCTGCTTAGTGTTACTTGGTATTTCTTTTTGTACTTCATCGGGGATTTTCAGTTTGTCAGTATTCCAGTTCATCTTATTTTCTCTTGTGTTGCCATCTGTTAATGACAGTCTCCCTCTCAAGATTGATTTTATCACAAAGTTATCTGGGTCACAGTTTTGTCCTTTGTAGCTCCATACTTCTATAACTGTCGTGGAGTGGCATGCACTCACTAAAATAAGGTGCATCTGATTGACTTATCCATTGACTGCAGATATCCAAGTACCAAGGTGGATCCATTTGTGTGGGAAGCAGGTACTTTTAATAATCGTGTTATTCCTTGCTACAAATGGCATAATAGGCCTCCATTCCCATCGTTTTCTTCACGTAGTGAATGTTTTCCAGAAACTTCATATTGATGTTAATCCCTCCCTATTTTTGCATTGCACTCTCCTATTAGTAGCATCAGGTCATATTAAGGTACTGCACAGCACACTTTTTCCAAGTCCTTGTAGAACTGTTCTTCTATTATATCCTCTTGTTTCTCTGTTGGTGCATGTCCATTTACAATTGATATATTCCTAAATTTCCCATTTAGTCTGTATCTGCACATCCTTCCATTTACGAGTTAAAATTCTAATAGGCTTTTCCTAGTTATTATAAACCCTGTTCCGAATTGGCCTCTTCTTCCTCTGGTCCACTATATACCAATGAGTACTCAGATTTATCTCTCAGCCCATTTCCTTACCATCTTGTTTCCTGTAGCCCTATGGTATGTACTTACTTAACTTTTAAAATTTCGTTGGCTAGGTCTTTCATTTCTCCAGGCTGAAGCATTTTCTTCAGACTTCCTGATGATATTGACAGATACTTTATCCGTTGCCTTTTGCTGGGGTCATGATACATGTATTCCGTCCGGTTTCGGAAGCTTCTGTTGAATTTACGTTTTTTTTTTTTTTAAGTATGGGGTTATTATCTCCATGCTCTACCCCCAACCTGGAGGACCAGATTTATATTAGGTTTACTCCTCTAGGGAAGCTGGGAAGGATATGTGTTCATTACTGTTCCAAACAGCTTAAAATATTAAAAGATATTTGACTAAACATAAGAGTAATCCGCTGAATTATAGACCCATGTCACTAACTTCGATTTCAATAAGATTTTGGAACATATGCTATGTTCGGGCATTGTGAATTACCTCGAAGATAATCTTTTATTGGCGAACAGCCAACATGGATTCAGAAAATATCGTTCTCGTCAAACACAACTAGCTCTATATACATGTGAAGTAACGAGTACTGTCGGCAGAGAGTCTTAGATTTATTCCATACTTTCAGGTTTCCAGAAGGCTTTTGGCACCGTTCTTCACAAGTGACTTCTAATCAAATTGCTCACCTACTGAATAACGTCCCACTTGTACGACTGGATTCGTGATTTCCTAGCAGAATGGTCACAGTTCATACCAACTGATGGAAAGTCATCGAGTAGACCACAAGTGATATCTAGTGTTAACCCTGGGAAGTCTTACTGGCCCTCAGCTGTTCCTGATCTACGTAAACGATCAAGGATACAATTTGAGCAGCTCTTGTAGATTGTTTTCAGATGATGCTATCATTTACCGACTAGTACAGTCGTCAGATGATCAACAACAATTGCAAAATAATATATATATATATAAGATCTTTGTATAGTGTGAAAAGTGGCAATTGACTCTAAGTAATGACAAATGTGATGTTATCCACATGAGTACTAAAAGGAATCCGGTAAATTTCGGTTACACGATAAATCACACAAATCCAAAAGTTGTGAATTCAACTAAATACTTAGGGATTACAATTATGAATAATTTACATTGGAAGAGTCACATAGATAACGCTACAGGGCAGACAAACCAAAGACAGTGTTCTATTGGCGGAACACAGATGTAACCTGTCTACTAAAAGAGACTGCCTACACTACGCTTGTCTGTCCTCTTCTGGAGTATTGCTGCAAAGTGTGGGATCCACATCAGACAGGATTGACAGAGGACATCGAGAAAGATCATAAAAAGGAAGCTCGTTTTGTATTATAGCGGAACAGGAGAGAGAGTACCACATATATGATACACGAGTTGGTAGGCTATCGTTAAAACAAAGGCGTATTTCGTTGTGGCAAGAGTTTTCTCATGAAATTTCGATCTCCAACTTTCTCCCCAGAATGTGAAAATGTTTTGTTGGTGCCCATCTACATATGTAGAAACGATCATTATAATAAATTAAGAGAAATCAAAGCTCACATAGAAAAATTTAAATGTTTGTCTTTCACACGCCCTGTTCAGAGTGGAACGATAGGCAAATAGCTTGAAGGTGGCTCGATGGACGTTTTGCCAGGCACTTAATTGTGGATTGCAGAGTAGTCACACAGATGTAGAGCATGTTTTAACTGTTGCCTCTCCAGAACTCGAAGAACGTTTGAAAACGTCTATCGCATCCTAGTCAACAAATTTAGGGCGCTCAGGAAGCCAGTACACTCGAACTCAGACACGGTATCAGACAAAGTGTTGTTATATGTGCCCTCCATGATTTCCTGCTGACATAAAAGTAGTCCTCTTATATGGGTAATGGGATGTGTGACTCTGAGGATTCTACACTGGCGGAAAAAAATCACAACACCAACAAGTAATTAATGCAGAGTAATGAAATTTCGGTAATGCATTTCTATAGGTAACATATTTAAGTGATTAAATTGCAAGATCACAGGTTAATGTAAGTGGAAGATTAGTCGTTGCAAATGTGAAATTCTGCTACATTAATAATTGGTATAACTGACACAATGTTGTATGCAAGTATGCAAACATGCAAGAATTGTATTGGATAGGTGCCAGATATCTGTTTGTGAGCTGCAGTTCCATGCCTGTTGCACTTGGTCAGTCAATACAGGGATTGTTAATGCTGGTTATGGATGAAGCTAGAGTTGTCATCCAGTGATAATTCATATGTTCTCGATTGGAGATGAATCTGGCGATCAAGTAGGCCATGACAACATGTCGACACACTGTAGAGCATGTTGGGCTACAACAACGGTATGTGGACGAGCGTTAGCCTGCAGGAAAACAACTCCTGGAATGCTAGTCATGAGTGGCAGCACAGCAAGTCGAATCACCAGACAGGGCCGCACAAGATGCATGCACCGGTGCATCGCACAGTGCAGAGTGCAGAAGACGGCTGCGCTATGTTGACGACGGTGCATACCCCCCACTCCTCGGCTTTGCGCAACAGCGATGCCTCTCACTTCTTTAGCTTGTGTCGCTCGCACCGCCTGTCTCGACCTGTTTCAAAGCTTTTACCCTGTTGTCTTCGTCATTGCCAAATACTAATGTACACTAGGTGGAGAGCTTAGCTTGGTGTACCGGTACAAAGAGATTTATATAATAACTGTAATGGTAACAATTTTAAATTTGGTTTCAACACAAATGTATCTTCCTATGGGCTCTTTATTTTATTTGCAATTATGCTACTAAGATCTGGAACAAGAGATTGGCTGACAGCAATTCTGAGGGAATTTTCTAAATTACAATTAGAAATACTCGCACGCAATCTAGTTTTTGTACAAGAAAAAACAGAAAAAAACTTTCACATTCACAAGTGGAACCAAACATAGAAATAATCTTCGCTGCTTCTCTGTGTAACTTGGGAAATTCTTCCTTCGACAAATTCTGGTAGAATTGGAGCAAACCTTTTGTATTGTAAAACACATCCTTTCGGTGAACATCGCTTTGCTAATCAATTAGTTTGAAATGTAAATCTGAAGGCGCACCTTCAATATCCATCGAAAAAGGTTTCACAAAAACATCGAGAATTGGCTGCAGGTAGCTAATTTCCTGAAACAATAACAAAGCCAATGTTAATAAATGAAAGTAATGTAAGCCGTTGTTTCAAAGTACTAAAATGCGATAGATTTTAATAAACATGTAATGTGTACTACTGTTTTTAATGTAATGTTACACTTGCATATGTAACGCAATCTCCCTTATTTAGCTGTACGTCATATACCAGCACATTACCTGGAATCGGTCGTTAAACGCATTTTCAAGGGATTGTAGCACCTCGACGTATTTTTCAAAGCGCGCCCCTTCCTGCACAGATGCTGTCAAACAAAAACATAGTACCGTTTTGATTAGAGCGGTTATAAAAATCAGGCTGTTTTAATAAAGGTACAATTTATATCGCGCTTACCTAGTTCAGGAAAGTGTTGCGTATTTTTCTCTGAAAGGTTGTTTTTGAGGAGCTTCAGTTTATACTGGAAAGCGTTTATTTTGCTCATCATATCGTTGATGAGATTGTTTTCTTTTTGGAGTTTCAAACTTAAATCATTTAGGAAAGCCATAATGTCTGCTAAAAAACCTAAATCAGCTACCCATTCAGGGTTATGAAAAAGTGGCTCCGGACGTCCTTTGCTCTCCAAAAACTGAGCCACAGTGTGGCGTAGTCGAAAAATTCGGGAAATCACTTTCCCTTTGCTCAACCAGCGCACTTCAGCGTGATAGGGAATATCTGGATACTCCTCTTCAAAGGAAATAAAAAATTCTTTGAATTGACGATGAGTGAGTCCATGAGAACGAATGTAGTTCACAATACGCACCACTACCTTCATCACATCTTGAAGACCGATAACTTTCGCACAAAGAGCCTCTTGGTGTGCAAAAGAATGAACGGAAGGTAAATTCGGCATGTTAAGTTTTTTCCGCAGTAGGCCAATAAACCCTTTTGCTTTATTGCACATTGCTCGTGCCCCGTCTGTGGTTAAAGAAAACAGCTTTTCCCAAGGGAATCCTGTTCCTTCAGCTGCCATTTCAACAGCCCCTAAAATATCCGCCCCTGTAACAGTGTCCTTCAACGAAATCATATCCAGGAGCTCTTCCGTTACATGTAGGCCGTCGTCCACGCCACGCAAAAATATTGCTAACTGAGCCGTGTCGTTAATATCCGTGGACTCATCAAGTGCGATGGAGTACGCTAGAAAGTTTTCAATTTTGGCTGCCGGTTGTTCATGCAAATTCTCAGCAATGTCGTTGATTCTCCCATGTATTGTCATTCTGGAAAGTGGTATTCTGCTGTACGCGGGAGCTAATGTGGGATTCATTGTCTCTACTACGTCCAACATAATGTTTTTTATTAATGGCCCGTCCATAAATGGCCTCCCAGCTCTTGCTAAACGTAGAGCAACTTTGTAACTAGCTCTGAGAGTCCTTTCGCAACACCCCTCATCTTCTTCAGCCTAAAGTAGAGCAAAAAAGATATGTTAGGAATAATTTATGCGATAACAAAAACTAAGGAATCTAAACAAATGTTATTTCGTTTCGCATGACCTTTAACCAAAATATACATGCTAAAGTACTTGCAACAAACCTCGTTTGTAGATACAGAATTCTCTTCTGCAAGAGTTTACAACTTCCGTAATTCTTTCTCTCTGGCATCCTCTGTTATATCACTATACTTTTCTGAATGCAATTTGCTGTAGTACCTTTCAATAGACGATTTTCTGACACACGTAATTAGTGTACCACAGATTAGACATTTGGCTTTATCGTCACAACGCACAAAAAAGTATGAGAGTTCCCATTCAGGTTTAAATTGACTTTCGGCAAAGTTCCCTTTTTTTGGAGCAGATGGTTCCATTATTCCGGTAATTGTCTTGCGCTTACATATTCCAATGTTGACTAAGCCATCTGGCAGCGCATTCGGCAGTGCACAGCGTCGGTCTCACCTAGCAAGCCGAGTTGAGGCGAAGTATACGGAGTTGAACCGATGCACTGTGCAGGCATTCGCTGCACCTCGCTTTGCACGCGTGCGGTTTTCCGTGTTTGTGCGGTCCTACACCAGACTGACGTACACATTTGCAGTCAGGGCACGTGGGATAACCGTGAGAGTGTTCCTGCTGTCATACGAAATCGCACCCCTGATCATTATTCCAGGTGTGTGTCTAGTGTGTCTAGCATGCAGACAGGTTGGTGGCAGGCCTCCTCCTAATCAACACACGGCCATCACTGGCATGGAGGCAGAACCAGCTTTCATCAGAAACACAACAGTCCTCCACCCTGCCCTAAACTGAGCTCTCACTTGACAGCACTGACGTCCAAAATAGCGTTAGTTGCGGTCAGTGAAATGCATGCTACAGGACGTCTGGCTCGGTGCTGTCCTTGAAGCAACCAATTTGTAACGGTTTGTTGTGTCACTGTAGTTTCAACAGCTGCTCAAATTGCTGCTGCAAGTGCAGTACGATGCGCCAGAGCCATACACCAAACACTATGGTCTTCCCTGTCGGTAGTGCCACGTGGCCGACCAGAGACCAGTCTTCTCATGACCACCACCATCAGAAATCATATACAGTGGCTACATTCCTGGCAAGTGTTTCGGAAATATGGCAGAAGGAACATCCAGCTTCAAGTAGCCCAATTACACGACATTGTTCAAATTTAGGGAGATATTGATAATGGTGTCTTTGCCGCATTAAAAGCATTCTTGGCTAACATCAACTAACTACATCCAATCAAAAAGGTAAATAATGCTTACGACCGTTACAGCGTTGATTTAAAGCAACCTTGATTTGCATCCTTATAGTGGCGCTACTGCCGCCACTCTTATGCGACTGGCGCGAATAATGAGTAGACCTCATCTTTCAGATTTGGAACCACTCCTAGCAACTTACGTTTACGTCGCACAATACGTTCCTGGTGTTTGCGATATTTCTCCCAAACCGCTTGGCCTCTGGTATAATGAAGGTAATGCAGGATATTCTCTTTCCTGTCATTGGAACGAGGGAATAGAAATAATGCTCCACTGTCACAAAAATATGTGAGGAAATTTAAAGATTATTTGATAACTAGTAAAGGTGAAGTGAGTTGACAGTGCAGAGACATCTCAACCTGAGCAAAGAGCTGCAAGCATTCTTTTAGTAACGGCTTCCAAAAGACTGAAATATCACCAATTAGTTCTGTGATTTTCATCTTCTCTGTATCTAATTTTTCGGTTGCTCACATTTTTCAGCTCTTCACCCACCTCAGAAAGAGAGCAAAATTGTTGTTAGCTTGTTTACCACCAATGTCGTGGCTACTTTCACTGTAAACGAAATAAAGTTAAAAGTAAATATAATAACATAATTTTCAAATTGGGCAGTTGTCTTTCACCTTGTCCTGCAGACACGAAAATTCATCTCCAACTGACTCCTTAGCTTTATTTCCTTTCTTCCACATGTTGATGGGCATAATGTGTTAATAGTGGAATCGAAAACTGATGCAAAACAATTTTGGAATTATCCGCAAACTATAAAGCGCAACAGTCATTTTTACAAGATTCTTATGGCAATCTCTAGTATATTTTTTTCATGCATCAAAATGCTATTGGCAAAATTTACGGTGCTTTCAAAAGCAGTATTTACTCGACAACATATGGGCCTAATCACTGGTTAAAAGGTAGACAACTTTTCATTTAAGAACAATGTAAGTACAATGTGGTATCAGTTTCAGTACATATCTCAAGTTCGAAATTTATCCGGCCTGAAATGCACAACGATTGCTGCGGCGGAATTTTCTTCACAAGCATCCAAGAATTGTAGGAGAGAGGTGTTGTGCATACACATTCAATGCTTAGGAAGCGCTAGCGCTTGTATAGGAATTATAGTTAGTTTCACGAATTATAGCTTCCCTTATCTGAACTTTTATCTGCCTGAAATTGATCATCGGAGCTATTTAGTAATTGTAAGGAATCACAGTAATAGTTTGAAAGTGGTATAATAAATTCGGAGTAACAAGTGATGTACCCTACCATGGCAGAGACAAAACAAATACGATACTGTAATTTTTCTGATTCACAAAATAGAAACTTGAGAAATAAAATGCAGACAATACTAACAATCTAGTATGAAAGAAGTTTCTTTGCAATACTGACACATCGATATTTGACGGCCAATTCTGAAGAACAGAGTTAAATATACTAATTCGCTTTGTGTAGGAATACAGCCACCCAGTCCCAGAATAACAAACTTAAGTGCATCCAAGTAAGGCCAACTGCTTTTGTAATTGTTATCCGCCCCACTTGCGCTTCTTATCTGCTTAGTGTTCTTCAACTCTTGACATACCTTAAAAGATGACAGACTACTATTAAATTTTTGTTTCCAAACTTACTACTTCCATCCTTAATCACACATAACAATGCCAGTAGTGTTATTTAATTTCGTATAATCAGATTGTATTAAAAAGAGCAACACAAGTATTTATTTGCAGTTCAGATTCTATTAACATTAAATTTTGGTACCTGGTTTCTTAAATTGTGTACTTTTCTCTGAACTTCCTCTGCCGAACAAGGAAATTTCGCTCCCATTTGTTGCAAAAGTTCGTATTTCTCTATTCTCTCTCTATATTCGAAACATTTTACGTTCCATATGCATTCATTTGCTTCGTAAAGTGTGTTATTTTATAATTTCTTTGCACGGCCATTGTTTCCGCGTCTTGCATTGCACAACGAACAGACAGGGACTCTTGGAACAGGAACACTTTTCGAGAGCAACTCGCGATTCCACCCGCGATTCGGCAGCTGCGAGTCAAATTGGGCAACACACTTAGTGACGCCTGTTTACTTGCGACTTTTCCCCGAGAAGTCCTCTCGAGAGCAACTCAGCGAGTTTACTCTCAAGTGGACACCCACACTGATTCCAAAATTTCAATTATTTCCCATGATAAACTTGAAAATTTTTAGTTTATTTTGTATTATGGTTTAAAATGATGTTTTTTTCCTTCCATACTTTTACTTATTTTTTGGTAAATTGCTTATTGGTGCTAAAAATCGATATATTGTTCTTCCATTTTTTTCAGGGTTGGCAATACGCGCTATTCACTTGTCTTTGTCATATTTGTTTTTAATTTTCACGAGCATGACGTTTTGTAACCCTCTAATTTACAGAGTTTAGATTTATTTTTGTTGGTTGTCTCTGTGTCTTCATACTACGTTTATTTCGTGAATGTTATGTACAATCTGATAATTTAATGGAAACAAGAGAAAAATCATTGGAAAGTGAAGGTGGTGTTTGCAGTGGAGACAGTGATGTAACTGCTGTCAAAAATGTGAATCCAGGTCTAAAAATGGTTTCTTCGTGAAATTAAAATCGTAACGAGTTACTTTTAACCGCGACTTGCTATCTGTCGATGTTGTTACCAAGCTGAAATTATTTCAGGCCCTATGGGAATAGATATGGCAGAGGTTTTGACGGATGCAGGCATTTACTCCTATGCGGCGATATGTGCCTTATCGTTACATGAACTTTTTGACAATTGGTGGGATCAGGCATTTAATCATAAATGCATGAAAACCATACTGGAACACTTGAAACTTCCGAAACAGGTGAGTCAACGATGTCTCGTCTAACAACCACCAGTAGTTAGTGCAAATAATGCTGTTTCCATGTTCCAAATTGTGTTATGTAAATGACAGTTCCGTTTGCTGAAGCATGCATACACTTGCGTTATATCCTTGCATAAGTTCCCAAAGACTGTTATGCATTTCCACATGATACGTTTATGCTTTTAACTAACCAATAATATGTTGTCATGACAACATTGCTGATTGCTTGTGAGCGTTTATGTGGTACAGATCCGACAGGCATTACACCCCATAACTGCCCTCTAGTAATGTTTCTCTCTCTGTTCAGATTGTACTTCCTATATGCGAGAACCTACCTGTATGCTATTACTGTGTTGTTTTTATTATTGTAAAGTAACCATTAGGCCTCCTCTAATTTTACTTGAAGTTTCAGTAATCCATTTAATATATAGTTACAAAATTGTAGGTATTTTTTACTTGTTTCTGTTGAGTGGAGGGTTGTAGCTGCAGATTTCTATTTCCCCTACTGTTCCTATATTTATATTATCATGAGAGGGAGGTAAATGGCTATTTGCTGTAGAATTTTATAGCATAGACGGATCAAAATCTGGATTAGATTGCGATAGTGGCCCATCTTGAAATCTTATTTTTTCCAGGCCAATCTGTGTCATAGCGTGATTTGTGTGTTCATTTCGTATGTGAAATACTTATTATTATTATTATTATTATTATTATTTATAACAAAACCTGCGAGGAAATTTCAAAAAAGCTATATTATATGTTAGGCAAACCTAACTGTGAAAAATATCATTACCAAGTTCTGTTATATGTAATAACACTGAATTTGTTTCAATAACTAATATTCTATGGAAAACAATGTAGAAATTCAGACCAGTACTAGACTTCCTTATAATACTTGCAGATAGCATAAACTCTTCATAAATTGTCATTTGTTGAAAGAGAAAGTCACTAGAAAACTTCCCAGTGTTCTCATATTTCCTTAACAGACTATAAAATATTCAACAATTAGTTAATTAATTGTCAGTGCTAAGTCAAGATGAAGGAAAAGTGATAAGTGTCATATGACCATTTACCACTTCTTAAGCCATTTTGAACACTAAGACTCCAGTATACTTGTTCGGATCAATATATAGTGGAACTGCCTTATTCAAAGCACTTGGTCCCCATAATAATTAGGCTGTCCTCAAAGTCTCAACATTAGTGTGTTGTCGTTAAATAATTGAACAAGTGATGTTAGAGGGCATCGTGACCAGTTTTAATATAAAGAAGAAAGAAAGACACTATCTGGGCCATTTTTTATGTTAACATGGAGTACCGGTTTCAAATATCTAACGAAAGAAGAGAAATGAGTACAGCTTTACAAAGGTAGTTATAATGTGTCATTAAAAAAAAATGCACATTGAGGCAGTATAGAAATAAAAAAAAAGGAAATTTTCACAAAGCAGTTCATAGTGAACTGCTGTGAATCAGTTTTTCAGCAAGGTGAAGATTCAGTTAAAACAATGGAATTTGTGCAAATTGAACTGTTATGGAAAGTTACACACATTTGTACATGGCTAATACAGACTTCAATGCCCTCATTTACCAAAAGCCACAGTCATAATTAGTTAAAATTTTAAAGTAAATGTCTAACAAAATACAGATTTTAAAAAGTATTTATTAAAATTGGTATGTATTAATTGTAATATAGTATGTCTATGAATTTTTGATCTTTATTTTTTTAAGCTTTTACTTTGAAATATTAACTTATTATGAATGTGGCCTTTTCTATGTGAGGATGCTGATGTATGTTGTCAGTCATGTGACAATTGGCAGAAATTTCCTTATTGTTCAGTTTGCACCACTACATAGTTTTATTGTATATTGCTACCATAACTATGTTTACATCACAATATGGTCAGCTGTGTACCATCATATATCATTAGCCATCTAAGTCTGAAGATAACCTGTTACAAAGGTGAAATAGGTAATCCAAATAAACATAAAAACTAACACAAAGGGAATCTGTCTTCTTTCTTCTTATTTTCTGCAGACATATGCAAATGTTGAGTTAAAAGTGTGTGTGTGTTTTTATTCTGTTCGGTCCCATACCATGTTTTCAGCAAGTTCATTGTTTGAGTGCATTATACATCTTATGTGTTATGTGTCCAGTGTTTTCTTGTAATTTTGAAAGTTACATAGTCCAATTGCAAACATAACCTGTGCACTTGAGGAACTTTTGGCCACAACATCCTCATTCAAAACCAACAGTGCCCTAATTTTGTCATACATTTGCATGAAAAAAAAAAGGAATATTTCTGAGAATTTTGGGACGTTTGCAACATATATTCTTGAAAGTTGTGCGTGTTAGGCATACCCTACTTTGTAATAAATTGGATTTTGTGATTTACAATTAATGTAAATAACTAACACATTGTGTCATGTTAGTCTTCTCTTTTAACAAGAGTGTATATTGTCTGCATTGATCATAATCTAGAGCTGTTTGTTAGTAACCATAAGCTGAAAATTGTTTCACATAGACAGTAAATTTTATACCAAGTTTCCCTGTTGTCATAATAGATATCTTGTCTTCGCTGTAAATTGCTTCATTTCTAAAGGGCTAAAGGTAATAATTGCGGTATAAAATATCTTAAATTGAAAGAAAATCCACACGCTTACTTTAAAGCCTGTGAAATATTGCCCCTGACCAATGTGGATACTGTCTCTTGTGCAGGATCTATCACTGCTCGTCCACTTGACTGAGATTGACGTGTCAGTGGTGGGTCCAGTGCCCTGTACAGTGAAGATGGGGACGAGGAAGAACTCTAGGTGTTTATCCATCCTCTTAACTAACAAGTTCGGGTGTGCTGTCTTCCAAAGAAACTGAGCCAGTGACACTCGCTTCGCGCATTGCAAAACATTATATTCCCATGTCAAGGTGAGGCAAACACAGAAGGGTAGGATCTATTAAAATCATCGGCAGTTCAAACATACGGCAAATAATGGTTCCCCTTAGGCTAAACTGCAGCAAGAGATGGGAAGGAACACGATGTATAATCGGTGTATATGCCTGGGGGCCTCATTCAACATGTTGAGGCTATTCTGGCAGCCTTTGAGGGAGCAAGATGCAACCAACTGCAGATTGTGGCACATGTTGAAACAAGTGATGACTGTCATTTAGGTTCCAATTTCATGACTGGCTGAGAAAGTTAAGAATGCCAGCCTCGCTCAAGGAGTTTCAACAAAGCTCACAATCAGCAGCATTGTCCCCAGAGCAGATCATGTCAACTGCTGAACAACAAAGTGCTTGAGTTTGAAGCATTCCTAAAAAGTTGTGAAGCACACACGATTCTAGGTACAGAATGCTGGTTAAAACCTGAAGTTGACAGCAGCGAGATTTTTGGGGAAAATTTCCGTATAGCCTATTGAAATAAATAGGCTACTGGGAAATGGAAGGCAATGTATTTGTCACAGTAGACAAGAAACTCAAATCCACCGAGATAGAAATTGCAACCACATGCAAGATTGATTGGGTAAGACTCAGTATCAGGTGTGAGCATAAAATTGTGATTGGAACCTTCTAGGGACCACCTGGCTCACCTCTTGATGTGACCAAAATCTTTTGGGGAAAATCTCAATTCACTTGTACGTAAGTATGCCAGTCATTGGAGGTGACTTTAATCATCCAACAATCGATTGGGATAGTTACAGTTGGTGGTGGACCATGACAAGACATCTTGTGAAACATTACTAAATGTATTCTATGAAAACTACCTAGAACAGATAGAACCCCACTCATGATGGAAATACTGTATATTCGATCTAATGGCAACAAATACACCAGACCTCTTTGAAGATGTCCATGTTGAAGCTGGAATCAGTGACTATGTGGCAGTTGTAGCAACAATGGTTACCAACGTAAATAGGGCAACTAAAACAAGTAGAAAGATTGATATGTTCAATAAACTAGATAAAGAAGCAGTAACTAATGTCATACCTCAATAAGAAACTTGAAACTTATAACTCAGGACAGAGGCATACAGAGGAACTACGGCTCAAGTTAAAAAGAATGGTTGAGCACATGCTGAATAGCTATGTACCCAGTAGAACAGTTCATAGTTGGAGGGACACTCCATGGCATACAGCTATTGTAAAGAAACAGAGACTGAGACTGTTGCATAACATGTAAAAAGTGAAACATGTGCCTTTAGGCAGAGAGATGCGGAATGATACAAATTTGGCTGTCAAAAGAGCAACGTGTGAAGCCTTTAGTGAGTACCATAGCAGAATACTGTTGAGGTATCTCTTGCAAAACCCATAGAAATTCTGGTTGTTTGTAAAGGCTGTTCACTCACTCAGATGAGAGACGAACTGAAATTGAGGGTAGCAATTCAGAAGCATAAATGCCTAACTCTGTTTTCAAATTTTCCTTCACAAAGGAAAACCCAGGAATATTGTGACAATTTATTTCTTGTATCGCTGAAAAGATGAATGAAATAGATACTAGTGTCAGTGTTATTGAGAAGTGGCTGAGATCATGACAACTGAACAAAGCCCCCAGGGCCTGATGGAATCCCTCTCGTCTAACTACAACTTATCGTAGATCTGTTGAACAAACGAACCACGTGGGGTAGCACAGTGGTTAGCACACAGGACTTGAGTTCAGGAGGACAACAGATCAAACCAGCGTCTGGCCATCCAGATTTAGATTTTCTGTGATTTCCCTAAACTGCATAGGCCAATGCCGGGATGGTTCCTTTGGAAGGGCACAGCCACAGTGAGGTACCTTCAACAGATTTACATTGTTCATGGAACATGGATTTCAAAAACAATGAACATGGGAAACCCAACTTTCACTTTTCTCACATGACATAATGAAAGCCGTGGATCAAGGCAGATAGGTAGATTCAGTATTTCTTGATTTCTAAAAAGCATTTGGCTCAGTACCACCTCCAGCCTTATAATGAAAAATATGATCATATAGAGTATCAGGCAAATGTTATGACTGGATTAAGGATTTTTTGGTAGGGAGGACACAGCATGTTATATTGGATGGAGAATCACTGACATATATAGAAATAACTTCAGGAGTGCTTCAAGAAAGTGTGTATGGACCCTTGCTGTTCATGTTGTATATTGATGACCTTGTGGACAGTATTAATAGTGACCTCAGACTTTTTGCAGATGATACAGTTATCTATAACGAAGTACTCTCTGAAAAATGCTGTACAAATATTCAATCAGATCTTTATGATATTTCAAAGTCCGATAATATCAGTGAGTCACAGCTGGAATCGGTAAATCCATACAAATACCTGGGTGTAACACTGTGTAGGGATATGAAGTAGAACACTCACATAAGCTCAGTCATGGGTAAATCAGATAGGAGACTTTGGTTTATTGAGAAAATACTTACAAATCACTTGTGTTAGTTATTTTAATATTCCTGGATCACTTTGCACAATAAATCATAATTATGTGAAATGAGTCATTTTACATTCCTGTTGCGAATTAATTTGTGTATGTGGCTATATGTTGAAATTTATAAGATTCCCCCCCCCCCCCCCCCCCCCACTTTTTCTTAAAAAAAAAAATCAGATGTGAGTTAGTAATTCAACCTCATTACCTTTTATATGTTACAATAATAGAAATTCTTCTGTGGAATAGAAGAAATTGTCAAGGAGAAACATTTTCAGTTTACTTTAAATGCATGAGAGTCATCCTATAATGTTGCTCATGTGTGTGGGACCCACACCAAGTAGCACTGAGACATTTAATGTATACAGACAAGGGCAGCACAAATGGCCTTAGGTTTGTTTGACCTGTGGAAGAGTGTCATGGAGATGCTGAAAGAACTGAAAAGGCATACTCTTTAAGATAGACGTAAACTATCCCGGGAATGCCTACTTAAGAAACTTCAAGAACCGGCTTTAAATGATAACTGTAGGAATACTCTACCACCCCTTACTTACCACTCTCGTGGGGACTATAATAACAAGCTTAGATTAATCAGAATGCACACGGAGTCATTAGTCATTGAAATAGTCATTCTCTTCATGCCCCGTATGTGAATGGGATAGAGGAAAACCCTAATAACCGGTACAATGGGATGTACACTTTGCCATGCACTTCACTTTGCAGAGTGTAGATGTAGTGCAAAATTCCATTATGCTTACACATGCAGAAAGATAACTCTTCATTGAATGTCAGCTTTAGAGGATGGGACAAATCGGGTGAAGTTATATTGTATGAATTCTGAAGTTAACTTGCATGAATTTCCATGTGTGTTTCAGTGCATTTCAAAACGTAATGTAGCTACATGGCAGCCCTCTCATAAGGGCCTTAAAATACTGTCGTCCTGCACCAGTTATTCAGGATACATTTTACACCCATATTGGAAGTTAAATTGCTCCTTCAAGATGGAAAAGCCTATTAACATGTACAGTCCTGATACTTTAAATAAAACTATCTTGCAATGGGACTCGATCAAGAAAGATGCTTTGTAGGCACTGCTCTTCCTAATGAGCCATCCAGCCACTTTTATTTTGTTATAACGAGAGGGCTTCTTTTGAAATTGTGATTGAAGAAAGGTTTTAGTTACACTATCAGGTCTTAAAGTACATAGTGCCATCCATCTTATACATAGCATTACATTAAAATGTAAACTTCCATATTGTTTCCACTGAAGGATGGGGACATATTGGAAAAATATAAATGCACAGCAATTATCTATGTCAGAGCCAAAATGTTAATTTTCCCTGCACTGATCCTCTATGGAATGGTCTTGGAAATGGAATAAGCAAAAGAGGTCTGCAAAAGTATCCAACTATGCCTACTTCAACATTAAGGCTTGCTTTGAAGCTTTCTTAACACACTAGAGATGGACACTAGAGTTGATATATAAACTGCTGTTTGTGTTATGAATTGAGCATCTTTTGTTCTTATCTAATTTTTTTTAAGGTGACCAATTTTTGAGTGAAATTATTGCTTATATTCTTTCATATAACCCAGTTATTCATTGAATCTGAAAATGTTGAATTTAACTAATAAGGAGATAATTGAGCATATATTACAACTGGTAGCCATCAGAATGTTGTAACTGCTCAGAACATATCTTATTCACAAGGGCCCTCTGTTACTCTTTGTTGCTTCTTTTGATTTTTGTATTCCACATGCTGTTAGGGCTATATTCTGTTTGCAGTTATGCAAGCACTCTAACCACACTTTTTTGTGTATAAAAAGTTCAGCAATCCAAGTCCCATGTCAGTGATCATTTTATTAACATCTACTTTCAGAATTTCCTTCTGACTGCGTTCTGGTAGAGTTAGTCCTGTTTTGTATTTCAGTCACTGCCTCCCTACATTTCTTGTTGGTGACACTATTGGATTCTTATTTTTCTGGTATCTGTTTCTATTGTAATGTCAAGTTTGAACTTTATTAAATAATGAAGTAAATAGTGTACTAGTTCCCAGAATGAGATTTTCACTCTGCAGCGGAGTGTGCGCTGATATGAAACTTCCTGGCAGATTAAAACTGTGTGCCCGACCGAGACTCGAACTCGGGACCTTTGCCTTTCGCGGGCAAGTGCTCTACCATCTGAGCTACCGAAGCACGACTCACGCCCGGTACTCACAGCTTTACTTCTGCCAGTACCTCGTCTCCTACCTTCCAAACTTTACAGAAGCTCTCCTGCGAACCTTGCAGAACTAGCACTCCTTTCTTTCAGGAGTGCTAGTTCTGCAAGGTTCGCAGGAGAGCTTCTGTAAAGTTTGGAAGGTAGGAGACGAGGTACTGGCAGAAGTAAAGCTGTGAGTACCGGGCGTGAGTCGTGCTTCGGTAGCTCAGATGGTAGAGCACTTGCCCGCGAAAGGCAAAGGTCCCGAGTTCGAGTCTCGGTCGGGCACACAGTTTTAATCTGCCAGGAAGTTTCAGTGTACTAGTTAGTTTACTGCATGCTAAGACAGTCACTTTTTAATGTCAGAGTAGTTAGATGCTTTAATCACAAACTCACTAGCCTAATCATGCCAGAAGTATTAAGATTATTAGAATGTTTTAAACAAAAGCTTCAGTACTATAAAAAATTCAATGACTTTTTTAATGGCAACATTGTCTTCTTTCATTTATTCGTGATTTTTTTTTCAACCAGGGTAGGTGTTTGCTTCAATAATGATCACTGCTGTAATCTTTTATAGGTAGAATCTGTGATGATATTAATGATTGAGGGGAAATGCAGTCAAAAAGCAGATGCATATGTGGACCTGCTTCTTAATGAAGAACGATTACATGGAAATGCCCTGCCAGTTGTTCAAGATCTTATCGTGCTTGCAGTTAGGGGAGGTGTGTCTAGTTATTTCCTTAAATGTGACATATGCTATTAGAATTCTTTGTCTCAAATTTTAGAGAAAATTCTGAATACTGCCATTTTAATTGATTTGATGAAACCCAAGTGGGAATATCCTGGAAATGGTTAATAGATACAAATATCATTCATCTCTTATAATAACTGGTATGTAGATGTCTAATTTTCCTGTGCAAAATGTGTGTGTGTGTGTGTGTGTGTGTGTGTGTGTGTGTGTGTGTGTGTGTGTGTGTGTGTGTGTGTGTCAGAGAGAGAGAGAGAGAGAGAGAGAAATGAAGTTTCTCAATAGTTCTCCTGATTTTAATTATTTCATATTGATAATGTATTTCCATTGTTTCAATGCGCAAAGGATTGGCAACTGGTATGTACAAAAGGCTTTGAATGAGAATTTTCTGCATGTGAATGTTTGAATTTACAAAACACTATGTGCATGTGTCAGTTTTTTTCTATCAATTTTTTTTTTGAACAAATTTCTAATACCTTATGATATCTACATGTTGATCATATTTTAAGTGTCACTTAATACTTTCCCCACAACTCCTTTTTCGTTCCATTGTTACTGTTATAATCGTAGTATATTCGTTAGAAAGGTGCTTCATACTTTTATAGCATTGAGATTGAGTTCTGTAATTAAAATAATTTGTTGAGCATTGTACGATTTTGGTTTTTTGTGGTTTTCCCAAAACATTCGAGGCAAATGCTAGGATGTTGTACAAAAATAGGGCACATTCTTCACACACATTTTGCTGATAATAATTTGTAATTATTTTTGTGCAGACATTATTGTTCATTAATTCATAGTATTCCATAATAATTCATTGAATTTAGTCAAATGATTCTTGATTTTATGGCAAATTTACAGGGAGCTTATAAAAAAATTGGTACCAATAGGACAAAATAACCACCAAGCATGAATTTTGTTGCAATCCAATAAGGTGTCTCTTCTACCTGCCTACCGAGCAATGTAGCATAGTGGTTATGACATTGCACTTGCATTCAGGAGGACAATGGTTCAAACCTGCATCCAACCATCCTGACTTATGTTTTTCGTGATTTCCCTAAATCGTATCAGGCAAAGGCTAGAGTGGTTCCTTTGAAAGCACATGGCTGATTTCCTTCCCCATCCTTCCCTAAGCTAAGCTTCTGCTTCATCTCTAATGATCTCATTGTTGATGGGACATTAAACAATAATCTCCTCCTTCCTCCTTCTGTCTGCCTCCAGTGGCCAGTTTCAGTAACAGTAGGTAGTACTGCTCTTCTAGTAGCAAATGTGGAAGTGTGGAAAGTGGCTCAGTTTTTCCCTTGTTTCTTTTCTCATGTCCTTTTCGTTCTGTGTGTCCACATGAACCACACTCACTCTGTCACTGAAGAGTCACTACATAATTCATAAAATAATGATAAAAACTGAAGCAACACAAGAAAACAAAATATTTGTGTTGGTTTATACAAATGAGTAATGCATTACAGGGGGAAAATCTGTAAATTAGTGTGAATAACTCCTGTCCAGAATGAAAAACAGGGTGTCTCAAAAAGAGTCATCTGATTTGACATGTCTATATTTCTGAAACTAATAAACATTTACAATGAATTTTGTTTTTTGATGAACAGGAAACTCAAAGATTTTTTGCCCCCATAGGTGTTCAGTATGGTCCCTCTTGAGATGCGCAGAATATGTCAATGTGGTATTCAAATTGTTCCCAAACTGCAGCGAGCATGTCTAGAGTTACAGCTTCCACAGCTGCTGTTATGGGATGCATCAGTTCATTGATTTTTGTTGGTAATAGAGGCACATAGGCTGAAACCCCCACAAGAAATAATCACATACAGTCAGGTCCCGTGACGTTAGAGACCAGTAATGTAAGGCTGAATCATTTGGTCCAGTGCGACCAATCCATCGTTTAGTAATCTTTGGATTTAAAAATTCCCGCACTTCTAGATGCCAGTGTGGTGGTACCCCATCCTGTTGGTAAATGAAGTCATTCAAATCAGTCTCCAACTGTGGGAAAAGAAAGTTCTCAAGCATATCGAGATATGTGCTTCCTGTAACAGTGTTCTTGGCAAAGAAAAATGAACCATACATGTTTTCCTGTGAAACTGCACAAAACACATTAAATTTTGGAGAGTCCCTCTCATGTTGAACAACTCCATGCGATTTTTCCATTTCGCATAGTCTCACATTATGACGGTTCACCTTTCCATTTAAATGGAGTGTTGGCTTGTCACTAAACACCAAGCATGGAAGAAAACTGTCATCCTCCATCTTGCCAATAACAAAATTACTGAACTCCACACATTTTTGTTTGTCACCTTCATGAAGACCTTGCAGTAGCTGAATTCATGGTTTCATGTGTAAATGTTGATGCAATACATGCTGGATGGACATCGGGGGCACGTCGAGCTGTGGAGTTGCACGGCAAACGGATTTCTACAGACTATTTGTGAAACTATGTTGGATCCAAACTATATCTAGCACAAAAGCGGTGCTGAACAGTTATTACTGACCTGCACTGCACAGAACATAGAACACAAAACGCTTTCTGTTGTCCTGACAGCATTTTCTCTAGAACTGAAGTGGGTTAACATTGCTGCTACCTAGCAGAAACCATGTAAATCTCGAGAATGTGCTCTTTCCAACAGTTCATTATACACTCACATATATATCAAATAAAATAATAGTTATAATTTTTTAAAAATCTGATGACTCTTTTTGATACACCATGTAAGTATGTTCCAAGGAAACCTTTTGACATTATTAGGAAACCTGTGTTTTATCTCAAAAAAACAAGAAAGCGGTTCTGTAGGAAACCTATTGAAAGTAGAACCTTCAGAACAGTGAACACCTCTCAGAATATAGTTAAAATAGTGTTATCCAGTACAATTTCTGATGAGTTGAGTGTTGCCAATCTTTTGAATAGTTCTGTATTATCACACACATATCTTGTGAGGAAACTACTGATCATTCTGACTGTCCATTTCTTGGCAAGGTGTTTGCTTTGTGAAGGAAGAGTTTTCCGCCAAAATAGGATATCATAGGTGATAATATATTGAAAGTGAGTGAAACATGTTTACACTGATTTTTTTAAAACTTCATCTATCCCATCATTGACACGTGATATGCTTTAATTTCCATTGTTTGAGCAGTATGTCATTATTTTAGGCAAGAAAACAGAAAAGTTCAAAATCTATTAAACATATACACAACTTCAAATATTAATTTTTTTAACATCAAATGTGGAGCACCACAGGGCAGTGCATTTTACTTTACTATTCTTAATCTTCTTCAATGAGCTGCATTAGCCAAAAAGCACACTTCGTCTTATTTGCAGATGATGCAACCATAATGATCGACAAAGTACCCACATAACTGCAGTCAAGAGAATACTGTGATGAGCACATTCAAAGAAGCTGTAGAGTGGTTCACTTCAAGTGGTCTGTCCCTCAATTTTAACAAGACTCAGTTCATTCAGTTTCACATAGCACATAAAAAAGAGGAAAATGTTGAAATCAAGTGTGATTGCAAAGATATACTGGGAGTTGGGTCTTCTAGAATCCTGAGATTACATATTAACAACCACCAACTGGATAATTCACATCCTCAATCTATATAAGAGACTGAATTCAGCAGCATTTACCATTCACTTGATTGTATCCATTTGTGACCGGGAAATAATCAGTGCTGCCTACCATTGATATTTTGATTCACTGATGACATGGTATCAGATACGGCAGAAACCAGTCCATCATCAGAATTATATGTAGAGTACACCATATATGCTGTTGCAGAAATGTATTTAAACAGATGGAGATGCTCACCATGCCATGACAGCACATTTTTTTGCTTATGTATTTTGTCAATAAGAATAGTACAAGTTGCAAAACAAACAGTGCATATCGTGATCTTCACAAAGATATAAAAAGTCAGAGTGTGGTACAGAAAAGAGTACATTATTCAAATATAAAGGTATACAATTAACTTCCAGTTAGTGCCAGATCAGTCATTCGAGAGCTGACTAAATTCAAGAAACAACTAAAACTTGTTCTTTTGAATAGTGCTTTCTGTTCTTTACAGGAATTTTTTTTTTTACTGTGTGTAATATTTTGTGAACTATGCTTAATTTTAAGCATTATTATATGAACTTCCTATACAGCACTAGTATCTCACATATTGACAGAACACATTATATATGAAGTAGAGTGTAAGCCTTAAAATTTGTTGTGTGACTATTACTACAATTATCTGTGTTATTATCTGGGCAATTTGACTTAACTTTTTTTGTATCTGTTTAACGTATGTTTTAAATTGTAAGCCTTATGATCATTTACTTATGGTTATTACTGTAATAATCTGACACATTCTAAATCCTAGTGATAGACTCTCATCAAGGTCCGTGGAGCTCAAAAATAAATAAATAAATAAATAAGTGTGTCCTGTATGGTGTACCACTGTAAAAAAGACAAAAAATAAGACCAATTAGACATGTATTTACACATAATGTTGCTTTAAAAAACAGTACTAAATGGCAAGGATGAGACCAAGAACATTGATACTTGTGAGGCTAACCAGTGATCTGGTAATGCATGTTGCCTCAGTGCTTGGGCTTGTGGCTGATGGTCCCATTGTGTCACAGTATAAGTGCTATATTTTATTTGTTGATTACATTCTCATTCATGCACAATGCTTAAGTAAGTGCAATTGAAAATAAAAAGCAGCAAAATGCACACTATATATGTGCCTTGGCAATGTTGCTAAATATTTTTCTAAACTGCCTGGCATGGGTAGAGACTGTTCTATCATCATTTGCTCCGGTGGGTACACCGAACCTCAGGGAAATAAACACACATTCCTGCAAGTCTGCAATAGACTGAATTCACGAAATGGACGAAGCAGTAAAGAGTCCAGGACATAGCAAAGTTGGCATAGAAGTACAACAGTTTCAAATCAGTAACCTCTTGAGACTGGAAACAAACTGCATCAACTTAGCTGTGCAGTGGCACAATAAAACAGCTACACTGTATCTGTTGTGTCCACATCCATGTTAGGAGAGGAATCCGAATCACTACAGATACAAAAAAGTTACTTGGCAGCAATTTCTGTGACATGAACAGTACAGGGAAGTACCAACATTGCTAGAACTTCACAGTTTGTTATGCAGAGGTGGGAGCTAGTAAGAAACGCCAGTGAGGAGAGGGCATGGGGTCAAGGATAGGTATCACAAAATGGACTAAATGATGTTGTTTAAGGTGCCTGGTACCTTACCATAAAATCGTTCATTCATGTGGCCTTTCACTCAAGAATTGTCAACCTGGTGAATTTACTTATGATTTATTAAAATGACCACAGCCTCGAAAGAGCACGATAGTGCAGTGTGTAAGGTTGCAGGCAATTACACTGAGGTTTGCGGGTTCAAACCTACTATTCAATGGATTCTTTTTTCCTTTTTGGTTTTCAGTATTATTAGTTTACTTTTGATGAGGACTGGTAACTGCCTACATTATGTTGATTATAAAAAAGATGACAAAGAGAGAAAGTGCAGTTGAGTTCATATACATTAGGCACATACAATCTTTTTAAAAATTGTATTATGATTTAACAGTTCTTAGAGTGATGGTTGATGTAGAAACACTAGTAAGATAAATTGTTCTCACATCATGAACATTGTATGAAGGACATCTTGTCATAGTGTCATTTAATTTTCAATAAATTTTAGAGGAAACTTACATAATAACATTTTGCAACATGGCTTTTCATATTTTAATTTCGCTGCCATAAACAAACATTCAACTTAAATACAGTGGTCTTCACCCTTATTTTCAGCCATACACACCAACATTTTGTTAGCAATAAAAATAAATTGTTTTTATAAGAGTAACAATGATCCTGTTATCTACATCACATCAATGTGACACTATATACAATAGAGTATCTCACCATTGCTAATGCAGCTACTGTTGTAATGGATGATTGGTAAATTTGCATTCAGTCCATTTTGTGATACCTATCCTGACCTGCATGCTCCATTTGTGAGAAAAATTGTCGTTTATTTGAAATATGTTTTTAAATTGTGCTTGAATGAATGAGTTATCCTGTATGAATGAGGTGACGTAGTTTAAAAAATGGCAGACTACATTACATTTTATGAAAATATATGTCATAATAATTAAAGTGGTGGCCAGTGGTTTATTTAGAAGAAACACGAATTTATATCACCCGAGGAATATTGTCAAACAAAAGTTCCAGTCTGCATTTATTGGTTGTGGTATGCAGAGTATTGACACACAGACACGTGATGCGTGGTGGCAGCACACAGTTGTCAGGATACTGGAGTGTACATTGTTAATGACTCCTAACTCTGTTTCTCTACTATAAAATCAATGGTGCTACCACCCTGGTTAAATTTTCAGTTTGGTTTCCTGGGTAATACTTATAGTTCCATTTATAACTAAAAACAAATGTGAATTTTACTTGTTTTGAGGTACAGGAGATTGAAAGGTTTATCAAGCCATAAAATCCACAATGGGAATTTAAGAATTCATTTTGCATTTGATTTATTGTTACCATACTTAATAATGTTGGGATATGAGATTCATAGCTATATCCCTTCTGTCTTGGAGGATATTGCAAAATTGTTGTTCTGGAATCAGAAAGACTTATTAGACTTTCACATATGTGTTACAAGTAAATCATACATACTGGTAGCCAAAATACCTTTCATGGTGAAACAAATCAAGAGAGAGTACAAACCAAAGATTCAATTGATGAACTGTTAACAAAGAATCTAATCAAAATTTGTTTTCATCTACATCAGAGTCCTCTTCAGGCTTGGTTCAGGTGTTACATCTCGCACAATTTCACTAGTCAACAAATTGCAGTAATATTCATGGCATTCTCTCAGAAGTGCCTGTGTCACTCCTAGAGAACATACATGTAAAAGGCCATCCTTACCTTTTCAAGGTTACTTCAGGGAAGGACGATCAGATTCCTTATTCTTAAAGTTAAGGAAATTGTCATACAGCATAGTGCTGGAAGATGATGAAAGGGTGGTGATTCTTCCCACATCATCAAATGATTTTACCTGTGCTTCAGGGATGTACAGTGGCACATACTTGCTTTTATTTACTGTCTTGGAGTGAACAACACTCCAGGTCTTTGTGATCTATTAAAAAAAAAAAAAAAAAAAAAGACTGGACAGCAACGTTGGATTGTTCATGGACATGGTGATATGCAGAAACATAGAGTAGTTCTGCTAACCCATATGTAATTCTGATGTCATCTTCACATGGGTGATGCCTAATTACACCTTTAGGTAATTTTAGACACATGTGGTAATGTTAGTTGACACTATGTATAGTAAAATTGCTTTGACAAATCCGTTTCATGTCAGTGAATTGAATACAAAACATTTATGGCACTGATCTTTCTTTGCTCTAAAGAACCTTAAATTGCACTCTTAGGATATTTGTCTGTGTTTTGGACGATGTGCTGACTTGCAGTGCTTTTATTGACATTAGGATTTACAGTCGTTGCACATTACTGTAATACTCAGTCTTGAATCAAGATACCTTCTTGATGACTTCTGCCTACAGTAAAGTGATTTGACAGAAAGATAACTCGAAGTGTACTGTCTTATATGATCATCACCAACCTCTGACAGTTATGTTGCCAGTGTCTGCCAATTTTGTCTTTCTCAACATCATCATTACAGTGTTTTGAGAGAGCACATCTCACCCTAGCTTCTGTCACATTTGAGGCAAAAAAAATTGGGGGGGGGGGGGGATCATGGCCACTATGCTTTTCTTTTTCCATTCCACATGAATTAATAGAAGTGAAATGCCTTAAGTTATTTTGTATATTTCTTGTTGCTGAACCTGTCAGTCACTAATGGATATGATTTGCAATGAACTAGCATTTTTAAATCTTAATTATCATATTGCTGAAAGCACTGTGTCTGGTTTGGTGGTCTGCATTAACTAAAATAAAATGTGAGAGCCTTTATTCTGAAATGGATCAGGATACAAGTGTTGGCACAGTTGCTGTGTTCCTTTGAGTCCAGTGTGGTGTTCTCCATTCAGCCACTTTTATTTCCCTGGTAATTTCATTTATTCATTTTTGTATCAGTTTTTCTTGTTCTTGATTCCTGCAAAATGAGAAGTGTGTATGAGAATGCTTGTAAACAATTTGCTATTATTAAAACTGTATTTAGATAGTATGGTGAAAGTCACAATGATATAGCTGAAGCATGTAAATACAGGTCATGTTACTTAGTTCTACTAAATTTTTACAAGTTCCCTTCATTCTGATTGCTGGTTGGCTGGTTGGTTGGTTTGTGGGGTTAAAGGGACCAGACTACTACGGTCATCGGTCCCCTGATTGCTGGCTTCTGTATGTGACTAACAGTGATTAACAACAATCAGCACTGGAGCTGATTGTGCGAGTGCAGCTCGAATGCTGGTATTCGTCAGGTGAATCCTTAAGGTTTGATATTGGGCCAAGTGAGCCTCCTGTCTAACTGAATCGTCTAAATAGTGAAGAATTTTTTATTTGAAACTGAAGACGACAGATCTGTTCGTTCTGCTCTCATTTGAACTATGAAACATAACACTTTTTCCCTGTGCATTGGTGTGTTTTGTAGCTTTAAAAGTTGTTCTTTAGACTTAAAGATTGCTCTGCAGGCTATTTAACAAATGTACCCAGCAAATAAGATATTTCAGATGGTCCAAGACATTTGTTTCTCCTGCAAAGGCATAAAAGAGGTGGAATTCAGCTGGATACCTGGACAAACAGAGATCAAAGGAAACAAGGTAGCTGGCAAAGCGGCAAAAAAAGCACACTGCCAGGGAAACACAATGGCTCAGTATAATATTCCCTCAGAGATTGTATTATCATGGTAAACAAACAAGGAGAAAGATGGCTGAGAGAGAGACAGTGACAAACAATAAACTGTGGCCACTCAAAACCGACAATCCAACCGTGGCACCTTCCTTCCAGTCACAAAGGAAAGATGAAGCGGTCCATACTCGCCTTTTTATTGGACACTGATCAATGAATGACACATGCTCATGTACTGCAGCATGAAGATCGGCCAGAATTCATTGTTGTTCATCATGCTTTAATATCATCTCTTTTATATGCTGACGAGAGAGAAACGTTTGTCTTACCAATGGACTTGCCCTCAGTTTCAGGTGACAGTGAGAGACAGCAAAAAGAAAAAAAAAAAGTAATTTTCTGTGATGTCAGAACTTTTGCCCTGCCTGATTTGACAGAGATTTTAATGTGTTCCTGGATGACTGGTTCATTCTATTAATCATGTGATCGGTCATCCATATTTATGCAATAAACTGTTCTATGAATACTTCACAACAGCACAAACAGATATGCTGGTGAACATATGTGCAGTATTTTAATGAGTGCAGTTGCAGATACATCATCTTTATTTTTCATTTCAATGGTAGTGATTATTCGTACCTCAGTATTAAAGAATGCGTATTGCCAACCTCACTGTTTAGTGCCCAAAATTCATTCTGTTCATCCGTCTATCTTTTTACTCAATGGAAAATTAAACTGAACTAAAACTTAACATACATTTCTTCTGATGATTCTGCACTTTTTGTATTTGATGCTCCATCTTCCCAAGATGTTGGAACCATTTAGTTTTTTTTTTTTAAACTGCTTGTAAGCCATCCTGAGAATTCTCGCCAGAAGCACAAATGTGACACTTTTGCTGCTCTGATGTTGCACAGTATTGGACCTTGCAATTTCTTCTATAGTATCACAGCAACACGTAGGACATTTTGCCATAAATGACCAAGACAAGTTGCTGCTACTTGTAATTCAGAATAACCATTTTTGCACATTTGTTGTTTTGGCATAAGAGGGGCAGTATTAAGGTTGGTGATGCTGTTGTACCTCTCTTAACATAAAAGGAAACTAGTAAAGTTGACAAAAACATATATGACAATATAATTTGTTTGTGCAATCCATCTGAAGAAATTGTTAAATTTATAAGGAGAGAGAATGGTTAGTCAGTACTTACATTCAGGGGTGGACATTACTGGACTGATGATAGAAACATTTTTTTTTTTTTTAAGACATATTTCTGTTTCAATCAGTGGTACTAAAAAATTTTAAATCCTGAAGCTACGTACTGGGCAGCCATTGTCTCCTTGTAATTATGGAAGAATTCATTGACTAAACTTCTGAAATAAGAAAGAGCTTGGGGATATTGTGCTTGTTGCATACAAACTCATGTTTTTTTAATGAGGATTGAAAAGAATGATACATTAAGGGAACAAAATTTGAAACGTAAGTGTACTGTTTTCCTTTTTTCAGGCAGACTCTCTTGTATTTAGATTTGAAATGTCCGACACTGATCTTAAGCTTGCTTAATCAAAGAATTCATCAATGATCTTAATAATTGAGGGTGTAGTGTCTTCTCAAATTTTATAAACCACTGTTTAAGTCATGTACTCCTCAGTCCATAGGAAATGCTCTTAAAATGTACTCAAATCCTGTTAATGGCCTGAGTAAAGTGTTATATCCAACAGCGAATAGTCCAAAATGGATTTGAACCACATACAAAGAAATCTGCCTTTAGTATTGGATGGTGATAACATTCAAAGTCTCACTTGATATGACAGGCAGATGTTGACATTTCATTATTGGGGGTCCCTTCATCTGCACAAGGGAAAGAAATGCCATAAAATATTTTTAGTGGACAACTTCCAAAGTTGCCTAGTAGTTTGGTGCAAGCAGTAGAGTGAGACAAGGTCAAAATTAGCATTGGAGTTATACATACATATTTGAAGTTAGAACTGCTTTAGATGCCACTCAAAATCAGAGATAATGAAAGCAATGTGAAAGTGTCAACAAATAGTAACAAAGCAGTTCAGTTACTGCATATTGCTTTTTTGTGTAGTTATAACTGTACAAAACATCTCGATATGTTTCACATGATTGAAACAATTTTTAAATGTGTAGCTCTGGGAAGATAAATGAATCTCTTGTAATACACAGTTCAATGCTTCTACACTTTCAAAACAATAGTACTTTTTCCATTGTGTTATGTGACAGTAGTTGCATGCCATATAAACTCCTGTATATATATTTTTTGTATCTGTGCCTACCAGTGAAACATTGGTACTCCTGGGTTTATTCTGTAGTACATTCTTGTAGATATCTAATTGAAACAGTCGAATATCTGTTTGAATCCTTACTTACTTGGAAGGTGTAGACAGTTTCCCAACCTTTTAGATTCCAGAAACTCAGGTATTTGTAAAAAGGTCATCAATAAAACCATTTTTATGTTTTTTAGATGTTTATGAGGATCGTCAGGTATTTTATGGTTGCTTGTTGCAAAAAGACTAAGTGAAGTGTCTCAGTTGCTAGTCATTGGACTCAATTCAGGGCGGCAGGGGTTCCAGATTTCCCTTTGGCTACCCAGGTTTAGGTTTACCATGGTTTCTGTAATTCTATTAAGGCAAATGGAAGGATGGTTTCTTTTAAAGGACATGGGCAAGTTACTTCCACAACCTGATTGTTTGCACCATTTCTAATGTCCTCATTGTTAACAGGACATCAAACTCTAATTTACTGTACTTCCTCTTTGTTGCAGTAAGATGATTCCACTGCTGAACTAACAAGTTGGATATGGCTTTTGTGCCAAATGAAAGCTAATTTTAAGGAAATAGTACTCAAAAACAGAACTAATAGGAAGTTTCCTGACGGAAAACCCTTACAAGCACAGTTAACTGAAAACTTGCCATTTTAACTTTGTTGGAATTTTGGGAGTAGGTTTTAGAATGAATCTAATCTTAGTTTGGCCATATTATAGCCATGTTTTTGTAAGGATAATTTTTCCTTACATTGAAACCATGATAAATGTTTGCTATGCATACAGGGTGTAGTCAAATCCGTTAAACTGTAAGTTGGTGATGTTTTTTTTATATATATAGGTGATGTTTTTGATGTATATAAAGAATAATAGAGTGAATTACATGCAAAACATTTTGTAAGATATTTGTACAGTAGGCTTTAAGTCAAAGCACTATGTCAATTCTTTTCCTCTTTTCTTCAACCTGTTTCATTCCTTCCTTTTGGGGAAAAGGGCAGCAGTTTTAAGCTAATCTGTACGCATTTTTTTCATAATAATTCTTACATGGATGACTGTGGTGCTAAAATGGTATGTCTCCCCAAGTCACCTTTGAGGATTGTGGGAGGATAAAAGATTTCTGTTTGATGTGATGAATGGCAGGCCACTCCAAATGTGGTCAGATGTAAGCTACTGAAGACAGTAGAAAAAAATATCCTGTGGTGTTCAAAGACACTATTGATGGTGAGCTGCTTGAGACAGTCATGTATATTAAATATGTAGGTATAACATTGCAAAGCAATGTGAAATGAAACAAACACATAAGATCGGTTGTAGAGAAGGCAAATGGTCAATTTCAGTATAGTGGAAGAATTCTAGGAAACTGTAGCTCATCTATGAATGAGATGGGGTACAGAACACTTGTGCACCCCATTATTGAATACAGATTGTTTCTGATCCCCAGCAGGTCAGATTAAAGGAAGACATCAAAGCAGTTAAGAGGTGTGCTGCTAGATATGTAAGCAGTAGGTTCAATTGACATGTGTGTATTAAAGAAATGTTTCATGAACTTGATTGAAAATCCCTGGATGGAAGAAGACATTATCTTTGCAAAACACTGTTGTGAAACTTCAAGCGGACCAGCATCTGCGACAGACAGCAGACTGATACTTCTGCCACCGTCATGCGCCTTGCATGAGGATAATAAATAAAATCAGGACTCGTAGAGAAGCATATAGACAGTTTTATCTCCCTCACTTCATTTGCGAGGGAACAGGAAAGGGACTGGCTAACAGTGGTGCAATGGATCCTCCACCGTGCACCATATGGTGGATTTCAGAATGTGTATGTAGATGCAGAATTGAAGATTTATTTGAAGGGAGCTTAGAGCACAGCCCTAGAATTCAACTTAAAGCTAGTGGAAACTTCAAAATACCTACGCTAGAGTCGCCTTCATTTTACTACAGTAAGTATGGCCTTCAATGTCCTGGAGTGTAGCAGATAGCTGTCAGGTGAGCCTCAAAACTGCTGCACCGAGCAAGATGGTGCAATGTTAAGGTACTAGATTCACTTTCAAGAGGATGGTGGTTCAAATTCACTTTAATCAACCAGATTTAGGTTCCTCTAAAGGCAGAAACCAGAATGATTCCTTTCAAAAGGGCATGTTCACTTTCCATTTACATCTTTCTCCAATACAAGCTTGAACCCTGTGTCTCTTGACCTTGCTGTTGATGGAATATTAAACCTTAATCTTTCTTCTTTTAAGGCATTGGTCAGCATGAGAATTTCACCCTCCAGCTCTCTAGTGTGCATCGTCTTTTTGTCAGTCCTGGTATTGTAATCACCTGTGGCGGTAATAAGTTTATGTCAATACTCCAGTTGGGAATCTATGCTTCTCTCATGGCTGGTGCTCCCCTCTACTGCCACTGGCAAGGTTTGCTGAGCTCTCGTGGAAAGGGGAAAATTTTACTAGCTTACCCCACCTGGCAGTAGAATGGAGGCATGTCTTGTGTCCTTCTCCACTTAGACTTCTTGACATCGTCTGTGCTAACGGTGTTTGCCTGGTGATGACATGTTAGTATTGATGTTCCAGTGGCGACTCACTGCTTTGCTTGTGGCTAGTACCCTGCAAACTGAAGGGCATTGCTAGGTTATCCCCCTACCTTTGTAGGGCACAGGCATGTCATATGTCCTCCGTTTGGTCTTCTCAGCTTCCTCAGTGCTAGCTGAGTTGCCAGTTGTTTCCCAAACCTGATGTATTACTGTTTTATGTGGAGCATTTCCATATTGCACAACCAAGACAATCCCTGTAGAGGAGCCTTGATTACTTGGATATTTTTCTTCTGTTGCTCAGGTGTTGTGTTGATTTATTTGGCCACTGTCATACTGGTTTTCAGCCTTTACATTGATGAATGTCATTGTCTGTAGACTCAGGGAGATGAGGACTGTTTAACTGGGGAGAACTTCTATGACTTTGATGATAATGACATAGAAGATTACTGAAATGCCACGCAGTCTAAGAGTTTGCCACAGAACTCCAGTCAACCTTCCCTTGCCTTGGATGTGCAATGGAGGGACATGTGTTCACAGTTTGCAGTGGTCTTGCTCAGTGATCCTTCAGTCATTTGTCTGTTTCAACACATCTGTCTATGTGCACATTGCAAGCTATGTCATATTTAGCAAATTCGTCAAAATTTTTCTCAGTTGAGCTTCACACCTTGTTTCCATGACCTTTAGTCAGTCATCAGTAATTTGTAGTGTAGGTGTTGTGTACATAGTTCCGCGTAGTCAGCGCGTACACAACTTTCCCACTAGAGCGCGCCCCGCTAAGCACAACAGCGCAGGCGCAGCGCTTGTCCGTCTCCGCACTACAAGATGGTGCTGTCTTAGAGATGGACCAAATTCTGCTTCCTCCGATCCGCGTATTAATATGTAACGCAGCCAATGAGATTGCTGCTAACGTAGAACCTTTTCTCCTCGCAGATCACGCTCGCGCAGTGATACCTGAATGCTCGAGGTATTATAACGAGTGTACAGACCTCTGATTAGTCAGTCTGCATTTGTTTGTACCAGTCTATATTCAAGTTTCAGTCTGCACCTAATAAGATTATCATGTTCCTGTACGTAGCCATGAAGATAAATGTATAGACACTTTGTCAAGTATCAGAGAGATGTGAGAGTAAGATAAACGTACCAAGACCAAAGGAACTTCAGACTGTCAATTGTAAATAGCATCCAGAATCAAGTTAAGTAAGGTTTATGAATTGTTATTATTTTAATAAATGTGCGTGAAAATTAATCAAGTTCTGTTTAAAGATGGTCACCGTCAATCTTCTACCCTAAGCGTGCAAGTGGCATTTCTATCGTCTGACCTAACGGCAGAAGATAAACATGCCACGATAAGACCACGAGACATATTGCTGACACTCGCCTACTTCGTTACAGTGACAAGTCAAATAACCTGATGGTGTGTGTACCGAAGGTCTTACAGTACGCACACCACAGTAAGTTCATTGATAAGTCAACTCAGAGACTAGCAGCACTGATGGTCCTGTCCTTTGAGCATCTTTCCATATCCAGCACTTAAGGCCTTATCCATACTGCATACAGAAAAGTGACAATTTGCTTTCACGTCCAGCACAGTAAAAATAGTAATTTTGTTGAGCTAGTACAGCATTTGTCTATCTGCTCAGCTCTCCCCACTGAGACTGGCTAAATCACCTTCATTCCTGAATGCTCAACTGCTGTCCCCAAATCATGGATATTAAGCAGAGTCAGGTCTGATGCTGACACATCTTGCTGGATGGCATGCTTGGTGTGCTCTATAGGATTTTTGTCAGATGACGTGGAAGGGCCACACAAGTATTCTTCTGTCCATTGTGTTGCAAAAACCATTTTGGCACAATTTGGGCATAACAATGTGAAGCATTTTCTTTCTGAAGGTTTGAGTTGGGTGCAGGTTGCTGTAGACAAACAAATGGGCACTTGGTTGGATGGTGGTTAACTATATTGCATGTAAGTGAGAAATGTTGGTAGATGTATCTGGCACCCCATTTCATCCTCCAGACAAGAATTATTCTTTTACCTGCCTGAATGGTTCTCTGCTGACATTGCCTCATGATTTTCAATATACTTCTACCCTGACATTAGTGTATACCAAAGCGGAATCAGGCTCATCAGTCCAGGTGACCGTTTTGCATGCTTTGAGTATTCAATGGCATTGTTTATCAGCCCATACTAATCTTTGTGCTCCATGATAAGAATAGGTATATGTGTGTAGTGTTTGGTGCTGTATCCTGTAGCGACAAAATGGCTCAACATATATGTGTTTATACTCTGCAAGCCACTTCATGGTGTGTGAGGGAGGGTACTTCTTGTACCACTATCTTCCGCCCTTTCCTGCTCATTCACTAGTGACAAATGGGAAGAATGATTGTCACTAAAGCTCTGTATGAGCTCTGATTTGTCCGATTTTCTTGTTGTGATCATTTTACGAGATGTGGGAGAAGTAATAGGCCGCAAGACACTTCGCAGGACATATAGTCCCGGAATTTCAGTAGTACTCCTCTCAGTGATGTACAACTCCTCTCTTGTAGTGGCTGCCAGTGGATTTTTTTTATATGTCCATAATGCACTTGTGTCTAAAGCACTGCTCTTTGTTGGCTCTTCTCTATCTCTTCTGTTAATTCTACGTGGTAATGGCCCCAGTAAGATGATCAGTGCTGAAGAATTGGTCGAACAAGTGTTTTGTAAATTCTTTGTGCCGTGTACCTCTGATGCCCTATGTTCAGGCACGCCCACCACACAGCAATGCCCTTTGGGTTGCCGTCGTGCCAGAAGCCTGCAGCCAACACTGTTTGACATCACTGCACCATCCGCTACGGTATGGAGGGTGCCATGATCACTGGACACAGCCAGCATGACTTCGCATCTGCAAAGCCATGTGATGTCAGCCATTTCCAGGTATCCCTACACTGGACGGCCTATATAGGACTACTGCCTGCAGCTCTCCAGCAGTGTGTGCCACCAAGTCTACCACCGAGTCACAGATACAGCACTACCAAATGAAGAGAATGCTAGTGCACCACTGATTGGGGACAACTGATTCCGACCTTGGAGTGTAATCGATTGTGACAGATTGCGTGCTTTCTCTTGCATGTTTGTGGAACTATATTCACAGGGTGACAGTTACTATTATCAGATCAGTATAATCTCTTGTGTTCTTTGCAGAGATTCAGTTTCTGTTGTTCATGTTTCCTTGTTGCTTCTTTATGCGTGCACCATCCCACAATGGGACACTTCATTTTGCTTCTTTAAGATTGTCCCGTGAATCTCAGCCTGGCATCTGCTTTTCCTACTACTTGCTTCAGAGTACTTAATGTCAATTTGGATTGTTACTCCTAGGTATTTTACTTTAGTTACAGTTTCCAGTGATTTGTCACCAATAGTGTAATCATACAATATTGGATTTTTTTGCCCATTTATGCACAATAAATTTGATTTATTTAATTTCAGGGTACACTGCTAGTTCATGCACAAATTGTCAATCATGTGCAGGTCTTCTGACATTTCAGTCTTTGTATAGACAACAGCACCCTCCAAAAATAGCTTCACAAAACTTTTAATGTTTTCTGCTAGATCATTAATATAAATTGTAGATAATAACAGTCGTATTATATTGTATCATGGTATCCACAAAATCAGCTTTACATCAGTTAATTTTGTTCCATTAAGAACAAAGTGTTGAGTTCTATCATCAAGGAAGTCCTAAATCCAATCACAAATAACGCATGAAAATGAAAAATGTTTCATAATTCTACAATAGATTGATGTCATAGATATAAGCCTATAATTGTGCTAATGTGTCTGATGACTATTCTTGAAAATTGGAATGCCCTGCTCTGTTTTGCCAGTCAGTAGGTACCATTCATTGCTCTTGTGTCCTGTGATAAACTGCTGCTTGAATGGGAGGAAGCTATTTTGAATAATCTCTGTAGAACCCCATAGGTATCTTATCTGGTCCAGCTGCCATTTTGGCATTTGTGCAAAGTTTGATTGAAAGGAGGAACCATATTATAATAATCCACAGTGAAACAATTTTGGAAGACTGAATTTAGTATTATTTCAACTTTCTTTCTGTCATTTTCTGTTTTGGTGCCAGTACGATCGCTGACTGACTGAAAGTAAGATTTTGATCTGCTTACTAACTTTACTAACAAAAACCTATTAAGATTTTTAGTCAGACTGTTTGGAAAACTTATACTTTCAAATTCATTGAATGCTTCTTGCATTGCTCTTCTCACACCCATTTTTTGTTCATTAAACTGCTCATTTTCTCTTCATTCAGATTTGGTGTGTTTTGACTTTGCTTAAATTGGAGATGAACCTCTCTTTGTTTTTGCAGCTAATTTCTGACATGTCTGTTGAACCACATTTATTCAGCAAATACTGGTATAAGGCATATTGAACAGTTCTTTTGAATTTTATCCATTTGTGTTCCGCATCTTCATCCTCAGAGCTGATATTTTATGCTGACAACTCAGATAGCCTACAACTTGTATCCCATCACTGTTGCCAGAGAAAAATATTATCCTATTTTTTAAATGTTTTTTGTAATACATGTAGTCATTGATGCTGTTACAGCCTTATGAATACTGACCCCCTCCTCTCTGTTACCTGATTCAAAATGTTCAGGTCTGTTAGTTATTAGGAGGTCTAAGACATTGCCCTAGCATGTTGGTCCTTTAACTATGTGCTTGATGTAATTTTCAGAGAAGAGTTTCAGAGTACTCTCACATGTTCCCATTCTCTTGCACCAGTTTTAATTGGATGACTCCCATTCTATAGCCAGGAAGTTGAAGTTACCCCTATTACAGTCAGCTGATCAGGAAATTTACTCGGAATTTTCTCAAAGTTGTCGCTGAAGCTCTGTGTCACTACAGCTCCTGATGCAGATGGCCCATAAAAGCATTCAATTACCAAGTTTGATTCATATTTGATTCTTAACTCAACCCAAAGAATTTCACATTCAGAATCTGTAAAAATCTTACAACTACTGTACTACACTATCGTCCTTTATAGTAATAAATGCAGTGCCATCATGTGCAATATACTTTCCTATCTGAATTTAGGATTTCATTTTTGCTCACTTCTGATTTCAGCCAATTTCTATTCCTAATACCATGTAGACATTATTACTTTTAATAAGTGAGACTAGTTCTCAGGCCTTAACATGGACGCTCACGCTGTGTAATAACAACACATTAAAACATTTTCTCTTTGCAATCTCCAAGGTCAGAGTTCTCCTCTGATAGAAATGTGGCTGACCTGTTTCCAGTTTTGACGCACATTTCATCATTAACCCTAACCCAAAAAATGAATCCTTCCCCGTGCACACCACACATACTCTGCTACCCTACTAAGGGGGTTCTATAGTCGTTCACCAAATACTGGAGATTGAGAAATTCGCATCTGAGATTGTCACAGAATATTCTGAGTGTCTGGTTTAGACCTTCCATTTAACCCCAAACCAAAGGACCACAACCGACTCTGGGTATGATGCTGCAAATGATAAACTCTGTGTGTGATGCAAGCTACCTTCACCAATCCAGCAAACTTCCTGAAGGAACCCATCTTGGCCTCAGAGCCCTGGGGATAAGTGTCATTCATGCTGACATGAGCCACTATTTACAGCATGTTGCACCCGTTGCATTCAGTAGCTGCTGGCAGAGCACCTCCACTTCTCAGACAAGACCTCTCAGAAGGCACACTGAGCACACACTGGCCTTTTTCCTGATCTACCTGATATTTCATTGAGGGACTCAATACCCATCTAACAGAGCTCTCAGTGACCCAGAAATCCACCCTCTTTGTTTGTCCAGACGTAGCTAGAAAATTGGCCACTGGTCTAACAGACAAGGCATTTTGTGCTTCATCAGATGTGTTATGAACATTGTTTAGCCCCTTGTACATGTTTCTTTGGTGTAAGGGGAGCAGCCATACTGCCAGTTCCCACTTGCACTTTCTGCCCCGAAATATGTGAACCCACCACTGTCCACCATTCACCCTTGAGTGGAGAAAAAGCTGTTCAGATGGTGCACGTCAGGAGACACTGTGACATTGGGGTTTCCAGGGGATTCCAGCAGCACAAGAGGTGTTGCTGCCTTTGACACCGGTGACCCAACTTCATCACAGATAAGGGCAGCAGAAGAGCCTGTTGACAAAGACCAATGCAGCTTCTAGGTGTTTGTGGACAGCAGTCAACTCACCTTGCATCAACACAGAACAAGCGCAGTATCAGTGCACTTCGTAGTATGTAAAAGCTGTATAAAATCACAAACAAATTTACTAACCAGTCAGTCAGGGACTTGTGGAAAAAATAAGGGAACTAGAAAGGTTACATAATTCAAGTAAATAAAGCGACACTGTCCCTCACAGTGATGGAAAATTGCACTCAAATTTAACTCACTCTACACTAACAATAAACAAATGGCAGTCATTTACAACAAAATAAATAACACAACCAAAAACAGATAAATAAGCAGGTACTCTTAACTCCTACCCAGAAGAATGCAAAAATATTACTAAACTAAATAATGTATATGAATAGTGAGCTGCTGGTGCTAAGCTCCACACTGCTCTGACTTGAGCTTTACGTGGTTTGGCTGTCCATCAGTTGGCATCCAGCATTGAATTAACAAGTGATTTCCTGTACTGTGGCTTGTTTATCCATTTTTATAATCTATGATCACTGATTGCAAGCCCTGTCCTCAGTATCTTGTTGCCCACAGCTGTTAAACCAAATCAAAGTACTCACATTACTTCCTTGACATGATGGCACTTGAAATGCACAGTGACTGCACAACCCCGGAATTGGGTGTGCCCATGCTTTTAACTCTAAAAATTTGGCCAGGATGGAATGTGCTCATGCTATACATCTTATACGTCCTGCAGCTACCCAGCACAAGGTGTGATAGCATCCCATTGATGTGATGAAACTATTCCATTTGCTGTGGTGATGAGTATTCTCTCGTACACAATGACTATCTCTAATTCAGTTGATCATATGTATTTTAACCGCATGTAACACCTATCCACCTTCAGTGTTCTGATTTCCTGTCACATCCCAGATTGTTCATTTCTACATGATTGCTCCATGATGATAACCTTCCAGGAATTCCTTACCTTCTACTTTACCTCATTTTCCTTACCAAGGCCCCTTTCCAGTAAGAAAATCCGTATTATGGATGAAGGAGAAACCATCTGCAGTCTCAAAACTTTATGACCACACCTTTTTTGCTGCAGAGAGAAACTCCACTGTTATTGTGATGAGCCATAATTATTACATGGCAGAAGATCTCAGTCAACTATTTTACACATTGACATATAAACCCTTTTATAGAATCCCGTCCCAGAAGTCCAACATGACCTTAAGTGCCTGCTCAAATCCTAAGTTCCATTATGTACCGACTATTCAGTACATTTATTGTGTGGTGATTGGTTATTTTTATTTATTCTATTGTGTATATTCCACCAAGGCTTTTCTGACACTATAAAAATTCTATACTTACTGAAGTTTTTGTAATTTAGTTCTTACTTGTAGAAAACCTAATACATGAAATAGGTTAGAACTATGAAGCATTTATTGAAAAAGATGCTGTAGCCATTCAGCTCTAGTAGTTTACAGGAAAACATTACTGAAGTGGAAGCACTGTGTTACATTTTGTGCAGGTTGGCATTTCAGAAAATTATGTTTGGATTTATATGCATTTTCACAAAGTTCTTTTGGCTGAAAGCACATTGTGTGCCAAGGGAATTGATTGTTTATTCTTAGTGTACCATAGCTGCCCAGGTATTGTTGCATACTGGAATGGTAATGATGCAGTAGTGTAGTTCAAACAGTTGTTGCATGTTTGGAAATATTTGTGATGCTTTACTTTGCTGAGGACAACAAGTAAAAGCCCTTTGGTAGTACTTGTTTTCACTTCCAACTGGCCTTGGATTTTATATAATTTTTGGCTATTGTGGCATTTTCAGGACTATCTGCACTTTGGGAACCTAATGCAGTTTCCATGTTCATTCAGAACTTTTTTGAGTGCAAGATTACTTACTTTCTTTCATTTTTTCTCTGAGTGGTACATTTTATATTAGTTTGGGAAGAAAGAAAGCTGAAATACTATAGAAACAAGCCATGTTGGTGTTTTGGTTGCTTTTCCTAAACTCTGATAATGTTTAATTTATCCACTTGTTTTCTTTGTGATATACTTATCTCCCAAGCCATCCACTATAAAAAAAGGTCCAGACATCTATGATGTGTAAAAACAAATACTGCTAATAATAGTACGAGGAACAACAACTCATGCAATTGAGCTGTGCTTGCAGTATTCACAATGCCATCATTCTCATGGCAGTCTTTGGTAGGAAATAAAAGCCCTATGCTGTTAGTATGAGAAGTTGTGAATGTAGCACTCTTGATATTGCACTTCGAGTTTTTGCACTGACATTCTAGGAAAGAAAAGTGTGAATTAAGTGACTGTAGTGGCAGCTAGTGACAGTGAATGACTAAATGGTATTGTGGCTTTCAGCACATAATGACTTTTCATCTGAGGAGGCATTGTGGAATGAAGATAGTATTGGTGACAGGAGTGAACTATAATCATAATGTAGTAGATATAGAAGTTACAACACTAGAAAATTACACTGAGGTGACAAAAGTCTAGGAGACCTCCAAATATCATGTTGGACTTCCTTTTGCCCGATGTAGTGCAGCAACTTGATGTGGCATGGACTCAGCAAGTTGTTAGAAGTCCCCTGCAGAAATATTCAACAATGCTGCCCCTGTAGCTGTCCAGAATTGCGAAAGTGTTGCCAGTGCTGGTTTTGTGCACAAGCTGACCTCTAAATTATGTCCCATAAATGTTCAGTGTGATTCATGTCGGACCATCTAGGTGGCTGAATCATTCACTAAAATTGTCAAGAATGTTCTTCAAACCAGTCACAAACAATTGTGGCTGGTGACATGGCATCGTTGTTTTGGAATGTGAAGTCCATGAATGGCTGCAAATGGTCTTCAAGTAGCCAAACATAACTGTTTCCAGTCAATGATCAGTTCATTTGGACCAGAGAACCTAGTCCATTCCATGTCAATACAGCCCACACCATTGTGGAGACACCACCAACTTGAACCATGGCTTGTTGACAACTTAGGTCCATGGCTTTGTGAGGTCTGCAGCACACTTGAACTCTACCATCAGCTCTTACCAACTGAAATTGTGACTCATCTGTCCAGGCCACAGTTTCCAGTTGTCTACGGTCCGACTGATCTGTTCACGAGCCTAGGAGAGGCACTGCTGGTGATGTCATTCTGTTAGCGAAGGCACTTGCATCAGTTGTCTGCTGCCATAGCCCATTGACACCAAATTTTGCCATGCTGTCCTAACGGATTCATTCAATGTGTGTCCCACATTGATTTCTACAATTATTTCATGCAGTGTGGGCTCCCCCCCCCCCCCCCCCCCCCCCCCCCCCCCCCCATTGACAACTCTACGCAAATGCCGCTGCTCTCAGTTGTTAAGTGAAGGCCGTTGGCCACTACATTGTCCATGCCGAGAGGTAATGCCTGAAATTTGGTATTCTTGGCACACTCTTAACACTGTGCATTTTGGAATATTCAGTTCACTAATGATTTCCAAAATGGAATGTCCCATGTATCTAGCTCCAACTACCATTCTGCATTCAAAGTCTGTTAATTCCTGTCATGCAGACATAATCATGTCGGAAACCTTTTCACATGAATCCCCTGAGTACAGATAACCGCTTTGCGAATGCACTGCTTTTTTATAACTTATGTATGCGGTACTACCGCCACCTGGATATGTGCATATCGCTATCATAGGACTTTACCTATAGAGGCAGCATGACTCAGTATTTATGAAGGCACTTCCAATGACATGTTGATTCCATGACATGTTGATTCCATGACATGTCAAATTGCTGCACAATGCCGAGCAAAAGAGGTCCAATGCAGTACTGGGAGGTGTCCCATGACTCTTGTCACCTCAGTGTAGTTTCTGCTGGTTTCTTGCCAGCATATGACTGCTGGAAGAGGGGGTATGGTGGGCACGATTCAAAAGGTTATAGGAAATGTCCTGATGGGTTGAAATTACTTGTTGTACTTACTCAGATTGCTCAGTCAGAAGAGTGCTGCCTTTTATGAGCAAGTATCTAGAATTGAATTGTTTCTAAGACTCACTTGTAATCTGTCAGAAAGTTTGAATATACTGTTATGTTTTCTACAGATATATTATCTCAAGGAAAGAGGAGTTGAACTATTGACTGTATCAAGCTATGGCTTATGTCTGTTGCAAAAACATATAAAGGACATCAAATGTGCACTGAAATACTTTCATAATACGAGACAAACTGCTATCTATGAACGCAATGACTCCTGAGAAGGGCACTTGTGAGAAGACAGACGTGAAATCCTGTCCTCAAGCTCCCATGCTGCATTCAAATGGGACTCACCCATATACTTTGAAGACATTGCAAAATTTCATGATGGTGGAAAATCCAAGTTGAAAAGTATGCAGCTCTAACAATAATAGCCTATCAAATGCTTTAATGCAGGAGTCATGAGCAAATTAAATACATTCACAAAATTAGGGTTATATTCAGCAAGTATTTTTTTTCTGTTATGGGTGAAGAATGGAATGCTAACACCCAAACCTAGATGCAACCAGTGAGACTTTGAATGGTTTACTTGAGTGTTATGGAAGGTAGGAACCAAGGAAGACTAGATAGGTCAGCAATTAGAAATGACAGAATTTTGGGAGAGGAAAGCAAGAAACTACAGGAATGGAGAGAATTAAGAGGATGCAGGGAACAGCAGCATCTGTTATAAGACTGGTTTGTTCGGGAGTAAAATTGAGGGTAAATGAAGTACATTATGGGGAAAAAGGAAAGGGATAGTGGTGAAATGGAAGTTTTTGTTACTGCAGGCCCAAAGGATATTTGCAACTGAGACCAAATGGGTATTTCAAGAAAGTGAATGTACTGATGAGATAGTGAGCCTACTGTGACAGGCTAAATCCACGTTTCTGAAAACTACGGTAAAGAGATGGACAGTGTAGACATTGTTAGTGGTAGACAAGTTAAATCTTTGAAAGTGATGCAAAACTGTTTGCAGAAAGTAAGGGAAGGTTATATAGGGTCTGAAACTGAAACAGGCAATACTCAATTTTATATGAAAACTCTCTGTTGCTTGGGGGATGAATAACAATAGGTTCCAATAGAGCAAACAGATATGGCAACAACTCTGACAAAATCACTGTAATTGACTTTAAGGTACTGTTGAATGTGGTAATTTCCAAAAGGATGAAGGTCTTTATTGGAGTCAGCCTTGTGAAGGGATGTAAATAATAATGCTGTGAGTGTGGGATGGACATTTATGATTATTTCTTAATTGTTATGGAAATGATGATTTGATGGTATAACAGGTAAAGTGATAGTGCATGGCAGCACACAATTCATCAGTGAACAGTGTGGGGGCTTGACCTGTGTAGATGTTGTTTATGTCTGACAGCAGTTTAAGGTTATGATGGGTATGGGACTATGTGTCATCTCTCATATGCTTTTCAAGGAGCAGATGGTAAGTTTGAATAGACACTCCACCTAACCAATGATGATTTTAATGTATGTAGTATTTTAATAACTTGGGTGGTTGCTGTGCAGCTATAGTGTATTAAATTGTAGATACTACTTGTTTTGTAATTTCAGGGGAATACGATGCAAGGATGCGTGTTCTTATTCGTCATGTTGCTGCTGAGCTTATGGTTCCCCAACAGATTGTTGATGAGTGTGAGGAAGCTGTTGTCGAGTGCTTTACTGAAGAGTTCAGAGGAATGTCTGAGTATGTACACTGTTGCATTCTGTTAGTTTAATTATGATAATGTTAGGCTTTTTTTTTTAGTTTAATGTTGCAGCAGTTAATCCAAGTAAGTTGGTTGTGGATGGAAAAGATTTATAGTATAAGTTCCTGAAATAGTAGTACTCTCTGTTCACAGTGACAAAAATGAAACCTGTATGTTTACGAGGGTAATCCCAAAAGTAAGGTCTCCTATTTTTTTGTAAGTACATAGACCTGTTTATTTCTACAGTGGTTTACATCAGTTTACAGCTTGAACATTTAGCTATTTTTCAACATACTCGCATTTTCTGTCGATGCATTTTTGTAGACACTGTGGCAGTTTTTGTGTGCCCATGTCATACCAGCTCACCGCCATGATAGTCACTGGGCACCAAGTCAGGACTATAGGGTGGGTGGATGATTATGTTCCACTGAAACTGTTGCAGGAGAGCAACGGTTTGCCGAGCAATGTGTGGGCGAGCGTTGTCATGGAGAATGTGTTCGCCCTTGTTCAACATTCCTGTTCTCTGGTTCTGAATTGCCCGTTTGAGTTTTTTTCAGAGTCTCACAGTAAATTGTGGTCCCAGTGATTCAGCTCCGACGACGAGGTGAAAGAAGAGGTTCATAACTTTCTAAACAGCATGGTGGCAAGCTGGTATGACATGGGCATACAAAAAACTGCCACAGTGTCTACAGAAATGCATCAACAGAAATGGTGATTATGTCGAAAAATAGCTAAATGTTCAAGCTGTGAACTTACGTAAACCATCGTAGAAATAAACAGGTCTATGTACTTACAAAAAAATAGGAGACCTTACTTTTGAGATTACCCTCATATTTTACAATAACACAGATAAATTATACCATTCACATTATTAAGGATCTGTCAGAGCATGTTAGCATGCAACCTTTTTTTAAACCTTGAACTGTGTCCTTATCTGTGACAAGTTTCAGAAAAAAAATAAGTGCAGTGCAATGGACAGAGCCGGTGTAAGGCTCAAGTGACCCAAGCCACCACTTGGGGTAACAGGCTGAGAGAGGGTGCCGGAGGCCCCCCAACTGTAAGTTTTCCATGAAGGATGTATCACGATTAGTAATTAAAACTGCCACGGGTGAAAGCGTACGGGGGGGGGGGGGGGGGGGGGGGGAGAAGAGGTGAGGGCACCAAATGATAAGTCTTGGGTGGGAAAATGTTCTTGAACTGGCCCTGGTTGAGGAGTTTCGGTCATGTTCTCACATTATGACTGAAGGCAAAGTAGATGCCTCTGGAAATAGTTTTGAACCATAGAAGCAATGAGTGCAGATATGTGTGGACTTTTTTGCAGCATTAGTCTCATTTATTTTGTATTAATTTTTATAGATGACATTTCCTGGGAAAGTGCAAAACACATCTGTTGAAAATTAACTGCCTGCTACCACTTAGGTGATCGATTTTGGTGAAACTTGTCACAGTGCAATAACACAAGTTAAGATTGAAAAACTGTCATCTACTAATATACCTTGACAAATAGATACCTAAAAATGCAGGCATGTATGGTTTTTTTGTGTGACAGTAGTAGATTAGTTACCTGCTGCTCTTCACATTTCAAGATCTGTTGAATTATTTGAACTCGTCTAACAACAGGTTTGCAAAAATATTATGTTTTCTCAGAATTCACCTACACATCTCACTGTTTCTTGATTTGCAGTTTTTTAATATAAAAGTTATCTGTCGTAAATAGCAGTCACAATAAGTGTTCATGTTGCAGACTGCATGCCATATGAGGAGAGAGAACAGTTAAAAGTCTGGTGACATGCCTGGAAAGGTAGAGGGAAAAGTGTTTGAACATATCCACATGGACTTAGTAATAACAATATACAAAATTATTCCTGTGTGTCATTCTGTATTTCGTGTGTTTTTCAGAATGAAAGCTAAAACTACACTCCTGGAAATTGAAATAAGAACACCGTGAATTCATTGTCCCAGGAAGGGGAAACTTTATTGACACATTCCTGGGGTCAGATACATCACATGATCACACTGACAGAACCACAGGCACATAGACACAGGCAACAGAGCATGCACAATGTCGGCACTAGTACAGTGTATATCCACCTTTCGCAGCAATGCAGGCTGCTATTCTCCCATGGAGACGATCGTAGAGATGCTGGATGTAGTCCTGTGGAACGGCTTGCCATGCCATTTCCACCTGGCGCCTCAGTTGGACCAGCGTTCGTGCTGGACGTGCAGACCGCGTGACACGACGCTTCATCCAGTTCCAAACATGCTCAATGGGGGACAGATCCGGAGATCTTGCTGGCCAGGGTAGTTGACTTACACCTTCTAGAGCACGTTGGGTGGCACGGGATACATGCGGACGTGCATTGTCCTGTTGGAACAGCAAGTTCCCTTGCCGGTCTAGGAATGGTAGAACGATGGGTTCGATGATGGTTTGGATGTACCGTGCACTATTCAGTGTCCCCTCGACGATCACCAGTGGTGTACGGCCAGTGTAGGAGATCGCTCCCCACACCATGATGCCAGGTGTTGGCCCTGTGTGCCTCGGTCGTATGCAGTCCTGATTGTGGCGCTCACCTGCACGGCGCCAAACATGCATACGACCATCATTGGCATCAAGGCAGAAGCGACTCTCATCGCTGAAGACGACACGTCTCCATTCGTCCCTCCATTCACGCCTGTCGCGACACCACTGGAGGCGGGCTGCACGATGTTGGGGTGTGAGCGGAAGACGGCCTAATGGTGTGCGGGACCGTAGCCCAGCTTCATGGAGACGGTTGCGAATGGTCCTCGCCGATACCCCAGGAGCAACAGTGTCCCTAATTTGCTGGGAAGTGGCGGTGCGGTCCCCTACGGCACTGCGTAGGATCCTACGGTCTTGGCGTGCATCCGTGCGTCGCTGCGGTCCGGTCCCAGGTCGACGGGCACGTGCACCTTCCGCCGACCACTGGCGACAACATCGATGTACTGTGGAGACCTCACGCCCCACGTGTTGAGCAATTCGGTGGTACGTCCACCCGGCCTCCCGCATGCCCACTATACGCCCTCGCTCAAAGTCCGTCAACTGCACATACGGTTCACGTCCACGCTGTCGCGGCATGCTACCAGTGTTAAAGACTGCGATGGAGCTCCGTATGCCATGGCAAACTGGCTGACACTGACGGCGGCGGTGCACAAATGCTGCGCAGCTAGCGCCATTCGACGGCCAACACCGTGGTTCCTGGTGTGTCCGCTGTGCCGTGCGTGTGATCATTGCTTTTACAGCCCTCTCGCAGTGTCCGGAGCAAGTATGGTGGGTCTGACACACCGGTGTCAATGTGTTCTTTTTTCCATTTCCAGGAGTGTAGTTTGAGTATAACAACCAAAGTGTATTGCATTAGTGTGGGCACAAATTGCATATTGTTTTCTGGCATACACTGATCAGCCCAACAGAAGAGATGAATTGTATGGTGATGATTCTGGACAATCAGTAATCAAAGATTTATGAAATGTATTATGTTATATATATATAAAAAGAAAGACCATAGTACATTTAATGAAGAATTATGTATGAGAAAGCTTTGTGCACAATAGATGTAACATCTTTTTTCTTAAGGGCACAAAACTGCTGAGATCATAAATATCCAGTGTGACATTTATTGTTGACTAAAAACAAATCCAAAAACAATTTTTCAGCAAACACCAGTGAGAGGGGCATCATGTCAGTCATGCCAGAGAATTTCAATCAAATTACAGCCTCTACCAGTCAAGATACAACTCCCTATCTTCAGAGAAGAATTTATGTAAGGAGCAGTTAGCACTTCAGTTTGACCAATAATGAAATTAACAACCAAGTCATTATGAAATCTACAACACCATGTTGCAGAATCTCACCAATTGTGCTAAATGAGTCCAAAATTTTTGGGTCATTTAGGAAGAGTCCAGTTGATTTTGTGACTTGCTTGTTTACCACTTCATGCCAGAATCAAGAGTGTAAAAAAGTCAGGTTTGAAGTGGGTGGCCGTGAAGCAGAAAGGGAGAAATCAGTTTTATCTTCCAGGAAGGCTGTGACTAGTGTTTCCTAGAATGTTTTTTATTTTATTTATGTATTCATCCAGGGATCATCTTACAGTGCTATAGGATTTGTTGCCATAATATAATGAAACATCTAATTCAAAATATATGTACGAGGTGTGGCTAGAAAAAAACTGGACTAGTACTGGTGAAACAATAAAACGAATGCAATAAGGCTGAAAGTCGTGTGGCCTGTCACGTGACTCTCGCTCCACCTACTGCTCGAGTTTCATTTGCCTCCTGCACTCAGTCTGCCCGTGGCGTCTGTTTTAAGTAGTTGACGTTTTGTCTGTGCGTCGGAAAATGTTGAGTGTACAGAAAGAACAGCGTGTTAACATCAAATTTTGTTTCAAACTAGGAAAATCTGCAAGTGAAACGTTTGTAATGTTACAACAAGTGTACGGCGATGATTGTTTATCGCGAACACAAGTGTTTGAGTGGTTTAAACGATTTAAAGATGGCCGCGAAGACACCAGTGATGACACTCGCACTGGCAGACCATTGTCAGCAAAAAGTGATGCAAACATTGAAAAAATCGGTAAACTTGTTCGACAAGATCGCCGTTTAACAATCAGAGCAGTGTTTGAGTTAACAGGAGTTGACTTGTTGTCTTGTCGAACAAGTTTACCGATTTTTTCAATGTTTGCATCAGTTTTTGCTGACAATGGTCTGCCAGTGCGAGTGTCATCACTGGTGTCTTCGCGGCCATCTTTAAATCATTTAAACCACTCAAACACTTGTGTTCGCGATAAACAATCATCGCCGTACACTTGTTGTAACATTACAAACGTTTCACTTGCAGATTTTCCTAGTTTGAAACAAAATTTGATGTTAACACGCTGTTCTTTCTGTACACTCAAAACAAGAGTCTGTCACTGCACCCACTATGGACACAGGTGACTCTTGGACCACAGACATCCTGTTATGCCTCTTGCTCTCCCTCCAGTCTGTTCAGATAACTGACTCCACTCAGGCAAACACGCAACCCCAAGCATTGGCAGAAATGTGGAAACATAAAAACACAACTTATTACCATTCCTTAGACAATGATGAAGCTTGTTGGCATTCAGAACAGCTTCCAGTGATATCAGACTGGATAAATGTAGGTCCTGTATGGTTTTCAAGAGAATTTTATACCCTTCTTCCTTCAAAATAATTGCAAGTTTAGGTAATGATGATGGAGGTGGTGGATGATTACACACCCTCCTCTCCAAAGTAGACCACGAAGGCTCAGTAATTTTGAGATCTGATGAGTGGTGGCAGGGGAGATGTGATAATTCATCCTTGTGCTCACAAAACCAGTTGTCTATGATGCAAGCTGTGTGAACAGGGGGCCTGCCATTTTGGAACACAGCATCGCCATTGAGGAATGAACATTGTATCATGGGATGGACCTGTTCAGCCAAAATGGTCACATAATCATTGGCAGTAATGCAACCTTGCAGAGTTACCATGGAGTCCAGGGAATACTATGATATGGCTGCCCAAATAATCACCAAACCCCTACTTATTTCACTCATGGGACATAAACTTGGCCGGAAGTTTGAAACAGTGCGAAACAAGGATCATCCGACCAGATGACATTCTTCCATTGCTCCGTAATTCAGGTTTTATGGTTTTGGCACCGTGTTTATCTGTTATGGGTATTTGCATCACTGATGAGTGGTTTTGGAATTCCAGTTTGCTGTGCAATTTCTTGCGTATGGAGCTCCCTTCAGGTTGTTTTGGTTCTGACAGGATTCACGAGTGTGACATTCAGTTCAGCAGTGACTTGTGCAGCTGTTGTCCTCTTACTTTTTGTCACTATCCTCTTCAATAAACATCCACCACAGTCTGTCAGCACACACATTATTTCGCGTTGTGACTTAGCAGATGTTCCCGTTTTCCCAGTATGCAGTATAACTTTTGGTACAGTACCTCTTGAGGCAACAAACACTTCAGCTACCTTGGTTATGGAAGCACCCATGATATGAGCACCAACAATTTGCATGTTTGTATTCACTTAAGTCCAAAATAATGCACTCACGACTACACAGAACACTTTTCTGATCACATGTGACACTTGCAATGTGTTGAGGACTTTGCATTTCTCGTAGTGTTTCCATATTTTTGTCTGACCTCCGTATATCTCTTTTCATCCTGGCCCACGCGATCATGTGGGTTCAGTTTTAAATTAGTTGTGGCTCAACTACATCATTTTTCTGTGTCACTCTGGACTGCAACAGTTGTGTGAGTTCCCAGCTTCCATATGGCAGCTGCCTTGTGTAATATTGTGACTGCCATAGTGCAGCAGGTCATTTTAAACTTCAATGAGAAGACAAAGCTTTGTGTCGCCAAGATAAATACAATTTGTTTTCCCATATTTGGTTATTTTAAGGCAATTCCTGCGTTATTCTAGACTGAGAATGTTTCTTATAACATATGTAAGGTGTCTAAGTAAACACATGCATGACATGCTAATTTGATTTTGTATGTGTGTTTATTTTTATTAGCATGATCATGTTAGCAATTTCTTGAACAAACTATCACCATGAGGATTGTTTCAGTATTTTTGCCTGATTCTACAGGTCATAACATGTGGAAATTGCTATACATATCAGATAAAGGTGTAAGAAATTTGTTCTCAGGGTGTAAAAGCTTTGCATTGTGATCATGTGTTGTAATGCAATAGGGTGTTGTAATTTCCCCTTTCCTTATTAACCACTACTCTGAGTTTTCTAAGTAATCTTTAATTGTGTAGTATGCATTACAGCTGAAGTATGTTTTCTGATAGAAAATGCAGTTTTGAGTTTTTTTGTTTGTTTTTCCGTGGTAAATACCAGGTGGTTATAATTAAACTTTCCCTATTTAACACGTTATAAGATGGAAACTAATTACTGTACAAGTACCGAACTTAATAGCATTAATGTCCAGTGCACGATTTCCATGCATCACAGCACCATTGTTGAGTTCAACTATGGCCACCAGGTGCTCTGATCAGTCATCGTGATTCATATTCACACACACCTGACCAGTTGCATTGCACTTGTTGACATGTCAACATGAGCTTGGACAAAAGGAGTAGAGCACTATTGGTGAAACTCTATTATCAAAATGAGAGTAATGCTGAAGCTGCACTTTGAGAATATCGCTGGCTGAAAGGATTACAGAAGGGTCATCTTTCTCCATGTGCTGTGTGCACAGCATGATGAAGAAGTTCGAATCAACAAGAGAATTGGACATTGTTCCGGGAAGAGGCTGACGACTGGTTGCACCACAGGTGGCTGATGAAATTGCTGTTGCTATGGCGGACAATGCTGCATGCAATTTCCGATCATCAGGCAGTTCACGTGGTGTGTCATGACAGTTCAATATCCTGTGGTCCAATGTACACGAGGTGCTTCGAACCATTCTCAAACGGTATCCATACAAGATCCGTGTCATACAGCAGCTTGCACCACAGGACACATGACAACACGTTGACTTCACCCTCCACTTTCTCGCAAGGACTGAAGTTGATGAGGGCTGGCCCTGGACCATCCTATGGACAGGCGAAGGTAATTTTTCTTTGATGGGTGAGGTGAACACATGGAATTGCTGAGTGTGGGGATTTTCACCTCCAGTCACTGTGCATGAAGTTCCTCTGTATGATGAATGTGTCACTGTATGGTGTGGCTTCACAGCTAGGTCCATCATTGACCCATTCTTTTTTTGAATAGGTTGGCACTCAAGGACCAAAGACATGCAGTGTGACTGGCCATCATTACTGCAATATGCTTTGCCAGCATGTCGTACCCACCCTACAGGAGAGAGACACATTGAACGCAACAGTTTCCATGCAAGATGGGGCCTCAACGCATGTTGCTTGTGAAGTTCACCTGCTTCTCCAAAACACATTTGGAAGTGATCAAAATATCAGTTGATCGTTTCAAAATGCTTGGCTGGCACGATCACTTGATCTCACTCCCGGTGGTTTCTGGTTGTGGGGCTACCTGAAGGACAGGGGTTACCAGGGGAACATTCATACATGTGCTGATATGAAGGTAGCATACCTATGGATATGCTTCATTCTGCTGTTCAGAGTGCAACCCTGCACTTTCAGACTCTTCTGGACACTAATGGGTGCTATAGTGAACCCCTTTTGTAGCAGTAATGGTACCAGTATGTAATGGTATGATGTACCATAGCAGCACATTAAAAGCATTTCAGTTGATTCTGCATTATTTCTCTTCTCCATGCCCGTGAAAATTATGCTACCAAGTTTGGTACTTCTATGGCAATTAGTTTCTGTGTTATAATGTGTTAAATAGGGAAAGCTTAATTTTAACCACCCAGTATAAATGCAAACTAGCTCTTGGACCATGAATCAGTACAGTGTGTAGCTAAATTCCCTTTACAGTCTTCAATGACAAGTTCCTTACACAAAAAAAGGAAAACCTGTCTTGTAAACATGGGCTGTAAAATGAATACCTTAAGAGCTATGACCACTTATTCATCTTTGATACTCTGAAACGCATCTCTTTGACTGCAAGCTCTTTACTTTCCATATTTTGGGAGGAGGTAGTATGGACCAAAACAAGGAAAAAAGTTCATTAAACATTGACTCTAAAATGAATACTTTGCACACTTTAAGAACTATGAGCAGTTGCTCATCATCATTACTGTGAAACGCACATCTTGTATTGAATAAGTGCTCATAGGCATTTTTTCTTATTGTGGTGTAAGGAACTCTGTCCTCAAAGTTACACTGTGTATAGAATTATTAGTTTGACACTTGGCTATGTTTTCCCTGATATGCACAAAAGGGTTACATGAAAGAGAAACTTCTTATTGATTATTTTGCAGAAGGTAAAACAGTAACTGGGAAAGACTAACTACACAAGTGTTCCTGATCAGCTGGAAGAAAAATGATAGAGATGTGTCCTGTATTGTGAAAGAAAAGAATGCCGTTTCATGAGAATGAATCACAAACCCAGAAGGGTGCCACAGTATCAAAACTGAGAGATCTGAAGTAAAAATTTTTGAAATGTCTGTACTGTTAACCAGAGTTGGCACTTATATCTGAATGATCAGAAATTTGTGGTTGGAGAAGGTTTAGAGGTCATGGAATTTGGATACCTTGCAGAATCACTTTTCATGTTGGGAGCTCCTCACTGGAGAAATACTGGAAATAGTGGATTGGGTGAAGAAGGGCCATTCTTTTTACAGTTGTTCATTACCAGGCTCAGAAAATTTCATTATGCCCTCATGCATAAAGGCTTTCAAAGCACAGAAGCTGCTTTGGAGTTGTTGTTGTTGTTGTTGTTGTTGTTGTGGTCTTCAGTCCTGAGACTGGTTTGATGCAGCTCTCCATGCTACTCTATCCTGTGCAAGTTTCATCATCTCCCAGTACCTACTGCAGCCTACAGTTAGTTGGAGTTAGACATATGAATTAGAAATGATATGTTTTAGGTGGAAACAACCATGTTTTGTCCACCTGGCAGAACAAAAAAAAATGAACATGGGTACTAAGTTACTAGTAATGTCTGAATTGCAACTTGTCCTCTCTTAAGTCTCAAGTCTTTAGGGATGTAAAAAAAAAAAAGAACAGTGAGAATTTTAAACTGCATTTATACTGTACATCAGTTCTCTATTGTTGCTTGGTTGTAAAATGGCAGGGTTCATTATAAAATGAGACTTCGTTCCTAATCCAGTGCCATACCATAGATTGTCAGTGCTGTGTATACACCAGCATGTTCTGCAGTCAATTTTCTCATGAAGGTGAAACCATGTGTCCAACCCTACACGTTTGTGAGAACTGTTTTAGTAATAATTGTGTTGGAAGTCATGACTGTCAGGCACATGTGGGGGAAAATGTAACTAAAGACGTTATAGTCACAAGATATTTATCATACTCTGAAGCTACAAAAATACAGATGACTAAAATTATGTTTAACAGGAAGGATTGCTCACTGTAGAGTTAAAAAGTGAATCCAGCATTCTTTTTCTTGCAACTGCATTTTCAGTGGTTAACTTGTAATAAAATCAAATCAAATGCAGTACTTTGTGTAGGTGGCGTTGGATAGCTTTTAGGTATTTAAGAAACATCACTGCATACTTAAACAATAACTACATCCATGTAATTATACAGTGAAATTTCGTCAAAGTCAGATGTCTAGTTGCAGACAAGTATATTTCACAAACAACATGTTGACACCTACAGCACACATAGAAAAGTTAAGAAATTTGGCTGCTGCCATTGCATCTCCTCCATCCCCATTATCAAAAAATGTGTAAGGAAGAGCTAAAGTACTTTAAGGACTAGTGTGAAGACATCAGATTGTGTTTCACTGCTCTTGCGTGGAAAAATAGGTGAAAATAAAAGTACAAATGACTTTTGCTTGCGGAATCAGTACGATCCTTTTACAAATGCTAAAAATGCTCACTGTCACAAGATCCTACCCCAAAAAAAGATATGGAGGAAAACAAAATAAAATCTCACTACTACATGTGCTCCTGTTTTGCTAAGGAATGTAAATGGGATGAAGGAACAGGTGAAAGAACTCATTCTTGTAACACAAGGTGCACCCTTGTGCTTGTGTTTACAAGAAAATATGTTTTAAATTATTTTACATGTTTCCAGAATGAGATTTTCACTCTGCAGCGGAGTGTGCGCTGATATGAAACTTCCTGGCAGATTAAAACTGTGTGCCCGACCGAGACTCGAACTCGGGACCTTTGCCTTTCGCGGGCAAGTGCTCTACCATCTGAGCTACCGAAGCACGACTCACACCCGGTACTCACAGCTTTACTTCTGCCAGTACCTCGTCTCCTACCTTCCAAACTTTACAGAAGCTTATGTAAAGTTTGGAAGGTAGGAGACGAGGTACTGGCAGAAGTAAAGCTGTGAGTACCGGGCGTGAGTCGTGCTTCGGTAGCTCAGATGGTAGAGCACTTGCCCGCGAAAGGCAAAGGTCCCGAGTTCGAGTCTCGGTCGGGCACACAGTTTTAATCTGCCAGGAAGTTTTATTTTACATGTGTCTGTAATGACTTTATGCAGTCCGCACAGAGACGACTACCATAACGGAAATAATACCACACCTCAGCTCTCCCCTCACCACCAACTTAATAGTTGTGGCTGTGTTGATGCAAGTGCATCACAAGGGTGGATATTCCCCGTATCTGTACTCTCATGAATAAATAAACCATGAAGCTCTCACAAAACTAACTGTACAGATCTCCTGCCCATTCCTCCTATGTGTGAATTTTAATGCACTAAAATGCTGACATCCTCCAAGTCAGAGCATGGAGTGTTAGATCCCATTATCTGGTGTGTTGGTTACAAAATTTAAAAAGAGAAGTAGATGTGTTGAGGTTCGATACAATGAGATATTTCCAGAGGCAGATGAAGACTCTGACCATAATCTGTTGTATATAAGTTACAGATCAAAACTGAAGAAACTGGGAAAGGTAGGAAATTAAGGAGAGAGGACCTGGATAAATTGAAAGAACCAGAAGTTGTTAAAAATTTAAAAGGGGGCGTAAGACAACAGTTGACAGAAAGTGGAGAAAGGTATACAACAGAAGATAAACAGGTATCTTTGAGAGATGAAATAGTGAAGGCAGTAAAGGTTCAAACAATATTGAATTTATCTGATGAAAGGCTTTGAGAGATGAAATAGTGAAGGCAGTAAAGGTTCAAACAATATTGGATTTATCTGATGAAAGGAGAAAATATAAAGTGGGCAGAAGGGTATACATACATCTGAAAACTGAGAATATTATAAAGGACAAAATGGCAAAGTAGGAATGGCTAGAGAAGAAATACAAAGCAGACGTAGTATCCATGACTATGGGAAATATAGGTGTGACCAAAGGAAAAATAGAGAGAGGTTTGGTGGAAACAGAAGAATTATGATTATTAAGGGATCAAATGGCCAGCTAGTACTAAATAAAGAGTGGAAGCCCGGAAGGTGAAAGGAGGAAGAAGTACATAATAGGATACCTATACAAGGGAAACAAATTTGAAGACAGTATTACAAGAAGGGAAAAAGAGTAAATAAAGATTATTTGCAGGATGTGTACTGCTAAAAGAATTTGACAGTACACTCAAAGATGTAAGTTGAAATGAGGTCCATGAGATAAATGCCATTCCCTTGAAATTATTTAAATTGTTGGAAGAGTTAGCCATGACAAAACTTTCCCACCTGGTATGCCAGATATGAGACAAATGAAATACCTGTACTTCAAGAAGACTAAGAATTCCAGTCCAAAAAAAGGCAGATAGTGACAGGTGCAAATATTACTGAGCTATCAGTTTAATAAGACTTGGTTGCTAAATAATGAGACTAATTATTTACTGAAAAATCTGACCTGAGGCAAAACCAGTCTGGGTTCCAGAGAAAGATAGGTTTAAGAAGGCAAATATGTGTTCATACCATTTGTAGATTTTCCAAAAATTTTTGAAAATCTTATCTTGAATATTTTCTTTGAAATTCAGAAGGTACCAGGGGCAAAACAAGGGAAGGTAAAAGATATCTACAAAATGTGCAGAAACCAGACTGCAGTTACATGAATCAGGCATGAAAAGGAAGCTGTATTTGAGAAGGGAGTGTGACTGTGTCATAGGCTGTCCTAATAGTAGGTTACACTAGGTACGCAGAAATGGAGAGACTTGCCCAGAATAGACTAGTGTGAAAACTTGCATCAGAATGAAGACCACAACAACAATAATATGCTTTTGGGCTCTGCTGCCACCTGCCCTAGGTGCTGAGATATTGGGAGCCTGTTGAGCCTATCAGCAGATATGTCTTTTGAACATGGGCCAAATCCTACTGTGAAGTACTGGTAGAGGATATTATCACCAGCATCTTGTTACCCATGTTTATTTGTTGTAGATGTGTACAGTATATCCCACTGATGATGGGCTGTATGCCAGATTACTGGTCTGTAAAATAAATGCTTTTGAAGTTCAGCTCAGGGTGTACAACAAAATGTCCTCTGTCAAAATAATCAACACAGTTCAGAAGCCAGTCAGTTCCATTTTCAGTCAGGAACAGGCCTCTGGCTCTGTGAACTTTCAAGTGCACATCAACTGCTATTGAGACTTCCAGTTGAGTTGGATACAGTGCCATTGTGTTATTAAGGAGAACAAGATGAGACTGTGGCAGGAATTCCAAACTTCATAAATTATTCCACAAAGTATTCATTTGGTGTGAAGACCATCATGAGAGATTCAAGGAGGGGTGTAAAGTGCTTGGTAATGCTATAATAGGAAAATGTATTATTCAAACCAGCAAGAGAGACATTACCCCAACCATGACAGAATAGTTCACTCAAATTACTGCCTGTACCAACCGGGATCTAGGTTTTTGCCTTCATAGCATAACTACTATAAGGAGCAGTTGGCACATAAGTTCAGCCAGTAATGAAATTGCTAGCTCATGACAGAATCTGCTACAACATGTTTGAAGTGTGCCCATAAGTGCAATAGGTGTTAATAGACTGATATCCACAATAAGGAGCCCCATTCAGTGCTCATTATGGGTGGAAGATTTTTCTTTTCAACTTTTATATTTTTAACATTTTTATTAGTTCATTTTCTTGTCTGTCTATTCATCCCGTGCAATTTTTTCAGCAGATTTCAAACTTACTTCCTGATGAGGTAGAGACTTGCAATTTTAAATATAGCTTAGAACTGGATGAGAATGCAATGTGCAATATGAACTTTTTTTTGTCTACCTGATCCATGTAGCTCCCATAGAAGTTGGGGTGGGACTAGAGGTGAAAAGGGTTGGTAAGGCCCAACACCTCGGCTGCCGTGGAGGACTGGGATGTGACGCAAGTAGTATCAGAACGCGTTCCAGGTGATATGCATAGAACTCAATGACACCCACTAGTTGGACTTCTACATCTGCGAATGCTAATATCACCTCTGCAGCACTGGTCTCACAGTGCCACACCAACCTTGCTGGCCAGTTAGCACCCATGGCCACCATATAAAACAAGCCCCACCATGGCTCCCCCTTCAGTTCTGTATTCACTGTGCCCTTGTATTGTTCTTATTACACACAATTGATTTGGTCTGATATTTTGTTACATTGTTGGTTTTTGCTCTTGGGTTATATATTTGTATTTTGTTATCGTGCCATGCTGTTTCCATTGTCTGTGTTCCTCTTCTTGTTGTCCTACTGTTCACATTTGGCTAACCACTGTTGACAGCCCATGACTGGTCATCCAGTCTCTCTTATAATCTCTTCAAAATGTTTAGTGTAACACATTTTAAATCAGGCTAAAAAGTATAAAATAATTTCTCTTAACCCCCATACAGATTCCTAACCCCAGATGCCCATAATCCTGAAAATTAGTGAGAACTTTTAAAGGGTGTGAAAATACTTGTAAGATTTATAATGAAAAAAGTGGGATGCATGCTATACATAACTGATGCATGAATAGTTCACCTCATAACTATTTATATGTTGTATGTGCCCAACATTTTTCATTATAAATCTTACAATTACACATTAATGTGACCACTGCCTATGTTTGATTAAATGTGCAATAAACATTCACAGATGGTAGGCAGCAGCACTTGCAGTGGAGGGTATACGAGGTGTGTTCAAAAAGTAAGGTAACTTTATATTTTTGTGAAAAATATTTATTTATTCATCGATATTCATGCTGTCCCCTTCAAAGTAATCCCCCTCAGATACAATACACTTGTGTCAATGCTTCTTGCAATCTTCGAAGCACTTCTCTTAAGGACTTTTTGGTACAGCATTGAGTACTTCCTGCGATGCAGTTTTTATTTCCTCAATCGTTGAGTTGAGAATCTTCATCCTTTCATAGGTCTCTCTCGGGGGACCAAATCCGGTGAATATGGTGTCTGAGGCTTGATTGTCGTGTCTTTTTTGACCAAAAAATCTCTCACAAGCAACAGTGAATGAACAGGTGCATTGTCATGATGCAAAAACCTTGAATTGTTTTCCACAATTCTGGACATTTTTTGCATATTGCTTCTTGCAGACGGCACGTAACTTCAAGGTAATATGCCTTATTGACCATATGACCTTGAGGCAAAAATTCATGATGCACTATACCACGTTAATTGGAAAAAGAAAAAAAAAAAAAAAAAAAAAAAACAACAGTGAGCAAAACTTTGATATTTGATAGAACTGGGCATGCTTTTTTCGGTCTTGGCTCTCCAGGATTATACATTGGGCTTTGGTTTTCACATAATAACCATAAACCCATGTTTCGTCACCAGTTATGGCCCTTTTGAGCAAATCAGAATCGTCATTGACATCATTCAAGAGCTCCTGAGTGATGCTCATGTGATGGTTCTTCTGCTCAAAATTGAGAAGTTTTGGAACAAACTTCACTGACACACATCTCATTGCCCAAAACATCTAAAAAAAATTGCACAACATGAGCCAACCGATACGCCAACAACCTCAGCAACTTCTCTTATGGTAATTCGATGTTTTCCAAAACAATTTTCTTCACATCTTCGATGTTATCATCTGTTGTTGATGTGCTGGGGTGTCCAGAGCAGGTTCGTCATTAGCATCTTCTCGGCCATCTTGGAAGAGCTTGCATCACTTGTAAACTTTTTTTTTACTTAGAGCAGACTCACCGTATGCCACTGTCAACATGCCAATATTGCAACTGCATGTCCACGTAGTGGTGACAGGAAGCTTTTTCAGATGAATGATTTTTTATGCTTCACTGGACAGATGGTCATTGACATGTACAGTGTGAACAGTCAGAAAGCAAACACCCTGCAACAGTCATTGGAGCGGTCCTGGCCAGAGAAGGGAGTATTATGATCTGGGGAATGCTTTCGTGGCAGTCCGTGAGGGATCTCTTCATTCTGGAATTCACCACAGAGCAACCTAAGTATACATCTGTTCTTGGGGACCATGTCCACCCCTACATGCAGTTTCAAACAATGGAAAATCCAGGATGGGATAACAACAGTATTATAAAAAGGATGTATTGCTACTCACCATGTAGTAGAGATGTTGAGTCAGAGATAGGCACAACCAAAAGACTGTTATACGACTAAGCTTTCGGCCAGAAGGCGTTCCTCTGAATTAAACAACTTACACAAACACGTTTGCGCAGAAGCAACTCACACAAACATGACCACTGTGTCTGGCTGCTGAGGCCAGTCTGGCATTTGTCACTTGTGTGAATGTGTGTTGTCTAATTTGGATGAAATCATACATGCAGTTTGTTTTTTCTCAGCATGACGGCACCTACCATAAGGACAGTATAATGTTTTGCACAGCTCGCAGAATACCCTGCATGATTCGAAGAGCACTAGGATGAGTTTATCACACTCCTCTGACCACTAAACTCCCCAGATTCAAACCCAATTGAGAATTTGTGGGATCACCTCATTTGGGCTGTTCGCACCATGGATCCTCTACCAAGAAGCAGCTGGCCACGGCATTGGAGTCAGCATGGCTCCACATCTCTGTCGGTACCTTCCAGAACCTCATTGACACATTTACTGCATGTCTCGTAGTGGTCTGCACTGCAAAAGTTGGTTATTCAGGCTTTTGACAGATGGTCGCATTAATCTGACTGGACAGTGTATTTTCCTAGCTATTAGAAATTCATAATCATAAATTTTCAGGCTAACTGTGTGAGGTTAGGAACTGGTATGGGCCTAGGAGAAATTATTTTATACTTATTACACCAACTCAAAAACTTTTATATTAAATATTTGTTTATTTAAATAACTATTTATCATTGCTGAAATGAGAACAGAAACACAGTTCTAAATTTTAATGATATAAGATTTCAAAGTGTCACTTTGGATGATGAATTTGCTAGCCAGGCTCTGCAAGCATAATCCCTCAAAGCATGCCCCATTTTAAAATATGTTATTGACAAGATATGTGCAGAAGACCAAACTCATCTATGCAGTTTTATAGAACCTTTGTAATGTCTCAGTTTTATTGTGGTTACATGGTGTGTGGATTTAATTGGTCATCCAATCTGATAGTCCTTGATGTAGTTCACCATGAGAGAATTAGGTTGGAGTCTTAGGTGTTAGTGATCTATCCTGTTCCCACCCTTTACACAGAGGCTAGTAAGTCTAGTAAGCTGCTACTTTATGTCAAGCATGCATGCCCTCATGATGCAGCAATTATATATGTATTATATCATCTTTGTATGTCAGGCACATGCTCATCATAAAGTTGCTTGACTGTTTAGGGCGCATTATCTTAATGACTGCTTACGAGCAAAGAGACCTACTGTAGTCTATGTGAAGAGCTTTCCTTAATCTACTCACCATTAAGATGACACACACAGTTACAGACAGGCACAATGAAAAGGCTGTTACATTTAGTTTTTGGCCAAAGCCTTCTTCGGAAAAAGAAAACACACACACACACACACACACACACACACACACACACGATGGGCATCTCCAGCAGCTTGGACCAGAATGCCATTCCAGTCCAAGCTGCCCAAGATAAGAGTGTGTGTGTGTGTGTGTGTGTGTGTGTGTGTGTGTGTGTGTGTGTGTGTGTGTGTTTCCTGAAGAAGGCTTTGGCACGGGTGCATGAGAGAGAGAGAGAGAGAGAGAGAGAGAGAGAGAGAGAGAGAGAGAGAGAGATTCTAACCTGGAGATTAATCTTATAGAATTGGATGTGGCAGATATTAATGTATTACATCAAGGCTGGATGAAATATCCACCTTGGCTTCTTGACAAGTACAAAGTTGTTAGAAATTTAACTTAAAAATAGAGTTTGCAATGTTATGTTTTAAAGCATCTTTTGAGGGTGTTTTAAAGAACCACCGCAGTTTGCACTGGTGAACCTGAGTAGACTACTGAGTAATTTTCTCTGGCTGTATATTCAGGATTTGCCTGACAAACAAATTCATGGTGTAAAACTATACAATCCTGAAAGCACTATGACAGATGGGGCATGGTGGAAGGAAGAACCTCCTCATTTGCTCATATTGTTTCATTGCCTTCCAAATAATCAGTAGATACACCCAAGAGAGAAATTATTCCAAGGATTCATGAGTTCCTTCTCCTGGTGTAGGAATGGGTGATGTACTTAGGGAAATGAGGAAGCTGAGTTAGTATCAAGTGGACAAGTTGGAGGGACGTTACAGTAAAATGTGTCATTCCCTGGAACCTTTTGAAACAGGAGGAATGGGCTTAAGGGAGTAGCATAGGTGTCTGCAAAAGGAGAGGGGGGAGCAAAAGGGGGCTGTTGCCCCCTCCTGGAATCTGCGTAGAGGCTTTTTATTTATTATGGAATCTGCATAGAGGCTTATTATTCATTACAGAACTCTCCCATATTTCTAGCAATGATTGTCTCAGTGCCACTGATCAGCAGGTTAACATTGCTTGGTGTGACAGTAAACACTGTGACTTCAACAATGACTACGTATCTGGGGATTTTTTGAGAAATTATTCTGAGTCCTTGACGCAGTGGCAGTTTCAGCAGTATTTTGCTGTCAAGATGGATGTGAACCTTCACTGAACATTATCTAATGAAATCCAAATTGCTGCTATAATAGTTTGGTGGTTTTTATTGCTATGGATACATTTTGGCTAGATAGCCATCCCCAGACCATCTGCAAAATTTGCACCACATTTTTATTTTAGTTTATTATAATGTTGGTTATTGTATTCTCAGATATACAAATTTTGCACTTAGTCCATATATCATCAGTGGTCAGTGTCATACAGTGTAACAATTACACTTGGGATGGGTTACCTATTATGTTTGGGGGTATTGGCGTGGTACCTGTGGACCAATTGAAACAGTTTGCTGCATTCAGTTGGAAGGAAACCATAGTTACACTCACATGAAGTATAACATTTTGTATTCATGTAATGATTTCTAACATCGAATATGAACATTTGATTACTCATATCTACATCTGTGGACTGTATGATCACACTTACTACGTTTAAGGTTATTGTTCGAAAATGTACATAATGCTCCAAAACTAGTCATTACAGAGAAATGACTATTGTCACAACTGTGATGGCTATGGAAGAAAATAAAAAAAAAAAAAAACTTATGGTTCATCATGAGTGTCTACTGCATAATTTGCCTTTGTAACATAACAGAAAAGCCTGGGCTTTTAATTAATTTTATTTTGTAAATCCAGTTTCTCATACTCTCACTTTTTTGCAACTTTAATTAGGTCTTCTTGGCTGCTTACTTTAATTATCCTTGCTTTGGTGATTAGTCAGTATATGACTATGGCCATATGGGCAAGAATCAACACCACAAATCCAAAAGTCCAACATTCGTTCCTCTGTTGGCTCGTTTTGTGTCACATATGCAAAATTCCAAGTTTCATGATGGTACTTGTTTCAGGGAACAGGTGGAAGAAGCAAAACAACGACATCAGAGTAAGAAATATAAACGTTACATGATGATAGGCTTGGCAACAATTGGTGGTGGTACACTACTTGGATTGAGTGGAGGTCTGGCAGCACCACTTATTGGAGCAGGTGTTGGAACAATTCTTGGGGGTGCAAGTGCGGCAGCCATTGGGTCAGCAGCAGGGGCAGCTGTCATTGGGTCTCTTTTTGGACTAGCAGGAGCAGGACTTACAGGTAATAATAAATCTCTAAAGTAATAAAAATGGAAAAGATGTGAAGTTTTAAATGCTATACTGAAATACAAAATAGAATATAGACATTGTTTTTGTACCTACTGAAAGAAAGAAATTGGTTGTACTTTAGTGAAAATGTGAAATGGTTCATATTGGTGTATTTGATGTCTGCCTAAAAATAATTTATGAGGAGGGCAAACTATGGCTAGAATTTCACAGATTACCACGGGAATACCTAGGTAATAAATGGCAGTTGGGGCATTGAGTCATTTGTTATGTAAATGCAAGAATTAATTCATTGGACCCTCTGTATGGAAATGGTTCTGGACTGAAGACACAGATGGAAGGGGAAACTGCCTGTCTCAGTAAGACGTGTGAAGTTAGGAAAGATGAATAAAGTAATATTTGTAGAAACACTCTTAATAGATAAATGAATATCTAGAGCTTATCTCCAAATAATAAATTAGAGCGTATGAAATTGTTTTGTATCTACAGGAGCAGATATTTATTGAGCCACAGTGAAAATAAGTGGACTGTGCAATGAGACTACTGTGGCAGTAAATATGAACCAGTAAATAGAGTCCAATGAGAGTAACAAAGTTTATATAACCCCTAGAGAATCCAGAACATCTGAGGAATTGGATAAATGGCAATAGTCATACAAGACTATGCGCGAGACACTAGAAAGGAAATAATGGTAATCACAAGACTACCCTGTATTAATCTGTGAGACGAAATGTAATATGATTTTCTGCTGTATCCTCTACAGGCCTCTTCATCTCCAAATAACTACTGCAACCTACATCCTTCAACATCTGTGTACTATATTCATCTTTGGGTCTCCCTCTACAATTTTTGCTGCCCCACTTCTCTCCAGTACTAAATTTGTGATCCCTTGATGTCTCAGAATGTGTCCTGTCAACTGGTCCTTTCTTCTAGTCTGGTTGTGCCACAATTTTCTTTTCTCCTCAATTCTGTTCATTTCCTCTTCATTATTACATGATCCACCTGTCTAATATTCATCATCCTTCTGTACCACCACATTTCAGAAGCTTTTATTCTCTTCTTGTGTAAACTGTTTATCATCCCTGTCTTACGTACATACATGACTACACTCCATACAAGTACTTTCAGAAAAGACTTCCTAACACTTCTTCAGAAACACTTTTCTTGCCATTGCAAGTCTGCATTTTATATCCTATCTACTTTGGCCATAATCAATTATTTTGCTGTCCAAATAGCAAAACTCACGTACTACTTTGTCTCATTTCTAAATCTAATCCTCTCGGCATCACCTGATTTGATTTGACCATGCTCCATTCCATTTCATTCAGCTCACCTTCTAAGTCCTTTGCTGTCTCTGACAGAATTACTATGTCAATGGCAAACCTCAAAGCTTTTATTGATTCTCTCTTAACTTTATTTCGTACTCCAAAGTATTCTTTGGTTTTTACTCCCTTTTGTATGCTTCATTTACTGTATTTTTATATTTTCTCCTGTCATCAGTTAAATTCAATATTTCCTGTGTTATCTAACAATTTCTGCTAGGCCTGTTTGATCCTCTGCTGCCTTCACTATATCGTCTCTCAAAACTCTCCATTCATCTTCTACTATATTCCGTTTCCCTGTTCTTGTCTGTTGTTGCCTAATTCTGCCACTGAAACTTTCAACAACCTTTGGTTCTTTCAACTTATCCAGGTCCCATCTCCATAATTTTTTACCTTTTAGCAATTTCTTCAGTTTTAATCAACAGTTAGTAACCAATACTTAGTGGTCAGAGTCCGCATCTTCCCAGGGAAACTCCTTACAATTTAAAATTAGGTTATGAAATCTGTGTCTTACCATTATATAATCAATCTGAAATGTTCCAGTGTCCCCAGGTCTATTCCACATATACAACCATCTTTCATGATTCTTAAACCAAGTGTAAGTGATGATTAAATTAGGCTCATGTAAAATTCTACCAGGTGACTTCCTCATTCATTCCATACCCCCAGTCCAGATTCATCTACTGCTTTTCCTTCTCTTCCTCTTCCTACTAACGAATTCCAGTCTCCCTTTACTACTAAATTTTTGTGTCCCCTAACTATCTGAATGATTTCTTTTTTCTCATCATACATTTCTTCAGTCTGCTAATTATCTGCAGAGCTAGTTTGCATATGAACTTGTACTACTGTGGTGAGTGTAGGCTTCATGTCTGTCATGGCAACAATAACACATTCACTACACTGTTCATAGTAGCTTACCTGCATTCATATTTTCTTATTCATCATTAAAGCTACTCCTGCATTACCCCTATTGATTTTGTATTTATAACCCTGTATTCACCAGACCAGAAGTCCTGTTCCTCCTGCCGCAATCCTTCACTAATTCTTGTTATATATAACTTTAAGGTATCCATTTCCATTCTTAATTTTTCTAACTTACCTGCCGAATTTAAGGATCTAACATTTCATGCTCCAATTCATAGAATGCTAGTTTTGTTGGCATCATCCTCCTGAGTAGTCCTCCACATGGAGATCCGGATGGGGGATTATTTTACCTAAGAAGATCCCATCATCATTTAACCATACAGTAGAGCAGCATGTCCTTGGGAAAAATTATGGCTGCAGTTTCCTCTTGCTTTCAGCCATTCCAGTACCGGCACAGCAAGGCTGTTTTGGTCCATATTACAAGATCATATCAGTCAATCACCAGACTGTCGCCCCTGCAACTACTGAATCCTGCCGCTCTTCAGGAACCATATGTTTGTCTTGCCTCTCAACAGATACCCCTATGTTTTGTCTGCATGTACATTATAGCTGTCTGTATCTCTGAGACATGCAAGCCTCCCCACCAGATCCATGGTTCTTGGATGTGTGTGTGTGTGTGTGTGTGTGTGTGTTTTATCTCCCACAAAAGTGATCAAAGGTGGAGACCCCTAGAGAAAATGGACAATACAATTCCTTTCCATTACATATGTTCCAAAGACTGTGTAGTGATTTGGGTGAGGTCATGCCTAAAGAAAATTAATGTTTGAGCAAATTAGAGTTTAATGTGATACTGTAAATTCTTGGATTACTTAAAAGTGTTGATTTGGTTGTTTGATGGTGTTGTGAATGTTGTGCATTTTTTGTAAGTAACAGTGAAAGTATTTAAAGTCATGTAATGAAAAATAATAAATATTGTTATAGTTTCTGCATCTAAATCTGGTATTCTTTCTGTGTGAAATGATCCGATTGATATTAATACTTTGGCATTTACTTCCAACTGACAATACTAGTAGTTTTGTCAGAATTTAATGATGACTTTCATACCATCTACTTTCTGAACACTGTCCTGGATAACCTGAGAGGATAATTTCTTCTTCTATACACACTTCACAGTTGCCGTGATTTCTTACTGTTGACAGGTACTATACTTTAAAAATAGCAGTCACACTAGTTTCTATTTATCAGTGACATTTTGAGATAAAATGTCTAATGGTGGCTATCATTTTTGTGTTTGGCAAGATTTTTGTTTTAATTTTTATTTCTTTATTCCAGGTACTGTAATCCTATTTTTTATATGTGTATTGTTGAGCTATACTGCAATACAATGCTCAGTAGCTGACATTGTTTTTCATAATTGAGAATTGTCTACCTGTATTTGCTCAGTGCACAGTTCAAAGATAAAATATTTGGTAATTGTATTTTTCTCATGTTGAGATTTAAGTAACTTCCTCTAATATAGTTTCAGATTCAAATTTTATTGTTCACATCAATTTACTTTTATCGTATTTTAGGTTTCAAGATGAAAAAACGAGTAGGTGAAATAGAAGAATTTGCGTTTGGTGTCTTACCTCCAACAAGTGAATCTGAAACACAGGTCAGACAACTTCATATTACCATAGCGATATCTGGATGGCTGACAGATTTAGAATCTGACAACTTCACTCGGCCATGGCAATCCTTGTTTTGCTCTCGAGAGCAATATTATCTCAGATATGAATCATCATACCTGCTGGAGCTGGGTCAGGCCTTAGATTACATCCTCAGTTTTGCTGTTTCAATGGCAGCACAAGAAGCCCTCAAATACACAGTACTCTCTGGTAAGTTGCTGATACTGTTACTGATGTTGGTAGTGTTATGAGTCTCAGAGTAATAATCTGATGATTTTGTCTTTTGTATGTTAAAGGTTAAACTGTGATGGAGTTTTGAAACATACATTCAGTTACACTCTTGTTCCCTGCAAAACTTAACCAAGTTCTCTGTCTTTCGTCAGAAGAAGTTACTGTAATCCCTTGTATTTTTCTATGGTTGGGGGGCATTAGGAATAACAGTTGGTACCCACTAGGTGACCCTATTGCAAGCATACTGCACATGTGAAAGGTACATAGCCACCCTTGCCCGTGGGTGCTTGGCCAGGGCAATACAGACATGTGGGCTATGGCCAGGCTGCTTGACTGCCCATGCGTTAGCTGTTCGCCGACCCCTGCCCATGGACAGCCACTGTGAGCTAATACAGCCTGTGATGTGGGGTGTATACACTAATCGGTAATTGAACAGGGTGTATAGGACCCGGGACAACCGGGAGATCCGGGAAAAACCCGGGAATTTTTTCGTCTGGGAGAAAACCGGGAAAAACCCGGGAATTTTTTAGAATTCTGGGAAGTTTTCATTGTTTTTGTTTTCCATTAAATTTTTGTAATTTTGACTGGCAAGAACTGATACTCTTACAAAGGATATTACTGTATACTGCTATTTCAGAATAATACTGCAACAATAAAACAGGAACGAGAGGAAAAAATGAAAATAAAACTTAAATTGCAAAGGAAATGCACCATATACAGCAACAAAACACAGTGCTCATACAAGCATCTGCCAACAGCAAAATATGTCAAAGGCTTTAGGAAGGCGCGACCGTTACGGTCGCAGGTTCGAATCCTGCCTCGGGCATGGATGTGTGTGATGTCCTTAGGTTAGTTAGGTTTAAGTAGTTCTAAGTTCTAGGGGACTGATGACCTCAGAAGTTAAGTCCCATAGTGCTCAGAGCCATTTGAACCATTTTTTTGCTTTAGGAAGACTGTGCAATGTTCCGTAACAAGAAATTGCCTCCGATGAGCGTGACATCACAACTGTTTACATTAGTTTGGTTTAGCAGTTACGAGCATGCGCAGTTGAGTAGTACCTTCTCCCGCTTCTGGCTACAGAAATGTGGCTGTTGGCTGTGTAAGCAGTCGCAACAAGCAGCTAGATGCTACTGGGAAAAATTTTACTGGAGCGCCCAAGCTGCCAGATTCTTGCATGCGCAGCAGGCCCAGTTGTAGGAGAGGGGTGGGGGACAAATTAATAGTATTGAGGGAAAAAACCTTGTTTCACAAAGCGACTAGCATCCAGCGCAACTTAGTCTATCGATTATTCATATGACTTTGAAACGCATCCCTGTCGGTTTTTGAACATTTTTGAACACATTCTAAGTTGATTTCTGAATGAATCGTAAGTTGATGTGTGAATGCGTGCATAGTGTACATGATGTCTCTGTCAGGGGAATCCTCGTTGCATGCAGAAACAAACTTTCCTACAGACAAAAGGGGCTATACGAACTACAGGAGTGGAAATAAACGAATAACACGTAAGAAAGGTTACCTATTACCTTTTCGGTGTATCTAAGAAAATGAAATTTTGACAGAAAATTGTTGGCCAGATTGCTATACCAGTAAGGGCCAGTTGTACAGTCCCTGGCTAGCAGCCTCTTTAAATTCTATTCTGGAAGAAGCGCGGAAAACGCGTTGTACGAACATCTAGCAACCCCTAACCGGGGAATAATTGCGGGATAATTAAACCGGTGATTCTGGCAGAGTTAGTGGAGTTAACCTGCGAATAAGCTTTGACATTGGCAGGAATACTTACAGAATTAGTGATAACAAGACTGTTTGTTAGAACGAGGAAGGAGAAGAAACGGGGACATCACATAAATTATGGAACAATATGACGTTTCCAAGTTTGTATAAAAATTTCGCACTACTAATTTTCGATCTCATACTTGAGTAACTGGAGCGTATGAATGAAGTGTGAAACTGTTTCCTAACATAAGTGTTTTAGATTGTAGTAGGCCTAATAGTCATTTAATATTGGTATTTTGTGCATTATATTCTGTCGTTACAAAAAAGACCTCATGTCTTTACTGGGTTTATGTATCCTATATTTAATTTTATGTCACACAAAGCAGCAACAAGTTATTAGCTGATAGGGAATAAAGAGTGCAAATTTTCTGAAGAGTTCTCCCCCCCCCCCCCCCCCCACCACCACCACCACCACCACCACCACCACCACCAGCACCTATCTGGCAGTCAAGCATTAATTGCTTTGCAGAACAATGAAGTTATTTTTGTCGTTTTGCTAAGGAAATTTTATTTTTAACTCCACACCCTGTTCGATGCATTTCAAGTGCACATTTTCAACTTCTAGCACATGTGGCATTATGCCAGAATAAAGAACCAAACATGAGATAACACAGTACTGGTACTCCAAGAAAATTTACATCCCGAAAACCACATTGAAAATGTTAATATCAGGTCATGGCCTACTTAACTGGGAATCTGGACATACAAAAGTACACTTTAAATGTGCACATTTTAGTATGGGTCTCAAAATTCCGATGCTCTTGGAGTATCCTCTGATGTCTTGTTCCTTCTATGACAAAATGTACGATCTTTTAATGTTTTACACGTACGAACATACGGGCTTCCTACGACATCGTAGCTGTGCAAGCGCAGTGACGCCTGTCATCTGGTGCTCTCTGGGAACTGCGGAAATGAACCTATTTCTAGCAGGTCACAGGAAAATATTCCGAATGGTGGTTTGAAAAGCGTTACCATCAAAGTACCATTCTGGCAGTTACAACGGAGCTATGTGCGATAATGTACAATGAATTTCTTAAATCACAGAGCGTTTGACTCTCATTTAAAAATCAACTCTTTGATGACGAGCCATTTAGATGAATTTCGAGACCAGAAGATCAGGCATTTAAGCCGTTATTAAAAATTTTACGATCACATTTGTGTGATATATCTTAAATTGTAAGACCAACATTGTATGTGAAAGCTTAGCTTCTCTTGCAGCGTATTAATCATACAGACCAATATTATATGTGAAGGCTTTGCATTTCGTGCAGCAACACTGTGTATATTAATTTAAACATTAATTTTTTGTGTTTGTACGTTCGTGCTACTTAACAGTGATGTTACTATTGGCTGACTACATCACGTGTCCTAAGCTCTGAATACTCGCTGTCATCAGCTGGCGAGATCACGTGACATGAGCTGTGACTGACTTACAAAAGTGCATCGCAATCTCGATTTCAGTTGCTTCCGAAAGTAACATGCGGTGTTTGGTGGAATTTGAATTTATACTTTCGTAATAAGAAAATATGCAACGTACATGTTGCTGCACATCAAAGTTCTTTCCAAAACTCGTTTTTTGTCCCCTGTGTTTAGTATTATAAAGCGCCGGGAAATTCTACTCCTGTGTATAAAACCATAATCATTCAAAGGACTTATACAGTTCCGAGAGAAAATGTACTGTCAGTTAACAGGGAAAAAGTATGTTTTCACCCAAGAGAAAGTGTATTTTTAACCGGGAAATCCGGGAATTTTTTTTCCTTGTCCACGTATACACCCTGTTGAATTACTCACCTAATGTTGAAATAGGTTATTGTGGCATGGGCTCTACAAGACACTGAAACCTTTTAACAGCTGCCCCTTGTTGATAGATCCCAGCAGGTACACATGTGTAGCAAGGAATCTAGATGCATTCATTGGGAGTTACATTAGAGCTCCATTAAAAGTTCTTTCAAAGATATCAAGTGTTTTAGCAAACTAAAGTGGCACAGTCAGTTTGGAATAATGTGGTGGTATGTTATCTGTGCATACCTCATTGGAATAGGGTAGATAAACAAATGAGTCACATGGTCATCATTTGACTCTGTGGGGGAAACGGTTGAAATACCAGCAATAACACTGGCTTACTGCCGCTAGCTTAAATTTCTACCTGCTGACAAAAAGGATCCATTCCCCTTTGCCCTTTTTCATTTAGTGATACCATCATATATTCCAGCTAATTTGTCCAGGACACATCTTACCATGCCCATGGTTTTTCTAGTAATGTTTCTGTGCCCATGTTCATTTTTGTATCTTTTCATGTGTGATTGGAAGGTATATTCATGTAGGACATGACCTAATTAATTGGACATGTCTCCTGCGATGGTTTTTAAAACAAGACTGTGGCTAATTTCTTCACTGGCTTACTATAACCTGAGCTTGTGCTCCAGTTCTAGTGGCGTCAGAATTGTGAAGGTATTAAACTCTTCACTTACTTACCAGCATGCAGGCTTGTGTATGTCATAATGAAGAGATTTGGTATCGCTGTTCATATTTGTCAAAATGGTCTGAGCATATGATGTATGTAACCAAAGGTGACTTCTGTCATTCACACATTTCTTGACCAGAGCAGTAGATCCTGGAAATGGAGGTAACAATTGAAGACATAGATACACTCAAATGCATTGAGATTTTTATGTCTTGCCCTTTGTGTTTCTGCTTGTCCATCTGGTGGTCAGTGTAAGGTCTGAAAGTATCATGGTCAAATCCCCAGCCAAGCTGATTCTCATAATGAACCTTTCACTCTCTGGGAACTGCTTCAGGCTCTTACCTCATCTTATAATATGGCCACAGGCCCTGATTCAGTTCATATTTAGATGATCCAACACCTGAATGCTACTAAAAGACAACTACTCAGTGTCTTGTTTTTATTTGGCTTGAAGGGTGTTCCCTTCACAACAGTGTAATATTGTCATCCCAAATCTTGAGCTAGGCAAAAACACTACATCTCTCAACAATTAGTGTCACCAATGTACTCTGCAAGCTATTTGAAAGGATGGGTGCTGGCAGGCTATGCTGCATTCTCGAGTCTGGCTCAGGGCCTTTTGACCCCCTACCAGTGTAATTTCCAGTCTGGTTGGAAACAGTAATATGGCATGCTTTTTGTAAATGCCAAAATCTCATTGCAGTCTTTTTTGGCCTACATAAGGCATGAGACACTGCTTGGTGCCATCACATTTTACTTACTTTCCATGACTGGTGCTTTCGAGACTCCCCACAAATATTTATGCGCCAGTATTTATTCTACTGGTTGTTCCGGGTTCAAGTTGGTACTTCACTCAGCTCTCCATGATTAAAGGAGAATAGTGTCCCACAGGGCACTGTCCTGAGTGTCCTCATTGCCATCAATGGGCTAATGACCTCTGTTGGGCCATTGGTTACCCCCGGACTGTATGTCAGTGACTTTTGCATTTGGTACAGCTCCTGCTCAGTAACCTTGGCTGAATGCTAGCTCCAAGGCGCCATTCGTAGGACATCTGTATGGACCCTTTGCCATGGTTTCCAGTTCTCTCCACCAAAAAACATGGGTTATGCATTTCTGTCGCTGTACCACAGTTCACCCTGACCCAGAATTCTACTTGAGTACCCAGCACTTCGAAGTTACCATACAATCTTGGATTTGTGGGCCTCCTCCTTGATAAAAAGCTCTCTTGGCTGCCCCATATTCATCAACTGAAGACAAGTTGCATGTGTAAGCTTAATGTCCTCTGCTTTCTTGTGTACTTCTCTTGATGTTCAGATTGTGCTACTCTTCTCCGTCTTTACTGGGTCCTGGTCTCATCTCAAGTGGTTGCCAGGCTTATGCCTTGGCTGTGCCTTAAGCTTTGAAATTGTTATATGCAGTCCATCATCGTGGGGTTAATCTGACCACTGGTGCCTTCTGGACTAGTGCCATAGTAAGTCTCCTTGCTGAAGTGGGAATCTTCCCTCTTCAGTTTCGATAGTACCAACTCTTAATATTCTATGCAGTTGCCATTCTACAATTCCCCTATGGTCCAACATACCCCGTTCTTTTTCCATACAAGGGCAACTGACCTCCTGATACATGCCCTTTGGTGAGATTACCAGTTGGAATGTGCCACGCAGCTCTCTGCCAGTGATCTCCACCTCTCCTCCTCTCTTCCCAAAAAGGTACTCCCTGTGTTTTATCATGGAGTCCTGCCCCCCTTGATTGGTGACCAAGCCATGAACTAGGACTGATTTATTTCCAGGTCCATAAATATCAGTCGCTCCTCCTCCTCCTCCTCCTCCTCCCCCCCCCCCCCCCCCCCCCCCAATGACTTCTTGACATTCATTACATTCAGCTCTTCAGGAGTTTCAGGAATTCTTCTATCTTTTACACTGATGGCTCTAAAACTAGGGATAAGACGGGATGTAGTTTAGCTGATAGCTATTAACAGAACTCTTCACTTTTTTAAATGGATCTCACTCAACCACTTTTTTATATGTAGTGACTTTACTCTTGTCAGCCTGTGGTCTCTGCTGTTCACAATCGTCTCACTGAGCTTAGCCATTCTGACTGCTCAGCTCAGTTGTCTCTCTCTGGATCCCACATCATGTGAGTATCCCCAGGAACGAACAGGCTGACTGTTTGGCTAGAGGACCGATTAATCACCTCCATTTGCTTCGCCAGTTCCAGGTATGGATTTATGGGTACGAGTAAGACCTCTGCTCACTTGGAGATGGAATGATATCTGGTTGGCTCTGCCTCCTGTAATAAACTCTGCACTATCAAAGAGACTACTGCTGCATGGTACTTTTCTTCTGTTCCTCCCAGAATGAATCCACCATCCTATGTTGCCACAACATCAGTCAAACCAGGCTAATCCATAGTTTTATTTCATGTAATGAGCCACACCAACATTGTAGTTGTGGAGCCTTACAGACAGTAGCTCATATCCTGCTGGAATACCTCTTTCTTCCCTTCCTCCATGCTGAGGATGACTTTCAAAATTCTTTGCTTAAAATATTGACAGCTCATTCACAGACAGTTGAGCTGCTTCTGCATCTTCCGCTTGAAAGTGAGCTCTATTTTGAGATATAACAGGGCATATATGCCTTGGAACAGCTGGGATATCCACAAAAAAACCAGGAATATTGTCATCCTGGAGAAAATCAGCAAAAACCCGAGAATTTTTTAGAATTCTGGCAATTTTTCATTGTTTTAGTTTTCACTTAGATTGTAATATTTGCTGATAAGAACTGAAACACTAACAAAGAATTTTACTTTAGCCAACTTCTGCAGATTAAAACTGCAACAATAAAACATAAACGAGAGGAAAACACCAAAAATTGAACTTAAATTGCAAAGAAAATGCACCATTTACAACACAATACAGTGCACACACAAGTGTCTGCCTACAGCAAAATGTGTCAAAGGCTTTAGGACGAAACTGCTTTTGATGTGCGTGACATCACAACTGTTTACATTAGTTTCATTTGATCAGTTGCCAGTGTGCTTACGTGCATTCCCAGAGCTGAATTCACATATGAGCAGTTCCTCCTCCTGCTTCTGCTACTTAAGTGTGGCTGTTGGCTGTTTGAGCAGTAGCAACAAGCAGCCAGATGCTAGCCAGAAAAGATTTTCTAGTGCACCCAAGCTGCCAGATCTGTGCAGGCTCAGAGCAGTCTGTGTTGTTGTTGGGGAGGGGGGGTTTCGCAACGTGACGTGTGTTTACGTTTCATGATTTTGGATTTTGCTGTCTTCATTTACAGTTCACATATCAAAGGAAAACAAAATGGATTTCTGTGGATGGAAGCTATCAAGTGAATTAAAATATATTCACGTAATTACAGAAGACTAAAATATATTATAAGTTTCAGTTTTCTTATTTTATTTCCACGTTATTGGCAATTGAACATTAATCGTCTTTCAAAAAATGTAGATATTTATGTTGGCTTAGTAAAGAAATTTTGCTTTTATTAATATTTTTTGCATAAGCAGCCAATTTATTTTAAATGATGTGTTTTGTAACACACTATAAGCTAGTTTCGCCTGTTTGCTGAATTCCAAATGCACGTTTTCATCTTCTGGCATGTATGACATAATACCATAATAAAGAACCAAACATGAGATAATACAGTACCTTTATTCCAAGAAAATTTTCTTTCTGAAACCACACTGAAAAGTTTAACATCAGGTAATGGCCTACTTCAGTCTAAATCTGGTCATATGATTGTGCACTTTGAGCCGAATTATGCAGTTTAGTATGGTTTACGAAATTTTGATGCCCTTGGAGTACTTTGATGGTCTGTTTCTTTTATGACATAATGTTAGATTTTTTGGTGCTATATACCTACGAACATATGTAAATGTTCACTTGAAGATGACTAAGCATGCAAATTTCGACATTAGTATTGAATAAAATATTTTGTGTCAGATATATTGATAGCTTTTGGAGAAATTTACAAATCTGCCTTTCATGAAACACAATGTTTTTCAATTGCAAGACGCGTTTCAACCCTTGTCAGGCCCCTCCTCTAGGCTTGACGTTACTTCTTAATTGGTGTTGTTTACTTCTAAAATTTACAGAACTCCATTCTTTGGTAAGTTCTAGACTGACAGCTACACGTGTTTTATCATTATAACTCCCCACAAGGCTTTATATTTACTCCTGGAGTACAAAGTAAAAAGCCAGTTTCTTGACTTCACAGATAACCTTGTTAATTTTTATACCATTTGAAAAAGTCATGAAAAATTTATTGTCTCTAATTCTGGTATATACAAACAACTGTTCTTTTTTATTCTTACAAAAAATTTGTTTCCTTCTTACTGGCTTTCTGCAGTGCTGTGTTTATGTAAACCTGATTTGAAATGCTAGATAATAGCATTACAGAGTACGAATAAAAAAAAAAAAAATAAAGAAAATAAAAAAAAAGATGAGTCACCACATAGCAAAATATTAGGGTACCTTCGAGAGTTGTAGAGTCTAGTTTTTAAATGAATATTATGCCAAGGACTGCTTTCTTATTTTGCATTCCTTATCTGGATAGGATATGATAAAACAATTACACTAAGTACAATAACTTTGTATGCACTCTCAGAACGTGGTCATGTGATGCCCCACTACACACGAAATTCCAAACAGAAATGTGACAAAAAGCATATGAGCAGGGCAAACATCAGGCACATTCTTCTTACGTCATTGTAGCTGCACATGCGCAGTAATGTTTGTTTTACAACACTCTGGCAACTGTTCAAACAAACCTATTTGTAACAGGTCGTTGGAAAATATTGTGAATGGTGGTTTGAGAGGCATTACTTTCAAAGATGAATTATGTTACATGTGAGAATGTGTGATGTATTTATAAAAGCACAGAGCATTTGACTGTCATTCAAAACTTAACCCTTTGAGGACCAGCCACTTATAAAATTTCAGACCCAGAAGACTAGTCATTTATTTAAAATTTTACTGGCACATTTGTGTTTGACATATCTTAAAGGGTAACACATACAAAAAGGACCAATATTAAATGTGAAAGCTTAGCTTTTCTTGTAGCTATACTGTATGTATATTAATTTAAACCATTAACTTTTCCTCTTTGTGTGTTTGCGCTACTTAACAGTGATGTTGCTATTGACTGGCAAGATCACATGAATGAACTATTGATTGGATGACAAAGCACATCACAATCTTGGTTCCTGTGCTTTGGAAACTAAGGTGCTGTATTTGGTGGAATTTGTATTTATACTTTTGTAATAAGAAAATACGCAGTGTACTTGTTGCTGCACATCAAAAAAGACATCATTTTTTGCTATGTTTCATTTCCTAAAGTGTCGGGAAGTTCTACACCGGTGTATAAAACCTTTACTACTCAAAAAACTGATAAAGTTTGCAGCTCTGAGGGAAAGTATACAATGACTTAACATGGGAAAAGTGTATTTTCACCCAGGAAAAAGAGTATTTTCACTCAGGAAAATGTATATTTTCACCCGAAAAAAAGTATATTTTTAACCAGAAAATCCGAGAAAAATCTGGGATTCCTTTTTTATTTTTATTTTTTATTTTTTTATGTATACACCCTGCATAGGGTTTTAAGCTGTCTTCAAGGCAGAGTGGGGATGCTTGGAGTTTGGGCATCTCCTGCTGGAAGATTGGAAGATGGGTCTCGGGGACTCCCTGCCCTACCTCCTTGACCAGTTTACTCTTTCATACCTATCTTATTGTGTTTTGATTGCTTTTCAGTGTGGTTTGTCTCCTTTTTTGTGCACCCAATTTGCTATTTTGTAGTGATTGCTGTGTTAAATAGTGGGTGCTCTTTAACCCGTTAACCACAGTGTAGCAGGGGTGTGATGCCTGTGGGTGGGATGACTCTCAATGCATGCCAAGCCTCGGGGATGCCCATCTGCTGCCTTATGTATTTCTCTTCTCTTGGATTATTGACAGTCAGCTGATGTCCATTACATTTTTAACCTTCTCACTTTAACTGTTCTGAATCTGCCGTCTTGAAGACATTCTTTCCTCTGTAACTGGCACATGTCAGATGCAGGGTGGTGCTTTTCTCGCCATTGGATGAGCGCTGGGAGACCCTCATCTGCTCTGATTTACATATCAGCCCAATCTGTACACTTCTCCATAAATTCTTTCTCACTGCGGCATCTGTAGTGTCTTTCAATGCATCAGTCTTACTGCTCCTATGTACTTTCAACATCAGAACAAGTACTTCACAGACATCTCTAATTACAGATGAGCTAGACTGATGACCTTGCTGTTTAGAACCTTAAGCCTGTCAACCAACCAACTATCTGTTGTCATTCAGCTGAATCTTTGACATAATTTGGAGGAATCTATTTCTGCTCAATAAATTTGGGCAGTAACTACAGGAGACACAAGAATATTGACTCCAGTGATGTATGATGGGCTCTTGGCTGATGCTCAAGTGGGAAATTATAAACAAGAACTTTTTTTTTATTTCCAACATGTGTGACCCCTTTCCAACCAGATATTCTACGTACAGGAGTGAGCCGATCTGCACTTGTCAGTTACCTTGTCTTCTGTGTGACATAAAGATTAGTCTGTTCTTTGAAGCCCTCTTTTCAGTGTTATCAGGACTAATATTTTATGGTTCTACATTCATCACAGAATCATGTTCATTTCATGAGCCTACGACAAAGGAAAACTGTTTCATGGTTCAGAAAATGAAGAAACATCGGAAAAGGACGTTAACAATTAGTTCAACAAAAAATTTACCAAATCAAAACAAGAAATACTTACTTGAAGTTTGATGCAGTTATTTTTGTGCAAGTTCAGAATTGTCATCTGAATTGTCAATATCATCATTCTCACTGTTGTCCTTAACAAAATCTTGGTCCAGTTCATGAAAAATGTCATTGTCTGTAAGACTGAATCAATAGCTGCCGTCGTACAGCAAGTTGCTTTTATATAACAAATACAGTCTACCAACTGCTTCAGAAAATATATTTCCACAATATATCAGCTGTTTCAGAAACAACATGTCCCTGACAACTCAGCGAAGACCTTCTGAGCCTGTCAGTTGTGTGATTTCGTATTTAAAAGCAGATGAAATTGTTCCCCAACAAATTATGGGATTGGCAGTTTTGAAATTTTTGTGTCCCATCAATTGACATGATTAGCAGTGGAAGCTATAAAAAAATCCTTTGTTGGAGCAGGCATGTAAAATAATGAGAACCTAGAAGGGATGCAGTTTTGAAACTTTCCAGCTAATAAAAACTGTGCACCGGCCTAGGACTCGAACCTGGAACTGTGCCTTTCATGGGCCATGCTCTTACTAACTGATTTATCCAGGTATGATGCATGATGTGCTCTCATAGCTTCACTTCTGCCATTTCCTCTTTCTTGCTTTCCAAACTTCACAGCAGCTCTCCTGCATTTGTTGCAGGACTAGCACTCCTGCTGCAAAATGAAATATTTATTTAGGATACAATCCTCTAGGCTCTGCTTAGGCTGTTTCCCCACAGTAGCCTTTCTTCCAGGAGTGCTGATCCATGCAAGATATACAGGAGGGCTTCTATGAAGTTAGAAAAGTAGGAGACAGGTACTGGCGGAAATGAACCTGTGAGGGCAAGTCACAAGTTGTGCCTGAATAACTCAGTAGAAACATAACGTGCGATTTTTAGCCAGCAGACATAATGGTACAAGAGATTGTGAGACAGAAGGTCTTGAAACTGGTCATGTGAGCAAATACACAAAAATGTGTGGCTGTGAGAGGATTTATTGAATGTGCTTCTGAACTACTTCAGGCACGGAGCTTCAAGAACATCAAGATGAAAGAAAGATTATTATAACAAAGGATAGGAACGGAGCAGTCAGTCACAATTCCTCCTTCTATCTGTATATGTACTACTAAGAGGTTTCTGGATTGTAACTCATTCAAATGCACTGAAGATGGCTATTTATAGCTGAAATCTGGATATGCAAGAATAATAACAAAAAGAAAAAAACAGTGGGACTGTGACTGATTGCTGTGTTCCTGTCCTTTCTTAATTAATGTACAGTCACTGTGTATGAAGGTTCCTACAGAAAATTACTTCAAGATTTAGAAGCTTTTCATATACCAACTTTAACAGTAATTTTTATTTGTAATGTTAATGTTTGATAAGAAGAACGATCACCTTAGATAGTGTTTTGTATAACGTGTAATGTTATGATTTAGAATCAAGTATTTGATCACAACTCACTAGTCTCATGGCAGCAAAACATTCCTAATAAAAGTGTATAGACCTGAACGTGGCATCAGCACTTCAGTACAGTATTTGTACCTACATGTGACAAGGTTCTTTGCATCGGAAGATGCTGTGTTCTTATTCACACTGTTTATTTTGTGTAATTGTTACCAGTGTATCATTGAATATTCCAGTCTATATTTTTAACAGTGTCTGATAGTGGTCACTTGAAAAAATTGGTTATTTGGGAAGGGTATCTGAAATAATTACTTAACTTGGCATTGTAAGAAAGTTCACATTGTTTCTTAAATTAATGATTTTCATGTAGGTAATGAAAAATAAATTTTTCATTCATTCTGAATTTACCTGTCAGAATATTAAAATATTTTATGGTGCTTAATGTTTCAGGTATTATAACAGCAATTACGTGGCCAGCATCATTAGTGACTTTGGCATCAGTTATTGACAATCCATGGGGTGTGTGTTGCCGGCGCTCTGCTGAAGTGGGCAAACAACTGGCCGAAGTGCTGCTATCACATGAACAAGGCCAGAGGCCTGTCACACTAATTGGATACAGTCTGGGAGCCAGAGTTATATATTATTGTCTTCGGGTAAATATGAAATAGCTTTGAATTTTTCTCTTAAAACTGAGCAATTCAACTGTTATATTAGTAAAACAAGCCAATATCCTCTTTACATGGACAGTGTTTCTGTGAATAAATTCATTTTAGTTACTTACAATTTGACAGTGGAGGAGCTTTGAATTAGAATTTGAAAACCTGTAGTTTGTTAATAACAGGCTGCATTTCTTGTGAAAAGCTATTGAAATGTATATTGCAGAGAGCTGCGTGCACTTCTGAATGGTGCATAAGGAAGTGCCTGCAATATAAAAATCATCCTCTGCCTGTATTCCTTTTAGGAGCAGTTATTCCTTTTAAACACTTTCACGATGTCAACCATAAATCTCATAAGTGAATAGATGTACTCTTATTCCAGTGCAATAATCCCCAAGAATATTCTTTATCCCTGAACTAAAGTGTCCCAGTTATACCATATGACATCAAGGAATTAATGTATGCAAAGTAAACCATTGTCAGTGTATCTAGAAATATATGTAACCAGTTTTTTTATTGCTGTTGAGATTATTTCACATGTGTATTTGGGGTTATTTAAGATAACCCCAAATATATATGTGAAATAATCTCAACACACACACACACACACACACACACACACACACATATATATATATATATATATATATATATATATATATATATATATATATATATATAAAAAGTGCTATTTGTCATCATTAATGACAAAGAAAAAATTGCGTTGTATAAACGGAGATATGGATATTAATGAAATTTTGTTTTTTTGAATTTCAAAAAAGTGACAAAGTAACATAAGCTGAGATGAAAAACAAATGTGAAGATGAAGATGACTTGCTCAGAAATTTTTAAAAGGAATCCTATTGAATTTGTGCTGTGGTTTGTTTCTTTTGATGCAACGTAGATTATTTCATTCCATAAATGAAATCACTTTCGCTTTCAAAGCAGTGGACAGTTGCTGGTGGTCCTGAACAAAAACAACAAAGTCAACTTCATCTGTGTGGAATATTAAGGTTGCTATGTTCAGGGCAGCAAAAAGCATTATTATCATTGATTACTTTGAATAGCATAACACAATAACTGGCAAATGGTATGAGAGCCTTCTGGCCCATCTATCTCACCTTTTATGCCTTTTACAGTGTGTGTTTTAACTTCATTATCTTATAATTTGACTCCTCTGACTGGAACTGTCCACTTTTAGTGGACTCTCTTTCTTCTGTGACTGCCTTGGGATCGTGGGAGTGATGACCTCACCATTTGGTCCCATAAACCCTCACAATTAATCATTAATCAATTCTGGGCCATCTAGATGGGGAAAAAAATGGTGGAGAGAGGCACAGATTGCAAGGGAAAAAAAAGAATCACATATCATGAGGACAATCCACTTGCCCTTAAAGGTTCTTTGACAGTGGTAAAAGTGAAATGTGAAATATGGATGTTGAAACATCCACCCTATGGAACAGATTTGACTCCCAATGACTTCCATCCATCCCTTGTCTAAAGAAATCAGTGTCTGAAAAATATCATATGTTGAATGAAGAGTTATGGAAGCAAAATACATATATTTTGCAGAACTTTAATGTGAAATGGCCACATAGGTTTAGTTGTAGGTAAAACAAATGGCAGGCAGCAATTCATGTGATGAATACTATGAAACTGCAGGATTTATACTATGAAACTGCAGATTATCTAAACAGAGGGGGCATATAAAACACTTGTGTGGCTCAAATGTGAGTACTGCTATACAGTAGTGGTTCCATTTGTAATGGGACCCACCATCTTTCTCAAACACACACAAAAACCACTACAGTGACTACACAGCAATTAATAGTAATATAAAAGTTATATGTAGTATGAAACTGAACTATTATTATATTGCAAATTATTTGCTGTGTAAGAATTTTAAAAGTGGTGAAGGGAGCATTATTAAAGAAAAGAAACAATATTTTGTCCAATAAGAAATTTATTTCATACAAATTAAATGGTAAACTCAGTAAGATTTGTGGTATTGTTTAGTCTTGGTGTTAACGGTACTTTCTGTTTCTGGATTGGGGCTTGTTAGTTTTAGGCATAAATCGTTTTCCATGCAAAGTCTGTTTGCATAATTTTTTTTAAAATGAGACTAGAAAGTGAATGCTTGCATAAGTAATCAGCTTTGTATCCCATTAAGTCCTTCAAAGCTATATTTGCAAGCCCTTGATACTATCCCTTGATTTTGACCCAAAATGTGACTAGGCTTGAGTTTTTAAAGAAAATTTTCAGAGAATAATCACACGATAGTTCCTTCAGGGAGTCTTCCTCAGATGTTGACAGTTCTAGCTTCTTAAAGGTGTGCTCTACAGACAGATTTCTTATCCACAACTGTTTATCAGGCATTCTTATCCATAACTGTTTATCAGGCATTCTTGGAACTTAACTGCTAAAACAAGGACCAATTTTAAGTAATACTCTTGCATAAACAAACAACTTTCAGTGGGCGTAACATAAAAATATCAGTTTGTAAAAACTCTAAACTCAAAGCATTAAGCTGTAACCATTATCATTTTAAATAAAAAAGCAGTAGAACATAATTGCTACTTGTCTTCATTGAATGAAAAATAATATCATGAAAATAGTAATACTTACATTTAATAAGAAATACTTCAAATCTAACTGTTTACCCACCAGGTTAGCTCAATGTGCTAATGCGCTGCTTCCTGGACTCAGGTAGGCTCGCTGGGCCTGGATCAAATCCGCCCAGTGGATTACCAACAAGGGCCAGTGTGTCAGCCAGCCTGGATGTGATTTTCAGCCGGTTTTCCACATCCCACTAGATAAATACTGGCCTGGTCCGCATGTCCCACCTCAGTTACACGACTCGCAGACATTTGAAAACATTCACACTATTTCATGGCTTACACTAGATGCAGACAGCGGGGGTACGCTAATTCCGTCCCAGGGGCACGGGGTGGTGACAGGAAGGGCATCTGGCCACCCACAGACAATACCATCGCCAAATCCATAGTAACTAGGCCGACCCTGCGTTGGAGTTGGACAAAGGCCCAAAGAAAATGATGATGACTTCAAATCTAAGTGTTTATCAGTAAAATCGTTTGAGAATAATTATGTGAAAATAGAGGCCAATACTTAAATATGTTCCTTTACAGCAGCTGCAGGTTTTCTCATTAACTTTGATTTCATATATTTGTAAGAAGTCATTGAGGAGTGAAAATGCATTAAACAACTGTCTTTTACATTACTGTACCATCTTTCAAGTTTTTTAATCGGTACTTCTGTTTTATGTTGAACGTAGAACTTAGATGTTGAGAGCACTGAATATTTCACCCAAATATGAAAGCCATATTAACCAGTTTTTGTAGTTTAACAATTCTAAAAACCTGCTTGCAGATTTTTTTATCACTTCCATGCTGCAACAAAAGAATTTTCATTTCACCGCAAAGCTCAAATAGTCTTGATAGCACTTTTGCTCTTGACAGCCAGTGTATTTCACAGTACAGGAGAAGAGTTTTGTGCTCACTGCCCATCTCAGCACACAGAATTGCAAACAGTCTTGAATTTTTAGTTCATGATTTAATGACATTCACAACTTTTACTGCATTGTTAACGATTTTCTCTAGGCTTTTACCAGAGCTTTAAGTGCAAGAGCTTCTCAGTGCAGGCTACAGTGAGTCCACTGAACTGAAGGGATAATTGCCCTAACTTTGACAATCAAACCTGAGTAAATGGTAGACCTAGCACCGGCACTGTCAGTCATCAGTGCAACATTTTTTGACCACTCTATTTAATTTCCTGGTGTAAAGCCATCAAGACATTTAAAAATTTTTTCCTACATTGTTGTTGATGGCCAAAATTTACAAAAGAGCATTTCGTCTTCTGTCCTTCCATCAAATTCAAGCCTAACAAAAGCTAACAGAATAGTCTGCCGGCTACATCTGTGCCTTCATTAAGCTGAAGTGAAAAATTTGCTTTAAAACAGTGATCATGGACAGTTTCACAAAATTTGACATTTCATCGATTCTTCTTTTCACCGTTGTGATTAATTGGAGTGTTTCACCAATTACTTTTGTTTTCTTTTCGCTAAATAAAGCTTCAGATATTATTTTGGCTGCTGGTAAAATAATATTCTCTCCTATGCTTTCAGCTGCCCCCTTTTAGGCTATCAAAAAGGTTGTCAATCTGGAGTAGTTGTAGTTTGCTTATTTTCTTCACCAGAAGTTCATCACTGATTTTGACTTAAGAAATGCTCATGTATATTTCTGGAAAAAATCGATTGGTGTACTTACTTATTCTGCGTGTTTTCTTGATAAATGTCTTTTAATTTTTTAGGGTTTTAGACTTTCATTAGTAAGTATTTCAAAACACACAACACACTGAGGAAGCAGGTTGTTGTCTTTGCCACAAAGCACAAACCCATATTTCAAATAGTCAGAATTGTATTTATAAAAGCAGGGTTTGCCTTCTTCTGGAAGAACTACAGTTCACTAACTTCACTATAACTGTCACCTTTAAGTGTATTACATGAATCGCTGGTACTGGATGCAGAAGGCTCATCGTAATTAGCTGAAATCTGTCTCCTACAGCATGATCCAGTCTTAATCCATATATCTGTTGTGAAATAAATAGAAAATAAAAATATAATATGAAATAAAACAAAACACCACTATGAACATGCATGCACACCATAAACAACAAGCAAATAGTGCATGGTACCACAGTCAGAGAAAGACCAATTCAGCTCAAAATTATTGATCTGACACTTGTAGCAAGTGGTATGGAGTGCGGCATTGCTGTATCGCAATTACAAACAAATCCTATGGCTGTGCTGTTCTCATATTGCCCTGAGCATGTTATTAGCCACACTGGTTTCTTGTTTAGAACAGGTGTTGCACATGACTTTTCAGATTATAAAACTTTTCTCTTGAAATAAACTTTTGTACATTTTTCAGTTGGTGAGGTATTTTAGTTAGATATTTGAAAGGTTTTTCGGTGAGCCACTGGAATAGATCCCATGACCCACTTGTGGGTGACTACCCAGAGTTTGGGAACCACTGCACTAGATTATGGAATGCATATTAGGTCAGACTAATAGGGAACATCTAGAGTGTATGAAGAAGGGCAGTGTGGAAGGGTACAGATTGGTCTGACTGGTGAGAGAGTGTAAAAGAAAGGTTGAGAAATGTAAAATGGCGATCTTAAAGAAAGACTTAACTCATCTTGTGAGAACCTGCTTAAAAATCTTCAAGAACTGTCTTTAAGAGTAAATACTATTGATATTCTTTGTTCCCCTGTGTATCTATCCCACAGAGATCATGCAAATAAAATTAAGCAAATAACAGCTTTCACAGATGTTTATAAGCAGACATGTTTCCCACACTCCATTGGTGATTGGAACAGGAAGAAACCTTAAAATATGGTATAGTAAAAAGTACCATCTGCAACACACTCCACAGTGATTTGCAGAATATGTATGTAGATGTAATGGTAGGAGTAGTGGTAGACTCACCTCACACCAAGGATGGAATCTACTTACTGGCAAATTTGTAGGCAAGATGTAATGGTGATAAAAAAAACATTTCTGTTGAAAAATAATTACATATTTAACGCAAAAAAAAAAAACAAAAAAAAACACTTTCACTGCCAGTCTTGAGATATTTTTCTCCTTGCACTTGCAACTTCAGTGTGTCAGTAAGACTGAAAGAATATTCTCTCAGTGCTAGGATATTTATTGACTTCTGTATTCAATGTACAAAAGCATTAAACAAAGTCCAGTCTCCTCTTCAGGTGCCATAGGTGCCAATGGCTTGCTCATCTGAAATATTTAAGTTAGTTCGTTACTTAATTACATGTTCCATAAAGCATACTTATGATAAATGTTATGGTGTGAAACGTGTCAATGCAACACACACATGCCTACACATTTCTGTAAAAAATTATTAATTATTCTATTCAAGAATTCCTCTGTGGTACAGGAGGAGTAATTAAGGAGAAACATCTTTAATTTACATTCGAAAACACTTCTGCTGCCTGTCAGATATTTTATTTCCATGGGTAGATTGTCAAACAGTTTATTATCTGCATATTTCATCCTTTTCTGTTACATTCATTAGAGAATAACACGGATCATTTTTCCTTCTGGTATTGTACTTGTGAATATCTGTAGCACCCTCATACTGAGACAGATTGTTAACAATAAATTTCATTAATGAGTAATTGTACTGCAAGGCTGTGGTTAATAGTCCCAACTGCTTCAAGAAATAGCTGGAAGATATACTTGTTTGACTCAATATGTGATTCTGATTACTTTATTTTGTGCTATGAGTACTTTTTGCATAAGTGAGGAGTTGTTGCAAAATAGTATCCCATAAGACATCAATGAATGAAAATATGGAAAATATTTTGAATTGCTGACTTTCATATCCCCAAACTTGGGATTATTCTTATGGTAAAAGTACCCAAACCTAAACTTTTTAACACGTATGCTACGTACATTTTCCAGTTTGTTTTCATGAACTCTAAGGACTTAGAATTTTCTACCCTGTTTATTGTTTCCTGTTGGTATACTAGGTTAATAGGAGATGGGATATTTTTGACTGTACTGAACTGAATGAGCTGGGCTTTTTCAAAGTTTAAAACTAACCTATTTGTGCAAAACCAGTTAGTAACTTCCACGTAAACATCATTTACTATTTTCTCAGTTGATGCTTTGCTAAGCTTCACAACAGTGCTTGTATCATCTGCAGATGGGATTAATTCTTCCTCCCAATTCCAGTGAAATGGTAGATAATTAACATAAAACAAGAACAGTAGTGGTCCGTTGATTGAACCCTCTGGGATTCCCATTGTAATTTCTCCCCAAGCAGTTGATGCTTAAACAGCCTAGAATGCTTTCAGCTTCTTAAATAAGAACAAAACTAGGCTTGTGCTGAAATGTATTCCATAAAAACTTAATTCCTCCAATAGAATGTTACAATTGAAACAATAAAATGTGTTTGATAAGTCACATATGGTCCCAACTAGTGATATTCTATTATTTAAACATTTTATTAAGTGCTCAAGTAGAGTGTCCCTTTAGAAATTCAAACTGACATTGGCAAAGTATCCCATTTCTACACAAGAAGTTGGATGTTATAGAGCTACAACTTTTTGCTGTCTTATTGGAGATGTTATCCACCCTATATGAATATTTACTATTTAGAGTCGTCAAGATCTTCCTTGTCCACTGTATTGCTTCTTTGGAGTACTGCTCTCTTTTTTTTTTTTTCTTCTGAACTATTCATACCAATTTTCTCACCTATTTTTTAAAAAAGTAATTACTTAGAATATCTGCTACACATGAACTGTCCTTTACACTGGGGTGACAAGAGTCATGATATACCTCCTAATATCGTGTCCGACCTGGTGTAGCGGAACAACTCGAAATGGTATGGATTCAACAAGTCGCTGGAAGTCCTCTGCAGAAATACTGATTCATGCTGTCTTTATAGCCATCCACAATTGTTAAAGTGTTAGCGGTGCAGGAGTTTGTGCATGAACTAACCTCTAGATTATGTCCCATAAATGCTCAATGGGATTCATGTTGGTTGAACTGGATGGCCAGATTATTCATTCAAATTGTTCAGAATGTTCTTCAAACCAGTCATGAACAATTGTGGCCAAGTGACATGGTGCACTGTCATCCACAAAATTTCCATTGTTGTTTGGGAACATAAAGTCCATGAATAGCTGCATATGGTCTCGAAGTAGCCAAACATAACCACTTCCAGTCAATGCTTGGTTCAGTTGGACCAGAGGACCCAGTCCATTCCATGTAAACACAGTCCACACCATTATGGAGCCACCACTGGCTTGTACAGTGCCTTGTTGACGGTTGGGTCCATGGCTTTGTGGGGTCTGTATCACACTTGAACCCAGCCATCAGCTCTTACCAATTGAAGTCAGGACTCATCTAACCAGGCCATAGTTTTCCAGGCATTAGGGTCTAACCAATATGGTCATGAGCCCAGGAGAGGTGCTGCAGGTGATGTCATGCTGTTAGCATAGATAACTGTGCCAGTCATCTGTTGCCATAGCCCATTAATGCCAAATTTTGCTGCACTATCCTAACGGATACATTTGTCACATGTCCCACATTGATTTCTGTATTTATTTCATGCAGTGCTGCTTGTCTTTTAGCTCTGAAAACTGTATGTAAGTGCTGCTTCTCTCGGTCATTAAGTGTAGGCTGTCAGCCGCTGTGTTGTCCGAGTATTCTCGGCACACTCATCACACTGTCTGTGGATCTCGGAATATTGAATCCGTAATGATTTCCAAAATGGACTGTCCCCTGCACCTAGCTCCAACTGCCACACCACATTCAAAGTCTTTTAATTCCCATTGTACGGTGATAACTGCAACGGAAACCTCTTCACATGAATCACCTCAGTACAAATGGCAGCTCTGCCAATGCTCTGCCCTTTTATACCTCGGGTATGCGGTACTACTGCCGTTTGTATATGTGCATATCACTATCACATGACTTTTATCACCTCATTGTGCAATGATCCTGATCTCCTTAACAGAAACCATTGCATCTTCTACATCTACATCTACATCTACATCTACATCCATACTCCGCAATCCACCATACGGTGCGTGGCGGAGGGTACCTTGTACCTAAACTAGCATCTTCTCTCCCTGTTCCACTCCCAAACAGAACGAGGGAAAAATGACTGCCTATATGCCTCTGTACGAGCCCTAATCTCTTATCTTTGTGGCCTTTCCGCGAAATGTAAGTTGGCGGCAGTAAAATTGTACTGCAGTCAGCCTCAAATGCAGATTGTCTAAATTTCCTCAGTAGCGATTCACGAAAAGAACGCCTCCTTTCCTTTAGAGACTCCCACCCGAGTTCCTGAAGCATTTCCGTAATACTAGTGTATTGAAGGTAAAAATTCCTGTACCTCATTACGACTTTCTAAAATTATTTATCTATACTTAACAGCATCGCTTAATCTCTCAAAGCTTTCGCCGTTAACTCACCGTATTATATGGTCGCAAAACTATACTGTCTTCAGCAGTATTCCCTTGGAGTACACTCAAATACAGTTTTACGAAGCCGATGTCACACGGACCGTGCTTTTGAACGTCAACGATGGGCATGTCCAGTTCAACGTGCTTCTGAACGCTAAGATACGACGCCACTTGTTCGTACGGTACGTGTGTCTACATGTTGTACGCTATCGCAGGGTGCTCCAGATGCACTTCTCGTCCTTATGTGGATCGCAAATCACATTTTATGAAATGGCCGGGGGTAAAATTCCTATGTTAGCCCACTTACAAAGCACATTTCCTGCTTATCCATATGCTAGTCATGTATTTCTGTCTGTAGCAGACATAAATAAAACCAATGTACGTTTTCCAGTCAGTAAGAACATCGGCTTATAAAAGTTCCATTAGAAACACTGCGATACAATTTTGCAATAGTTATTCACATAAGGTAAAAATTATTTTATCTTTCTCACTTTTTAGTAAAGCCCTAAGGTCATTCTTACTTTATCATTGTTCCTTTTCAGTAGCAGACTCTTCAGAACACGTGAAACACAAATCCCGAAACAAGAATACACGAAATATCTTGTGCAAGTAATGCAAGCCAAACACTCTAGGTAGAGCACACTAGTATTTACCTAACATCGAATTTATAGAATCTATTTTGTTAAACTAATAATAAAGTATCAAAATCCATTCGAAAACACGAAAGTTACTAAAAAACATTTGAATCCAATAAGACACGAACCAGCAACACATCACCTCTTACTTTACCATTCTGCATATCCATTCATTCATTACGCTGCATTGAGCATGAAAGACATGACCGTACTTTTCGTCTTAACGTTTTCTGAAAGCTTTATGGTAATTATGTTTTTGACATTTAATCATAACCATTTGTTCGAACAAACCTTTTTATGGTGCCTCAATGTGACGTTGCCTTCAAACTGCGTACTTTCGTAAAACGCAAATTACAGCAATTCTTTAACGGCCAATATGACGATTCCCGTCTTATTTCAACCAATCACATAATTAACAATGGGTTTTTGAGAGATCCTAAATTCTCTGGTGTTTATAAACGCGAAATATACATATTGGCTGTAACTGAAATCCCATACAACCTAACGTTGTGTGTGAAATGTCATCAGTCCTTAAGCTTACACGCTACTTAACCTAAATTATCCTAAGCACACGCACACGCACCCACCCGAGGGAGGACTAACCTCCGCCAGAACCAGCCGCACAGTCTATGACTGCAGCGCCTAAGACCGCTTGGCTAATCCCGCGCGGCGTCTACGTTCAAACACGCCTTCAGAATGTAGGACATACTGAATACCCAAACATGAATTTTTCATGGTATGACGTCAGACACTCGGCACGGTCAATGTTCGAACGCACAGTCCGTTTGCAGACAGTTTAAGATATCTCCGTTAAGAATAATATGTTTTGATCTCTCTGCTAGAATTTTGATATTTAGGTTAATGTACGCACCCGCACTTGGTAACCAAATACCATTCTACTGCATGCTTGAGTGGCCTTACCTGTGGCGAACATGAGGAGTACTTTGAAGAGGAACCTGGGCGCTTGACCGACCGCTTCGCGCCTTCCGGCGCAGTGCGTAAGGCACTGTAGTGACCCCACACGGAAACAAGACTGTATTATCACGTTTATCCATTTCCATAGGATCTTTTCCGGGACGTAGAACTGCAGCGGGTACGTCAGAAATATTGCCAGCGTCACCGTTTTTCTCACCCACAACGCCAGGCTGCAAAGGAAAGGCGTCATCAGCGGCGTATACGCAGAAGAATCAGCTATTGTTGATAAGCTCTAAGTTTGATTTTACCACTACTATTTCTTCCTTCTTTCTGAATTTTGTGACTACCGTGCTGTATCCGTACTAGCGACAGTCTACTGAAAGTAGCTGAAAATCCAATAGAAATAGCCAAGTCTAATCTGTACTGTACATACTATTTTCAATTTTCGTCCCCAAAATCACCCTCAGTTCCGTGTGTAATATTCATGGAGCTACTACAACCTGTAAGATTATTAAATGCTTAAATATAAGGATGAAGGTCTGCAGCTCGATTTCATGACTGTATTAAAAATGTTTTATAAGTTTTTCACAATTGACGTGCTTGGTGTTTTTACATGTGCCCTGCTGTTTAAGCTACCTTCAACGGGATCATGTCAGATGAAGTGTTTTGGACCTTAGGGCGTTTCAACACTGACGGAAAAAATCAACACCAAAAAATAACTTACAGTAATGAAATTTCGGAAATATATTTGTCTAGGTGGCATATTTAAGTGATTATCATTCCAAGATCACAGGTTACTGTAAGCGCGACATAAACCATCGCGAATGTGAAATACTGCTACATTAAAAACGGGCGTAACCGTCAAAGTTGAATACAAACGGGCAAACGGCATGCATTGTTTGTACAGAAGCAGGATTTCGGTTTGGTGATTGGAGTTCCACGCTTATTGCACCTGATTTGTCAATACAGGGACGGTTAATGTTGGTTGTGGAGACGGACCATGTGATGGAGAAGACCAATGCAACAGTCGACGCTGCAGAGCATGTTGGGTTATGACAGCAATCTGTGGGCAAGCGTTGTCCTGTAACACCCCAAGGAATACTATTGTTGAATGGCAGCATGACAGGTCGAATCTCCAGATTCACATACAGTTTTGCCCTCAGAACGTATAGGATAATCACGACAGTGCTCTTTCTGTCGTTCGAAATCCAGACTAGAGCTGCAGGTGTATGTCCAGTGTATCTAGCATGCGAACAGGTTGGTTGGAGGTCCTCAATTTTCTCCTCATAAGCAACACACTGCCATCGCGGCACTGAGGCACCACCAGTTTTCACCTGAAAACACAACAGACCACACTGCCTTCCAAATAGCTCTAGCTTTACAGCACTGCTGTCGCAAATGGAGGTGGTTATGGGTCACTGGGATGCCCGCTACAGGGCATCTGGCTCTGAGCTGTCCTTGAGGTAACCCATTTGTAACAGTTCCTTTTGTCAGCATGGTGCGCCGGCCGAAGTGGCCGTGCGGTTAAAGGCGCTGCAGTCTGGAACCGCAGGACCGCTACGGTCGCAGGTTCGAATCCTGCCTCGGGCATGGATGTTTGTGATGTCCTTAGGTTTAACTAGTTCTAAGTTCTAGGGGACTAATGACCTCAGAAGTTGAGTCCCATAGTGCTCAGAGCCATTTGAACCATTTTTGTCAGCATGGTGCCACTGCTGTTCGAATTCCTGATTCAGATGCTGTACGACGTGCCGCAGCCATACGCTGAACATGGTCTTCCCTCTCAGTAGTGCCATGTGGCCGTCTGGAGCCCAGTCTTCTTGGGACCCTACATTCCTGTGGCCACAGCTGCCAGCTGTCAGATGTCATGTACAGTGGCCACATTCCTGCCAAGTCCTTGTGCATTATCGCAGAAGGAACATCCAGCTTGCAATAGCCCTATTGTTGCATATTTGAGAAATGCCATGTCTGGAAGGCAACAGAACAGCAGCCAGAACGAATAAGTTTCTAGAAAGTACTTAGAGTACAAACGAGACGCAACAGGAAGGGTGTTGGTTTGGGAGCTGGCTGCGAATGTTACACAGACTTACAAGATATCACATGAGCTCTTGTGTCTAGCAGCGAGGCGCGGCAGTGCGTTGCCAGTGACCATATATAGTTATACATGACGCCCCGCAGGGCAGTGTCTTTAAGCACGAACGTGACGAGGGGGCGTGGCATGCTGCACAGTAAAAAGGTGGAGGCAGCGTAGCCCATGAGAGAGTTCAGTGCAGACAGTTGTCCAGGATGGATGTCCGTGTAGGTCAGGCCCGGTTCCTGGACAAAGTATTCGCTCTGGCTCTGCTCGCACGCATACTTAGCTGCGTACCGCCATGAGATTCTACAATCAGAAGTACTGTACTTTCATTCAAGTCGGTATCCAATTTTTGTCGAGACGAGCAATTAAAGGTCATAGTTATTCATGTCTTGTCTTTGTTCGATTACTTCCCCAGGGAGTTCCATAAATCTTTGAAACTCCCAGTTAGCCGTCTCCACGTTGGCTGACTGGGCTTTTTTGAGTGTCATTGAGTGTCTGAACCGCTTGCTGGACGCGACACTATTGCACGACCTCGTTCAGACTCAATGGGGTGTTCTTAATGACGTCTCTGTTGCCTTTAAGGCATTCTTAACTAGGATCAGCTCACCACATCCAATCTCAAAGGTAACTAATGCTCACGACCGTTACAACGTGTATTTAAAGCGAACTATGCGTTTCTTCAGCGGAGTTCCTAGCTCTAAATCCGAAACACGCCTACCAACTTTAGATTATGTTGCTCAACCCATCGGTGTTTTTTTTATGGCCATCATTGGTTTCAAGACCATTTTCACTAGAATGGAAACCTAAGCGGAATAAATATTCATGTTATGACGTCATCTGACTGTGAAACCTCTTAACACTACCTAAACTCCCTTTTTGCGCTACAATAGTTATCAGAGTGCATTCAGATAGTGAAGATTATCACTATTTAGTCGACAGCGATGAAAATAGGTTCCAAATAGTTTTGCACTTCATGCAAAAATTATAAATCCGTCTTAAAGATGGGAGAGCTTTTCGTGGTTTGTGTCTTTCAGGTACTGTCAGACTATGCAGTTTCATTTTGCATGATTCTTTGCCACCGGAGAACAATTTAGGAGGTGTGTTTAAAATGAAACACTATCCAGCCCAGTTAAGTTTTAGCGTGAGTACACCGGGGAAATGCAGACAAATTGGTAGACTAGTTCAAATCCCGAAGTTAGTCCATGTTCTCTCTCTTAACAGCATCAAGACTCCTGGAACTGCCGCTGGTTGTAAGTTTGATTAACTTAATACTTTCCAATTAATCCTGCTAGTGTTCTAATAGCTTGCAATGGTGTGTCTTCTATATATCTTGGATTCAGTGCCTAAGAAAATACAGAAAATCGTAATGCAACGAAAAATTATGAGCTTGTTGTGGAATCACAGGCAAGATGTTAGGCTAAGTAGTTTGCAATATGATACCTCGTTATCTAGCTTTCTAATTAGACATGCGCTAGACATGTTGCGTCAGTAGTGGAATACCACGTATTGTTACTGCATTTTCTCTTTGGACCACTAAAACTTTAGCTTTTCTCCAACTGTGTTATGTTTCAGAAGGTATACATTGTGCACTCCCCGACCCTCTTCGAACTGAAATCTACGAAGCTTAAGAAGATTTACTTACTAGGTTTTCAATTCAGTTCCACCCAGTAAATGGGTATTAATATTTGGGAAACTATTCTTCCTAAATGCGAACAGGAATATTACAGAGACAGATCACTATAAAAATCTTGTGTGGCTTCTTTCCCTCTCTCGCATGTAATATTATCCCATATTAATTTGATTTTATTGTCTGATCTGTCAATTTCAGACAAAAGTCATACTCTGTTTTTCCATTTTTACAACTTTCCTTAATATGTTACAGTACTGTTTATAATATGAAAGTATTTCTGGATCATTTCTTGTTGTGGCTGTTTTGTAAAAATCCTTCTATCATTGTGAAGAGATTCTGATATATACAGTGATTCAAGGTTTATTTAGTGACATCCCATTGTTGCATTTAATTAAGTTTTTAGAAAAGCTACTTCAAAAATGGATACAAACTCATTAACAAATGTGTTGAATTTAGAGCTAGCATTAAGCTCATTGTATCTTTAAATCTTCAGTAGTTCTGTCATTAATAAGCTGTGCTGTTTTCTTTGAGTGTTTCTGAACTGTACGTGAAGGTAAATGACATAATAATATGACTGTGTATCATGATCTGGCAATCCATTTACCATAAGATAGACATATTTCTCTTTGACTTCCACTTGTTGTATGAATACATTACCTATAAGAGTACTACTATCTTCAGCAGCACTGCTAGGGAAGTTTATTTCTGGTACTGGCAGCACGTCTAGATCACTTTTCATGTTAGAGTCCTTCAAGGAATTTACATTAAAATCACAATTTAATAATCTGTTCCTTCTGTCTGACAGATGGCACAATAAACTGTCAAAATGTTCCACAAAAATTTTCCAGGTACCCAGCGGAGACCTGTATGCTGTAACAATAACAAGTACTACTTTACCCATTATTGACTCACAAGCACCTACTTCTACCCCTGATCTATAAAGAATTTACGTATTTTTACATTTTTATGTTTATATTCCTTTTTTTATGAATGTGACAAGTCCTCTACTCATATTACATCTACATGAATATGCAGCTAATTTTCTCTCTCTCTCTCTCTCTCTCTCTCTCTCTCTCTCTCTTTTTCTTTCTTTCTTTCTTTCTTTCTTTCTTTCTTCTTTCCTTCCTCCCCCCCCCCCCCCCCCCCCCATTTTTTTAGAGAGAGAGAGAGAGAGAGAGATGGTCAAACCCTCTGTTGCATCCTTTTTTTAGTTCATAGTAGATTTCTGATGTGTTCTGACTAATAATAATTTTGTATGAGCAGTCAATAGCTGTAGCTTCTCCTTCCAACTGCAAAAGGGGGAAATAAAACTCTAAAATGTTAATATTGAACTCTTGCTCATAAGTTAAGGGATTTTCCTGGACTCATGAAATATGGCACATGGTGATAATGTGTGCACTGGAAAGTACCATTGCAACATTGTGACGTGACATTTTGTAAGATACAAATTACACTAGAAAACCTGCCATAAGAGGTGTGTGTTGTTTGCCATGTGAGGTCTCTTTCCCAATGCCACAAATAATCTCAGTATGGTTACAGATGTGTATTTGTGCTGGTAGAGAATGCACAGCATCTTCTCATGCAGAGGATCAATCTGTCCAGCATGGCTGGAGTTAGACCTGTCATTGCTAAACGTGCTCTCTGGAGTCCAGAAATCATCTGTTGTAGTGGTGTTATGGCTGTGAACCTTCAGCTTAGAGTGTACGATGTAGTTTTGACCAGATTTAAGTCTGGGGAGAGAGCTGACCACTGCAGGCACTTGACTTTCCCATGTTTCAGTGCATGCTTATCACCAGATCAGTCCTGATTCATCAGGTGGGAGCCAGCTCCATATTCACAATGTAAAAGACACATACACCATTGCAGGATGGTCAGCCCTATAGACCACAGCCGTCACAGTACCCCTACAAAACATGTGCATTGGTGTTCATGGCCCTAATATGATGCCATTCCAGACGAGAATGCCAATATTGTCATATTGGTAATCTATCACAATATCTGCACAGTTGTAACTTGTCTGTGTTTTTGCTTCTGCTCATGGTAGGTAAGACTACACATTTACTGAGGCACATTGTGTTTGTGTGTGTTGGAATGCATCTGGCAGGTCACAGGCCAACAATTCAAAGTTGATGATACACAGTCTGACAGCAGATTTGTGACCCAAATGCTACTGTGAGGTGTGTAGCCAGTGGGGGTGTTGTCTTGCTTGCCTGTCTTTTGAGCTCTTAAGGCTAGGTTTCAGTGCTGGGTTGTATCAGAGGGTCACATTTGCTCATACTACCACTAAATACACTCCTGGAAATTGAAATAAGAACACCGTGAATTCATTGTCCCAGGAAGGGGAAACTTTATTGACACATTCCTGGGGTCAGATACATCACATGATCACACTGACAGAACCACAGGCACATAGACACAGGCAACAGAGCATGCACAATGTCGGCACTAGTACAGTGTATATCCACCTTTCGCAGCAATGCAGGCTGCTATTCTCCCATGGAGACGATCGTAGAGATGCTGCATGTAGTCCTGTGGAACGGCTTGCCATGCCATTTCCACCTGGCGCCTCAGTTGGACCAGCGTTCGTGCTGGACGTGCAGACCGCGTGAGACGACGCTTCATCCAGTCCCAAACATGCTCAATGGGGGACAGATCCGGAGATCTTGCTGGCCAGGGTAGTTGACTTACACCTTCTAGAGCACGTTGGGTGGCACGGGATACATGCGGACGTGCATTGTCCTGTTGGAACAGCAAGTTCCCTTGCCGGTCTAGGAATGGTAGAACGATGGGTTCGATGACGGTTTGGATGTACCGTGCACTATTCAGTGTCCCCTCAACGATCACCAGTGGTGTACGGCCAGTGTAGGAGATCGCTCCCCACACCATAATGCCGGGTGTTGGCCCTGTGTGCCTCGGTCGTATGCAGTCCTGATTGTGGCGCTCACCTGCACAGCGCCAAACACGCATACGACCATCATTGGCACCAAGGCAGAAGCGACTCTCATCGCTTAAGACGACACGTCTCCATTCGTCCCTCCATTCACGCCTGTCGCGACACCACTGTAGGCGGGCTGCACGATGTTGGGGCGTGAGCGGAAGACGGCCTAACGGTGTGCGGGACCGTAGCCCAGCTTCATGGAGACGGTTGCGATTGTGTGTTGTTATGATGTATAAATTTGGTAAGGCATAAGCCAGTTTCCTGTAAGAAGTTGCCTTATTGTAACTGTTAGTTTTTATATGTTGATGTGTCAGTTGTCTCTCTCTGTTAAGGCAAAAGTTCAGTTTTGACCAGAAATGGTGATAGTAGTAACCATGCAATGAATCTCCATGTGGTTTAGGTATTATCATTTATGCATGAAACAGATTGACACAAAAGCACAGAAGTAAATTAACACACACACCGCTGCACGCACGCGTGCGACCGCTTCCTCTGGCTGCTAAGGCCAGAGACAGTGATCACTCACTGTGTGTGTGTGTGTGTGTGTGTGTGTGTGTGTGTGTGGTGGGTAGGGGGGGGGGGGGGGAGTTGTCTACTTCAGAAGAAGGCCTTCTGGCCAAAAGCTTACTTGTGTAGCTGTCTTTTTGTCGTGTCTTCTGTTTGTTACTGATACTGCTGTTATTTTAACGTGTTAACTTTCTGCATAATGGAATGAAGCAAATTCCTTCATGTTTTGCTCCCAGCATTTGTCAAGTGGTGACCATTGTCCAGTGTGTTACCTTAATATATATTTTCCTTATATAGAATATTTTTATACCGTAAGGATAAACTGCAGGAGAAAATTACTGAAGAGTTAAGGAACAAATAAATTTTTGTGGGAATATTTTCCCTCCTATAGTTCTACATTTACATCTACATTTACACTCCGCAAGCCACCCAACGGTGTGTGGCGGAGGGCACTTTACGTGCCACTGTCATTACCTTTCTTTTCTGTTCCAGTCGCGTATGGTTCGCGGGAAGAACGACTGTCTGAAAGCCTCCATGCACACTCGAATCTCTCTAATTTTACATTCGTGATCTCCTCGGGAGGTATAAGTAGGGGGAAGCAATATCTTCGATACCTCATCCAGAAACGCACCCTCTCGAAACCTGGCGAGCAAGCTACACCGCGATGCAGAGCGCCTCTCTTGCAGAGTCTGCCACTTGAGTTTGCTAAACATCTCCGTAACACTTTCACGGTTACTAAATAACCCTGTGACAAAACGCGCCGCTCTTCTTTGGATCTTCTCTATCTCCTCCATCAACCCGATCTGGTACGGATCCCACACTGACGAGCAATACTCAAGTATAGGCCGGACGAGTGTTTTGTAAGCCACCTCCTTTGTTGATGGACTACATTTTCTAAGGACTCTCCCAATGAATCGCAACCTGGTACCTGCCTTACCAACAATTAATTTTATATGATCATTCCACTTCAAATCATTCCGCACACATACTCCCAGATATTTTACAGAAGTAACTGCTACCAGTGTTTGTTCTGCTATCATATAATCATACAATAAAGGATCCTCCTTTCTATGTATTCGCAATACATTACATTTATCTATGTTAAGGGTCAGTTGCCACTCCCTGCACCAAGTGCCTATCCGCTGCAGATCTTCCTGCATTTCGCTACAATTTTCTAATGCTGCAACTTCTCTGTATACTACAGCATCATCCGCGAAAAGCCGCATGGAACTTCCGACACTATCTACTAGGTCATTTATATATATTGTGAAAAGCAATGGTCCCATAACACTCCCCTGTGGCACGCGTGAGTTTACTTTAACGTCTGTAGACGTCTCTCCATTGATAACAACATGCTGTGTTCTGTTTGCTAAAAACTCTTCAATCCAGTCACACAGCTGGTCAGATATTCCGTAGGCTCTTACTTTATCAGGCGACAGTGCGGAACTGTATCGAACACCTTCCAGAAGTCAAGGAAAATAGCATCTACCTGGGAGCCTGTATCTAATATTTTCTGGGTCTCATGAACAAATAAAGCAAGTTGGGTCTCAAACGATCGCTGTTTCCGGAATCCGTGTTGATTCCTACAGAGTAGACTCCGGGTTTCCAAAAACAACGTGATACACGAGCAAAAAACATGCTCTAAAATTCTACAAGAGATCGACGTCAGAGATATAGGTCTATAGTTTTGCGCGTCTGCTCGATGACCCTTCTTGAAGACTGGGACTACCTGTGCTCTTTTCCAACCATCTGGAACCTTCCGTTCCTCTAGAGACTTGCGGTACATGGCTGTTAGAAGGGGGGCAAGTTCTTTTGCGTACTCTGTGTAGAATCGAATTGGTATCCTGCCAGGTCCAGTGAACTTTCCTCTGTTGAGTGATTCCAGTTGCTTTTCTATTCCTTGGACACTTATTTCGATGTCAGCCATTTTTTTGTTTGTGCGAGGATTTAGAGAAGGAACTGCAGTGCGGTCTTCCTCTGTGAAACAGCTTTGGAAAAAGGTGTTTAGTATTTCAGCTTTACGCGTGTCATCCTCTGTTTCAATGCCATCATCATTCCGGAGTGTCTGGATATGCTGTTTCGAGCCACTTACTGATTTAACGTAAGACCAGAACGTCCTAGGATTTACTGTCAAGTCGGTACATAGAATTTTACTTTCGAATTCACTGAACGCTTCACGCATAGCCCTCCGTACGCTAAGTTTGACATCGTTTAGCTTCTGTTTGTCTGAGAGGTTTTGGCTGTGTTTAAACTTGGAGTGAAGCTCTCTTTGCTTTTGCAGTAGTTTCCTAACTTTGTTGTTGAACCACGGTGGGTTTTTCCTGTCCCTCACAGTTTTACTCGGCACGTACCTGTCTAAAACACATTTTACGATTGCCTTGAACTTTTTCCATAAACACTCAACATTGTCAGTGTCGGAACAGAAATTTTTGTTTTGATCTGTTAGGTAGTCTGAAATCTGCCTTCTATTACTCTTGCTAAACAGATAAACCTTTCTCCCATCTTTTATATTCCTATTAACTTCCATATTCAGGGATGCTGCAACGGCCTTATGATCACTGATCCCCTGTTCTGCACTTACAGAGTCGAAAAGTTCAGGTCTGTTTGTTATCAGTAGGTCCAAGATGTTATCTCCACGAGTCGGTTCTCTGTTTAATTGCTCGAGGTAGTTACGCCATCACTCACTCATTGCTGTATTGTTTGTTTGTCTGTATGCTAAAACCATGTTTGCCTATTTCATATTTTATTGTCTAGTACACATATGCATTTGAAGGCAGTTGGAAACAGGAGTAGAAGTGATGGAAAGTAATGCTGCTGCTAGTGTCGTGAGGGCACTACTGCCATGTATAACAATACCATTCCCATGCAATGATTGAAAATATGTCAACTTCTGATAGGCTCTGTTCAGGGCTCTGCTCTCTGTGAATAAAATGGCCTCTGACATGGAAATAATGTATTTGCAGGCATACATTCAGTAAAACTTGGCCAATTTTTCTCTCTTGAGGGTCATGTCCTACACTTTGTCACCATTCTTCTTTTATATCCATGGTACAGAGTTGACTGTATACATATTGTTTACTTCTTTTAGGAAATGTCCGGGAGAAAAGGATGTGAAGGAATTGTGCAGGATGCCATAATGCTTGGAACACCAGCAACAGACAATCCAAAAGAATGGAAGAAACTGTCAAGAGTAGTTTCAGGGAAAATTATAAATGGGTACTGCAAGTAAGTCTCTTTGTAATTGTTATAATTATTTTACACTTTGTTTTGCGTTGTTAAAGTGAAAATTGTTACACTAGTCAAAAACTTTGGAACTGTTATTCAATGTATCATAATAACTACTAGTCACATTTCTTGTCCGTAACTCTTTAGCTTTATGCCCAAGGAAATGACAGTTTTTGTCTGAAACTTGTGTAATTTCAATATCAGTTCAAATTGACACTCTTTGTATGGTTTTCTTCTCCCCCCTTCTCTCTCTCTCTCTCTCTCTCTCTCTCTCTCTCTCTCTCTCTCTCTCTCACACACACACACACACACACACACACACACATTAATTAAAAGAAATGGGGAATGGATAATTGTTTCATTATACTGAATTTTTAAATACACTTATTCAAACTTCATCAGTTGTTTGGTTTAACTTCTTTTTTTAAAAAAAATTAGTTAAAGACTGTAGGCCATTATCAGTAGCTTAACATGCATATCTGTGTAAACTTTACTGTTTAAAATTGAATGTAGCAACCTACTCAGCCAAAAGAAATGAATGTTCTTTGGGGAAAAAAAGAAAAAAAGAAAGAAAGAAAGAAAGAAAGAAAGAAAAGAAAGTACTTATTATGATAGGTAATAACAAAATACTGACCAAACGTATTAGGACTAATATTGATCCATTACTATTAGTATTAAGTACATTTTAAAATTTAAGAGTGTCAGCAAAAATAATAAAGGAAATATGTCTTGTAAACCAGACAGATCATGTAACTGTTATAGAGCAGCTACTTTAGAGTGTGAAATTCCAAAGTATGAGTAACTCCTATGCCTGCCCACACCTAACAGATGTGTAGTAGTGTGGTGAAAAACATAAATCCAGTTTGTGTCATCATCAACATGAATGTATATGACTTTGTGGCAAAAGTTTTTCTGTAGTACTGTAAATGAGAATTGGAAGTAGTGTGGTCTTTACTAACATTTTTAGCTCTACAGGAAAGAGGTTTTTTTTTTTTAATATCATTGTAGTGCATTGAACAGTCATACACTCTGCTGTTTTGGGCTATAAAATTTTGACGTCCTCATATTGTCATGACATGACACCCAGTGACCACACAAAGTATTTTTAATGTATATTGATAACCAGGAGGCAGGTGCTGTTCTGAATAACAACATCATGTAATACATCTAAAGATGAGCCAGAGTGGTAATGCTTATAAAAAAAAACCGGTTTGGTGTGTGTTTAAAAAATATACTTCGTAACCACCAATTGATGTTTGTTTCTTCAGTCATTGAATGAAAAATTGTGGAGGAATGAAAAGCTTATTTTCAGAAACAAAAGAATGCTATAATTTAATCAATGGCAACAGTTGATGCCGAAACTGATAAATAAAAATATATCTATAAGTAAAATGATCAAGTTGCATGGTATCTTCAAAACTGCCACATACATTAAAGAAGAGCATGTGTTTGTAGAAAACTGAATCTGTAGGAGTAAAGTATTAAGTTGAAGCGTAAGTATTATTTATGAGAGTTAATTATAAAGTTTTAATGGTCAGCTCGAAAAAAATCAAGCTGTGACCTGAAACTTTGTGACAGTGTCTGTCCTTGTCTGCATATTCACCCTTAAATGTAACACATTTTGTCCAAAGATGGATGATTTGTTGAAGACCTCCATTGTAGAAGTCTTCATTTTACCTATTTAGCAAGCATTCCACCTCGAAAATCACATCATCATTCCGGAAATGCCTGCTATGTACTGATACCTTTATCCAAAGAAACATGAAGTAGGCACTGGGTGAAATGTCAGGACAGTATGAGGGAATGGCAAAATTTAATTGGCCTAAATTGCACCGTGTATGACCATTTGATACGTAATGAGGTGGGGTGTTTTTGTGTAGCAAAAGCACCCCCCTCAGACAGCATCCTGTGGTGCTTAGCCTGTACAGCCTCCCGGAACCTCATCAAGAGATTTCAATAGTGTGCTTCTGTGGCAGTTTGCCTCATAATACCATAATCTGTTTGCTCCACACTGCTTGCTTTGCTCTTGGAGCACTTATCCATGGTAATTAGGTGGCTGAAGATGTCATCTTGACTGGCCTGATACAGCTGCAAAATTCCTGCTGCTATTTCAGTGAAGCAGGCTGTTTGGACAGTTGTGAAAACCACAGTGAGCATTAACCTTTGTAATATTTAAAATGTCATATGAGGAAGGAAAGACTGATCCGTAACTGATGTTTAGCTTTTTCTGTTAACGCATTGTTTACAACAGACCAGTCTTTCAGCACCATAGCCTCAGTTTCTCTTGCATTTCCCACTATTTTGCACAGAGATTGTCTGCCAGATGGTTCTTTGTTATTCTGACTTGTTCTACTTTATCAGTGGACTGCACCACTTTGTTTAGGCTCATCTGGTGGTGTGCAGTGGTACTGTGGTACAGGGATTTCATTGTGTACCAAAGCTGCAGATGCGTACCTGCAAAAAATTACTTATGTAACTCCATTATTTGAGGTGACAATAAAACTTTGATTATCCCTGTAAATGTAGAAGCATTATTTCAAGTAAAATAATAATGTATAGATTATTATGCTGCAATGTTTCCCACAGTTTAGCTTAGTATTATTGGCTCCTAATTGAAAAAAAAATAATTGCTTGTGGCATATAATGACCTCACTATAGGTGAAACTTTAACACCTGGGTTCGAGTCCATATGCAGCTTTTCACCCAAAAATATGGCAGATATAGTTCATATACATACAAAACACCAACAGAAAGTTGGACTCATTATCATATGTGGAATTATACCATGTACTGACAGTAAGAAGAGGTTAGTTCTCATCAATATTGTGTCATCTGTATCTTGATTTATTTATGAAAGAAAAGAAAGTTTCTTTGAAAAAAGTGTGAAACTACCCAATTTGTCGTATGTGAGATTGTCGTTAACTTGACATTATAAATTATGTTGCAAGGAGACCCCATTCAAAAATTCTATGATTTCCGATTTGTCAAAGGATGTCTTTGTATAGTACAATGTAGTCTCTTGATGTATTTATTATTTTTGTGTTAGATTAATTCTTCTCTCATTATTTTGCAGGACAGACTGGCTGCTGAAGTTTTTGTATAGAACTTTTGCAGTTTTTAACAGTGTTGCGGGGCTGAAACCTATTGAGTGTGATGATAGAAGAATACAAAATTTTGATTTAACAGATATTGTTGGAGGTAATTTTTATTTTCTGTATTAATTTACAAGATGATGATCTAATAGGTAATGAAGATATTCCTTAATCCTTGGAGTAATATGTCTGTATTCGTTTTTCTGTTTGATACTATCATCAGGGAATAAATCTCTTTACATATTGAGTTCTAAAAATTGTTATGTTATGCTTCAGTTCAGCAGTTTCAAAACAACATTTAAAAGACTATATGTCTGTCAGAATTTCAGACTTTTTATATCAGTTTAGAAAAGAGTAGTTAGTGCAGAATTTTAAGAATCTGCGTGGAGTTGACAATTTCTTTTGGAATAGACCTATTATAGCTGTTTAGTTAGGCCTGCTTTTAAATGGTTTCTCATTAAATATAGGAAACATAAGTATTATTGAACAAACTGATTTATATGATTTTTAAGAGGCTTAGAAAAGCAGTTTTATGGTGGTAAATAGAATATCAATGTAAAAGGTATCTGAAGGAAAATTATCATATTTCTTATTTTCTCAAGAGAGAGAGAGCACTTGTGGATGGTTTGCCAGTTACTATTACTTTTACTGACCTCGCAAGAATTGATGATCAGCTACATGTGACAGTAACCATGTAGAGTTGGTGGAGACTACAATCTTTTGTTTCTGCACATGTTTGCTTTAGTAACTCCTGCTGTAAGCAAATGCAATTTTCCACATCTTTATTATTCAATATATTTTTCTCAGTTTCATTGCCAATATTGTGGTTAGCAACAATTTGCCAGAATCAGTTGTCTCACATCTCAGTTGCGGCTGTACCGTTCATAAAATGCTACAGATTTTGCACTAGAAAATTCGTGATACTGTTCATCTTAAGTTTTATTAATAGAATGTACAGAAATGGCACAATGTCCAGTCTCTATACTGAAATTTGAGATTCAGTTTACTGTCACAACAGTGTTTTCCCGTGGTCAGATAGGCATAAATATCTCATTTGCTCTCACATCATGCCACCATCAGCTCTCTTTGAATTCCATCTGTAGGCCTGGTACACAACTCCTTCGTCTACATCTATGTAAATAGTCTGCAAGCCACCATACATTGCATGGTGGAGGGTACCCTGTACTGCTACTAGTCGTTTCCTTTCCTGGTACCCTCGCAGATGGAGCAAGGGAAAAATGACTGTCTATATGCCTCCTTCCCACAAACCAGTCAAAAGAGAGCAGTACCTGATACGAGACATTAATAACCTTAAACAGTCCTTGTTTTTGAGGCATAGGATAGTTCTGGTCATGGTGGATTATGGGACGTATCACTTCCTGCCAAGCACACTTTGAAATTTTTAACATGGTTTCATTTACAAATCGTGAACAACTGCAATCGAGTCTAAGCAGGGTGACAGTACAGGCTGCATCATTGCTTCCCTTTATTTTGGTTCCAAGATGTAGCTATCATGTCAAGTCTTAGCTTATTATTAAGAGATTTTGATTATCTTGAAGACGCATATTTTTGAAGGGATGAATGTTTTCCATGATTGAAACTTCCTTAGCCAGTTAGATATTTTTTTTTACAAGTACTTCACTTCATATACTGAATGAATAAATTTGTGAAACAATGCAAGCTGGTCTGAAGTTTTAAGTGACTGTTTCCCTCATGACTTAGTATTCACTGAAGTCCCCTCAACTTCTGGGTATGACGGATTGTTACAAAGCATAGGTTTTGTTCCCCTTGTGCTGTGGATGGTGGTGTTGACTTCTCATGTGGTTTTCCTCAGGATGCCTGATTCAGATTTTCTTCATCCTCTGGTGCTGGCAGTGTAGTGGTGGTGGTGGTGGTGGTGGTGGTGAGTCAGGCTGACCAGTCACGCTGCTCGTGCACATCAGTGTACAAAGTGGCAGCTGGTGACTGTGGTGTTTCCACAGCAGTGGACAGCAGTCTTCATTGCTGCAGACATCTGCACAAAAGGATTTCAACCATGCTCATTAAACGGTTAAACATTGTTATGAGTAGGATGACCAGGCTGCTGAAGTTGCCACTTCTCACAGCATTGGCATAGCTGATGTTGGCTGCCATGTTGTGGTTTGTGACATAACGGCCACTGCCACTATTTTCTGCGAAGCTGATAGGCATCAGCTCCTCTCCTCTGGCTGATGGGGGCAGAGATTGTGAGCTCGTGTTCTGCCTGCACCGCTGATTATGGACTGTACTGAATCCCCAGCTCTTGCAGGCTGTCTGTATGCACCTGCAGTGTGTGTTTTCAGGACCATGCACGCCTTCTTCTTTGGGTTGGTGTTGCTATGACTGCTACACCTGTGTCCAGTGGCAAGAGCAGCTCTGCACTGGTGATGTCACCCACCAGTCTCTCACCCTGTGGTGTGTCCGGGCGTGGTCGTCGGTTAGATTGCTCCTCTGTATGACATCACACACCTGACTCAGGTGCAGATGACAATCAGAACGGTCTGCCTTATGATTCTTTGGACCCTGTATGGTAATCCACGTGGGCGAGGTAACACAGCTTTGATTCTCTCGTTCTCCACCTTTACGGGCAACTTCACCACCAGTGTGTGCTGTAACAACTTTCAGTTTTGTTCTCTCCTGTGTTCGGGGATTTCATGTGCACCACAGTGCATACCTGAAACTGAGCTCCTAGAGTTCCAATATGAGGTAGTCAGGCTGCACTGACTGCAGGAAGCTGTGAGAAACAGCCTTGATCACCTTGTCTGCATGAGTGGCTTGAGTATAAACTAGCCACTGGCATGTGCCCATTTCACTTATGGTGCTCCTGTAGTCCTCACAGGTGCGAAGGTTGACCCATATCAGGTCTTTTCCTGCTGATTTGACCGCTAAGTCAAACTTGATCCACTGTGAGATGAGCTGAAACAATCTTCTATAATTGCCGTTCACTTGCAAGATGACAAGTGGTGGTTATGGCTCTTTCATCTGGGCAGGTTGTGAGTCAAGGGTGTTGGGGCGAGATTCATCCTCTGCTGTGGCTTCTGGTATGTCAGCATCTTCGTCCAGAACTGTAAAGGTGCTGCCTTAGCTGCTGCACTGCAGCTTAGTGTGCCTCTCTGTATCTGATGAATATGGTCAATTTGCTTGACTAGCTACAAGAGTAGACCACCCTCACTTGTCTGCTATAACCTTTCTTCTGCACCCCTTGTTGCTACATGAGGTGATTGTGAGAGGATGCTTCTTTCTCGCACCCACTTTTGGTGCTGCATTTGCCTGGAATTTGTGGTGCTTTGGCTGTCACTTTTTATTGAGGAGGAACTCCATGGTGTACCTGTCTGATGTTCCTCCAGACTCTTGCCATTTTGCAGTGCTGTGTTTGCCTGTCATTGGTGGTGCTGTTTCTCACGCAGCTTGCTGTGTTAGATCTCCTCAGTACACATCTACAAGTGCCTTATGCAACATTGTCCAGCTCAGTCATGATAGCAGTAGTAAATGCTGCTGTCTGTCAGAGTTCTGTAGTACACTCTTCTGTTGCAGCTTGGTGTGTGTAGGCACAGTGTCACACGCATCCATCTCTTCTTGCAACTTTGTCACCTGAGACAGCACTACAGGACTGGGAACAAATGTGACCTCACAGCTTGGCCTCTCCTCTATGAATGAGCAAGCAAGTGCCTCCTCCACAAGTTGATAGAGATGACATTTTAATATTTTTGAGGGGCATTTGTTCAGTCTATATTCTGCATTTTCAAGCACCATGTATAATGTTTTTTCTGCAGTGCTGCTCCAAACTTTTGTGGGAGTTGAAGTACAACAGTAGTTAAACAGGGAAGAGGGCCCTCAAAGTTGGTTTTGGCTGCTGTGGGAAGAGACTACACTCTATCAAGTAATCAGTAGGAGATCAAACAGTGCTATTAAGATTTAGGAGAACATGATGGACTGGTGAGAAAGAGCAGTGCTGTGTGTACCCCACAGTGGTTTATATAGTTTCTTTACAGGATCACTGAGGTCAGTACATCAGGTAATGTGTTTTAATGCAGCGTCTTCGTCCAGAACTATGAATAAACTGCCTGAGCTGCTGCACTGCAGTGCTTATATGTCAGAAAGTTAGCAATGTTTCTGTACATATTGAGAAGCTAGACACTATTGTAGAAGTGTAGTTGATGAAGTGGAGCACAGTCTTGGGAAAATTATTGATAAGCATTTGTTTATATAGAGAAGTTAATGGAAAAAGATATAGTGTATCGAAAGAAGTAACTATTTAGAAGCGATCATTATTTTCCGCAGACTGTATCAATATTTATTAGTTATGACAATAATATCTCAAAAAAGAAAGTAAAAACAGCAACATATTCATGTGTTAGGAAAACAATACTTTTTTTTTTTTTTTTTGGTCATCAGTGTTCCGACTGGTTTGATGCGGCGTGCCACAAATTCCTCTCCTGTGCCATCCTCTTTATCCCAGAGTAGCACTTACAACCTACGTCCTCAGTTCTTTGCTGGATGTATTCCAATCTCTGTCTTCCTCTATAGTTTTTGCCTTCTACAGCTCCCTCTAGTACCATGGAAGTCATTCCCTCATGTCTTAACAGATGTCCTATCAACCTGTCCCTTCTCCTTATCAGTGTTTTCCACATATTCCTTTCCTCTCCGGTTTTATGTAGAACCTCCTCATTCCTTACTGTGGTATAGTTAATGCCCACACCGTGGCGCTTGCAGCTGCGTGGCCTCGGTCTTTACGTCATACAGCCAACGGCCGGCACGCCCACTTATGCACAGCTCTGCACAGCTGTACAGTGCAGGCGCAGGCCTCACACACTTAGTGTCTCCCCACTGTCATGACAACCTCGGCCGGCGTCCTCCCGAGAGATAGTTACATGAGGCCGCACCGCCAATCGTATCAGGACACGACAAGCAGACTCGGTTACGGCCGGCATATTCCTCCACCACTCGCCCTACATAGCCGCATACGCCGCCATGCCGGGCAGTCTCGTGTTGGGCTACCTACTTGCAACGTCGACGTCGCACCCAGGAAACGACGCTACACTGTACTACGACTGTTTACCATACCGGACTTGGACTCTGCAGCCCAGTCGCTGCTCTCGATCAAGCACCAAGTTGTGTTAGTATAGTGGAACTGTTGGCAATAAACAGAATTTGGAACTCATGCCAATCATTATTCGTTGTTTCTCCAATTACGGATACAACACTTACCTTATCAGCCCACCTAATTTTTAACATTTGTCTGTTGCATCATATCTCAAATGCTTTGATTGTCTTCTGTTCTGGTTTTCCTACAGTCCATGTTCCACTACCATACATAGCTGTACTCCAGATGCACAGTCTCAGAAATTTCTTGCTCAAATTAAGGCCTGTTTTTAATACTAGCAGACTTCTCTTGGCTAGGAATGCCCTTTTTGCAATTGTTAGTCTGCTTTTGATGCTCCATGCTCCATCCATCATTGGTTATTTTACTGCCTAGGTAGTAGAATTCTTTAACTTCATCTACTTTGTGACCATCAATCCTAATGTTAAGTTTTTCACTGTTCTAATTTCTGATACTTCTCATTACTTTCGTCTTTCTTCAGTTTACTCTCAATCCATATTCTGTACTCATTAGATTGTTCATTCAATTCAGCAGAACATGTAATTCTTTTTCACTTTCACTTAGGATAGCGATGTCATCAGCGAATCATATCATTGATATCGTTTCTCTTTGAATTTTAATTCCAGTCCTGAACCTTTCTTTTATTTCCATCATTGCTTCTTCGATGTATAGATTGAACAGTAGGGGCGAAAGACTACATTCCTGTCTTACATCCTTTAGAATTCGAGCACTTTGTTCTTGGTTGTCCACTCTTATTATCCCTTTTGGCTCTTGTACATACTGTATATTACCTTACTGGGCATCAAAAATCACCAATGACTTCCATACAAAATGGATGTTTCCAAGGTACTGCAAAAACACCAGCTACACAATTTTTATCAACAGTATGTCTGCACTTGTGAACTTGCATCATGTTTATGTAATGGGTACGGGAGCAGTGTATGAATAAATATTATTTACATGACTACATAATATTCACCATTGTAGTTTGGGTCAGCAAACATTTTGTATTTAGTAATCAAAACTATGTATGTGGACTGCTGTAAATGTCAGTGCAACACTTGTGATGAGCTATCTACTAGAATTATTTTGAATATATGGATGAGCATTGTGAGTGATTGCTTTTTAAAACTGTATTTTGTCCATCCTAATAGCTGTTACAGTTTATTTGCAGACTATTTAAAGAGTGTGCTAAGCTGCTGCATCAGTGATGTTCTTTAGGTATCTGTGACATTAGTTGTTACAGTTATGCCAATAAATTGAGTCTATGGGAATTACCAATGGAGCCTCTCACAGTAGCAGTATCAGCAGCCACAGTTAATGTTTTTTGCTTAGTTGTGTGTTTACATGAAATTAGTGCATGTTTTAAAATTTTACATTCTAGCTTTGTGGATCAGCGACCTTTGAGAATCTAACTCAACAGTGCATCAGATTTTGCAGTTGGGAAAATCAACCACTTGTTTACTTAATGTATTGTATGATTTCTATTCTTTAGATCCTTTCATGTGTCTATTTAATTCTGTCTAATACTGAAAAATGAATAGGGGAATGTTTTAGTTGAGGTCAACTGCAGGGAGAATTGACAGTTGTTAATGAATAATCACAAGCTATGTTACCAACAGCCAACGGGCTTTAGTATGCCGCCCTGCACTGCAGCAGCTATCGGCTCTCTAATTTAATGTATTTGGCACATAAGAGTGTTCTGATGTTTCCCTAGATCCCTGATGATGCTGCATCTATAGGCATGCTTGTCCTTTATAAGGTTCATCTTCAACTGAAAGTGAATGGGGTGAACCATTGCATCTCAGGGCTGAAGTCTGTAATGGGTACTGGCCACAAGTTTGTCCTGTATGTGTTAACAACAGGTGTGAGATGTTGATTGACACTGAAATGGCACCAGAGGTTGTTTCATTTGTTGGTACTCATCAATCTTATAGTAAGGCATGAACTTTGTACAGACGCATGGATTGCTCATCTTAGTGTCATGTCAAAACCATGATCAAGTCCAAATCTGAGGGCAAGGTCATTTACAACTGAAAGCAAATTTGTTTCTGACACCAACTTACAGCCGGAACAGAACTGGCCGGGATAGAGTGCAGCTACAGATTGTGGACGAAAATGTGGAACTGCCAATACACAACACATTACCATGCCTAATACAGTGTAGGAAACCTATTGACATTCAAAACACCTTCCAGTCATCTCGGAATGGATAAATATATGTCCTGTATAGCTTTTAAGGTAATGTTATACCATTTATCCTGCCAAATAGCGTAAAGTTAGATAATGGTGATGGAGGTGGATAGTGGTCACATGGCCGTCTTTCCAAAGGTAGGGCACAGTAATATTGAGATCTGATGACTGTGGTGGCCGGGGAAATTTGAAAATTCATCCTCATACTTGCAGAATCAGTTCTGAATGATAGAAGCTGCATGAACATGAACCCTGTTATTTTGGAACACACAATCACCACTGGGGAACTAACAATGTACCATGTGATAGATCTGGTCAGCCAGAATGGTCACATAATCCTTGGCAGTAATGTGACCTTTCAGAGTAACCATGGGGCCCATGGAATACCATGATATGGCTGCTCAAATAATCATTGAACTTCCATCATGTTTCACTCTTCTTCTTTTGGTAAGATGCTCAGAGATAAACAAAGTTTTGCAGAGGTAGGCAGAATGTTTTAAAGATATACTCAATACCACCTCAGACCACATACCAAGAGATCCACAAGAACAGAAGGAGAATATAGAGGCAAGAGAAGATGAAAGGCAAGAAGCAAAAAGACCAGCAATGCAGGCAGGTGGAGTCAGTGATACATAAATTTAAAAATAACCATGCACCTGGTGAAGACAGGGTAGTGTCAGAACTTATAAAATTTGGCAGTCATCCTCTATTTAATACCTTTGTAAATGTCAAGCTGTCATGCTGACATTTCAATATGTAAAGCATAGTTTTCTATTGCAGAACCACAAGATCATTAGTCATGAACAAATAAAATTAATACAGCAAAAGAGGAAAATGCCCCTTTCTTTAATATGAAAATGTTTTCTGTAGATCATTTGCTAAAGAGGCCCTTTTCCAGTAGATTTTAGGAGAAGAAAATGAGATTTAAAGAGTTAGTTAGATCTCCAAACGTAAATCTAACAATGTGAGGGTATGGGACGAGGCTCACCAGTTTGGCTGAAACTATGTGAACAGAAGCAGGTAGATGTCCCTTTCAGGTTCCTGGAAGATTTTGTTTGAATGGGCCATAGGAAAAGGTAAAATGCTCTCAAGACATATACACATAGAGTATCAGAAATGGCATAGTAACCAAGTGGTTAAGAGAGGGTATCCACAAACCTACTGTGGTTCGATTCCTGCTGGTTCCATAATTTTATTTTATTTCTTATAATGTTAAACAATTAATTGTAAAATTTAACTATATTTAAACAGTTCATTTTATACATAGAAAATTAATAATTCGGTTTAGAGGTGATTACTACCCCTGCAAGTCAAAGGGATATAGCCCACCACATTGTATCTCTTGGGTAAATAATCGTGTGAGCTGCTGCTGCGCAATCAAGAAAAGGCCACTGAACTTAGAGTAACCATCCTGCTCTAGGAATCCAGATAGATTACACAGGTAAAGATATTTTGATTTTGCTTGCCTTGTTCATTCCTGAGATCCAGTAGACTGCACTTACAGGAGTCAAGGTTTATACCATCTGTCTTGACTTCATAAAAGCTTTCGATACAGTTCTGTACTGTCATCTTGTAAACAAATTAAATAATGGAAAGAGTAAAGGTAACAATTCTTATGATATAGCTGAAGTGTTGGGTCATGAAAAGGCACTTAAACAGGACTTCTAACTTTCAGACAAGTCCTTAAAACACACACACACACACACACACACACACACTCACACACACACACTGCAGTTCGACATGGGTTAATGGTTGCATTAGGTTGAGTGGACAAGGGGAGAAAGGAGACAGGCATTATGATGGAGGTTGGGGGAAGAGTGTTTGACAGCTGGAAAGGGCAGGCAACAGGCATATGTTTTAGGAAAGTAGGACCATTGAGCTTTTTATGGCCACCGGCAGCAGGAGTTGTGCACAACACACATTGATTTGGAGGAGTGGACTGGGAAGAGGAGATAGAACAGAGGTAGAGAGAGACAGCGAAGAAGAGGGTGTAAGTGCAGGATGGGTGACATTATGGTCATGGTGCAGGATAGAAGAGGGTATGGGGCAAGGATAGAGCTGTGTGTGGGGCAGATACTAGTGGACACTGAGGTTAGGATTACAGGATCAACAGATGCGTTGCAAGGCTATTCCCATCTATATAATTCAGACAAGCTAGTGGTTGGACAGAAGGATCCAGATAGTGTAGGTTGTGAAGCAACCATTGAAATCAAGCATCTTGTCCTCAACTGCTTGTTCTGCCACTAGCTGGTCTACTCTGGTCTTGACCCAATTATGTAGTGCTATTGATTTGGATGGACAGGTGGTTGGTCGTCATGCTCACATAAAATGCTGAGCAAAAGTTACAGCAGAGCTGATATATGACATGTCTGCTTTCACAGGTGGCCCTGCCTCTGATAGAATAGGATATGTCTGTGTTGAGACTTTAGGTGTATGGGCTAGGTGGGTGTCAGGCCTGTCCAGTGCACTCACCCAACACATCCTATTCCAGTCCCATCATACACATAACCTGTCTTGTCAGGCAGAGTATGATGCTTAAAGGCTTAACTTGATCGAAGTTGACATCACTCTCTGTACATATTGCTGATGACTTCAGTTAAAGGTGACTCAGAAAAAGAGGCTCTATTCCTTGACAAGCATGTTCACTTAATTAGATACCACTTTTTTATCTTTTTAAATATCTGTAGGTTTAGTTAAACGTTCATGACTGTAATGACACACCCGTAGAGACAGTAGAACCATTGCCAAGAGACATTTCTGCTTATTATCCTCTACAAACTATGTCACTACTGTTAAAAATGTACATGACACACCATGCTAAAGCACTTCATTACCTATATCAAACTTGGTGTGGGGATTGGAGTGAGTGAGGCTGGTGGGGTGGGGAGGTGTATAACACTCGAATATTTTTGTAAATGTAAATGCAATCTCTCATAGCGTGACTGGAAAGTGCTACTACTTTCTGCTGTATATTTATAGGATTTGGCTGAGGTGTTTATGAAGTGAGGCTATTTCTTGTGTGTCTCCATTTTTTGCTTCTCCACCATATCTGGAAATGTGAATCATTGTTATTTCAGATCCTTACATAGATTCCTCCTCCTAATATTTAAATTTTCACAGATAAGCCAGTACATTATGACCACCTACCTAATATCTGATATGTCCATCTTTGGCATGGATAACAGTGGCGACACTCTGTAGCATGGAAGGAGAGAGTTGGCACCACATTTGCACACGTCACCTAATCCCCATAAATTTGAAGGAGGGGGGCAATGAGCTAGACGCCACTTTGAGTCACATACCAAATGTGTTTGATTGGGTTCAGACCTGGTGAGTTGGGAGGCCAGCACAGCAATTGGAAATTGCCACTGTGTTCCTCGAACCACTCTGTCCCACTCCTGGCGTTTGACAGGGCGCATTGTCTTGTTGAAAGTTGTTGCTGCTGTCAGGTGCATGATCATCATGAAGGGGTGTACGTAGTCTGTAACCAGTGTACGATACTCCGTGATCATCATGGTGCCTTGCATGAGCTCTGCCGGAGCCATGGATGCCCACATGGATGTTCCCCAGAGCAGAATGGAGCCGTCACCAGCTTGTCTCCATCCCGCAGTACAGATATCAAGGAACTGTTCCCCTGGAAGATGACAAAATCATGATCTCCCATCGGCATGATGAAGAAGAAATCGGGATTCATCAGACTGTGCAACACTCTGCACTGCACAAACATCCAGTGCCAATGGTCACAGGCCTATTTCAGTCGTAGTTGCCAGTGTCATGGTGTTAACACTGGCACATGCTTGAGTCATCGGCTATGGAGGCCCATCATTAGGACTGTTCAGTGCACTGTGTGTTCAGGCACACTTGTACTTGGCCCAGCATTAAAGTCTGATGTTAGTTCCACCACAGTTCACCACCTGTCCTGTTTTACATGTCTGCCCAGCGTATGACATCCGACATCTGTAACAAGGGTTGGCCGCACAACGCCACAATGTCTGGATATTGTTTCACCTTTGTTTCGCCACTCCTCGAACACCCAACAAATCTTGCAGTTTCTGAAATGCTTCTGCTGAGCCTCTGGGTCATCACACTCTGCCATCGGTCAAAATCAGATAGATAATACACCTTCTTCATTCTACACATGTACAGAATGCTCACTGATACTACTTGCACCACGCAAATGTCTGATTAGCATTCATTCCTTGCCAGGTAACACTGCTATTACCTGTTTGGGTTTATATCGATAGGAGGTTGGTGGTCATAATTTTCTGGCTGATCAGTTTAAATCAATTAATGTATATAAAGTCTTTGCTGATGAGAACATTGCTCTAATGCTACAGATCTATTAATAATCTGACATGCCGTACTATATACAGATACACTGTGGTTGGGGTAGAGCAGTAGAAAATCCCTATACTCACATTATGGATGGGCTGGTTTCGTAACTTCATACAGACTTGATTTTGATTTGTCATGGCTTCTGAGAACTGCTGTGAGTTACATATTGTGATGATGCCATAATATTGTTACTAATTTGCATTATCTTCACTCAGTATCAAAATAAAATCTTCCAAATAGAGAAACTTCCTGGCAGATTATAACTGTGTGCCGGACCAAGACTCAAACTCGGGACCTTGGTCCGGCACACAGTTTTAATCTGCCAGGAAGTTTCATATCAGCACACACTCTGCTGCAGAGTGAAAATCTCATCCTGGATTACAAATAGTGATGAAAAATCCTGTTAATATAAACATATCTTGACATGGTTTAATACTTTTGCCATTAAACTGCATAGGAATTATGACAACGAGATATGTATTTTCTCTTCTAATGAATACTGTCACGTAAAAGTTACTGTAGTTCATATCTTCCTCCAGTACACCCCATTTCTACTTTCATATGTTTACCTGTGTTGCAAAATATGGGTATTTCTACTAGAAATGTTTTAATGACATTAATTTTTTCAGGGCACAGAGACTATCCAGACAAACTAGATGCAATTCTGAAAGCCATAGGCATTCGTACAAAGGAAGTGGATCCAGACACAGTCTCTGCATTAAAGAAATCTTCATCTGAAATTGCATACGGCCCTACGACAAAGGTAATCAAAATATTTGTAAACAAGGCTTCAATAAAACGTTTTAAGTATTCTCATTTTATAAATGTTGCCTTCATTATTGACAAGAGTATAATTTTTGTGGTATATCTGCTACTAAAAATTTATGTGTCAAAAGTTACGGTGATACAGAATCCGTGCAGTTGTTAACTTTTGCATTTGGATTTAGTGTTTTAACACTCAGGTGCATTTCATGTGTGAAGATATTTCATTAAAATTTCTCTGTGCAGCCTTCATATTGGAGGAAAAATGTCTTCATGTATTTTCACTCTGGAAAGATTAATTTTGCCATTTGTCATAGCATTTCAGTCTTTACTGAAGATCACATTTTTATTTACATAGATTGTAAACTGATACTGTAGAGTACTGAATGGAATGTAAATAATAAAAGGAGTTAAGGTAACCACTCACCACACATCATATTTACCCACTATAAGGCGAGGTTGTTCTCATTTTTGCCATTCAAAAACAATAGGGTGTCTTAAATTTGCTGATAAATAAACTTTGATTGTTGAGGAAATTGTTGTTGTTAAATTACGTAAAAGCTTAATGTAGGGGTTGTCTTAGATACAGAGGTGAAGTTTTGGTAGCTGAGATAGCATGCAGATGTATTTGACGATTTCAGAAGTGGATGGAGTGCAGTGGCACCAGGTTGGCCAAATATGGGGAGGATAGTGGTGAACAGTCAGCAAATTTCATCATGCTGCCAACTATGGGACTGCATCCTGTGTCCCTTCCTTGCCTTTTCTCTCTCTCTCTCTCTCTCTCTCTCTCTCTCTCTCTCTCTCTCTCTCTCTCTCTTTTAAATTAGTACATGTGAACTGTAGTTCACCTGAATCTAAATGTAGTCAGAACCGAATTGACTTTAAAAATGGACAAATAATCTGCAACTGTATATATTTCTACAGTAGGCAAATTAATTCTAATATAGATGTGTTCACACAGAACACCCAAAACACAGCATAATGAAACAAAATGTTCAGCAGTGGCACTAAATCAGCTAATGCTCGAAAGCACAGTTGATTTTCAAAATTGGCAACAAATGGTGTAGTGTGCTGTTAACTTGAAGTGGTCAGATTTCTTCCAGTTCAGCAAAATGGAGCTGTGAGGATAACATATTATGGTTATTCAGTTTGCTTAATACTGTAACAACAGTAAATTGTAGTCATCGATAATGGATTCAAATGCCATGACTCTGTTGAGAAACATGAATATATGAGTTTGCAGCCGACAACATGAAACTGATTTTAAGTTAGATATGTACTATGTAAAACATTTGTGACATATCGCAGTCATATTCTGCACTTATAATAAACAGTGAAACCCAGCTATAACATTTTTCAAGGGTCTTCAAAAAAATTGTGCAAAATGTGGGAAATAACGTTTTAAGCAGTAAAAGTTGCATTTAGGATACCCACTTTCATTTTTGCACTGTGTGTATGATATATGTACACAACAGGCATCAAACGACTTGTCAGCAACATGTTTATTATCTAATAAAGGGCTATTATCTAATAAAAACAGCTGATGTAACTGGAACTGATAACTGTCTGGGGAGCAGGAATGTTTGACTCAATTTCATAGGTTTTTGAAAGCCTTATTTAAATAATGAAATACTGCACTAGTTACGTATTTTTTCATGCTTAGCATGACACGTTTTGAGAATTTTTTATCATTGTCAAGTGCAAATATGTACATATGCATTTTGTGTGGTGTTTAAACACGTGATATTCTGTGTCTCTTACACTGTAGGTGTCTCTTTGAGGTTATTGGGTACTGTGCCTCCTCAGTTATGTGGAAACCCCCCCCCCCCCCACACACACACAAACTATCACTCTCATTGTTTGTGTAATATAAAAAATACATACGTAAATACTGCACTTGACAACGAGAATAAATTCTTGAAACACAGTTTGCTCAGCATGGAAAAATATATAACTAGCATTGTCTTTAAACTGAAAACATTTGAGCAGTGCAAAGTGAATGACCGTGTCAACTAGCACTACAAGTGGACAAATGCCAAAACATGCTAAATGTGGTTCAACAAAAGTGTGAAGATGATCACAACAATCACGAAACTGCATTTGCACAGTAGATACAGTTTGAAAATCATTGCGATCGGTCATGAATCTTTATTCGAACAAACCTAGTTAGTCCCATCAACCACCATACCAAGTACAGCTTGGCAGCAACGGGAGATACAGCATGAATTGTTCCAACTTTTACACATTTACCAGTTCAAATCTGCTGAGTAACATGGGATGGCCATCATGCCAACGTCATTTTTTTTCTCCACAAACGTTTTTTCTGTAATGCGTAAATTGTGGGAAAATTATAAATATTCTCGTAGAAGTAGTTGAGTAGCACCGTGGTGTAGTGGTTATGATACTAAACTGTTGCATGGAAGGTCATGAGTCCAAAACTCACCTGGACTGTACAATTTTAATTTCTATATTCGGTCAAGTACATTCTAGAAGTATCCACAAATGTCAAGAATCATTGTACTGGAATGTTCTGTAGCTGTATGTATAGTTTATGTGTTCTGGCCGGAGGAAGTTTGCTCTGCGCTCTTGTATGTGCAAGTGCTGAATAAACCTTTGTTAAGTGAAGTTAGTGTTCGTCATTCGTCTAATTACACCTTCTTCTACATGACATTATTCTTGTGAAGGCACTGGGTATTGGAACTTGTGATAGCGCACATTATTGACGACACAGTGGCTCCCATCTGGCCACGACAGAACCGCCGTTTACGTGGCTAGAAACCCAAGTTCAAGCCATATTCAACAGATCGCAATCTATCAGAGACAGAAGAAGAAGAGGACATTACGGTGACAGCAACTGTGTGCCGCCACATGAGACATCGTTCCGGGTTCTCTGGTGACGATGGCCAAGATCCAAACAAGTGGCTGAAGGTATATGAGCATATAGCCAAATTTAACAAATGGGATGACACCGTGTGTTTGGCTAACATATTTTTTTACTTGGAGGGCACTGCCAAGCAATGGTATGAGAACAACGAGGAGAAGTTCACAAACTGGGAAGTATTCCAGGCGGAACTGCGCAAGTATTTCGGAGACACACGACGACAGAAGTGCAAGGCTGAAGATAAATTAAAGATGCAGGGCACAGCATCCAGGAGAAACTACAGCATCCTATGTTCAAGATGTCTTGAAGCTGTGTAAAATAGTGGATCCTAGAGGAGGAAGATAAGGTTGCATATCTCATGAAAGGTGTTGCTGAGGACATGTATCAAGCCCTACTCCTGAAGGAGGTTCCAACAGCAGACGACTTCATAAAATGGCGCCAGTATACCGAGACAATGCATCAAAAAAGAATTACATGTAAGAAGTTTGAATGGATTCCAAGCATCGTATCGATGTCTGTGATGGAGGAAGCAACTGATTTCACAAGTGTGGAAGTTCAGAAGGCACTTGGATTTCACAGCGAGCAAAAACCAAGACACTTAGAGAGGTCATAAGGGAGGAAATGGAACAGACATTGAACTCAATCTCTCGTCCTTCATTTCCCTTTAAAACGGTGAAAAAGTCAAGACCCAGGACATGTGGTGCGTTATTGTCGAGAAAGGCGATGGATATTTGATGACGCCCGTGCCAGAAGACACCAACTCTGGGACAACAAAGATGAATAAGAAGATGTGAGTGCAGGATGACATAGGTCACCATCGCTGCAAGCTAGCCGCTGAAGAGGACACTCCCCAACACGCCAATCAAGGTCTCAATTGCCCTTTAGAAGCTCCAGCCGATCACCTAGCCGCCACAACCTGGAAAACTAAAGGATGCAACCTACCTTGGAGGTGTGGCCACCGAAGAGAAAAATCCTCCGCCGCCGATCACTACAAAGATGAAAGGAAACTACGTCGATATCCTCATCGGTGGCCGACAAGACCAAGTTCTTGTGGACTCTGAAGCATCATATTCAGTCATTTTGGAGAAGTACAGTCGCCAATTGCAGAAAACCGTATTCGTTGACAACAAAATATCTATGCTGAAGGTGTATAATAGGAAATATGTAAAACCTACAGGAAGATATACCATTCATGTGGGTATAAGTAGCCGTACACAGTCCTCAGAATTCATTGTCTTACAAGAGTGTAGTCATGACGTCATTCTCGGATGGGACTTTCTGAAAGCTTCTCAGGCAATTATAGATTGTGGTCGCTCGAAGATTATGCTAGACGAGATGAGATACTGTGGACAGGAAGATGCACATCCGAGTGTATGGAGACTGTGTGCTGGATGAAGTGGTCATTCCTGCAGTCAGCACTAGAAAGGTAACTGTCGCATGTCATGCCACGCATCAACCCATGGATCTTGTAGTGGAATTTAAGAGAAGCATACCACTGAAGAATAACTTGGTCACCCAGCCTCTGTCATCTCGTTTAAGAACGGATTCAGTGAATTGTGGATAGTTAACTGTCACCAAGAACCACAGATCCTTCCAAGACGCATGTGCATAGCAAACGCTGAGCGTCATAGAAGCCTCCATGCCGAAGTCTGTGGGCGAAATTAGCACTACCACTATGAGACAAGATCTTCTAGCTTGACTACCACCAGATCTCACTAAGGAACAACAGAAAAAGCTATTTGCGATTCTTCAAGGGTTCTCTGAATGCTTCAATCCACAGGTGAACAGCAAATTAGACAAATCGACGGTGAAGCACCGGATTAGCACAGGAGACCATCAACCAATAAGCCAAAAAGCATACCGTGTGTCAGCAATGGAACATCGAATAATTCGCGACGAGATACAGAAAATGATGAAGAATGACATCATTTACCCTTCACAGAGCCCATGGTCATCACCAGTAGTCCTCGTCAGGAAGAAGAATGGCAGTTGGCACTTTTGTTTCGATTACAGGAAGCTTAATAAGATAACTAAAAAGGATGTTTACCCTCTTCCACAAATTGATGATACGCTAGATTGTCTGAAGGAGGCTAACATTTTCACATTTCCTTTTCTAGGAGAATGCTGACTTAACAACACATGACCAATAGCCATTCTTGCAGAACACGTAAACAACACGACCAATAGCCATTCTTGCAGAACACGTACTTCAGGTGAATGATTTCAGACTCCAAGTGGTGTTCGTCAGAAATGGTGTTTGCTCTGTGTACCTGTGTATTTAAAGCTGCTATCTTCTGTAACAGATGGTGAAAGCTCTGGACACTCAGATATAAATCAGTGTGAATCAGCTTGCAGTACCCTGTGGGGTCAAAACATCCATCTGACTTTTGTTGTATCACAGCGTCTAAAAACAGCATCCTTCCCTCTTTTTCTGTCTTGGCGGTGAACTGGATGTCTAGGTGCATGCTTTTTATATGTTCCTGGAAGTGCTCAAGAGCTTCTACACTGTGTGGTCAGACCATAAATGTGTCATCAACGTAACAATAAAATGAAGTTGAATGAAGGGGAGCTGAATTCAATGCACATTCCTCAAAATGTTCCATAAAAAAACATGGCTATGGGTTCTCTGTTGTCTCCAACAATTGCCAGCTTTTTTTATGGAGCATTTTTAGGAATGCATGAGCTAGGGGTGGCAAGTATAGGGGCTTGCACAATTGTAACAGCCAGTGGGAAGTGTCATATGCTTAAGGTGACTTGGGGACGTGAATTGGAAGGTGATGACAGGATAGAGGAAGGCGAAACTGCTGGGTGGAGGGTGTGGGGACACTGGGTTACCTCAGATTGAGGCCAGAACAATTATGGGAGTAGAGGATATGCTGTAAGGACAGCTCCCATCTACGTAGTTCAGAGAAGCTGGTGGTGGAGGGAAGAATTCAGATGGGCCGAGTTGTGTAGCAGCCATTGAAATTGAGCATGTTGTGCTCAGCTGCATGTTGTGTCATCAGGTAGTTAACTTTGTTCTTGACAACAGTTTGGCACTGCACATTCATCCTGGAGGACAGCTTGTTGGTAGTTGTACCAACATAAAAGACAGTGCAGTGTATGCAGCAGTGTTGGTATATGACATGGTTGTGTTCACAGCAAGCATGGCATCTGACGTAGAGTACGCCTGTGACAGGACTTTAGTAGGAGGTTCTAGGTGTATTGCTTGGGCAGGTTTTGCACCTTGATGTGTCACAGAGTGAATCTCCTAGTCAACTTCTCATAAAACCCAGGCCCTGCCTAGTTGACAACCTTCATTCACCACGTCCTGTACAACTCCCTCCCAACACCCCGTAAAACCCATGATACAAGCCAACCCAAAACACTGTTGTTAACCTCTCCACCAAAACTCTTAGTTCCACAGAACTTTCAGTCCTATCCAAAACCAAGTGAGGTGGCCCAGTGGTTAGCACCCTGGACTCGGATTTGGGAGAATGACAGTTCAAACACACATCAGGCTATCCTGATTTAGGTTTTCTGTGATTTCCCTGAATCGCTTCAGGCAAATGCTGGGATGATTCCTTTGAGAGGGCACGGCCAACTTCCTTTCCCATCCTTCCCTAACCCAATGGGACTGATGAGCTCACTGGTTCGTCCCCTCCTCCAAATCAACCAACCAATACTATCCAAAGTTCTAACGTTCAGCCCCACCCCCAAACTGAACCATGGTGCACTTGTCAAAGTCCTACACTCCTCCTCCTTATCCATAGAGTGGAAACACTTATATGCCACCAATCCCTCCAACTGAAGCCAACCGTACTCATCAATGAACATTGGCTCTCCCAGTTCATACCACCATCTAACTGTGACCCTCCCCCCCTCCCACCTAACAACCGCCTAGTCAGCTTCCAGGAGTTCCTTACCTCCAACTTGGCCTCACCTTCCTTCCCCAGTTCCCTTCCTAAGAACACTAACTTTTTGGCAGAAGAAAAGACAGTCAACACAACCTCAAAACAGATATAGACCTAATCATCCTCCCTGCAGACAAAGGCTTCACCGCTGTTGTGATGAGCCGCAGTGACTACCTGATGGAGGACCTCCACCAACTGCCTGACTCCTCCACCTACAAGCTCAGCAGGAGTATCCCATACTGGAAGTCCAGGATAACCTCCAGTCCCTACTGAAACCCGTAAGCCCTTCCCAAATCCTCTCACCTGAGTCCATCTCCCTCCTGACCCCAACAAAGCCCCACACACCCACCTTCTACATGCTCCTCAAAATCCACAAATTCAACAATCCTGGATGCCCTATTGTAGCTGGCTATTGTGCTCCCACTGGAAGAACTGTGGCCTTCATTAAACAACACCTCCAACTAGTTGCCCAAAATGTAGCCTCCCACATGAAAGATACTAATCACTTTGTTCACTGAATTCCCACCATCCCCACCCTTTACCTCCTGGATGCTACTCGTCACTGTTGATGGCACCTTCCTGTTCACCAACATCCCTCGTGCCCATGCCCATGGCCTTGCCACTGTCAGACACTATCTCTCCCAATGTCCTTTAGACTCCATACTCACCACTTCATTCCTTATACACCTTACCAACTGTATCCTGATCCACAACTCACAACTACTTTCCCTTTGAAGGGAAGGTTTACAAACAAAAATGTGGCACCCCCCCCCCCCCCCCCCCCCGCCTTCCTCCCCCCTCCCCCCCCTCCATTAACCATGGACCTTGCCGTTGGTGGGGAGGCTTGCGTGCCTCATGATACAGATGGCCATACCGTAGGTGCAACCACAACAGAGGGGTATCTGTTGAGAGGCCAGACAAACGTGTGGTTCCTGAAGAGGGGCAGCAGCTTTTTCAGTAGTTGCAGGGGCAACAGTCTGGATGATTGACTGATCTGGCCTTTTAACACTAACCAAAACGGCCTTGCTGTGCTGGTACTGCGAACGGCTGAAAGCAAGGGGAAACTACAGCCGTAATTTTTCCCGAGGGCATGCAGCTTTACTGTATGGTTAAATGATGATGGCATCCTCTTGGGTAAAATATTCCGGAGGTAAAATATTCCCCCATTCGGATCTCCAGGCGGGAACTACTCAAGAGGATGTCGTTATCAGGAGAAAGAAAACTGGCATTCTACGGATCGGAGCGTGGAATGTCAGATCCCTTAATCGGGCAGGTAGGTTAGAAAATTTAAAAAGGGAAATGGATAGGCTAACGTTAGATATAGTGGGAATTAGTGAAGTTCGGTGGCAAGAGGAACAAGACTTTTGGTCAGGTGAATACAGGGTTATAAATACAAAATCAAATAGGGGTAATGCAGGAGTAGGTTTAATAATGAATAAAAAAAATAGGAGTGCGGGTAAGCTACTACAAACAGCATAGTGAACGCATTATTGTGGTCAAGATAGACACGAAGCCCATGCCTACTACAGCAGTACAAGTTTATATGCCAACTAGCTCTGGAGATGATGAAGAAATTGATGAAATGTATGATGAGATAAAAGAAATTATTCAGGTAGTGAAGGGAGACGAAAATTTAATAGTCATGGGTGACTGGGACTCGATAGTAGGAAAAGGAAGAGAAGAAAACGCAGTAGGGGAATATGGATTGGGGCTAAGGAATGAAAGAGGAAGCCGCCTGGTAGAATTTTGCACAGAGCATAACTGAATCATAGCTAACACTTGGTTCAAGAATCATGAAAGAAGGTTGTATACATGGAAGAACCTTGGAGATACTAGAAGGTTTCAGATAGATCATATAGTGGTAAGACAGATTTAGGAACCAGGTTTTAAATTGTAAGACATTTCCAGGGGCAGATGTGGACTCCGACCACAATCTATTGGTTATGAACTGTAGATTAAAACTGAAGAAACTGCAAAATGGTGGGAATTTAAGGAGATGGGACCTGGATAAACTGAAAGAACCAGAGGTTGTACAGAGTTTCAGGGAGAGCATAAGGGAACAATTGACAGGAATGGGGGAAAGAAATACAGTAGAAGAAGAATGGGTAGCTTTGAGGGATGAAGTAGCGAAGGCAGCAGAGGATCAAGTAGGTAAAAAGACGAGGGCTAGTAGAAATCCTTGGGTAACAGAAGAGATACTGAATTTAATTGATGAAAGGAGAAAATGCAGTAAGTGAAGCAGGCAAAAAGGAATACAAACGTCTCAAAAATGAGATCGACAGGAAGTGCAAAATGGCTAAGCAGGGATGGCTAGAGGACAAATGTAAGGATGTAGAGTCTTATCTCACGAGGGGTAAGATAGATACTGCCTACAGGAAAATTAAAGAGACCTTTGGAGAAAAGAGAACCACTAGCATGAATATCAAGAGCTCAGATGGGAACACAGTTCTAAGCAAAGAAGACAAAGCAGAAAGGTGGAAGGAGTATATAGAGGATCTATACAGGGGTGATGTTCTTGAGGACAATATTATGGAAATGGAAGAGGATGTAGATGAAGATGAAATGGGAGATAATATACTGTGTGAAGAGTTTGACAGAGCACTGAAAGACCTAAGTCGAAATAAGGCCCCGGTAGTAGACAACATTCCATTAGAACTAGTGACAGCCTTGGGAGAACCAGTCCTGACAAAACTCTACCATCTGGTGAGAAAGATTTATGAGACAGGCGAAATTCCCTCAGACTTCAAGAAGAATATAATAATTCCAACCCCAAAGAAAGCAGGTGTTGACAGATGTGAAAATTACCGAACTATCAGTTTAATAAGTCACAGCTGCAAAATACTAACGCGAATTCTTTACAGACAAATGGAAAAACTGGTAGACGTCGACGTCGGGGGAGATCAGTATGGATTCCGTAGAAATGTTGGAACACGTGAGGCAGTACTGACCTTACGCCTTATCTTAGAAGAAAGATTAAGGAAAGGAAAACCTACCTTTCTAGCATTTGTAGACTTAGAGAAAGCTTTTGACAATGTTGACTGGAATACTCTCTTTCAAATTCTAAAGGTGGCAGCGGTAAAATACAGGGAGCGAAAGGCTATGTACAATTTGTACAGAAACCAGAAGGCAGTTATAAGAGTCGAGGGACATGATAGGGAAGCTATGGTTGGGAAGGGAGTGAGACAGGGTTGTAGCTTCTCCCCTATGTTATTCAATCTGTATCTTGAGCAAGCAGTAAAGGAAACAAAAGAAAAATTTGGAGTAGGTATTAAAGTCCATGGAGAAGAAATAAAAACTTCCAGGTTCGCCGATGACATTGTAATTCTGTCAGAGACAGCAAAGGACTTGGAAGAGCGGTTGAACGGAATGGACAGTGTCTTGAAAGGAGGGTATAAGATGAACATCAACAAAACGAGGATAATGGAATGTAGTCGAATTAAGTCGGGTGATGCTGAGGTAATTAGATTAGGAAATCAGACACTTAAAGTAGTAAATCAGTTTTGCTTGGGGAGCAAAATAACTGATGATGGTCGAAGTAGAGAGGATATAAAATATAGACTAGCAATGGCAAGGAAAGCTTTTCTGAAGAAGAGAAATTTGTTAACATCGAGTATTGATTTAAGTATCAGGAAGTCATTTCTGAAAGTATTTGTATGGAGTGTGGCCATGTATGGAAGTGAAACATGGACGATAAAAAGTTTAGACAAGATGAGAATAGAAGCTTTTGAAATGTGGTGCTACAGAAGAATGCCGAAGATTAGATGGGTAGATCACATAACTAATGAGGAGGTATTGAATAGAATTGGGGAGAAGGGGAGTTTGTGGCACAACTTGACTAGAAGAAGGGATCAGTTGGTAGGACATGTTCTGAGGCATCAAGGGATCACCAATTTAGTACTGGGGGGCAGTGTGGAGGGTAAAAATCGTAGAGGGAAACCAAGAGATGAATACACTAAGCAGATTCAGAAGGATGTAGGCTGCAGTAGGGACTGGGAGATGGAGAAGCTTGCACAGGATAGAGTAGCATGGAGAGCTGCTTCAAACCAGTCTCAGGACTGAAAACAACAACAACAACAACAACAACAACAACAACATGTGGCACAGCCATATGTGCTCACGAATCATCATCTTATTATGCCAACCTACTTATGGGCCATCTAGAGGAAACCTTCCTCCTCCCAAAACTTCAAACCTCTAGTCTGGTGCAGGTTCATTGATGATATCCTCCTCATCTTGGTTGAGGACCAAGTCAGCCTATCCCCATTCCTTTACAACTTCAACACCTTTTCTCCCAACCGATCCACCTGGTCCTCCTCTCCCCAAAGCACCATCATCCTGGATGTTGACCTCCACCTCTCTGATGCTTCCATCCACACCTCTGTCCACATTAAACCCACTAACCATCAACAGTACCTGCATTTCGACTACTGTCTTGCAGCATAGGCAGTATTTTATGATGTATCTGCAGTGATGAGAACTCCCTTGCCCAGGATGCTGAAGGCCTCCAAAGGCTTTCACAGTCAAGCAGTGCCCCCAAACCTAGTCTACAAATGGATTTTCATTGTCATATCCTCACCCCCACCCCCTTTCTACCACTCGCCAAGAATCAGCTACAAAGGAGCACCCCCCCCCCCCCCCCAAAAAAAAAAAAATCACCTAGTATCCAGTATCACCTTGGAATGGAAGAACTGAACAACATCCTTTGCCAGAGCTGAAGACAACAACAACAACAACAACAACATGTGGCACAGCCATATGTGCCCACGAAACACCATCCTATGCCAACCTGCTTATGGGCCATCTAGAGGAAACCTTCCTCCTCCCAAAACTTCAAACCTCTAGTCTAGGATGCCCTGAAATGAAGGACATCCTACCAAACCCTCCTTAAGTAGTGTTCCAACACCCACCCACCCACCCACCCACCCAACCTACACAACTTCCTAGTCCATCCCAATGCCACTCCCACTCCCAACCCCTTACCATAGGGATCATATCCCTGTGGCAGACTGAGGTGCAAGACCTGCCCAAGCCACGTCACAGGCTTGCTGTAGCCCATCAGAGGTCATGCCAACTGTAAAAGCAGCCATGTCATGTACCAACACTGCTGCAAACACTGAACAGCCTTTTGTGTTGCTATGACTACCAACCAATTGTCCACCAGGATGAATGGCCACCACCAAACTATTGTCGACCATCTGATGGCACAAAATGCAGCTGAGCACAAGATGCTCAATTTGAGTGGTTGCTTCATAACCTGAATCATGTGGATCCTTCCCTCCACCACAAGCTTCTCTGAACTATGCAGATGGGAGTTGTCCTTGCAACACATCCTCCGCTCTTGTAATTGTCCTGGCCTCAATCTCAGGTAATCTGCTGTCTCGATGCCCTCCACACATCAGTTTCCCCTTCCTCCATCCTTTCACATCCTCCTAATTCATGTCCCTATGTTGCCTTCAGTGTGTGCCACTTCTTACCAGCTGCTACAATTGTGCCAGCCCATATGCCTACCACCCCCTGCGGAAGCCTGTAATCTTCGAATACAGCATTACTAGGATGCAGCTTGACACAGTCACACTGGTTAAATATCTAGGTGTGATGTTGAAAAGCGATATGAAATGGAATGAGCATGTCAAGTTGGTAGTAGGTAGGGTGAATGCTGTACTTTGTTTTATTGGGAGATTTTTGAGAAACTGTACCTCATGCGTAAAGGAGATGGCATGTGGAACGCTAGTGTGACCCATTCCTGAGTACTGTTATAGTGTTTGGGATCCCTGCCAGGTTGGATTAAAGGAAGACAGCGAAGCAATTCAGAGGTGTGCTGCAGTATTTGTTACAGGTAGGTTCGCTCAGCACACAAGTATTATAGAGATGCTTCAGAACTCAAGTGGGAATCCATGGAGAGAAAACTATGCTATTTTCATGAGGCACAATTGCGGAAATTTAGAGAACTGGCATTTGAGGCTGACTGCCAATTGATTGTATTGCCACTAGTGTACATTAAGGAACATGAAGATAAGATTTGAGAAATTAGGACTTGTACGAAGGCCTTTAGACAGTCATTTTTCTCTTGCTCTGTTTGCGAGTGTAACAGGAAAGAAAATAATTAGTAGTTTATGTGGTACCCTCTGCCAAGCACCATACAGTGGTATGCAGTGTGTGTGTGTGTGTGTGTGTGTGTGTGTGTGTGTGTGTGTGTGTGTGGAAAAAAAGGGAATAATTATTGGTCGAAAGCTATATATTTTCTAACTGTCTGCAAAAAAACCTTATCCATTTCAAAATACTCTCCATTACAACTAATACATTTGTCCCACCAGTGCTTCCACTGTTCGAAACATTTTTGTATAGTCTTCTTCAGAAATGGCTAACAGCTCCTCCCTCGTTTTTTTTCTTGACTTCTTCAATGTTATCAAATCAGTGTCCTTTCTTGCCCCTTTTCATTTGTGGAAATAAGAAAAAGTCGCACGGAGCCAGGTCAGGTGAATAAGGTGCATGAGGCCACGGAACCGTGCCATTTTTAGCCAAGAACTGTCTAACAAAGATGGCTGTGCATGCACGTGGCATGTGGCAGCAAACCTTTTCATTTCCAAATCTTCCATAAAATGCACCAAACCAATCTCAGAGGTAACCGACTAATCTCTGACAGTTGATGAATTGCGTGTCGATGGTCTGTGAGCACAAGCTCTCGAAGTTTTTTAATATTTTAGTTGATTCAGGCAGTTATGGACATCCAGAATGAGGTTTGTCATGAATCGACACGTCGCCATTTTTAAATTGTGCAAACTTCTCTTGCACTTCAGTTTTTCCCATAATGTCATCTGGGTGAGCTGTTTTCAACATTAAAACAGTTTCAGCAGCATTTTTACTGAGTGGAAAACAAAATTTCACAGCTACACATTGTTCACTTAAACTTGCCGTCATAAAAATTGAAACAAGAACAAAACTGCACTAACAAAAACAGTCACTGCAGAAGAACAGGACAAGCCTGATTGACAACACAGGCAGCACTGAACTGGCAATGAGTTGTGGTATACACGCCTATAGTAGCAGAAATTCATTCTACAGAAGCTCCACCCTCAGCAGTGTTTTTTTTATTTATTTTATTTATTTATTTGTTTTACCCCCTTGCATGTAGATAATTTTATTTCACACAAGATTCTCTCTACTTAGCACCATGCTTCTGTACTCTACTCATGGCTCCTACTCTCTGGCTACTTGAAAACACCCATGTAAGCTCAAAACACTTGCATGACAATTCCCCTAAGAATGTCAGTCTCCCGCAGAACTTTGCTCTGTGGTCAGTATGGTCACCTTATGAGCACACCAGTTATGTTCACCTGGGTCAGAAATGTAACTGAACATTTGCTGAACACAGTTTGGACAAAATTCAAAACACACTAGAGTTACGTATAGTGTTAATTGATTTTGGGCCAAAGTAATGAAGGAAGCTATCAGAATTTGTACCACTGTTGGCCTCAGAGAGAGAGAGAGAGAGAGAGAGAGAGAGAGAGAGAGAGAGAGAGAGAGAGAGAGAGAGAGGGGGGGGTGGGGGGGGGGGGAATCAGCTGAGTTCTGCTTGGGTCCCCTTACTGAGTTATCCAGACAAGACAATTCCTGGCTGGTGGTCACATTGGGATTAGAGTGCAGGCCCTCCTCTCAATCCTGCCTGGCATTAGGAGGAGTGGACTACCTTGGCTTAGACACAATTTTCTCACTTCACCAGAAGTTGTTGATAATGACACTCAGAAAAATGTCATATAATTCTGGCAAACACACTCAGCTGTAAACCCAAGAACTTTATATTATTTCAACTCTCAAGGAACAAGAATGAGATCAAATAATTACTGTTGTAAACTTTTAACTGTGATGTCATGCAACGTTATGGTAGAGATGTATACCCCACAATGTTAAGTGAAATATAATCTGTATATACAGGGTATATTGAATAAGATGTAACATCCCTTTATTTTGTTAATGATTCAAGATATTGAAATGAGGTTTATGGCAAATAATATTACGCAAAGGTGCATGTAATTATGTTGCATAGTTTATATTCCTAAGTCTTGTGTCAACAGTATGCTGAAGGGCACATAATTATGTTGCATAGTTAATATTCTTAATGCTTGTGTTAACCAAGATAGTAAAGGAAATGTATATATTTTAAATGAAATGGTATAATTCTTTTATGACATTCAAAAGCTCCTGAAAAAATGAGTATATGAAATATAGTGCTTGTTAGTATTGGCATTCAAGTTTTCCCTAAAAGTATCTGAGAAATATGTTAAAGTTCATCAAAATTTTTTTGTTACAATGTGGGAAGTGTGAGATGGACTGCCGTCTAATTGGAACGACAGAACACTGTCACTTATCCAGTAATATCTCTTCTAGTGCAATAGATAGAATATGCATGAGAAAGTGTGTGTACATGTTTCCATTTAACATGTGTGGTATGGAGTAAAGGTCTACACTGTCTCATCATATATTTACAGTCCTTGGCCATTGTTGTTGTATGTGACAAAGCCAGCTTGCCTTTATTGTTGACCAGTGGTGCATGTTCTGTACATTCCATCAGTGTGTTTAATAAATGTAGTTGCATTTGGAAAATTTATCTACTCTCAGGCATTGCAGACCAGAACAGTCATATTATATATGACATTCTAACTCATATCCTGTGTTATTCAATCTGCCCTTTCACATTGGTGTCCTAGTAATACAAGCAAGTACCCGGCTGTTCTCTAGTCTTCCTTTATAGTCTTTACACCACCATAGCTGATTCCATCTACCTTGCCTTCCAGTTTGACACATTTCTCAAATACTCTTGTGAAAAGTGGCAATGCGAAGAGGAACAAGTGTTATATCATTGTACTCGTCTTTTCAACAGCTTGCAGATATCATTAAAAATAGTGTGTTGTTCTTCTTTCGATTTCGGCCATCTTTGGACCACGTTCAACAATTCACTTGCCCGGCTTTTTGATCTTTTTTTCTCTCTTCCCAATATTTCCTCATCATTTTCGAGTGGTTCCTCCTCCGCTCTTCCGACCATTTCCTGTTATTATTCTTTAGTTTCGTTTCTTCTGGAAAACACTTAATTTTGTTCACTATTTGTCTAAACTTTTCCCTGTCCCTGATTGACTCACGGGTGACATTAAAATAGGCCAAATCCTTTTTCACCATCTGTATCCATTTATTGTTGGTTTTTTCGTTCCTGTTACTATGTTCAAACACTTTTCTTGTTAGTCTGTTTCCATCCATCCTCGACAGGTGACCATAAAACGTTAGTCTGCGTTTACGCATTGCCTCACTCACTTTCTCAATAGTTTTGTATATTTCCTTATTACTCTTTAGCTTGTACTCTTCTCCAATCTTTCTCGGTCCTAATATTTTTCTCAAAATTTTCCTTTCTTTCTTTTCCATGTTTTCTATTTCCCCCTTTTTGTTAAGAGTTAGGCACTCCGATGCATACAGGCATTCTGGTCTAATGACAGTTTTATAATGTCTTAATTTAGCTTGAATCGAAATGTTTTTTTTGTTATATATGTCTTTGGTTTTTTGAAAAGCAAATTCCATTTTCCTTGCTCTCGCCTGGTTTGCACTCTTGTCTAAACCATTCACTTGAATTATTTCACCTAAATACTTAAATTTTTCTACTCTCTTAATATTGCCGTATTTAGTAATAAGATTTTTCTTGTTATTTCTATGATTAGACATATACACGGTTTTTTCAAATGAAATCTGCAGTCCAGCTCTGGCCGAAACTTCTTGTAGTTTCTCCAGGTAGTTCTGAGCTATTTCTTCGTTTTCTGTAACTATTGCCAGATCGTCTGCAAAAGCTAAACAGTCCACTTCTATTTTTTCTTTTTTTGTTCCAATTCTGATGTCATTCTTGGTGCCTTTGAGTTCTTCTTTCCATATTCTCAATATCTTTTCCAGTACGCAGTTGAAGAGGATTGGGGATAAACCATCACCTTGTCTAACACCTGTTTTAATTTCGAACTTCCTTGAAATTTCACCCATAAATTTAACTTTGGCCTTACTGTTTGTTAGCGTCTGTTTGATAATTTGAATTGTTTTCTTATCGACCCCAAATTCTTCCAATACTTTCAGTAATGTTTCTCTATCTACCGAGTCGTATGCTTTTTTGAAATCTACAAATACTATTGCAAATCTCTGGCCTCTTGAGATTCTGTAACGAATTAGTGTTTTCAGGTTAAATATTTGTTCAACACAGGATCTACCTTGTCTAAAACCTGCTTGATATTCACCTATTTTTTTATCCAGAACTGGCTCCACGATTTGAAGTAATTTCCTTGACAAAATTTTGTATCCTACTGGCAGTAGCGAGATCCCTCTATAATTATTAACATTCATCTTATCCCCCTTTTTGTGTAGTGGGTGTATCAGGGCACACTGCCAGTCTTCAGGAATTCTTTCTTCGTCCCAGATCTTCTTAAACATATGTTCCAAAACTTGTGGGAGGTTGGTATCCATTATTTTTAGGATTTCTGGTACTATGGAGTCTTCACCTGGGGCTTTATTGTTTTTTAGACTGTGTATTATGTGTTTTATTTCTTCAGCGTCTGGAGGTTTTGACTCGGTATTAGTATTTCGGTGGTTTTCAAAACTCATTTTATCTTTGGGTGGTTCACAATTTAGTAGATTCTCGAAATATTTTGCTAATATTTCACAATTAGTCTTGTTTGTCAAACCTAGCTTGTTCTCTTCATCTTTAAAACATAAATTTGGGGATTGGTATTTGGTTAGCTGTTTTCTAAAAGTTTTGTAGAAATCTCTAGAATTATTTCTTTTAAAGTCTTCCTCAATCTGTTCTAGGTTATCCTGAAATTGTCTTCTTTTTTTTATTACGGAAAAGCTTGGCTGTTTCTCTTCTCTGGATTTTAAAATTGTCAAGATCTTGAGGATCTTTTGTGGAGTTCCATTTCTGCCACAATTTCTGTCTCTTCTCCAGGTTCTCATCACATTCATTGTCCCACCATGGATGTCTTCTTACTCTTTTCACGAGACAATTTTCTTTTGCTATTTCAACTATTTCGTTTTTGATCTCCTCCCATCCCGCTTCCTTATTTATTGTGGATATGCCATCGCTATCTTTGTGCAATGCTCTTTGAAACCGTTGTTTAATTTCTTCATTTTTTAAAGTTTCTGTGTTATATTTTGGAATTTTGTAAAAGGTTTTCTTCTCTTTTCGAAATGGGAGTGGTCTGAATTTAATCGTAGTCAAATAGTGGTCTGAATCAACATCAAGGCTTTTCAGCACTTTAGTGTTTTGAATTTCTTCTTGACAATGAAGTGAGATAGCCACATGGTCAATTTGGAATTCTCCGAGAAGTGGATTTGGTGATCTCCATGTTTTAGTTTTTCGGCTCAGCTTTTTGAAATGTGTTGTCATTATTTTCAAGTTGAAATGCCTACATACCTCTATAAGCCTTTCTCCATTTTCTGAAGTTCTTTTGTGACCTGGGAAGAGGCCTACTGTTCCATGGTATTTTTTCTCCCTTCCTATTTGTGCGTTAAAATCGCCTACTAACATTTTTATGTTCTTCTTTGAGCATCTATCCAGTTCCATTTCAAGTATCTCCCAAAATTCTTCAACTTTCTCCGGGTTATTTTTGTTGTCCTGGTTTATGGGTGCATGACAGTTGATTATAGAGTATCCTTTGTTTTTACATTTAATCTCAAGAATGGATAGTCTCTCAGAACTCGAGTAGAAGTTAGTAACTGAATCTAAAATTGAGTGATGTACCAGAAATGCTGTTCCCAGGTATGGCATTTGTTTCATTAAGATTTTACCTGGTTTTCCTTTAAATAAACGATAGTTTTCAAAATCTAAAGCAGTTTCATCTAAAAACCTTGTTTCTTGTAATGCACATATTAAAATTTCTTTCTGGTTCAGCTTTTCAATCAATAATTTCAATTTTCCTACTTTAATTAGAGAGTTTACATTTAGGGTTGCAAACATAGTTGCTTTCTTAAATTTCAGTGTTGAGGGCTGCATACATGTTGGTTGGGGTCCTCCAAAATCCTTTGACCCCTTTGCATTGTTTCTACGAACAACGGAGGATTTGCCATTCGGTCTACCTCTTGGAGTAGTGTCTATCTTTGACGACGTTCCCATCATGCTTTGCAGTAATTGTTGGATAATAAATTGGGGGATCGGGTTGCCCCGAATCCGAAATTAAAACCAAGGTAGTAAGCCCTGGAGTTAGCTCTTCCGCTCTCTCTGCCGTTGGGAAATTGTTCCTCTTCCGCCATTGAGACCGTTGGCTGGGTTTCACCTAGTAACCCTAGGCAGGGGCCCTATGACAGGGTGCTACCATCTGGAGCCGGACGGACCCTGGTTTTTTTACGAGGTTGTTACTCCTCCCCCTCCACACTTCCCCATCCTCTTGTTTTTAGATGGGCCCGGGCTTGGGACCGGCTTGCGGCGGTGTTAGTGTGTTGTTATTGTTACCTAAAAAAAAATTTGCTTCACTATTTCTGCTGATACAAGACATAGGGATATTAACCATGCTACACAATTATGTTCTGTTCCCCTCTGTGTACTATCATTTAACAAAAACGTCATTTCAATATCTTCAACCCTTCACAGAATAAAAGGGACGTTACATCTTATGTGACTCATCCTGTATATGCAGTACTTCATAATGATCAACCCATACCTTGACAAATTAAGAGTTGCAAAATGTGTCGTAGCGCATATCACATTATAAGAGTCAGTGCAAATGCCAAGTTGGTGCTTGTGCATAGGAGAACGAGGTGTAATGTCAAAAGATCAGAGTGTAATAAAATTTGTAAAGAGGGCTGGTGGAGGGAACAATATTGACATTACACTGGCATATCAGGCAGCAGCTAATAATTGTACGTCATGAGAGGTTAAACAGTACATGACCACTAGTGACCATAGTGTTGTAACTTTGAGTATTATAACAATAACCAAAAACTCTCAAAATAGTGATGATAGAGAACTGAAAACCCACCTTGATGGCTGAGCGTGCAATTGTGCTCACTTCGGGGTTGCGGGGAATCACGGTGGTCCCGTATCGAGCTTGCCTTGTGGTTTGATGGGGCCCAGTGTACCAGCCAGCTTGGATGTGTTTCTAGGTGGTTTTTCACTTCCACTTAAGTAATTATCAGACTACTTACCACATTCTGCCCCAGATATTTGATAAGCAAGCATTTTGTAACAGGGTGCCACATTTGACTGTGCAATTACATTAGATACAGGCAGGAGCAGTACACAGATTCCACCCCGAGAAGATGAGGGAGGCTGGCAGTAGCTTTAAAATCTCTTTGGGAGAGGCAACCTCATCATAACAATAGCCTATATATGAGTGTGATTGGTTCTCTGCAAAACAGGAGAAGTACCAGCCCTTACTCGGCATTGATTGGATAAAGGTCACTGGACAGGAAGGACAGAGTGAAGGGGTGCAGTGGAAGGACGGTGGTTCAAATCCATGACTGGCCATCCAGATTTAGGTTTTCTGTGATTCCCCTAATTCACACCGGACAAATGCTTGTATGGTTCATTTGAAAGGGGGCGGTTGATTTCCTTCTCCATCCTTGAAACGCTCTGAGCTTGTACTCCGTCTCTGATGACCTCAGTGTCGACAGGACATTAAATCCTAGTCTTCCTGCCATCAGGAAGGAAGGAAGGAAGGAAGATAACTGGAAGCTTGGAATATTAAAAGGGCAAACCAGGATGCTTTTACTGCTGAAATAGCTTCTTATAACCTGGACAATTTACCTGAAAGCATAGACCTCGGGGTAAATGTTCTTACAGAGCTGCTCCTGTGGGTGTAAGCAAATCACATCCTGAGGAGACAGCGCAGAGCCATTCCTAACTCAGAATAGGAGATTATCAGAGTTAATTGAAAAGGTCTCAAATGCTTGAAGAAACTGGTGGCACTCACATGGGAGGGATGAAAAATGCAGAAGCCTAAATGTGTAACAGTATCATTAACAAGTATATGTAACAAAGGTTCAAGAAATTAAGGAGGCTTCTTTGAGTGTTTTTTGCATGAGCAATTGAAATGTGCCTTATGGGGTCACCCATACCATCATCTTACCGACAAGGTTATGGCTGCCTCTGCAACACACGAGCAAGTGGCTTGTGGAAGGTAGATGTAGATTTTGTCTACAATTCACAAGATGGTGAGACAGTGATAAATGTCTGGACTGACTAGACTGACTAATTGTTAACACTGTTGCCAGATGACTCCTGAGGAATAGACAGTAACCATCAATCAGTACTCCATGCCCAGATGAGATCAAAGTACAGTAACTATGATGTCCTACTTCCAGTTTCTTAGGAACAAATAGCAGTAGTGATAGTCCCACAAAAATGCAGAGCACTGGATCTAGATTGAATCCATTATTAGGCGAGGCAAAAGGGAGCACCAATCATAGTGTCATTCTTAACAAGTTTATTATGTGAGGTGCTGGGATTGAGTGAGGTACTGAAAGAATAGGTGCTAAAACTGATTTTAGGTCTGAATATGTTTTCAATTGTTCACACAGTGAGTTTAACATTCCTGAACATAGAATGAGGGACACTATTTTCATTTTTCAAGATTTAGTGAGATTCCTCGTAGTCTGCCAGAAGCTTATGTAACAGCCATATGCAAGGGACCTGAAATTTAGGTTGGAGCTGTTTTGTGTGTTGCGTAGTGGCTCATTTCTTTCCCTTTTTCTCCCCTCTCTTTTATGTGATCGGTCAGTGGTACCTTTTGTCCATGATTACTTAGCCATCCTCTACCTTTTATATTGTCACATATATGTTTTTATTGTCAGTGTAAGTATGTCTTTTGTAGACTTCAGTGGAATATTTTTAACTTTTATTCTTTAACCTCACTCAGCTCCATGTGTTTTAGTAAGGTCAAAAACCCCAAATGTCTAGCACCCTAATTTTATCACTGCCGCCATCACCTCACTTGCAGATTGTTTGCTAATGTAGATCTAACTGACATATTCAGATAGTGTGCTAGACTGGGATGTGAATCGAAATCTTCACCATTCGCAACTGAGCGCATTTTATGGGCATACGTAATTGTCTTTGACTAAATATGAGTTTATTGTTTATGCATAACATGCACTGTTTTTTTGTGTATATTTCATTGTACATTAGGTGTAGTATGGTGTAGTGATCTTACAGATTAATACATGTCAAAAATACTTTTATTTTCAATAAACTAGACCTTATTTTTGCAGTGTGCTCTGTTGCTAATCTGGGAACAAACACTTCTTAAATTTGATTATGTATGACATAGTGTTTTTAAAATTCTTTGATTCTTTTACTTTAATGATTCTCTTTTTAACAATTATTTTCTAAAACAGGTATCACTATCACTATCAAGCCTCTTCTTTTATTTTAATTATTCTCTTTTTGATGATTCTTTTCTAAATCAGGTATCACTATCAAGCCTGAGATCCTCAAAGTCTGAAAATGCACTCCAAATCGAAAATCCAGAGGATGTTTCTTCTGTGTTGGGAAATGCAGCTGCCAAGTGTTCATTCTGTTCAGAAGCAACTGAGGATTATGTAGAAGGTACTGAAGATAATCAGGAGATGCCAGTAAATGAATCATCACAGGTGGAGAGTATGTCACATTCTGCTCCAACTACAGCTGCTGCCCAGTGTGAACTTCCAACTGAACAACATGTAGGTGAATTATCTAAGGAATTCCCAGAGCGTGCATCAGATAACAAGGAATTCCCAGATCCTACATCAGGCAACAAATGTGAGGCTGGGAAGAAAACAGAAGGAGAACACAGTCGTGCTGCTACACAGTAAAAAATAAAAATTGATGGAAAATAAACAGGCTGAATTTGGATGTGATAATTAAAATGCAACCAGCTTACATTGAGGAAATGTCACATAGCAGCATGATACTGCAGGCACAAGAAACACAGAGAATACAGTGCATTTAATTTTTAATAAGTTATATTACCTCAATTTTGAGTATGTAAATTTCTTGGCCATAAATAATGTATTAAGTGTATATAATATTATTGTTGAAACAGTTAACAGATAATAGGATGTATAATTTACAAAAGGTTTACTGTGCATGAGAATTGAGACAATATTGTCTTCTTTTCTTCTTCCCACTTGTCAGTATTCATTATTTATTTCTGTGAATCAGTTCTGTTCATATGGTGTTCGTATGGTACTTTTACTTTATATGTTAATTATTTCAGATTTTTAAAAATCACACTGTACTTTAATTTACACAAATTTGTTCTGAATTATTCACTTGTATGCATATTCATACGTTCAAGACAGGGGAAACATTCCTAACGTACTGTAGCTTGTATTACTTTTAATCAAAGTATTCAATAACATAAATTCATAAGTATTTCAAGTGGAATGCTGTGAATGTCTGTCTACATTCCCAATTCAAATGACAGCGCAGACAAAAGTGTAGAAAAGCCAGATCAGTAACATATTTTGAAACTTAGGGCTTTGATAATGCTATGAAAACACCAGAAGAACTTGCAGTTCACTGTAATTGTTTTAAATCAGTATACAAAATTTTTAAAAAAAAAATAATGTAAAGCCTTGCATTTGCTAAGTTATATCTGTAAAGGAAAAAAAAATTGTTGCCGTTGTTACATCTGCTGCTGTGATCAGCCTTCAACCTTCCATTTGATTCCTTCATGTGCCATCTGCTAATGTTGATGTATTATGGCACTTCACTTTTTCATAGTCATCTTGAATCTTTTCACTTAAATCATTTTCATATTTTTCCATTCCACCATTCCTGCTAGTGTAAGATGGCATAGCAGAGACATTTCTAAACATGTCTCCTTTTCCACTTTGTCTGCAGTCTGCATGACTCTTTCTTTATAGGACCTTTATATATCCATCTTTCCCTGAATAAACATGTTTTGTTCAGTTACATTATAAATTGTAGTGGCAAGATCTGTCCTCCAGTCTTCATGACATCATTAAATTCAAATCTGCATTCACCCAGCCGTTCAGTGGTTGTTTAATTCGTACAACACATTAGCTTTTGTAGCAATTTGAGTATTCATTAATGCTCAGTAGATTGGCAAAATTAATGCAGATTTTATAGCAAAAAGTGCCTCATACAGCATGTTATAATTTTTGCAACATGTTCATGTAAATGTAATTGCCATAGAGAGTTCAAAAGCTATATCATTTGTGCAAGCTGTTTTTTTTTAGAGAGGGTACTTTTTTCTCATTTTCGATTTCTTGCATGAAATTTCATTTGTAACACATGTACTGATTCATTAGGATGCAGAAATGGAAGCTAATTGAAGTACTGAAGACCACAATCCTGGTTGTGTGTATTGTTGAATGTTTGTAATCCTGATGTGAGCATGTATACATTATTATGTTATATTTAAAAAAAATTGGAAGTCACAAGAGTGTTAAACAATGCTGTCCACTGTTATGAAAGACTTTAGAAGGTATTTTGTTATATCAAATAGCACTACTATTTTCTCAATCTCTCAAATTTTTACATGTAGTGAATGTAAAGGAAAATTATTTTTACACTACTGGATGTTTATTAATATTAAACAATGTTTCATAGTTATAATCCTGTGTATAGTTTACAGAGAATACTTACTTTATTCCACACTTTCTGAGAGAAACAGTTGATGTTTTGTAAAATTAGTTGCTTATTTTGTCTCATGAGGAAAATTTTGTGACTCCTTTACATTTTTGTTTTGTTACTGCATAGTTACAATATTTTATATTTATTTGTGTTTCATATTTTCAAAATGACTGCATTATTAAATATTCTAAATTTTTAGCTAACTTGTCCATGACATAGTTAACTACAAACTTTATCTGTTTGAGGAGATGCATCATTTCTTCTTCTGGACCAATATAATTGCCTAATGTGTAAGACACATTTACACTTTTCTATCTAAAACTTTATAGTTTGGAAAAGTTTATATGGAAACATTAACATGGCAATACAACATACGTAATTTGACCTCACAACAACAGTGTACCAGTGGTAACATTCATAAGGTTTATAAGAAGTCGCAAAGTTTAATTTTTTTTATGTACAGGTACTCTCTCTAATTCCATAGCAGATACACCTTACAATTATTGTGCAAGAACATTCAGAATGAAAATTGATGGTAATTTTTGATAAATCAGATCAATACAGTTGCCTCAGGGCATGAACTCGTAAAGCATAACTATAAGAATCATTTTACAGGAACAGACATAATGTAAGAAACTTGACACATTACATGACAGACAGTGAGTTTCTCCACACATACCAAAGACAGTGAATATTTGGACTTGTTATACCATATAATAAACATGGTATTTCATATACCATTACCCATTTTTATAATATTGTCTTTTTCTGCCAATGTTTTCTGTACAGTAATAATGAAATGGAGTACCTTGAGCTTGTAGTTTTCTTCTCTCTGTGCTATGCTTGCGCTTTTAGCTGCACAGTATTTGATACCATTAGCCATACCTCTATAGGGTGCAAAATCAGCTGGGATAATTTCTTCTTCATCTAACAAAATAAGTGAATTTACAGCAATATCAGGATTCCATTTCTATTAAATTACGAAGTATTTGTGATGCTGAAGAAATTAATAGTGTTGATTTATCTGCCCATAAGTCCTTATATAGGCCCTTTTTGTAAAAGGTTTCAAAACTAAAACCTTCCCTGGGTTGTGTTTGGAGTTTATAGAAAACTGTCTACTCTAAAGATGACTGCTAAAATCAAATTTTACTTTCAAAATGTTTATCAATAGGCATTCCTTAATTATTGGATTTTATAGCTGGCAGATATTGCATGATTATTTAAGATCCAAATGTGTGCTCTTCCCACAATATTTTTAAAAATGTGGGATTAAAATTAAAACACTGTAAAGTTTAAAAATGTTATATTGTTGAATAACTTGACATAGCCTTTGTGATGTGTTAACAATACAGAGATCATCTTAGCTAACGCTTATAGCCGAGATGGAAAACTTAGAAAATCATAATGTGCATCTCTTCATATGCATAGATCTACTATCTGCATATTTGTGAAATAAGTGACCTCCTGCTCATACCAAAAGAAGGAAATCTCTTTTTCCCAGGGATTTGGACAGAAACATGGAAAAGTTAGTGATCTGCTCTATATATCTAAATACTGTACATGCAGTATGACTTGGCACTTCACACAGTATGTGCTGGAAGCAGATATAAGCAGTCTTTGCCTCCCACTTAAACTGCTTTTGCTTGCAGAGAAGGCAGCATATAAAACACACAGGAATCAGGGTTATTATGCAAGCAGTGGTGATACATGGAAGTTGATTGATTAAAGGATTTTACATAGTTGAAACTGAGTCTTGTTGCTAAAAGTGAAAAATACTATTGTTAAGTGCTACTGTGAAAATTATTGTTAGGTAACTAAGGTTGGCGCTAGATAGAAACAAATCAGTGCCGCCAGATTTCTACTGATAGCTTTGCTCCCAGCACCCCGCGTAAAAAGTGCTGAGGTGTATTGTGTGTATAGTGTAGATGCCAAATAAGACACTTGCGCACAAAATGTTGATAAACATGGTGTCATTAATGTTCTAATGAATTTGTGCTGTGGTTGTAGTAGTCCAGCAGGGCTGCAGGAATTATTTTACTGATACGATTTGTTTCCTCTTTAAATTGATGAACTCTATAACTTTAGCTTCTATTAATGCAATCTTGGCTGCTGTTTTTAATGGTAATATTATTTCAGTCAATAAGTTGTAGTTATTAAAAAGATAGTAAGGGAAATATTCACTATATGATTACAGGATTTGTAAGTGTTTCAAAATAATTTAGAGGTGATGATTTTTGTGGAGCAATTGATCATTTCCTTTCTTTTGCAACTAGTTAATCTTAATGCAATGCATTCAGAAAAAGTTGTCCCTAAATAGTTATGATGGTTTAACATGGTAGCAACTGTAGTTATTTTCTTCACCTACTCAGATCTTTTTCAAACTGCTTTGAGCATTCTGAAAAAAATAATTCTCTTTCATGTTTTAAAATATGATGATGTGACTTTATTTCTGCAGTTTGTTTTTATGTTCCTAAGGTTTGAAACTTTTCTGCATAGTGATCATTTTTAAATTACTGTACAGTTGAGATAATGTGTTCCCAAAAATTATTTTATTTCATTTTAATATGTGCTGCAGTGGTTATTTGTTTATAACTGACAACTATAGCTTTAAGAAAGATCCTTCAAGAAGGGTAAATACGTTAGTCATTGTGCTGTGTTAAATTGTTAATATTCCTATAGAAGCATGTGTGATGTTAGTTATATGTAGTTACACCTTAACTGTCCTAAACATATTTTAGTTCTGTGATAGCTGTTGCACCTGGAAGAGTATTAATGTAATCGCAATTTTAGTTTTCAAAAGAAGAGCTTTAGACATACTTGTATAATATACTCGAATATCGTATACATATCAAATTCTCAAGGACATTTATAAAAGACTCTAGCAAGTTATATAACATTAAAGTCTGCTGTGCTTTGCATAACTGATTTTGTTTTCACAGAAGCTGATGTGTCTTCCAACTACAAAAGGAAATAGTGTTTACTCTGCAATAACGATGACACAGTGTCACAATTCAGGATAATGATTTGTGCTCAGGTATTACGTATGGTTCACTAATGATCAAGTGAATAATGACAAATATAAGTTCTTCCGTTACAAATAATAAAACACAACATTTTTGCTCTTGACCTGCAGTAAACAATTAAAAATTTCATGTTTACAGTTTTCACAACATGTGCCAAAGATGGTTCTATAATATTGTGTGCTACTTTTCTATATTTTTATAAGATATACAGAAATTTTTCTTCAAAGCTTTGAATCTTTTTATAGAAAAGTAAATATATTTTCTCACATCTTTTGGTTACATCACAATGTAGTGGGTTCAAAACTTCTAAACTTATTTTGTTTCCATTGACAAGTTGTAGCATAAGTAATGTGACTTCTTCAACTATATAAAAATAGACTGTTACATATGTATTTGAGAAACATATAGTAAGAATAATAGTCAGATTTTGAATTTTCACAAATTGTGTGGCATTCTTGAATATAGCAACTGCAACTTGCTACAAAAGAAATATTTAACGTTTTCTGTCAGGCCTTAGGTAAAAAATGTACATGCTCATGTTTCTATGTTGATGTTTCATCAGTGAATCATGGGGATCAAATAGAATTGGTGTTGTAATAAAAATTCTCTGCTCGGTGTGAAATTATTACTGCATCATGGAATATTGAAGTATAAAATTCTCTTTAAGAAGGCCATTCGATTGTGATGGGTATGGATTTTTTTACAGAATAGCACTGTTAACATTACTTGTCTGTAATATGGGACAATGTGATTACTGTTGATGGCACAGTAGATACACCCTTATTGTATCAGATAGATTACTGTGAATGACTTCCAAAATAAGACAAATTACTGAGCGAGGTGGTGCAGAGGTTAGCACACTGGACTCACATTCGGGAGGACAATGGTTCAAACCCACGTCCGGACATCCTGATTTAGGTTTTCTGTGATTTTCCTAAATCGCTTTAGGCAAATGCCGGGATGGTTCCTCCAAAAGGGCACGGCCGATTTCCTTCCCTAATCCGAGCTTGTGCTCCGTCTCTAATGACCTCGTTTCCGATGGGACATTGAACCCTCATCTCCTCCTCTTCAGTAAGACAAATTATTAAAGGAACTAGCAACCTGTTGGTACTTGTAAGAGCAAAATCATTTTCGTCAAGGCACTGCAGACAGTTAGGAGCTAAATATTTTGGTGATAGATGCAAAGCCTATGAAGAGCTAATATTTTTGACAAAAGTTGTTGGCATTTATTTTTACTAGCTTTGTAGTCTCATACGGGACACTAAAATGTGCGCTATTGCTCAGTATTATAATGAACACAGGAAATTTTACAGTATGTCGTGGTACTGTAGGGTATAAGTTGCATGAAAAAAGCACTAAAATGTGAGTTATTTCTTGATTTGTATATCATATTGGAGATTCTCTACTGTAGCCGGTGCTGTAAAAATGTTTAGTGACTGATTTTTTTTATATAGTCTGAAGTTTTTCCTGCTGTGTCAACATTTGCACATGGCAGCACTTTTTTGTGAAGAAGAGTACCAAATATAAATGTTAGTTCTGTATACTTCATTACTTTTAGTAATGAGGCATCTCAATGTGTGATGTAGAATAAAGATAATGATTTAAAAAGTGTTGTGATTAGCTGTTTTGTTAGAAATTTCTTTTGTAATGTCACTTTAGCAGAAGATTTTGAAATATCAGTTTTTAGACAGCTGTTCTTCCTAATAGATCTATAAACTTTGAGAAACATGCAGCAGTTCCTTTCACTTTTGTCATTTTTTTTTAGGGTGTGTGGATGCAAGGACTTGAACTACGTCATTAAAATTTGTGTGTGTGCATTTCCACTTCCAATATGCATAGATGCATAAAAAAGTTCAAGGAATTGAATCTTTGGAAGTGTGTAAATGTATTATAAGCACAAACCTGGCACACTAATAAAATATTGTGTATTTTTATTCTTGTATAAAATTTCCTTTTTTGAAACAGTTAGCTATTTATAAAAAGGTGCAATATTTATTTTGTACACATTATTCTAGTGTGAAAAGAATCTTTATTGAAATACTTGTCTCATCAGTATGTATTCAGTACATGAAAACAAACAAGTAGCCATATTTAGTGTCTGTCCAAATATGTTTTATGAAATGGTACTTATACTGTGTGTTTAATATAGTTCATTTGTGGTGCTGCAACATTTTTCATTGCTAAATTCTTAGCAGTGTCTACTTTTCTGTTACTACATCTGTTTATAATCTGATTTATGAAATGCATTTCCTTGTTATATTCTATTTTATACATCATTAAGGTAATTTCTTTTGCTATACATCTCCTGATTGCAAGGAAAATGAAGTTTGGCTCTGAGGAATGTTTCAGCATCATATTTCAAGAATGATCCCAGTAACTAACAGAATATGAGTTTATAATTGAAATATATATTGTGGTTATTATCAGTGATTTTGTGGAATAGAATTTAGATATAGTAATTGCATGTAGCATTAAAAACTCACATGTAATTTCTGTTTCAAAAATTGGGTGCAAATGCGACATCAAATGAAGATATAGTTAATTTTTAATTGATCTGATGGTGTGTTTTGTTTCATTTTAGTCAAATGTTTTCACTGCAATTGAGGTGGTACAGTTATGTTGCAGTAATGTTTCATTAATAGTGTTTAAAACATAAGTGACAGATAGTTTGTAATATTGTGAGTTTATTTTGTTTGTGATATGAGAATTGTATTGTATATTTATGATATTTACATCCTGCTTGAAGCACCAGTGGATAAATTTAATACAAAAATAGTTGAGTGCATAATTGCTTGTTGTTGTAAAAAACATATCATTTGAGAACACCTAGAGTTTTTGTAATAGTCATATGGTGTATGCACATTCCTAGTCAATCTAACTGGGAAATATAATTTTAATTAATTGTCCTCTGTTCATTACGGGCTTCTAATGACTGGCTCTTCATTGTACTGTGTTGTGAGTAACTTGAATTTTGTAAACATGTAGGAGCTTACCCAAGTGTAATAATATAATATTTTTCTAAAGATGTTATATAGTAACAGCAGTGTTTTGCTCGCTGGATAGTCAATTACTGTCTAAATAGCAGTTCTTGAATTAGCATGTGAACATGCACTGAAGTTGCAGTTTGAGTAATTAATTAGAATCTGTGTCTTAGCGTTTGTCTGTGTCAGTGTACGATGTGATAAGGTGTGTCAAAATAGTCAATTAAAAGTTTGCATTTGCTGACCATTCACTGAAAAGGCACTGTAGTATAGAATAGAGGTATGTGTTGAGTATGGTCCAGAGCTTATTATGTTTATTACAAATAATGAAAACAGATTACATGTAAGTGAGAACCTCTTTCCTCCTGTGATATTAAAGATTAAAGCTTCTCTTATTAATAAAATTTTCAGCACCTGCTATCAAACATCCTATTTATCATTAGAAAATGCACAGTTGCCTCATTGATATACTGTGTTGTATCTCAAATTAAAAGTTTCTCTTACACTGAATTGTAGCAAATTTGATAAGTGAAATCCTGTGCACTTTTGATTTGTCCATGCAGCCATATACTGAAACTTGTAAAACGAAAACTTTTTTCTTTACATAAAATGCTTTGATTGCTTTCTACAAAAAATTTCCTCTTTGTAGAAAATGATAACTTTGTACCTGCCTAGTGCTGATGTATTATACAGATGTCAACTATCTTGTTAAATAAAATGTTGCATTATTCTGAGGCTTTTTATGTAACTTATTTGTAATGACCTATAACTATGTTGTCCATGCCCTTAACAGTCCTAAAGGTACACAGGCCCACTTTAAGATGCCAACTGCCACAACTCAGGAGTTGGGTTGAGATTTCCTTAACCTGATCACAGGTTCAAAGCTGGGTTTTAGCCAGCTCTGGTGATCCTTTGCTGGAATTTATGTATTACAGAATAGAGGAATCGCAGGCCATCGTCTGGATTGCAGGGTTTGTAGAACCATGACTATCCACAACCTAGCCTAGCTAGTGTTCTCTGTCTATTGACCCTATCGTTGCCAGTGCCATACATTAAGCTGTAAAATTTCTTTTTTATTCACTGCCCAAAAAATTTGTGCATTTATACAGGGAGGCATGCCAAAATTAAATTGCTGTTGAACATATTCAACACTTCTTCTCTTAAAGTGGTGGCAGTTGTGTTGACTGTCATCTCTTTCACATCAGTGACCAGAGTACTTTAGAAACTGTTTTAAACCACTGAAATGAGGTTGATCATGGAAGAACTATACTTTCCTTGCTTTTGCTGCAATATTTCATAAGCTTTTGTGGTGACTACAGACAAGAGCCAAATTTCAAAATTGCTTTCTTGCTCATGTCTGACTGACTGTTTCCTATGTGACTATTTGCCCATTGCACTTTGTTCTAATACTATTTGTGCCTGTGGATGTGCTTTACATTTCTATGTTGTGAGTTAGTGTGACCTGTTCTTCAACCAGTGTTTTGTCAAGATGTGCTTCATGAGACTGAGGAAACGTTTTTCTGTCTTTTCTCTCATAGTATTTTGATGGCACTTTTTTTTTGCTTTTTTGGAGATTCATGTTGCATGAACCTGATAAATTTTCCAATAACTTGGTGAGTCAAAATATTTAGAAGACGCTCATGGATGTGCCTGGTGATAAAATCATGAACCTTTCAACCAAAGTTCTGGAGAACTGGTACAAGACAAAGTGACTGGGCTGATAGGCACACTGGCTGGTGTGTTTACAAACTTTTTCCAGATGTCTGAGAAAGAATTATGAAACCATATTTTGGATCACCCAAGAGTAACCTAAAAAGTGAAAAAAATCAGTAACTTGAAAAGTACTTCTACTTAGGTGATTCAGTTAGAAATACACAGACAATCATGATTCTTTTTTAATAATGTGAGAAAATTATTGGGTTGAATAGTGACTTTACCACTGTTAGCTTGCACAGTCCAAATTTATCCCTAGCTTTCTTTACTGCTTGCTCAATGTGCAAATTGAATAATTTGAGAGTTACGTTGCAACCTTGTCTCAACTACAACCTCTCGTTCACATTCTTTAACTCCTAGAACTGCAATCTGATTTTAGTCAAAATTAGAGATAACCTTTGGATCCTAGTATTTTTTCCCTGATAACCACGATTCCAAAGACTGGTTTCGTCAAAACAGGTACAAATGGATGTAGGGTGCAGCAGATTAAGAGATGAAAAGACTTGCATGAGACAGACTAGGGTGGAGAGCTGCTTAAAACTAGTCTTTGCACCAATAATTACAGTTTCTACTCACAGTTATGTAAAGTTTTGTTACTGGCTCCAATGGAAGGTCTTGTGGACCAAATACAGAACATTCATTGAACATAGGTGGAGAACTTCTCGTGTAATGGGTGTGCTTGCACTATGTAAAAATTGAATTATACTATTTGTGCCATTTTTAAAATTACAGATTTGGTACATTTTATGTTACTTCTGAATGACCTCAGCTTTGTGTGCTGATGCACATTGTCGTCATGTGGAGGAGTCCCACATCAGTCTACCTGCAAAGATATGAATAGTCTGGTACATACCTCAAGGGCAGCCTGAAATACCCATCCAATGCACAGCAAGGCATCACAGATGCCTTGGACCTCACAAGATGACCGAACCTGTGAATGTCCTCCCCTACCGCTGGCCTACCAGCAGCTTGGATTACAGGAGACAACAACTACTCCAAGTCAGTTAGGATTTCTTAACTCACTGGGGAAGGCCACATCTACATGTTTATTGCCATTATCATTGTATAAACATTCCAGAAATATAGCATTTCAATAATACTAGTATTCCCATGCTCGCGCCTGCACAACCTTCTTTTGCCAGTTTTAGGAGGTAAAGAGGGTACAGATTATGTTGTACAAAAAAATGAATTATACTCATTGTTAAGTTTTTACCAGTGATCCAAAAGTAGCAGAAAATGTAACAAATCAGTGGGTCATGCTTGGACAGCTCAAGTCAGTAGTGCACTTTCCTGCAAAAGACAAAGATCCCAGTTTCAGTTCCTTGTCCTGGTCCAGCACACAGTTTCAAACAACTGTAATGTCTTTTACAATGCAAATGCCTTGCTAAAAATTATCTCAGTTATTTATGTGTAATGTTGCAGTTATTATTGTCAGTGGCTGCATGTTGAAGCCGGTTGCGGTGGCCGTGCGGTTCTAGGCGCTCCAGTCCGGAGTCGCGCTGCTGCTATGGTTGCAGGTTCGAATCCTGCCTCGGGCATGGGTGTGTGTGATGTCCTTAGGTTAGTTAGGTTTAAGTAGTTCTAAGTTCTAGGGGACTGATGACCACAGCAGTTGAGTCCCATAGTGCTCAGAGCCATTTGAACCATTTTTGCATGTTGAACAAGGCCGAAGGTTGAGCACTGAAATTCAATCACCCCTACATTTTTTATAATACTTAACAAAAAAGTGAAAAAACTATGGCTCATTGTGTATATGCCAGGCTACAAATCCAAAGGTTTGTGGTTCAGTACCGGGTGAACACTATGATTTTTTTCTGTCATCTGTCATTTCTTTTACCCCTGCAATGATTTTTAATATAAAAAAGCCAAGTTGCATATTGTTCAGACTCCACATAAAATGTTTGTTCCCCTCTAACAGACTAAGTCAGCAAAAGGCAAAGGTATACTACCTATAAGACCACTAAGAGTAAAGCACGTTCATGTTCTGGACATCTTTACTTTATTGTGGTAGTCACCTCTATCAGCACATTGTGTAAGTAAAAATCGACATGATTTGGATCATACGTTAAGGTAAAAGACCCCAAATAAGTGACTGGGGTGAGCTGGTTCTGAAATTGAAAGAAGGCAATAGTGTATCACTGTCAGTAGCAATATGGTCATTTATGAACAGTAGTATTTAGTTCAGCTTTCAGATTAACTTTGGAGGCACATATCTTAGTAGCACTTCATCTGTGAAAAATCAGTTCATAAAACTAAAAGAGTGTAATGTGTTTACAGTTCTGGAAGGCATCCTGTGAGTACAGAAAGACTGCCTCAGATTACACACAGAATCTTGTACTAAATGTCAAGGCTAACACATTAATTTTAACATACTCGAGGTATAATACTGTAAATATCATTTTGAAATCATAAATAAAGTGATTGGCCACAGAAATTTGTGCATTGCAGTTTATTTCAGTTTTTGAGTTTTTAGCTGCTTTACATTTTTATATTGTGTATGTGTATTTAAGTATTTGTGCAAGTAACCATAGCAGTTAAGATCAATGTTTATCTTTTCTATTTTGCGGTTTGGAAGAACATAACTATTTTTGAATTAGCCTGTTTGTGATCTTATTTTTTGATAAAGTCTTTGCAAATTGTATTTCATTTCATATGACAGAAGGCTGTGTCAAATGATATTTATTGTAGAGCCTCCATTCATCTTACAGTAATCCACAAGTTTTGTTATAGATCATATTAATGCTGCATTAAGAGTGTGGGAACCAAATAACGACCCACATACTTTTAGGCATAGAATAAAAAATGCAATGAGGGCATTTTTAGGCCAGGATATAATGTTTATGATGTACAATTAAAAAGTTATATCCACCTAAAGACATTGTTTAATTGAGGTTAGTGCTTTTGGTACAACTTATGAATGCTTTAGATCATGCTCGACTTCCCACTTTGCACTACCCCCTTTTCCTTTGTGCACTTTCACTTGTTTCAGTTTTCACCACTAATGGTGTGATATACACTTAATACAAATCTTGCACTTGAGTGCCCCTTTCGCCTTGACACCCCAAGCAGCTGTTTCTAATTGTGAAACATCCTGTACAAAATCTTACAGTAGTGGTACCTCTGGTGCTCCTCCCAGCTTGATGCCTCAAGCAGCAGCTTGGGTCACTTGGGCCTTAAACTGGCCCTGTGCCTACAAAAATAATGCCATGAGAAAGAAGAGGTGAAGCATGATCAACTGGTGTACCCAAACAACCTGTAACCTGAATTTAAATGAAAACCTTAAAATTGCGCTGGAGCATTAAGTAATTATGAATGCATTAGACATATGCCGAATATGACGGCACAAAATAGTAACTGTCAAAAAGTATATTTTGTTAGATAGATTTCATTTGTGTAAATACAACAATCAGTTATAAGACACTATTTTCTTAATACATTCATAAATTATCAATTAAAGTAGCTGTTGCACATAAGATCCAAAAACACCAATGGAAAGCTAGTGGAAAAGTAATCAAAATCTATGTATCATACAAAGACCTAGTAAAAAAGTGATCTAATCCATATGGCGTAGAATCTGTAGCTGTATGTTTTACGCTATTTTCTTATTAATTTTTTAAATACTTTCACATTGTTGAAGAAAAGTCTTTAATTATGTTTGAGGTAGCAATTAAGATATTCAAGACTATGTGGTATCATACTGATTAGTAGTTAGTACTTTAGTTAGTAAGTTATGGCCATTGGTGAAATAGGAGAAGTGCTCAACCTATGTGCAAACCATGTCAGGGGAGTAGTGTTTTGGTCGTATTAAGACAGATTTGCGTTAGTCTGAGTGGCAGTTCGAGACACGTAGGTTTCAAAGCTGAATTTTTTCTGCACAATTCATGCATGGGGGTTAGAGTAGTTTTTGGGAAACCACGTTTCATGCTCAGTAACTTTCAAAGAGACAGAGTGTACTGCACACTTTGATATCTCTTTGACACATTGCTGTTGTTGTGTAACAACCTGTATTAACATAAAGCTACAGTTGGAACTTTTTTTGAGTGAGTAGGAAAGCCACTTGTAGTTGAGGATTATGTAAAGAATGAATGTTTCTGACATCATAAAAAATGACATTTACCTCAGCTTTACAGCTACATCTGTAATTCATTGGATTATGCCAAATATATATAAATATAGTGAGAATGATCTATCAAAATTTACATTTTTCCACAGGTTCTCTATTCCAGATTTTCACAAAGTTGTTATAGAATTTTTTCTAAGGAACACTTTCCACATAATACACTTTCTATGGTAAGAGAATTTCAGTTATCGTCTGCTGCATTCAATAACATCTTTCACATGAAGGGGTCGGAGAGTTATAGTCATAAGCCACACTTTTGTCAAGATTGAGATCATGCTATGACATGTTTAACGATGCCCTCCTCATCGTGAACTGAAGACGTTCTATCTTTCTCCAACAGGAGGCAGGTGGTAACTAGTGTAGTTCTATACTCCGCCGCCTGGTGTCTTTTTCAGATGATACATAGTCACAAGCCATATCAAAATGGCTGAATGCTCACATACATCTGAAGGTGCTTCACACATTCTAGGCGTATATGGCAGTGACAGTAGTGTAAATGAGGATTCTGATTCTTTTGACAGTGATGGTGATGAGTCTTGGTGTCCATCAAGCAACAGTACTAGCTCAGAAGATGTTTCTGTAACTATAAAAAAATATTTATTACTGGTGGTCATTATTCAGTGGCTTGTGACTTTGTTTCTCGTAACATAGCTCTCACAGTTGATCATCATCTTTTGTGTTAATGAGAAACCTTTAGAGCCTAATTTTAATGACCACTGATTGTGGTAATAACATAGTTTTCATGGCTACAAACATGTAAGAATATTTTTATTATCAATGCCATTTCAGTGGCATATAATGATTTGTGTGGCTTGTGACTATATCTATGGGATTTTCTGTGACTATTTTTCTATTCATATTATAGCTTGAAATAAGTAGAGCAAATGAAGTATCACCCCAGAAACCAAGCTCTTTAAGAAAAAGAAAGCATAATATTGATGAGTGGAAAAAAATTAAGGCCAAACATGGACATAAGGCAGGTCAGCAGTATGTGTCTTGTAAAACCAACAAAACTGTTCAGACAGGATCTTTGGAAAGTCCCTGTAGTTGTTCAAATAAGTGCTATACAAAATTATTCAGAGAAGAAGAAAATATTTTCCACTCATTTTGGGACATAGGGAACTTTAATGCCCATAATACTTAACTAATGTGTTGTATGAAAATGGTACCAAAAAAGTGAAGGTTCATTTCACTTCTTTAAAACATGGATAGGCCAATTGTCACAAATTTACTTTACCTTGTTCTGCTTCACATTTATTTCTTTCACAGCTATCCAAAAACAGACTACAAAGCAAATTTTATCTTGAGCTGTGACATTTTCATACAAAGTGAAAGTAAATGGAATGGAAGTCATGATTTGCAAGCAAGCTTTCCTCATGGTTCATGGCTTACAAAACCACACAAGAAGAGTGAGTAATTTGCAACAGCAAATGAAGTTTGGTCGCTCAGTTCCAAAAGATGATTTTTGTGTCCGAATTTAACATAGGCTTCAAACTACTAAAAAGCGATACCTGTTCAACATGTAATGCTTTTCTAACAGCAACGAGTAACCCAGAATTATGTACAGAAGAAATTACACAAAGAAGAAAACAACATGAGTTGCATCTAAGAAAGACTTTTAGTGGGCAAAATATGATCGTGTCTTTAACTTTTCTGGCTAAAAAGAATGTGAAAGAGCACCAAGTAATGGCAGTGGACATGCAACTAACGTTTTCCACACCAAAACTAACAGTTGTCCCAGTATTCTACAAGAGAAAAATATGGATGTATAACTACAGTATCTACGATTGTGGGTCAAATGAGGGATGCAAGTTTCCATGGAGTGAGAAGGATGGAGGAAGGGGTTCAGATAAAATCGGGAACTGTTTATTAAAATACTTGAAGATAACTAAAACTCAAGCCAAAAAAATCCACATAATCACAGATAACTGTAAGGGCCAGCAAAGAATTGGCATCTTATTGCCCTGGAAAGGACTTGCGTTGCCACCAAAATATTTGAATCTGTGCAGCATTATTTCCCTGTGTTAGGTCATGCTAGACTTTCTTGCAATCATGATTTTGGTCACATTGAAATTTACATGAGAAACAGATGTCCAGTAGTATACATGCCAGATAAATGGGCAGGAGTAGTCCAAAAAATTTCATTGTGACGAAAATGCACAGACAAGACTTCAGAAGCTTGAGTGATCTGAAGTCATTAATCTCGATACCCACTGTATTCAGATCTGGAGATCCCATTCATTTTAGTGAAGCAACTCAATATAAGTTTGAATACAAAGATCCTTTCACACTAAGTGTGAAGCAGTGCAACTCAGATATAGGAAACTTCATGTCAGTGGATCTACGTAGTGAGAGGAAAGGGAGACCTGCTGAACCAGATCTATTTCAACTGCCTATAAAATACAGAAATCCAATTCAAATTAATCAGAAAAACATTGATGACACACTGTCTCTTATGGCATACATACCTGCAGCATATCAAAGCTTTTCTTAATCATGTGGTGGGAATAATGTGAATGACGATGATGTAGAAGAATTCCCTTGATTTCATGTTTACAGTGTAAAATACATTATTAGACTGACTTATCTGTTATGTATGTGTGTATGGTAAAGTGCAAAAATTGTTAAAAACTACTAGTTGTTATATAATTTTCAAAATAAAACCTTAAAAATGTATTTTGTGTTCTAAATTATTTTCAGGGAGACACAGTCATAAGCCATTTTCAACCACATCATAATTAAAATGACTCTCAAATTAATATTACATAACAGAAAGAAGATTGTCTATTTTATACAAGGTTTGCTATGTATTAAAGTATAATTAAAAGCAAAAAGGAAGTGTCTATTTGGTCTTCAACATTTTTATACCTCCATGAGACTTTAAAGTCACTGTATCTCAAAACTAATTGAATGTATAGGTAAGGAAATATTTTTTTTTTTTCTGTGCAACAAATATACACTGCCCAGTCACATTTGTGACCACCTGTGAAAAGCCTGAATAACCACCTTTTGCAGCACGGACTGCTGCAAGACATTCAGGAAGAGATTCAGTGAGAATCCAGAAGGTAGCAACAGGGATTTGAAGCCATGCCGACTCCAGTGTTGTGGCCAGCTGCACTAGGTTTCTCAGTTGAGGATCCATGACACAAACAGCCCGATCAAGATGCTCCCACAGAAGTGTGTTTAAATTCGGGGAGTTTGGTAAACAGGGGAGTATGGTAAACTCATCTTGGTACTTTTCGAGCCATGCATGTGCACTGAGAGCTGTGTGATAGGTTGCATTGTCCTGCTGGTAAATGCCACCATGCCAAGGAAAAACAAACTGCATGTAAGGATTGTCATGGTCCCCAAAAATAGGTGCAGACTTGTGTTGATCCACTGTGTCTTGCAGAATGACATGATCACTCAGACAATGCCACAAAAACATTTCCCAGACCTCAATGATCTCTCCTCTGGGCTGGGCCCTTCCAATGATTTTTGCAGAGTGTTTGCTTTCGTACATTTCATGCTGATGCAGCATAAAATATGATTCATCTGAAAAGGCCACCTATCATCACTTAGTGGATGTTCAGATGCTGATTCCAGCCTTCATCACCAATGGACAGCAGTCAGCATGCGTGCATGAACCAGTGCCTGCTGCGGAGGCCCATACACAGTAACATTTGATGAATAGTGATTGAGAAGACACTGTTTATAGCCTATTGGCTCATGTGGGTGGTCAGTTGCTGAAGAGTTAAACATCTGTTCACCCTTACACATCTTCACAGCTGTTGTCCACCCTGTCTATGGCTCATGGTGCACCACAGTTGCTTTGGCACTGGTTTTGGATAGTGTCATTTTGCCATCTACAGTGCACTTTAACCACAGTGGCATGCAAACAGTTTGCAAATTTTGCCATTTCAGAAATGCTTCCACCCTTGTCCTGAAAGCCAGTGATCAAGCCCACTTGGACGTCAAATAAATTGCTCTGTTTCCACATTATGACTGCATTGCTGTCCGTGTCCCCTAGACACACTTTATATACCTTCCACTTCTAGAGCTGCCACATGCCATCTGTGAGCATTCATTGCATGCTGACATCAAACATTGATGGTGGTCACACTAATGTAACTATGTGACTAGACTGTGTATATGCTTATTGGGTATTATATACTGTAGGTAACAGTACAGCACTAGGAAGTGCATTGTTGCTTTCACTAAATTACAATTGGTGAATTCTGCGACAGCTCATTCATCACAACCATGATCAGTAGATTTTCTTCCCAGTCTTGTACAACAGAGCCACACCCCATCTGTAATGAGCTTTATGTCATTGATAAGTTTAACTTTAACTTTCTTTGTCTGATTGAGACCAGTTCTTCCAGGATACAGCAATGAAACTATCACCCTTGGTAGAACTGAGTAATATAGAAATGGTACTCACTGAAGTCAAGCACCAAAATATACCCAACCTGACATTGGCCTCTGTGAAGGAGCACCCTGCCGACCTAGTTTATCACCAAGGTAATTAAACACCTATTTATGTCTTGTTCACCCCAAAGTGTACCTACTCCATCACAGAGACCAGAATTGGCAAATCAGTGACAAGTGACTATATACTGACAGTTCTCCTGACTAACGCTAACCGGTCCCCATCAACCTCTACCATGCATCACCCCTACCACTGTTATCCTGCTCCACACACCCTCCCCTCCCACCCCCACCCCCCTCACCCCACCCCCTTCCTGGAGACACAGTCCGAAAGATAATTAGCACAACAGTATGTAAATGCTGACAGGAGCAAAGACATTCTAATAGAGCAACTTGGTACTCAAGTCAGTGCTACTAGGAATGTTGACCTTGAACAAATAAATGCACAACACACTAGAGACTGTCAGCACATAACAACAGAAGACTGGAAAGCAACAATACCTTGTGAAGCCCTTGATCTAATCTGACAGAAGAGGAGACTATATATAGAGACCAGGGAGCCTAACTGGAAACAACAATGGAACAAACTTGATCACTGAGTTAAGCAAGTCATAGCCACAGTTTGCCAAAGTCAGTACACTGCTACTGGGTTGTTTCAGATGACCCAATGAGGACGTACACGTACTCTCTCCACTGAGTCATCTAACAAATGGAATCCAAGCAAAGAGTTTCCATTCTTTTTTATTTTTAAATGAACACACTGTCATTTGAGTGTATTGTTGTTTATTTAATTACAACACAGGTTTCAGCCTTTTATGCCATTTTCTAGTGATTGAGTTTATGCCATTAACATATATTGCAGGACTTCAAGTTCAAAATTGGCCATAAATTTAGAATAATACTCGCTAACCACAAAATGCCAGATATCAAATCATGATCTTGTAAAAAGATCAATAAATAATAGTGGGAGCATGTCATATTTAATAAAAACAGGTTCACTTTGGTATACAGAAGATGAACACATGTCATTGAGTTGTAATGACAGTGAAATCAAACCTGGGTTGTAATTAAATAAACAACAATACAGTCAAATGTCAGTGCATGCATTTAAAAATTATTGAATGACTGTTGCACAGCAACATCAAAACATTACATTGTATATAGCCTTGAAAGGATCTTCCTTGATCATACTGACAGACATGAATCAAGCAGTGAATTCTCACATCGATTGATCAGAAATAAACCTGGGGATGTCATGAACAGAAGGGTAGTTCCCATTGGAGCCCACAGAAATTTATCCAAGAGGGTGCAAGATCCTAAAATTGCCATTTTTTATGTAGACTAACTGATTTGGTGGGTTTGAGAACATTTTGTTCTCAAAAATAAACTTAACAGGAAGTATACAAAATGCATATTATGTTAAATGATTGATAGTTTTAACTTTATATTTATTCAAGGTTGGTTATGTTGATATGTAAAAGTAAAGTATTACATCCCCAGATGATTAAATCCAGTGTATCTAGTAAGTTAGAAAATAAAGCTAGTAATATTTTTTCCACGTATCAATAATGTTAGGTTGAACTTGAAAATTAAAAATGTACAGTACTATAAAAATCAGAACAACAGGGAAAACACAGTTAATTATTAACAAGAATAACCAGAAAAAATGCCACCGATAAATAGGCCTTGTGACAAAGCAAGCTGGGATAATTTTAATTCCCCTCTTGTTTTGCCACCTGCCTCCTTAAATTCATTTTGTTACTATTCGTTTTGTTATCTATTTACCATTAGCATATGTGAATATAATCTGCATCTTCATAAAAGAGAAAGGTTGGCCCTTAGTTATAACATCAGATCTAGTTTTGTGCTTAGATCTATGCATGGAATTAATTTTATAATTTATTTTGACTATTCCTAGTTAGTATCTTTTGTTATAGGGTCAAGGGACTGGGTGTTGTGTTGTCCTAATCATCATCTGTCATCCCCATCGATGCGCAAGTCGCCGAAGTGGCGTCAAATCGAAAGACTTGCACCCGAAGAGCGGTCTACCCGACGGGAGGCCCTCGTCACACACCATTATTATTATTATCAGGAATTGTTTCGTAACTTAAATTCTATTGTTGACATATAAACAAATATAAATTCTGTAATAATTATAAACATTTGGAAGACAAAATACTAGTAATCTTAAAGTATCTATTTAGCTGTCTTCAAAAACATGTTAGCAAAGCCAGCCCTTAATTAATTTCAAAGTAATTAGCAGTTTTGTCAAAAGTGTTGTTTACATAACTAAATTTGTTAATTTCATGATTTAAACAAATAATTTGCCCTAAACCTTGTAGTAGAACAAACTGTTAAAAGGAAGGAGTTTTTCAATGTATTCAGTTAATAGAATGAGTTAAGTTTTAAATGTAATTTCTGTAAATTTTACTTTGAACAATGTGTAGTTTCAGCACATATTATTGTGATGATATACAAGGGCCTGATTTTTGGTCACGAGACATTCAGTCCATGGCTGAGATTCAGACGAGTAACCTGTGCTGGTTGGAACAACAACAATGCTTCAAATTAACAGTGGAATAAGTGTTAAACAATTAGGCCATGTGTAAAAACAGTGAAAGGGTCTGCTCCACACACCTGATTATTCTTCAAGAACTTTGAACTTTGTGGTTAGGTTTTACTGCGCATAGATGTTCAACAGGAAACTATTAAAGCAGCATATGGATGTTTGTCTGCAAACTACTAATGAGGCTTATGGAAAGTGAAACAATAGTTCAGTGGCCATATAAATGTGTATATGGGGGGGGGGGGGGGTTGTGAAAATTGAAAGTAAAAGACAGTGAAATGCAACTGTGCATCTATCGGCTACATTATTTACAGTAGTCAGTGTCCAAATTACAACCCCATGTTCCAGCCAGTATGTCGACACTGAGGACAACAAATGAAGAAATAAAAGCAGGTGGAACCGCTACATCCTCATGGTGGAGAAACAGGAAATAAATTTCAGGAGCACTTATTCAAAATTGATGCCACCTATGACACTTTGTTTTCTTATAAAAATTTATATCTGATCATGATAATTATTTTCAGGCCTTATATTTTTTAAAGTTGGCTGACATTGTTAAAATTTAATAAAAATAAGGTTTCAATACTACATATTTTTGGTTTCCTTGGTAAAGTGTAAGCCAAGTCAGCATACAATGAGATGAAATGTGAGTGAATGTGAGAAAGCTCCAAAAAACCTCAAACTGGCTGGTAGAACTGAACGTGGTCTCAGCAAGCCATGATGAGTCCGCTTTGACCACAGACAAATGGTAAATTCTTGTTATGCTTACATTATGCGGCATGAGGAGGGGGTGTCTTTATGGGAATTGGGGACAAGTGTTTGGCTGCTATAACGTAGCCACATTTACTTTACACTAGGAATGGGCACTGGAATCGATGCGCCTTCTGCAGTTTAAGATGGTGTGCATGAGGAAGGGTCATGGTGCAAATTGAGGAGTCTATTTGGGCAGTGTTCTGTAGATTTCCATGTTGACAGCAGGACAGAGCCAGAACACTGCTGCACCAAAGAGAAGGCATAATTTTCCATAAGTGGCCTGACAAACAAGCAAAACCAATTTATATAATGATTGCTAAAGCTGTATACAATGTTAGATCTATAGTATAGTACAATCACAGACAACCATATCTAGAAATGTGAAAGAATTCTGTAGTGAATAAAAGTTCGTATCCCAAGGCATTTTCCTATGGCTCTTTTTTTTATGTTTTGTATTTTTAACATAGCATTATCAAAATGTGAATAAATATCTTTTGTAAATATTTTATAGCTTCATTTCTGAATCCATTGAATACTCTGAGTTTAATTGCATATTCTTCCTTTTCATGGCCTTATCCTGTATCTTCACTGGATCAGCTGTTAATCTGGATTTGGCAATGTTAGTGGTAAGGGTGGCCAGATGCCCTTCCTGCTGTCACCCTTTTTTCCCCTATGAGAGAATTTGTGTAGCTAATCCATGGGTGTCTGAAGAAATTTATCAGAGAGGAGGCAAGACTCCAAAATTGCCATTTTTAATGTAACTGATTCTGTGAATTTGAGAATTTATTGTGTACCCACAGTTAAATTTGTCAGGAAGTACACACACGTTACTGTATCCAAATGATCAATAGGTATCCATTCAAAGTTTCTGAGGAAGATTTTTTTCACACCTAAATGGGACACATACTTCAATAGTTTGTGCAAAATACATCATATCAAATCTAAATACGAACGATCTTAATGAGTCAATGAACAGGAATTACATCCTCCTCGTGATAAAATCTAGAGTATCCAAGTAGTTACTCACAAAAAATTCCAAGGATTTTTACCTGTCACATATCACATATCAGACATTTCAACTCTAGCAATGCTTGTTGGTGTAAAAACTGCTGTATTGCATTATTTTGATGCCTTATATTACTGGAATGTCCAAAGTTGAACAAAATGTGTTTTGAACGCAGATTTTTTGAGTTCTTCGGATAAACTGTAACCTAGAGCCAGTATTCAACTAAATCAGGGGCGGCCAAGAATTCAGTTCACAAGTCATGCCCTGGCAAGAGCTCCTAGCCTCACTGCTCACCCCATCCCCCTTCCCCGACCCCATCCCCCCTCCACGTCAAGCTGTCTGACTTGCTCAGACAGCAGAAGGAAACTGCAATTTTGCCATATTTAAATGGAAGTATAGTTGCACTGCATGCACTTTGGTTTTATATTTCACGTTTACGAACAACATAGCTCACAAACAAAACTTGGAGCACTGGAGACACAATACAATTTTTATCTGGTACAAACTGTTGGCATATGGACAGATGCAGACAATTTCACACATTTTAGGACTCAGGTTGCCATGTAATCATTACTTATTTAGTTTCAGAATCGAAAAAAGGTCTTTCACACACATATGTCGATCAAAATATTGCAGCACTTTTGCAACCTGATTATGGTTGGTTGGTTGATTGATGTGGGGGAAGGGGACAAAAGAGCAAGCTCATCACTCCCATTGAATTAGGGATGGATGGGGAAGGAAGTCAGCCATACTCTTTCAAAGGAACCATCCTGGCATTTACCTGAAGCAATTTAAAGAAGCCATGGAAAACCTTAATCAGAATGACCTGACGTGGGTTGGAACCATCGTCCTCACGAATAAGAGTCTAGTGTTCTAATCTCTACCTGGGGAATGCAATGTACATGTACTGGACATTTTTCACTTAAAATGATGTATGTTTAAAACTGGAATTACCTTGCAGATCAATCAGTTACATCTGCACATGCACAGGGATGCATTAAATTGAAATGGCAAACGGTCTCAAAAACAGCTCGAAAACAGATGTAAGATTCGCAATGTCCTCAAAATGTTTAAGAAATTATCCTTTAAATTCGTTGAAGGCCATAACGAATTCTTCGAAATCTGGCGTTTTCTTTATTGCCAGTGAACTTACAGAAGTGGACTGTGTTTGCCAGAATGTGTTCCTTCTACAAAGTGAATTTCTTTTTAAATGCCTTCCCATCAAATTGGAAAGTTGTTTCTCACCTAACAATGTATTATGTGGGTAGTGTGCAATCAAATCGACTTGAAATGCAAGGTCTGCATTCCATTTCGGATGTTCTAATTTTCGTTTCTGCACGCCTTTTCCTTCGTAAATCCAATACTAGCGAGTTTTAAATCGAAAAAAATCATGCCAGGCATGCCCCTTGACTTAACAAACATACACTGAGGTGACAAAAGTCATGGGATACACCTAATACTGTGTTGGACCTTCTTTTGTGCAGCGTAGTGTAGTAACTCGACGTTGCATCGGCTCAACAAGTCGTTGGAAGTCCCTTGCAGAAGTATTGAACCATGCCGCCTCTATAGCCATCCAAAATAGTGAAAGTGTTTCTGGTGCAGGATTTTGTACACGAACTGATCTCTCGAATATGTCCCATGATGGTCGATGGGTGGCCAAATAATTCGCTCGAACTGTCCAGAGTGTTCTTCATACCAATCGCGAACCATTGTCGTCCATAAAAATTCTGTCGTTGCTTGGGAACATGAAGTCAATGAATGGCTGCAAATGGTCTCCATGCATCTGAACATAACCATTTCCAGTCAATGATCGGTTCAATTGGACTAGAGGACCCAGTCCATTCCATGTAAACATAGCTCACGCCATTATGTAGCCATTATCAGCTTACACAATGCCTTACTGATAACTTGTGTCCAAGGTTTCGCGGGGTCTCCGCCACACTCGAACACTGCCATCAACTCTTACCAACTGAAACTGGGACTCATCTGACCAGACCACGGTTTTCCAGTCATCAAGTGTCCAACCGAGACGGCGAAGCTGCCGGTGATGACGTGCTGTTAACAAATGCACTCGCGTCAGTCGCCTGCTGCCATAGCCCATTAACACCAAATTTCGTTGCACTGTCCTAACGGATACGTTCGCCGTACATCTCATATTGATTTCTGTGGTTATTTCACGCAGTGTTGTTTGTCCTTTAGCACTGACAACCTTGCCCAAACACCGCTGCTCTTGATCACTAAGTGACTGCACTTGCATTGTATGTATTGAGAGGTAATGCCTGAAATTTGGTATTCTCGGCACATTCTTCACACCGTGGATCTCAAAATATTGAATTCCCTAACGATTTCCGAAATGGAATGTCCCATGCATCTAGCTCCAACTACCATTCCGTGTTCGAAGTCTGTTAATTCCCGCCGTGCGGCCAAAATCAAATCAGAAACCTTTTTCTAATCAATCATCTAGGAACAAATGGCTTGAATGGTTCAAATGGCTCTGAGCACTATGGGACTCAACGTCTGGGTCATCAGTCCCATAGAACTTAGAACTACTTAAACCTAACTAACCTAAGGACATCGCACACATCCATGCCCGAGGCAAGATTCGAACCTGCGACCGTAGCGGTCTCGCGGTTCCAAACTGAAGCGCCTAGAACACACCGGCAGGCTAAGTACAAATGACATCTCCGCCAATGTACTGCCCTTTTATACCTTGTGTACGCGATACTATCGCCACCTCTATATATGCATATCGCTAACCCATGAATTTTGTCACCTCAGTGTACTTTGCAGTGATATATAAAGTCTCCATACTCCTCGTTCATTTCCATCGGAAACTGTTGCAACTGGCCATGGAATAATGCGTGTGACTTCAGAAATTTTGCCATTCCTACCATCAGTTTCTTCGTGTGCTGCATGCCCACAAAATTAGCAAAAAGTACCTCTTGATTGTTACAATTTTTTGCTCTTACTGTAAACTCTTTCTGGTTGGTACTGTAATATCGTTTCATAGCAAATATGCAGTACCTCTGTGACTGCATAATTGATATTGAGAATTCTCCTCTGCCACTTCTACTCATTCTAAAGCTTGTGACGATAGATCGGCAGAGTGTCTCTTTATGTGCAAACATCCACTAGACCTGTGAGCGTCCTTCATACCAAGAACAAATAGCGAAGGGCAAACAATGCTGACACCACGACTCTGCCGAACCGAAGAGAGTTGTGCCAAACTAAAAATGCCACACCGCAATATTAAATGAATGTCGCACTACACCGAGTATTTCGAAGAAGGAACGCGTGAAATTTGACACGCCGTAGCTGGCCCTGGACTAGATGAATGCGGAAAACCTTTTACAGCCACCCTCAAATTGGCCGGCAGAGTCGACTTTTAACAGACGAGGGCACACCAAGGTGGTCATTCTCTCCCTCTGCAATTTGACACATTATTTACATTACTGTGTAGCCGCGCCAACCGGGATGAAGAATTTGTAACTATACATGCATGCTGCACTATATTGGAGTACAGAGTGCGAGAAGGTCTCAGTTCTTGGATAGCAGATCTTTTTAGAACTTAAAATTTTACAATTTTTTCATTCCCTTTAGACTGATGGGTTTGGATCCATAGATATAGGGATGTATACACCCACTGCATCTACTACATAGCATGCTCGAGTTTTCAGCCTACTACAACAGCTGTGCGGGGATCTTCTTTGTTCACAGACAAAGGGTAAACAACTGTTGCGATTAAGATGTGGGGCAGGGAGATGGGAAGTCCTTGTGGTATTGGAGCAGACGTCAAACAAGTATACTGCAGATATGTTTACGTTGTGCTGGGAGCTGTTACCTGAATCTACCCGTCGGGGTATTTGATCAATCCTTTTCTGCAGCTCGATGAGGGCTGTATGAGGAAGTGACAGAATTTTTTTGTAAGTGATCACATCCATCTTGACTCCAGGGAAGCTCTGAACTAGCCAGTGTGCCAAGTAAACTGCATTTTCCTGCGAACAGGATAACAACAAAACAAACACAGATTATATGGTTCATAAAACCATAGTATTTCCTCTGGAGTTCCGCAATGTTAATTTTATGGTTTAATAGAATTTTAAACAATCGTTGATAGAAATGGGAGAGGATTTTGTAATGTGTAAAAAATCGCTACCTCGAGATTTCAATCTGGGACAAGTGCCCCCTCTTGCCCCCTTGCGGACACCTGTGACCCCATCTGCTTGATTCTTGTATGTGAAAGAACGTTTTCCGGAATGTTTGTGAATCACGTAACTGAGGTGAGACGTGGTATCAGCTCGGCACTCACCTAGTAGGATGTTGGAAACCACCTAACAATCACATTATGCTGGCCACAACATGATCCCTCGTCATTATTTCGTCGGGCGGATACCCTGAATACCCTGAATCGCGGTGGCGGCGTGCTAATGTGTGCGGCTGTCCGGGGGGAGTCTGTGTATAATCACTTGAGGATATAATTATCGTTCGTTGAATTAATAAAGGAGCATCCTTATTAATGCTGCTAAAAAGCGGTACTTCGTTTATGTTAGTGGACGTCAAACTTTTTTGCTCAAGAGCCAATACCGACATTGTTGGGCAGCACCATAGGCCGTATACATACTGGCATTATTACTAATTGGTAACCTACAAAAATTAGGAAATAGACTAGCTAGTGAAAATGAAATGTCGAGTGGCTAGGGCCTCCCGTCGGGTAGACTGGTCGCCTGGTGCAAGCATTTTGATTTGACACCGCTTCGGCGACTTGCGTGTCGATGAGGATGATATGATGATGACAACACAGCACCAAGTCCCTTAGCGGAGAAAATCTTCGACCTAGCCGGGAATTGAACCCGGGCCCCTATGCACAGCAATAAGCCGCGCTGACCACTTTTTTTTGTTTTTTGTTTTTTTTGTTGATCTCATTTTGTTCGTTCTACTTGTTCGGGGCGGACGTCCCATGACGCTTGTTCAAGTTCATCGTTCATTCGTTAACTCAGTTTTTTATTTCACAGGGCACCAAGCCCTCTGACCGAACACGCTGAGCTACCGTGCCGGCAACCACTCAGCTACCGAGGCGGATGACGAGCTATCGTAAGGACATGATAGTTAGGCCGGCGGCCCTTAGGTGTCGAGTGGTTATAATTAATGTACAGCTATTCACAGAGGTCCACTATGGGCTGTAATTATCGTATGGCAGCGAAACTTGCTAGATTTTCTAATTCGTTAATGCGGAATCATTAAAAAAAAAAAAAAATAAACTAAAATCCTCCCGAAAAGGCCATGAAGTCCCAACGGTACCGGACGGTCGCCGTGTCATCCTCAGCCCATAGGCGTCACTGGATGCGAATATGGAAGGGCATGTGGTGCGGAATCATTTTACACTGAAAAAAATTAATTCCAATTTTGGGTACAAAGTGCAAATGTGGAGCTGCGAATGCAAGGAAGATGTATAGAAATGTTTCCATGCATAATGGATTAGGAACCGGACATGGACAGAAATGGTCAAACAAGTGAGAAAGGCATAGTGTTGATTTTATTATTAACCACGATTTATTCGATATGAGCACCGGAGACATCGTCGAGATGCTGTACAGCGCCAGATTTGTACCTGGCGGCCAAACCTGGAACTAATTTTTTTCCAGTGGAAATCCATTCCACATTGATACATTAGCATATCTATCAAGTTTTGCTGACGTACTGTAGTTACAGCCTGCACTGGACCTCTGTGAGTAGCTACACTTTAATTACAACCACCCGGTACTTATTTTAATTTCATATTTTGTGCTACAAATCTGTACTGCATTTGACAATGACATTCTCTGTAATGCACATTTACAAATTCATGTTACTTCCGTGGCAAAATTTATACCATAGCTGCTGAGCAGTACGACTCGCGCATGCCCGTGAATTGTCAGTACTGGAAGACAAACAATAAAACATTCTTCTCCTCACATCCCCTAACCTCGCTGTGGCCGCGCTAGTTACCCATATGACCCTGAGGTAAGCAGCCAATTTTCTTAGCTCACGGCCGAATTCGCCAACGCCAAACGGAATTAATCACATCTTAAAGAATTACTGTCTCTGTAAGCATTTTTGTTTCTTACCTTGCAGGAAAACTGCGCTCTTAACGTTAGTTGACATTTTTCGATTCGGGTGTTAGTTGCCAGATGCATAGTATTTATAAAGTACGGCTGATAACCACGGGCCGCACGAATACTTGATTCGGGCCGTTGCGGCCCCAGGGCCACAGTTTGACGGCTAGTGGTCTATACTATTGAAGTTTTCTGAACGGTTAAGTACAAAAATTATCTTAAAAATTCTAATGCAGTATCTATCAGTCGTCTGAGAAACAATACGTTATGCGTACTTCTTGTCAGATGTAGTTCGTGGACGCGTTTTTCGGACGCACCGAATGAGTTATCAGATGAATGGCAGTTTAGAATTTGCCGCCTCTCGGATAAATTTGTGCAGACGCCCAAGAGTACATGAAGCAATACTACAGTCCGCGTGTTCTCATGGACCCTGCAATCCCACTGCCCATATTCTCGGAGGAAAATCCAAAGTTGAAAAAGCTTTGAATTGAATATAATAACTTCTTGAAAAAATAGTAAACAGCCAAACAGTTGCAAGATGGGTTTATTAAAATTACTTTACCATGGTTTCAACGTTTATAAAAAAAGTCTTCTTTAGAAGGACGTGCACTAGCTGTACCTTGATGAGGGAATACCAAATGAGAACAACCATGCTGTGCCTGTTTTAATTATTATGGAGGTGAAATTTTATATTTGACGGACGCCTTTCGAATATATTTTAGCGTACCTCTGCCACAACGTGTAATCCAGTTGTCATTTCCTCCTGAAAAAGACGTTGTTAAAAACGTTGAAAGTATGGTAAAGCAGTTTTAATAAACTGTCCATATTGCGACTGATTAGCTGTTTACCATTTCTACATGAAGATTTCATCCTACGGTTGCTGCTACAGCCACGTACAAAATTAAAAAAAAAAATAACAACACTGCTTTGGATTGGGCGTGTAGGGTGGTGCAGCACATGAAATAATAGATCATTGGTATAAAATTGCGTGTAATTTCGAACATTTGAAGAAGAAAGACGTGATTATACTTTATTAAACCCCACTTGATGAATTAAAAACTGTCACAAGTGTTTTTACATGTTTTGTTCCACTCTGGTACGTCGTGCATTAATACGAATCTGCACCACAATGTTGCCGATAAAGATTGTTTACTTTACATTGGTAACAAAGCTCGTCCAAAATCCGTTTGTTGATACAGGGTGACAATTATTGAACTATATGGAATAAAATCGTCGTAACTTCTGAACGGTTTACAGTAGGACGTTCAAACAACCGTTTGGCTGTGGGGCATGATGAGAATTAGTATACGCATGCGCACGCGTCTTGTTGTTGTCGGCCATTTGCACGTGAAAATGTCACGGTACAGTGTGTATGAGCATATAGCTCTTGTGATGGCCTACTATGTGAGTAGTAACAGCCCACCTGTGGCTCAAAGGAAGTTTGCTAGCGAGTTCAAGCTGAAAACAGCCAGTCCAAGTGTGCTAACAACCAAGAATTTGTTCGCAACTTTGAGAGAATGGGTAGAAATGGTGTGAAGAAATGTATGATGAAATAAAAGAAATTATTCAGATTGTGAAGGGAGACGAAAATTTAATAGTCATGGGTGACTGGAATTCGAGTGTAGGAAAAGGGAGAGAAGGAAACATAGTAGGTGAATATGGATTGGGGCTAAGAAATGAAAAAGGAAGCCGCCTGGTAGAATTTTGCACAGAGCACAACATAATCATAACTAACACTTGGTTTAAGAATCATGAAAGAAGGTTGTATACATGGAAGAACCCTGGAGATACTAAAAGGTATCAGATAGATTATATAATGGTAAGACAGAGATTTAGGAACCAGGTTTTAAATTGTAAGACATTTCCAGGGGCAGATGTGGACTCTGACCACAATCTATTGGTAGATTAAAACTGAAGAAACTGCAAAAAGGTGGGAATTTAAGGAGATGGGACCTGGATAAACTGAAAGAACCAGAGGTTGTACAGAGTTTCAGGGAGAGCATAAGGGAACAATTGACAGGAATGGGGGAAAGAAATACAGTAGAAGAAGAATGGGTAGCTTTGAGGGATGAAGTAGCGAAGGCAGCAGAGGATCAAGTAGGTAAAAAGACGAGGGCTAGTAGAAATCCTTGGGTAACAGAAGAAATATTGAATTTAATTGATGAAAGGAGAAAATATAAAAATGCAGTAAATGAAGCAGGCAAAAAGGAATACAAACGTCTCAAAAATGAGATCGACAGGAAGTGCAAAATGGCTAAGCAGGGATGGCTAGAGGACAAATGTAAGGATGTAGAGGCCTATCTCACTAGGGGTAAGATAGATACTGCCTACAGGAAAATTAAAGAGACCTTTGGAGATAAGAGAACGACTTGTATGAATATCAAGAGCTCAGATGGAAACCCAGTTCTAAGCAAAGAAGGGAAAGCGGAAAGGTGGAAGGAGTATATAGAGGGTCTATACAAGGGCGATGTACTTGAGGACAATATTATGGAAATGGAAGAGCATGTAGATGAAGATGAAATGGGAGATATGATACTGCGTGAAGAGTTTGACAGAGCACTGAAAGACCTGAGTCGAAACAATGCCCCCGGAGTAGACAACATTCCATTGGAACTACTGACGGCCTTGGGAGAGCCAGTCCTGACAAAACTCTACCATCTGGTGAGCAAGATGTATGAAACAGGCGAAATACCCTCAGACTTCAAGAAGAATATAATAATTCCAATCCCAAAGAAAGCAGGTGTTGACAGATGTGAAAATTACCGAACTATCAGTTTAATAAGTCACAGCTGCAAAATACTAACACGAATTCTTTACAGACGAATGGAAAAACTAGTAGAAGCCAATCTCGTGGAAGATCAGTTTGGATTCCGTAGAAACACTGGAACACGTGAGGCAATACTGAGCTTACGACTTATCTTAGAATAAAGATTAAGGAAAGGCAAACCTACGTTTCTAGCATTTTTAGACTTAGAGAAAGCTTTTGACAATGTTGACTGGAATACTCTCTTTCAAATTCTAAAGGTGGCAGGGGTAAAATACAGGGAGCGAAAGGCTATTTACAATTTGTACAGAAACCAGATGGCAGTTATAAGAGTCGAGGGACATGAAAGGGAAGCGGTGGTTGGGAAGGGAGTAAGACAGGGTTGTAGCCTCTCCCCGATGTTGTTCAATCTGTATATTGAGCAAGCAGTAAAGGAAACAAAAGAAAAATTCGGAGTAGGTATTAAAATTCATGGAGAAGAAATAAAAACTTTGAGGTTCGCCGATGACATTGTAATTCTGTCAGAGACAGCAAAGGACTTGGAAGAGCTGTTGAATGGAATGGACAGTGTCTTGAAAGGAGGATATAAGATGAACATCAACAAAAGCAAAACAAGGATAATGGAATGTAGTCTAATTAAGTCGGGTGATGCTGAGGGAATTAGATTAGGAAATGAGGCACTTAAAGTAGTAAAGGAGTTTTGCTATTTGGGGAGCAAAATAACTGATGATGGTCGAAGTAGAGAGGATATAAAATGTAGGCTGGCAATGGCAAGGAAAGCGTTTCTGAAGAAGAGAAATTTGTTAACATCCAGTATTGATTTAAGTGTCAGGAAGTCATTTCTGAAAGTATTCGTATGGAGTGTAGCCATGTATGGAAGTGAAACATGACCGATAAATAGTTTGGACAAGAAGAGAATAGAAGCTTTCGAAATGTGGTGCTACAGAAGAATGCTGAAGATTAGATGGGTAGATCACATAACTAATGAGGAAGTATTGAATAGGATTGGGGAGAAGAGAAGTTTGTGGCACAACTTGACCAGAAGAAGGGATCGGTTGGTAGGACATGTTCTGAGGCATCAAGGGATCACCAATTTAGTACTGGAGGGCAGTGTGGAGGGTAAAAATCGTAGAGGGAAACCAAGAGATGAATACACTAAGCAGATTCAGAAGGATGTAGGTTGCAGTAGGTACTGGGAGATGAAAAAGCTTGCACAGGATAGAGTAGCATGGAGAGCTGCATCAAACCAGCCTCAGGACTGAAGACCACAACAACAACAACAACCTCAACGTGTGTGCTAGAGCTGGGAGCGGATGATCGTATACGGCAACTGACGAGACTCATCGAATCGGGTTGGTGAACTCACCAGAGAAAATCGTCAGATAACATAGACACAGCTCTCAGGTAAGTGTGGCATATCACGAGAGCGTGCGCAGGCCTTCATTGCAGAACTGAGTACAGAAAACTGTGTGGACAGAGGGATGCTTCGAATGCTCACTCCTGTTATGAAACAAAGGAGATTGGACATCTATCAACAATTTATTTTGCGTTTTGAGCTTGGAGTTGATGGGTTCCTGAACAACATTGTAACAGGTGATAACAGCTGGGTTCACCACTTTGACTGCGAAAACCAAAGAGCTTCACTGGAACTTGGCCACAAAGCATCACCGACGTCAAAAAGTTCAAGCAGGCGAAGTCATGCTCGTAGTATTCTCTGATGTTCAAGGTGCGGTGAATTTGGATTTCGTGTCTAAGGGCATCACCATAAACCTGCACGGGACTGCGAGACCCTCAGAAAACTGATACGAATTTGAAGAGTCCGTCCACACGTGGAGCACCTTTTGCTTCAGCATGACAGTGCCAGGCCACACACGAGTGCAGCGACATCTGCTACGGTCAGACGCCTTGGGTTCACCGTCATAAATCATCATCCGTACAGTCCCGACTTGGCCCCACCCGATTTTAATCTGTTTTCAAAACTTAAAGAGCTCCTTCGACGACTTCACACTGATATTGCTCAAGTGGTCCAAGCAGAGGTGGAGTTGTGGCTCTGTCAACAAAGTCAAAAACATTCTACAGTGACGTTATCAACAAAGTGATCTCTCATTGGGAGATATGTGTTCGCTGGCAAGATGATTGTGTTGAGAAATAAATATATTGACGTAGAAAGTAAAGATGTAGAATGTTAATAAAGTTTGTTTTATTTTAAAAGCTTTAAGCGTTTTCACATAAAGATGTATGAGGCGCTACTTTTCAGCACACCCTCGCATGCAGAATTATTTGCCGCTCATGCGCTTATAATTATTCTATTCGACTTATTTTTAAATTTACTCTTACGCGCCGTAAAAGCATTCGCCCAGATTTTACTGTTCGCATTATTTTCGTAATTTGTTCTGTTGCACCGTCATATAACATAAATAGCTGGCTAAAGCTATTTGGGAAGAGGTTCTTTACTAACATCTGTATATCATTCCCTTTCCACTACCAGTCCTGTGCCACTCGCGGACAGAACGCGAAAAGACAGAAAGTTAGTGCCCCGCCGTATACATCCGAATTACCATAGCTTTTGCCTGGTAGTTATTACTTGAGATACAAGCTGCAGGGAGTAATGAACCACTTTATTAAAATTGAAACGAATTCTCTCGACATTCCGAGAGTAAAGTTCCCTTAGATGCACAGTTCCTTTCTTAGTGTATCCCATTTGAGATTGTTGAGCATTTCCGTGATGTTCTTGCACTGATTAAACAAACATTTGACGAATTTAACTACTAATACAATTTGTTAAGGGCTACAGACCGAAAAACATTACTTCAGAAATGACCGAAAGATGATGAATTCTACTGCATTAAAGTTCCCTAAGATAAATCTCAGTCACTTATCTGCCTTCCCCTCAACTAGAATTGCTTGATCATTCTACGTTAAATTGCTCCCTGCGGATACTCCTAGATACTTGACCTTCGTTACCCATTCTAATGGCTAGACACCGATAGTGTACATAAACTGGGTCTTACCGTATATTTACGTGCAATGCATTTTATTTATTTAAACTGTATGTCGATTGTCAACTTTTACATCAAGCACTGATAATCGTCAGATTTCCCTGAATGTCCCAACAGCCGGCCGGCGTGGCCGAGCGGTTCTAGGAGCTACAATCTGCAACCGCGTGACGGCTACGGTCGCAGTTTCGAATCCTGCCTCGGACATGGATGTGTGATGTCCTTAGGTTAGTTAGGTTTAAGTAGTTCTAAGTTCTAGGGGACTGATGACCTCAGAAGTCCCATAGTGCTCAGAGCCCTTTTTTGTCCCAACAACTCAGCCTCCACGTCAACAGCAGCGTCGTTTGCGAACAGCCTGGAGGGGCACACTCATTTTCTGCTAGGTTATGTACTACACATCATAATCTGCTGTTATTGTCTTATCTCACTTCTTTGAAACATCTTGCCGTCTCTTTATCTAAGAATAGATGATGAATGCAGCTAGCCGCTAACTCTGTGTAATGTCTTGTCTGTATAGACGTGTATCTGTTGCCATTAAGATCCCCTCACCTTCACACATAAATCTATACAGTAAAATAAGGACCTCCCATTTCTTGGCTGATCCGTGATAAGACAGGCGAAAAGTTAGACTAATGGAGGATTATTAGTATTATCTCTGTTTTCATTCGCTCTCTCTCTTTCTCTCCTTTATCTATGTACAGTTTTTAATATAATATTTCATTACGTGAAATCAGCCAAATAGAATATTTGGTGGAGTCCTTCGTCTTGGTAATCAGCGGCTGGCTTGCTGTAAGAGATCTTTACATTTATTATTACTGTTAAACACTGCATTCAGTCGGGAGAATCAATCGTGTGGACAATTTGTTCCTTTTACGAAAGATTGCGAATTCCAGATGTGTACGAAGCCTTTTTGGACGATTTAACACAGACTCAGTGATTGCAGGCTCTCTTCGACACAGCTGAAACTCCCCCACTAATTACAGGGCCAACGTGATCATCAAATGATTCAGAAAAAACTCATTCGTTCATTCACTCCCGAATAAAAAAGTCACAAACCTTATTTATGAAGGAAATTGTGTATTAATCCATCTCCATTACATGTCCAGATCTCCGGTAATTCCACGTCTTAATTATTTTCCGTTTACAGTCTCTTTCTCTTCAAACAAACCGCTAGCGGCACAAATGTTAATTGGCTCTCTTTAGCGAGAAGAAAAGCAGAATATGTATCTCTCAGAAACACGTCAATCCCTCAACAGATACTCCAGAAGCTGTCCTCGTTACCACTCCAACAATCATGGAGAATGCATATATGCATCTCTGTTATTTCAAAGAATAAACGCACCAGAAAAACTTTGGCGTCGTCGAGCTGTCGCCGCATATGTTACGAGAAAATCAGATCAGATAACTTTTCCAAAGTGAATGAATGTGGATGGTTGGATTGAAAATGATTAATTGGTGCGTGGTGGAGGGTATTTTCTGTGGGGACATTACAATGCCCCTCGCAGCGAGCGAAGTTTGTGAGCCTAATTTTGATTTACCGAACACACTTCGCGAGCTATCTATTAGTGTGGGTAACCCGGAAGTGATGAGTGTCAGTCCTCCGACTGAAAAAGAAATAATTATGTTTAAGACAGACGAAGAAAAGAAACATCGAAAACAGAAGAAATGAACAGACAGGTACCGCGGCTGTATTGCTTCTACGTGCATCAAGGTGTTATGTTTGCTGTGCACAACCAAGGAAGATGATCTTTCATGAAACTGTTATCAGGGTCTACCCATTCGGGAACTTTCTTAAGCAGGGAAAACCTCTTAAGCCTAGACCCCCAGCGTACGGTACATAGAAGATAGGAAAGCCTACAGAAGAGAAAAAATAATTTTGAAATTGATCTCTAAAGGAAAGATAGGGATCGATTTATATAACGATTTGGAGAAGAGTGATTTGTGCCTCTAGCTAAAAATTTTTACAATAAATAACTCGAGTTTTTTTTTTTTTTTTTTTTTTTTTTTTTTTTTTTGGACAATATCTTGCGGTGCCGAAACTCCCCCGGATATTGCATGTCCCCGACGTCCACATTTGTAGTCGGTCTTCTACGCGGCCCACAATGGGAAGAGTAGAAGGGACATGGATACCAGATTTCACATGCAACATTCATTCCAAAAGAATTAGCAATGACCGAAAGGGAAAATCTTCCTGTAAAAGAACTGGTTAGGTTGCACCGTCCAAGATTCTCCTTTTTGAAAACAAAATCCCTATGGCTTCATGCATCCTTTTTCTTACGATGTACTGCAAGGAATTTAGCCATTGACTTAAAGTTTCCATTTATCCATTGACTAATGCTATTGCCGAAAACATCATAACATTTACACTAGTTTGAATTTTCTTTTGGATTTCGCATCACCACTTGTGCTTGTAAGTCCAAAAATTCTGACACATTTTCTGTCAATGATTTATTCTTCGTAATTTAAAGGATTCATGCAACTTGCAGTAGATTTTGGATTCAAATCATCGAATAATGGAAAGTGTGGTTCATTTTATACAAAGACATAATCCATCATTTCCTTGAAAAGTCATATCATTTATCTATACTCATAAAATTTTTATCCTAAATACATATATTTCTCCGCTTGATTGCTGCAATGTAAAAGTTATTAGTAGTGAGGAATGTGTATTCACTTCTTTCATTTATTCTCTGATTCATCCGGCATTCATACATGCACACATATGGAAATGGATTTTCAAACAAAATTCCAAAGTGAACAAGACCCATTAAATAACTACTAATTCTATGAATCTTAGTTTCTTTTGATTTCCAACAATAAATCAAGAACTCTTAACGTCTAATTATAACACTTTTTTGAAGTTCAACAATAATCAGTTTCCCCTCGCGTTTGATGCGAGTCTCTTACAAAGCATATCTGTGTCGTCTGTATCGATTCTAACTCTCGCGCCAACGTCAATTGTTTGGCGCGGGAAATTATCTTTGCGGCGTTAACCGTCACTCATGATTCACTGCCTAAACGCATTACTTCACACGTTTACATATCTAAGCGTGCACTTGAAATTATATATGAACATTCACTGGGAACCTCTTTTGATTATGCAGTGTCATTTTCGGGAAACATTTCTTTCTTCTAGAAGGTCGTTCAGATCCTTTATAAATCTTGATGACATTAGCAATGCTAAAGTTCCATGTTTACCCAAACACAGGTGAAGCCTGTCTCCACTATCTTCTTTGCAGCACTCGATAGTAATAGTTAGTCACTATTTCTACAATCTGTGTCACTGATTAATTATTTCAGTTTAAAGTTTTCTAACACTGAACACACACAGTTTATTGTTATGTTTTTACGAGTGTTCATCTCGGTCACTCGCAACACCATTCCTCCCTATCTTCTCATCTTTATTAAATTTTTTCAAGTCGTTATGGGAAAATAACCCTTTAATTTTGTTATATACCGGGCATGCTAACAGATAAGCCCCAAGGTTCGGAATTTGTAGAATGATGTATGGGCCAGTATATAATAACTCCCATTTCTTTATACTCTTCTTTATTAAGGATGATTTGGTATGTCTTTTGACTAGTACCTTCTCTCCGACGTGGTACGTCTGTACCCTCTTGATTAATTTGTCATATTGTTGTTTTCTCTGATCAGCCTTTTGTGTCATATTTATGATGGCTTGTCTTATTTTTTCTTCCCAAGGCATCTCAGTTTCCTGAGTTTTGGGCGTATGTTCAGTCCAGAAGTTTTCTTCTTTTGCCTCGAACATCAGTTCATGATGTGTATATCCAGTAGAGGAGTGGGGCATGTTGTTGTATATCTGCTCAAATTCTTCCACATAATTTGCCCACGCAGTCTGCTTATTATGGCAATAGGTCCTCATAAAGCGATTGAACTCTCTAAAAATTTGAACTTGAGCCTTTAACCTCCAGGGAACAGGCTAGAAAGTTCTACAATACATTTCGTGCGGCTTAACGTAGAGATGGCAATGTATCCCTTAATAACTCCTGGCCTTTCATCAAAAACGTTTTCATACGTTAATAATAACACTGGGCAACAAAAAAAGATTTTTTTAAAAAGTCTAGGGTTTTCCCGCTGAATTAGACTAATTTTGATGCCCTGAGTCCGAAAATGACCTTGGTTTTGCTCTATCAGGTCAGGATTTTTTGCTACAAAAATTTGTAAAAATCGATTTTTCGTAAAAAAACAAATTTCTTTGTATCATCTGCTGAGAAACCCCGGAAGATTTTTTCCGTTTTCCTCAAGAAATAAAAGTCAACGTATGCAAATTCATTAAGTTTTTATTTACTCCATCAAAGTAAATAAGCATATTTATCATAATATTAGTATAACAATGAGCGTTACGTGACACAAAAGTTCAGAGTTCACGGCATGAATCGGCGTTTCTTCGATTCCCGTTTGTGAGCAGCTGCTGGGTTGTTTCTCTTCAGCATCCAGCAGTAGTCCGCCATCATGACTGCGTCCCACCTCCCCTGGTACCTATCCTCCATTTGGCGCATGTCCTGATGGAACCTTTCTCCCTGCTCGTCGCTCATCGCCCCAAGGTTTTCAGGAAACTTCTCCATGTGTGAGTACAGGAAGTGCATCTTTATACTCATCAAACACCCGAGCTTTTGAAAGGCCTCTATCATGCTGCTGATGAGTCTGGCGTGGTTTGCTGCCTTCGTGTTCCCCAGGAAGTTGTTCACCACCTGCACAAACGATTTCCACGCGGCGCACTCTAACGTGTTCATGGAGTTTTCGAACTCTGTGTCCTTTATGAGCTGCCGTATCTGTGGCCCATCGAAAATGCCGGCCTTCAGATTCTCAATGGTCAGTCGCGGAAAGGCTCGGCACAGGTAGTGGAAGCACCTCCCATCCTTGTCCAGAGCACGCGTGAACTGTTTCATTAACCCAAGCTTCATGTGTAGCGGTGGGATCAATATCTTCTCCCGGTCAACAAGAGGTTCGTTTATGATGTTTCTCGCACCAGGTACTAACTGCTCTCGTGGCGGCCACACTTTCTTTACATAGTGCTGGGCTCTGTCTCGACTGTCCCACATACATATAAAGCATGGGTATTTCGTGAACCCGGACTGCTGACCAAGTAGAAAGTTCACCATCTTGAAGTCGACGCAGATGATCCATTGGTGCTGCTCATATTGGATTTTGTCGAGCACGTACTTCACTGCTTCATATTTCTCTACGAGAGTTGTGGAGTGAGCAAGAGGGATTGAGGCGAACTCGTTCCCGTTGTGGAGGAGCACACACTTCAAAGAGCGCTTGCAGCTGTCAATAAAGAGTCGCCAATCTCTCGGATCGTATGTAGGAGCCCCGAGTTCAACAAGAAGACCGGCGACATCTCGGCAGTACACTAGGTCTTCCTCCTGGCAGAAGTAGCCCATGTAGTCCTCATGCCTTCTACGAAAGAAAGTGATACGCGCGTCCTCGCCAAGTAGATTTTTCTCTTTGAGTCTGGAGGTCAACAGCTCGGATGAAGTCTTCGACAAGCTGAGATCCCGAACAAGATCATTAAGCTCACATTGTGAAAAGAGCTGCCGACCATCTTGTGCTTCATACTCCTCGTCTGCTATATATCCTCACTCGTCTGCAGTGGTGGCCTCGTCGTCGATGTTAGGAAGCTCTGTGAACGCTGGTACAGGAATTTCTTCACAGTGAGCAACTGGACGGCGGGCAGATGGAAGGTCGGGGTACTGGAGGCTGTGCCGATTCTTCCGGTTGATGCCAGTAGTATTGATGGCGCAGAAGTAACAATCCGATGCATGGTCAAAGGGCTCCCTCCAAACCATCGGAATCCCAAACTTCAGTGAAGTTTTCGTGCCCTTCGTCCACCGCCGGAGGTATTCCACGCACTTCTTGCAGACCGTGTGCGGTGCCCAGGGCTTATCTTGGTCACCCAGCTTGACTTGAAAGTAAGCCTGGTAGGCCTTCTTCACAAATCCAGTGATGTTCTTCCTGTCCACTGAAAGCGTGTATTCTCCGCAGATGTAGCAGAAAACGTCTGGATTATTCATGCATGAACGTCGCGCAGAAGCCATATCAATCTGAAATAGTAATAGAAATATGCAGTTGACTGTCAGACAATAAAAATTAGAATAAATTTTATACTATAGTAAGAAAAAAAGGCATCTATTGGAATGATTAACTGTTACAATCTTAAAGGCTTCTTTTGTTTTCATATGTCCTAAATAATCCCCTTAAAACCTCTAATATTAGCATATTGAAGCCTATAAAAAGGCTTACATTTCAGGGAAAAATGGTCATGTAGGCCTATGGCTGTATCTCAAAAAGTTGACCTGATAGAGCAAAATCAATGTGATGTTCGGACTCAGAACACCAAAATTAGTCTAAATCAGCTGAGAAACCCATGACGTTTTTTTGGTTGTTGCCCAGTGTAATTCATTGAGCTGCTTCTTCTGATCTTCGATAATGCAGTCGGATTCATTTAACTTTTCAAACACTAATTGACCGGGCCCGCATCTCGTGGTCGTGCGGTTGCGTTCTCTCTTCCCACGCCCGGGTTCCCGGGTTCGATTCCCGGCGGGGTCAGGGATTTTCTCTGCCTCGTGATGGCTGGGTGTTGTGTGCTGTCCTTAGGTTAGTTAGGTTTAAGTAGTTCTAAGTTCTAGGGGACTGATGACCATAGATGTTAAGTCCCATAGTGCTCTTTGTTAAAAAAAAAAACGAATTGACCGACATCTTCTTTGACTTGGAACTCATTAATTACGTGCTCTTTAGAATTTTGGGCCGTCCTGATTACTTGCACACTGATCCCACAATAATATTTTCTCGTAAGGCTTTTTTTTTTCAACAACTCCAACTCAATTTCTTGTTTATTAACATTCAACCAAATTTTTCCTGTTTTAAAATCTATTCTGCATCCGTATTGACGTAGGCTGTCGACTCCGATAATGCAACCTACCACCAAATTTTTCACAACAAGGAATGTGCTTAATATTGCTACGTTTCCGAATTCCACACCAAGTAGTGACTGCACCTTTGCATTAGCCGATCGAGCCCCAACGGCGCCTATTATTCTGCAATTTTGAACTGGAAAAATTGGTACTCGTCTTATATTTCTGATCCTGTTAAATAGTGCCTCCGAAATAACATTTGTGGTTGCAGCTGTGTCTAAAACCGCCACTATAGGTACGATCTCCATAATGACTTGTACTTCGGCTACTGCCACCTGTTCCTTATCATCATCTTGTGGTTCTAAGTCCTCGGTAAGTTCATCTGCCAGTAATCATCCATCATTATACGTTAGCATGGGTACACATATCCTGTTGCCCCTCAACCAATTGTTGACCGCTCCTCCGGGGCACGAGTGGGTCCTTACAAGTTTGTTGGATTTTGATTTGTCTGCTGGTTGACATCATCCGTCACTTCGGTAATTACCGGTTGATTCGGAGATGTCCGTCCCCACTGATGTTGGCTATTTGAATTCATTCCCCCCGGTTGAGTCCACTTTCTATTATTGTTATTATTCCATGCTTGGGGTCTGAAATTTCTTTCGTTCCCCCACACGGGGTTGTATCTTTTCCCGTTCCTGTTGTTCCTTGAATAGCCCCTCGCAAGACCATTGCCGGGATTACTATTGAGATTTTGAGGGGTGTCTCCATTATTTAACGATCTCTGTTCATTCCTTTTAAGTGTCGATTGATCGCCATTGGAATAACACATACTTCCACCTTGCCTACCGTTTGGCGGAGGTTCTATCTCCCTATTTTGGAATCTGTTATTACGGGCTTTCTGGTTGTTCTCTTCGATAATATCTATATGGTCTAACGTCGTGAGGAACGACTCCAAGTCTTTGTCGTTGCCGTAAATCAATTGATTCCGGATGCTAGTTGGTAGTCTTGCCTTAAGTATGTTTATTATGTCTGGCAAGGGCATAGGTCTGTCCCAGTATCTCGCTTTATTTATATATTTTTCGAAATACTTTCTAAGGCTTCCTTTCGAAAAGGAGAAAGGCTCTGGGTAGAGCACCTCCTGCCTTAGGCGTTCCTGTACCCCTTCTGACCAGAACTTTGCTAAAAACGCCTTCTCAAAATCGTCATATGTCGGGCAAACAGAAGTCATGTCCGAGGCCCAGATCGCCCCCGAACCTTGTATATATCCTGTAACAAAACTGATCTTCTGCCACTCCGACCAATTTCTAGGTAGCACTCCTCTGAAACTTCGAATAAAAACAATTGGATGGACCCCCCTTTTGTCAGGGTTAAAAATCTGGAATTGCCGATGCTTTATCATTTTTTCTTCGGCATGGCAAAGGCTTCCGTAATCTCCGTTAGATAAGAATTCACGCGAACAACCAGCTTGTGGCAATTCAATGTTTGAGTTACTTACACAAGTCGGTATTGTGTGCGAATGGGCAATAACTGGCTCTATAGTCGCTGCCAACTTCTGCTGCTGCCCTGTATTCATTTGTTCTGATCTTTGTTGTGAAGCGCGCATCGACTCTTCTATCGTTTGTTTCCAATGCTCCAAATCAGCACCTAACTGCTGTCGCACCTCCTCAAGTCCTTTCGCAAACAAATTCTCTTCCTGTTTGCCAGATAAACTCTGGAATGCTGCCTTAACATTTTGCTCAACGTTTTCACACATTAGCCTTTTGTTTTCTAATGTGATTTCGGATAATTTACCCGTTAATGCGTTAATTTGGTGGTCTATACCGTCTTGACACTCTGTCAGATGTTCAACGCTTTCCTTTAGGTTAGTCTGTGTACGTGCCAATTCAGGAAGTTGCGCAATTGCACATGACATGGCGTCTTGCTTTTGTACTAATTGCGGAACCGTTTCCACTTGTTCCCGTACAGTATCTATCTTAATAGCCACATACTCCTTCATTTCGACACGTACGCGGTGAGTAGATTCCTCACATTGTGCTTTCACCAATTCTATTTGTGCAGTTAATTTTAGTTCCGTCTCTTCGGCCTGATCTTTGAGTTCCTTGGTCTTCGCCTCTATCCGCTGCTCTAATTCGGAAAAACTGTCTTGTAACTGCTGCTTAATGTCAGTCTGGACTAATTTCATTTCTTCTTGAGTTTGAGTGACTGTCACTAATTGTGCTTTAATATCGGTTTTCAGATTTTCCTGAGGATAATTTCGCATTAATGTCGGTTTTCAAAATATTCATGCTCTCGGTTATCATCTGCATCTGTCTCATGATAATTACCAATGGACCTAATCCCTGCTGCGTACTTGCTGTTACACCTCCAGCCGTGTCTCCAGGGCGGTCTATTGCGCTATCTGTAGCCATCGGTCCTACAACACTTCTTACTGCATCATTATTATCAATGCTAACAGCTGATGGCTGTTGCGTGCTGCTATGCTCTGCTTGACTCATCCTAAACATTGCCCTAGTTAAAACCATATAAATGTTCTACTGTCACTATATATAACTCCCTTCTACTGTCACTATGTGTAACTCCGACCACACAAGAGTACTTCTGTGTCTACTTTCTTAATGTACATACACAGATAAATGCAACTGGGACAGGTCAATCAAAACACATCTAACATGAACACAATTAATCAAAGATCAAATGTCAAATAACACTAAACAGAAAAGCGTATACTTCAACTATACTAGCAAACTTTAATAATAAAAATATAGATCTGGCCTTTTCTCTGCGCCCAGAGTGCTGTCTTTCGGCTTTATTTGTAGATCCAATTATATCACCTGCGAGTCTTTCCTCTCTTTTCCAAGCGTCAGTTAGGTTAGCTCGTCGTAGTTGACATGAAACAGAGAACAAAATTATTTTAGCAACGTCCAAAAACGTGTCCTGTCACGGATTGGCCATTTTAACATACTTTTTTTTAAATGTTCGGGATAATAAATTGCCATTTCTTTATCTAGGAACAGATGATGAATGCAGCTAGCCGCTAACTCTGTGTAATGTCTTGTCTGTATAGACGTGTATCTGTTGCCTTTAAGATCCCTTCACCTTCACACATAAATCTATACAGTAAAATAAGGACCTCCCATTTCTTGGCTGATCCGTGATAAGACAGGCGAAAAGTTAGACTAATGGAGGATTATTAGTATTATCTCTGTTTTCATTCGCTCTCTCTCTTTCTCTCCTTTATCTATGTACAGTTTTTAATATAATATTTCATTACGTGAAATCAGCCAAATAGAATATTTGGTAGAGTCCTTCGTCTTGGTAATCAGCGGCTGGCTTGCTGTAAGAGATCTTTACATTTATTATTACTGTTAAACACTGCATTCAGTCGGGAGAATCAATCGTGTGGACAATTTGTTCCTTTTACGAAAGATTGCGAATTCCAGATGTGTACGAAGCCTTTTTGGACGATTTAACACAGACTCAGTGATTGCAGGCTCTCTTCGACACAGCTGAAACTCCCCCACTAATTACAGGGCCAACGTGATCATCAAATGATTCAGAAAAAACTCATTCGTTCATTCACTCCCGAACAAAAAAGTCACAAACCTTATTTATGAAGGAAATTGTGTATTAATCCATCTCCATTACATGTCCAGATCTACGGTAATTCCACGTCTTAATTATTTTCCGTTTACAGTCTCTTTCTCTTCAAACAAACCGCTAGCGGCACAAATGTTAATTGGCTCTCTTTAGCGAGAAGAAAAGCAGAATATGTATCTCTCAGAAACACGTCAATCCCTCAACAGATACTCCAGAAGCTGTCCTCGTTACCACTCCAACAACCATGGAGAATGCATATATGCATTTCTGTTATTTCAAAGAATAAACGCACCAGAAAAACTTTGGCGTCGTCGAGCTGTCGCCGCATATGTTACGAGAAAATCAGATCAGATAACATTTCCAAAGTGAATGAATGTGGATGGTTGGATTGAAAATGATTAATTGGTGCGTGGTGGAGGGTATTTTCTGTGGGGACATTACAAGGGGCACACTCATTTTCTGCTAGGTTATGTACTACACATCATAATCTGCTGTTATTGTCTTATCTCACTTCTTTGAAACATCTTGAAAATTACTTTTGCTTCCGACGATGTCTTTCATAAAGATAGAAATACGGGTTTTGTTTAGGTATTGACATACCTGATCCGATACTCAGTAAGCACGAATTTTATGTACTAGACGTCGGTGCGGAACTGTTCAGAAGGCTATCCGCAAGCTGACAAATGCAACGGAAAACTGGGCTGCACTACACACAACCTTCAGGATAAGTGAAAGAATACAAAAAGTGAGTCTCATATGGCCGATAGTTACGAAACCTTTGCTGATTGCTACAGAGGAGATGCTCAGTCTCCAAGTGACTCATACGCAAACGCAAAACATGTACCATTATTCTAAAACATCTTGTCTTAAATGAAGCGGATGGTTTTTCACAACTGTCATGGTCCATTCTTTAAGTCTGCAACAACATCCGCCTCTTTTCAGTCACGTGGGATGACACGTGGCGTCAGCGATCTACGATAGACTGCTGCTAGAACAGTTGAAGGTCCTTCCACATGTCCAATACAGAATCTAATATCTATTCTATCAGGTTTAGTGGCATTTCCTATATCGAGTTTCTAAAGTTGATTTTCGATGTCTCTCTCATTTATTCGTATTTCTATTATATTTTGATCCATACGATGGCTGGAAGTAGGAACTGTGTTATGGACTTTTTGGGTGAACCAGTTTTCAGAGGTACAATTTTGTGTATTAGTCTTCACTTCATCGTCTTCCCGTTTGTTTTGGCTTTTGTTTGTCAGCAAGGATCTAGGTTCGTTTCAATGTGCTATAAAATTGTCACTTCCTTCGTAGTAATTTTCTAATATTGTTATTCAGTTATCATCGATCTCGTCTTTCCATCAGTACATTTCATGGAACAAACGGATCTAACAAATAGGCTACAGTCATTTTGAATATATGCCATGGTACATCCATTCTCCTGCTCACAGGTGAATGTTTCGTTTTGGCAGTTCAGTCAGTTTCTAGCAATTTTTTGTCATCCTTGGAAATGATCTTCCTAGCTTCCTTTATTTTTCGTTCAAAACTGTGAACGATGATGCCACAACAACTTTACGCTAGTTGATTACTTTTTTACATTCACTGAATCTAAAAATTGTGAATATTTGTTGCCAGAAAACCTGATGTTTCCTTCTAGAGTGAGCTGTGTAACAAATTACTCAAGGTAATTTTTGGTATTTACGTTTTGTACCCTTTCTTCGTTTCTAAATGTGAACGTCCCCCCGTACATAGGTGGCAGCTTGATTGGTTCACGGACCACGTGGCAGCTGCTTTGCGTCTTCAGATGTTAATGGCGCATTGTTGTTGTGTTCGCCAGTTTATGCGCTGGCTCTCTAGAAAAGCTCAGGTGCTCGGGGGCGGGGCTATAACGTTATCTTACAAGGGAAGGCTCTCGGCTCGAACAAGAATCTGTATTTAAACATTTGTACACAGACCCATTGCACATTTCTAACCACGCATAGGACGGCGTGTGACTGTGTTGCTCTTGTTTTGTACGCAACAGCAGTTGCCATCTTGGTGTAGGGGAGAGGGTTAACATGCCAGTCGGTCAGTTACCTCAGCAAGTAATTGACGTGTTTAGTATACGTGTGCCAGTACTGTCATATATGTACAGCAAAAAGGAACGAAGCCATTAATGTCTGCAACGTTTTAAATTTTGTGGCATCCAAGTTAAGAAGGTGTTATCCAACGGACGACGGTGTGGTTCAGGATGATGACACTTTCGCAATGTTTTTGGTGAAAATGATTATTCAGAAACATGAATATTCATTTGACTGCCAAGCTGAAGTTACATTCGATAGCACAGCTTATAGACGATAAAGCGAGATTGTGGCAGTGGCGTAAATTCTTTCTTTCTTTCTCGGGGCCTTTGTCCCGCTCCAACGCGGGGTCGGCTTTGTTAATACGGATTTGGCAGTATTAATTGTAGAGGGTGGCCGGATGCCCTTCCTGACGCGAAGTAGTGCATCCCAACTGCCTGCGTCCAGTGTAAGTCATGAAATAGTGCGAACGGTTCAAATGGCTCTGAGCACTATGGGACTTAACATCTGAGGTCATCAGTCCCCTAGAACTTAGAACTATTTAAACCTAACTAACCTAAGGACATCACACACATCCATGCCCGAGGCAGGATTCGAACCTGCGACCGTAGCGGTCGCGCGGCTCCAGACTGTAGCGCCCAGAACCGCTCGGTCACTCCGGCCGGCATAGTGCGAACGTTTTCAATTGTCTGTGAGTCGTGTAACTGAGACGGTTCTTGGGAACAAGCCCGGTATTCACCTAGCGGGATGTGGAAAACAGCCTAAAAACCACATCCAGGCTGGCCGGCATACCTGCCCTCGTCGTTAATCTGCTGGGCGGATTGAATCCAGGGCAGGCGCGACTACCCGAGTCCAGGAAGCAGCGCATTAGCGCTCTCGGCTACCCTGGCGGGTGGGCAGGGGCGTAAATAGTATTTCTTAAAGAAAAGCTAACAGTCCTGGTGACTATTAATCTTCATCAGAAAAGAAACCCAATACTGTTAGTATTTTAACTAAATTTTCGGGAGAAAGTCTCGAACGTATTTATGATGATTATCATATACTTTCATGTAACGTTGCGACCTACAGCTCGTTGCTGAAGAGATATCGATCTATAAAAAGCACTTCGACCATCAAAGTAATGTTTAATTATGTTGAAGAAAAAGACGTAATGAACATCTAAAACAACCAAAGAACCGGAGATAAAACATTCTATCCAAATTTGACATGGGAAAGAACGAAGGTAAATGTGTCCATTACTGGCACTGAAATTTTGGGTAAAGCAAAAAGCAAGAGAAACTGGGCACACAAAGTTAAATGTACTGCAGCTTCCATAGCGTGCCTGAAGAAAGAATACAGAAAGTGCCGTATACACATTACTGCTTTCATGATAGCCAGGGATGTTCAGGAAACCCAAGGTATTCGGCAGTCTGGGACCTGTTCTGACGAAGAAGTAAACAAGAAAACTGCGAGTTTCCAGGGAAAAACACACTGCATTTGGAACGCTGATTAATTATGAACTAACTTCTGGTGCGACACTGTCTAAAACAGGGGTAAAATAAACAGTTGCTGTGAACGCAATACAACTCATACAATATACGTTGGACTTTCGCTGAGTGGACACCTAGCAAAAAAACTATATATTTGTCTTCAAGAAAAAACCTTCGGCCCGTAAGCTAAAAAAGCTATTGAAGACAATCTTCCATCAAGCATACATTTGGAGGCTAGCGCACGTGGGAAAAAGTCAAAACATTCGTGAATATTTTTACGGACAATGTCACAAATAACGAGAAGTGCACAGTACTTTGCGGTTCTTGGAAGGCTCACAAGGACACAATAGGAAATGATTCATTTGCAGGTAAAGACACTGAATGCATGATCATTCCGCCAAAACAACAAAATACGTACAGCCTTTGGATGTATATTTCTTCCGGTAATATAAAATACAGGGTGAACATTAATAAAACCGACAGACTGCAAGAATGGATTCCTGTTTGGCAAAAGAGGAAAATAGGTCCTATGGACATGTGTCCATAAATGCATCGTTGCCTCGGTAGATGGCGCTGACGAATGACAGTTCGCTTGACCACGGGCCGTGTGTTCCTTACGTGTTGCAGGCTGTGTGGTAGACGCAGAGTACCGCAAGCAGCAGAATGGTCTGGTATTAACGTTGGGAACAAGCCGAGATATGTGTTCGGCCAAGCAGAGGGAAATGGTCGAGAGGCTGCACGGTTATACCAGAACAAGTACCCTGACAGACACGACCCACATCACACAACATTTCAAACACTTTTTGAGCGTTTTTGCGATCATGGCTCCTTTTAGCCAGACGAATGTGCAAGGAGGTGGAGGACTATGAGTACACCAGATCTGGAGGACCGGTTTCTACAGGATATTGAAACGAACCCTAGGACAAGCTCTAATCTGGTTTACCCACACTCCGCCGCCTGCCTGCACAATCGTCTGTCCGAAAGGACCCGTAGTGGCACAAACGCCCAAAAAGGGCTTGAAATGTTGTGTGATATGGTTGGTGACTTTGGGGTACTTGTATTGGTATAGCCATGCTGCCTCTCGACCGTTTCGGTCTGCTTGACCGTACGCACATCTCGGCTTGTTCTCGGACTATTCTGCAGCGTACACTGCGTCAATCATACAGCCTGTAATACACATGGAACACACGGCACAGGGTCAGAGGAACTGTCATTCGTCAGCACCATCTACCGTGGCAACGATGCTTTTCCAGACACATGTTCATAGGACCTTTTTTCCTCCATTTCCAGTCAGGAATCCGTCCCTGCAGTTTGCAGCTTTTATTAATGTTCCCCATGTATATGCAAGAAGAGTAACGGATTCTACAAGGACTCCCTGCAGTGACTTTCACACTAAATTGGGAAACAGAATTTTCATAATTAAAAAGCATTCCATTATTCATAATCATCTGTCTGCTCCAGTGTATCAGCCTATACTTCAATATTCCTGGCAAGCGGCTGCGTACAAAACTGCTGCACATGTCGCTGAAGTCAAGAAGGTGATTCAAGTAGCATTTGATTTTGCAGCTTAAGAATGTGATGCTGAAGACTGTCCAGATTTTGCTTTCGCCAAATGTGATTCTGCATATTGTTCACGCATTTTGTTGAGGAACCTCATGTACACTTTTTAACGTCCGATAGTTGGAAAAACTAAGAGTAACACAATTGAATACTTTCTCCATCCTAATCACACTGGCACGTAAAGCTTCTGCAAACAATTGGACACCGAATTCCTGTTCGAGCCGAGAGACTTCTCTTGTTAGACAGCGTCGACATCCGGAGCCCCCTGCCGGAGAAACGGGCCGCGGTCTTCGTATTCGCAGCGGGGACCGTCGCGTAAGCTCGCGTGAGATGTGTTTGCACCCGGCTTAACCTTTCCAGCTTCGATTCCTCACCTGTGTTGAGCCGTTAAAATCGTTTGTCTGCGGCCAGCGACGCCTTAGTGCCGCCAATACCAGTTCCCATGCTCTGCTGAGTTGAAATCCTGTGTCTCTGTTCATTAAATCGTTGGTTGCCAACTATCTCCTTAATGATGGAGCCCCACTATGTGAAGACGGAACAGGGGATCTTGGTCTCTTCACAACTCATGCCATGTCGTATATCAAGACAGTGTTCAGCAACAGCAAATTTTTCTGGCTGGCACAGTCTGTTGTGATGATTATGTTCGTCGCATATCTCTTTATCAATGCGACACATCTGGCTAATATATGATTCCCCACAATGGCCCGGAATTTTATATATTCCTAATATCCTTACACCTAGGTCGTCTTTAACTGAAACCAGCACCGTTTGCTCTCGCACGGGAGAAAGGGAGACACACTCTCTTCGGCGTTTGTTGAATACCGTGACGATATTAAAGGAGACGCCACCAACATAAGGCAGAAAAACCACCCTTGTGAAATTCTCCTTTACCTCTGATTGCTCTTCAGGTTTAGTGCTTGCTGGTTAAAATGTATTGCGAATATGCTTATCGGAGCACCTGCTCTGGGAAAACACGTAGCAGAGAGGGCTAAACTTTACTGATAAGATCAGTGGATCTGAGACAGCTCTAGTCCAACTCCCCGTAATACACCACTACGTTGGGATGGGTGATGACAGTTCGTTGTTGGCAGGTCGGGCACGTCGGTGTGTGCAGGTTTACGAAACACACTGTAACCTGAGGAGTCGTCTTTGTTTCTACGAACCATGGCAAATAGAAGCGTGAACTCTTCGTTTACCTCTGCTTCCATGGTGAAGCGGATGCTTCGATGGAGGGAGTTAGGATGTTCCAAAAACGAAGGAAACGTTACTGTCCCAAGTGACCATACCACAAATGTATCATCTCTATACCTCCAAAAACATTTAGGTTTCAAAACCGCCGACTGAACTGCTTTGCCCTCGAAGTCATCCATAGAAAGAAGACTACACATAGCAACACCGTCTGTCTGTTCAAAACATTGGTCGTTAAACAAAAAGTAAGTCGAGGTGCGTACATGCCTGAAAAGATGTAAGATGTTATCTTCCAGCTTAGCTCCTATGAGTTGTGGTGAATCCATCAGACGCAGTGGTGTCAACAAAGAGACACCACTGAAACTCACAAATACGCTGGTTGGTTCAAGGAGCAGTTGCTCAGGTGCTGTATAAAATCTTCTGAATTTGGGATGTGGTGTTCACATTTCGTAGATTATGGTTTAACGTCCCATCGACATTGAGGTCATTAGAGACGGAGCACTTGCTCGGTATGTCTGAAGGTTGGGGAGGGAAGTCATCCACGCTCTTTCAAAGGAACTATCCTGACAGTTGCCTGGAGTGATATAGGGAAATCACGGAAAACCTTAATCTGGGTGGCAGGACGTTGGTTTATACCGTCCTTCTCCCGAATGAGAGTTTAGTCTACTAAACTCTCTGAGCCACCTTGCTCGGTGGTAACAAATTATGTACCGCGGTTGCTTTAAGCGGCGCCTCTGATGCAAATCTGATGTAATGTTGAGCTAGGGTTTTAATGTTACCCGATCTCTTGCAATTAGGCATCAGTTTTCTCGTATGGTGCTATGAAGCTACATTAAAATTTCGGACATGTCTACCTAGCTCACGTAAATACATCAACTAAAAAATTAATTAAAAAGAAAGCACTAACGCACACAGACAAATGATAGCAAATGTTCGTTACCACACAGAAGCGCGAGAAAAAAATTAGTAAATTAATCAAGTGACGTAAACTAATTACTGGGGTTGCTTATACTGATATTCCGAAAGTGTTATTTACCCTTTGCCAAATGCAGGGCATATGAACGATAACTGATTTGCTACTCGTACTGCTGGCTACAGAGGCAGTGTAATGGAGTGTATGCTCCATATTTAATGTACACAGCAAAGCTGAAGATTGCCAGTAATATCTTACTAGTCACCTTTGTGAGAGCATCTGTTAACGCCGTCAGTCCGTAGATGAAGATTTTGGCCCATTTTCATTTGTTGTGCTGGTTGACTGTTTTGTCATTCGTACTTTTTGTCGACTTCATCTTTTTCTTAAAAAAAAAAATTTCTTTTCGCTCATGAAACAACCTATCATCCATTTTACTTGTAAATTTTAACTATTTTTTGTTATTTTCGAGCATGGTGTACGTTTATTCTGAACTTCCATACAGCCTGTGAGAGTGTTGTATATTTATGAGTACAGTGTCATACCTCAACAATGAAGAAAAGAACACAACCCGAATAAATATTTACGCTGACTAGTTTTTTGTCAGCTACAATATAGTTATTACTTACCAAAAGATATAGCGACTGTAAGTTCGTTTACAGGGTTACGTCGCATTTGACTACTCATATAGCGTATTTCAACTAATAGCAACATAATAATAGCGGTGGCGTATTCTGCTTAACATGGGCCAATGGCCTCAACTACTCAAGAAAGTGTCTGAGGAAACGACTGTCAGTAGTGAAGGCAGGAATGGCGTGATGATACTACAAGCCATTACCGAGCTGTTGTTATCACAGCTATTAAGGCTGCCAATAAATGAAAAATAACTGCATGTACTTATCACCCTCATTAAAGTTGCCATTACGTACGTCCCTGCCGTACTAAATTTATCAGTAAAGTTACAAGTGTTCCGTTTGATTTATTTGTTCTGCGAGAGGAAAAAATGTTAATGTTTCATATAATTCAATGCATATTTGTACAGCATGTTTCACGTCGATATGTATTGTGTACTGATCTTATCGATATACTGAACGTATATATTTCAGTGTACTTACGACGTGATGTTTTTGTCCAACTCTTTTGAAGTTATAACGTTCTGCGTTATGGAATTGTTGTTTATGAAACGCTACTTCATCTCGCAAGTGACTGTAAACTAACAAGGGAATGGTGCTATCCTACATGTCGAAACCTACCCAGAAATTTTTCATACTGTAAGAATACACCGAAAGAAAGACAATGTCAAAATTTTAGCTGCTAAGACACACTGCAAGTATTTTAAAAAAATGCTGAAACTTTCCAAATTTATAGATCATCAGGCGAGTGGAGAAATGTACACTCCTCCCAGGACTCGAATCTAGATGCTCGACTTCTCTAGTATTGTTGCTTTAACAACCCTTTTTCTCTTTTTTTCTTCTCCCCTCGCTTTCCTGATTATAAATAAACATACACAGAAATGGTATATTGGCCAACGCCACTTTAACCATAAAAAAAATCTGCCACTTCAGGTGTTGGCCCTCAACAACGCCTATCCCAATATTTCTACCTACGCTACGAAAGGTGGAAAAGAAAGGGGGGAGAGGGTATCATATGCATGTAATAGAGAAGTTGGTTTTTCCCCAGTGCTTATGTTGTGTTTGATTTATTTTTAATTTTTTCTACAGAGTTTTTTTTTTCTTTTGCAACCTGTGGAGGAAATCCGTGAAGCCGCTCTTAGCCATGGAGAAATCCACGCATGTCATCTCGAAAATAAGGGGGGGGGGGTACCGTTTGGGATCACAGTATCAAAAATCTAAAAATAGTGCATGAGATCAGATCAGGTGCTCATTGCAGGGACATCACAGCTACGTGGAGGGGTGGCGGGTCGTAGGAAGGTGGAAAAGTATTACCTGCATTTCGGATTACAGGCAATGGTACAACGTAGTCCGTTTGCGTAAGTCCAAGAATGGAGAACAGCTTCTCGCCATATGCAAAAAAATATAGAACTGCAAGGCCACGAAACTAATTCACTGAGTGAGTTTTCGTCTGAGGGTAGCACACGTCATTTGGGAACAGCATCATGTACGGTGTAATTCTGTCAGGAGTGGCACGTGTGAGGAAGGCCGGAATTCACTCGCCCAAGTGCCAGACATCTACTGCTGGTCCACAAAAGAAGTTACGACCATCCGTGTCTGGCACCCCGCACGCGACTCAAAGCGGATAGCCGGCGAGGTGAACTTGGTGGAGACGAGTACGATTGGGTTGTTTCCCGTTGACGGTGACATATCACGCGGAGCGTGCAGTAGTGTCAATAAAAGGGGCGTTCACTGCCCGCATTATATTGCTTCATTTGTTGCGCGGGTACTTCTGTCACATGGGGGCGCGGGCCAGTTGGATCTCAGTGCAGAACGCCTTCGTCGACAACAAGCGCACAGGCGACAAAGGGGCACAAAGACAGCTGTACTCCAGAAAAAAAGAGTTCGATATGACAGAAGGGCGCTGGGATGTCCGACAACGTCACAGGACAGTGCAACGAGGCCGCGGCATATGCATCAAGCAATAAGCTGGTAAGGTACGTTGGGCAACGGCGCCACTTCGCCGACTGTGACCTGACAAAAAGGGTTTGAGTTCTATCCAACACATGGTAAAGACGCACACCAACTCGAGCCTGGGGAAGGGTGAGGGTCTCGTATTGGACTTTGAAGATCATCCCCTGGCTAGCAAATGAACCCATCGCAGCTAATATGTGGCGAGCCAGGGTGTGAGGAAGCGGAAGGGTTTGCATCAGTGAGGAATGCTGTGTTAGTGTTGACGCAGTGCATACGTTGCAGGAGGTTAAGGGACCGTAGGTGATGTTCAACGCGTTCAAACCTGATCAGTTGCCGCAATCGTCTGCAGTTGAGAACAACTTTGCGCCGCAGGTAAAATCGATGCCAGGACAGCTTAAGGTATCGGTCACGCTGAGTGGATCAACACTTCCCTCAGGCAGGCCTGTACCGATAGACACTGCCTGCAATTTACGTACATTAAGGCAGCTGTCCGACGCCTCGCCGTAGGTCGCCACACATGCAAGCACTGTCTGGATATCGGCGGCACTTTGAAGGCAGAGGATGAAATCGTTGCCGGCCGGAGTGGCCGAGCAGTTCTAGACGCTACAGTCTGGAACCGCACGACCGCTACGGTCGCAGGTTCGAATCCTGCCTCGGGCATGGATGTGTGTGATGTCCTTAGGTTAGTTAGGTTTAAGTAGTTCTAAATTCTAGGGGACTGATGACCACAGCAGCTAAGTCCCATAGTGCTCAGAGCCATTTGAACCATTTTTGATCAAATCATTCACACAGGCAGCGCAGCAAAATCAGTGAACACCCAGCGATATCCCCATCAGTCATTGCCGTAGGTCACATAACAATGGTTCTAGGGTGAAGGTGTACGGCATCGCCGACAGGGGGAACCCCTGTCGCACAGAGCACCTGATCAGGATCGATTACATGAGCCCATCATTATACAACACCCGGGATGTCGCTCCATGCGGGAGACGTATGACCACATCGACAATAGTTTTGGGCATCCCGTATGCCGGAGGACAGCCGTAGAAAAAGAATGATTGACCCAAACAAACGCCTAGCCGAAGTCTAAGGATGCCAAAGCCGAGGGCAGATATTGAGCTTGAACGAGGGCAACCGGATCTCTGTAGCGGCAGAGTGCTGTCCGAATGTTGTACGCTCCACCTAGTGATGCCTGATCATAGAACAAGACATGACTGGGCGTCCTCTTAAGTCGTGCTGCAAAAAGCCTTTTGTAAATAGTGACAATGAGGCCCCCTAGAAAGGCATCGGGGGCCCTCAGTGCAGAGGACATCAGTACTCTGCAGACAACAGGCCATGTGGGCACCAAGAGATGTCGGAAAGCGCGATAAAATTCGCGGGGGATGCTATCATGGCCAGGTGACTTGTTAGCAGCTCCTGCTTGGATAGTATCACATTATCTCCTGTGACTGGGACTGGATACACTCTGTAACAAATAAATAAAAAAATAAAAAATAAAAAAATAAAAAAACTTAGTGAAATATTAAATCATCGACTTGAAGTGTTGTCCTCTTATGTTTTCCCAGATGAAACGCTGAGAACAATCATGGATAAAAAGAAAGGGCGATTAAGACAACTGTTCTACAGAACTGGAGTATTCGCATTCGAGTCCTTCTGGTGACAAACAGAACCAAACTATTTGAAACAGTTAACGCAGAACAGGGGATCAGCGATCATAAAGCGGTTACTGCATCGATGATTTCAGCCGTAAATACAAATATTAAAAAAGGTAGGAAGATTTTTCTGTTTAGCAAAAGTGACAAAAAGCAGATTACAGAGTACCTGACGGCTCAACACAAAAGTTTTGTCTCAAGTACAGATAGTGTTGAGGATCAGTGGACAAAGTTCAAAACCACCGTACAATATGCGTTAGATGAGTATGTGCCAAGCAGGTTCGTAAGAGATGGAATAGAGCCACCGTGGTACAACAACCGAGTTAGAAAACTGCTGCGGAAGCAAAGGGAACTTCACAGCAAACATAAACATAGCCAAAGCCTTGCAGATAAACAAAAATTACGCGAACCGAAATGTAGTGTGAGGAGGGCTATGCGAGAGGCGTTCAATGAATTCGAAAGTAAAGTTCTATGTACTGACTTGGCAGAAAATCCTAAGAAATTTTGGTCTTATGTCAAAGCGGTAGGTGGATCAAAACAAAATATCCAGACACTCTGTGACCAAAATGGTACTGAAACAGAGGATGACAGACTGAAGGCCGAAATACTAAATGTCTTTTTCCAAAGCTGTTTCACAGAGGAAGACTGCACTGTAGTTCCTTTTCTAGATTGTCGCACAGATGACAAAATGGTAGATATCGAAATAGACGACAGAGGGATAGAGAAACAATTAAAATCGCTCAAAAGAGGAAAGGCCGCTGGACCTGATGGGATACCAGTCCGATTTTACACAGAGTACGCGAAGGAACTTGCCCCCTTCTTGCAGCGGTGTACCGTAGGTCTCTAGAAGAGCGTAGCGTTCCAAAGGATTGGAAAAGGGCACAGGTCATCCCCGTTTTCAAGAAGGGACGTCGAACAGATGTGCAGAACTATAGACCTATATCTCTAACGTCGATCAGTTGTAGAATTTTGGAACACGTATTATGTTCGAGTATAATGACTTTTCTGGAGACTAGAAATCTACTCTGTAGGAATCAGCATGGGTTTCGAAAAAGACGGTCTTGTGAAACCCAGCTCGCGCCATTCGTCCACGAGACTCAGAGGGCCATAGACACGGGTTCACAGGTAGATGCCGTGTTTCTTGACTTCCTCAAGGCGTTCGATACAGTTCCCCGCAGTCGTTTAATGAACAAAGTAAGAGCATATGGACTATCAGATCAATTGTGTGATTGGATTGAAGAGTTCCTAGATAACAGAACGCAGCATGTCATTCTCAATGGAGAGAAGTCTTCCGAAGTAAGAGCGATTTCAGGTGCGCCGCAGGGGAGTGTCATAGGACCGTTGCTATTCACAATATACATAAATGACCTTGTGGATGACATCGGAAGTTCACTGAGGCATTTTGCAGATGATGCTGTGGTATATCGAGAGATTGTAACAATGGAAAATTGTACTGAAATGCAGGAGGATCTGCAGCGAATTGGCGCATGGTGCAGGGAATGGCAATTGAATCTCAATGTAGACAAGTGTAATGTGCTGCGAATACATAGAAAGATAGATCCCTTATCATTGAGCTACAAAATAGCAGGTCAGCAACTGGAAGCAGTTAATTCCATAAATTATCTGGGAGTGATTTAAAATGGAATGATCATATTAAGTTGATCGTCGGTAAAGCAGGTGCCAGACTGAGATTCATAGGAAGAATCCTAAGGAATGGCAATCCGAAAACAAAGGAAGTAGGTTGCAGTACGCTTGTTCGTCCACTGCTTGAATACTGCTCAGCAGTGTGGGATCCTTACCAGATAGGGTTGATAGAAGAGATAGAGAAGATCCAACGGAGAGCAGCGCGCTTCGTTACAGGATCATTTAGTAATCGCGAAAGCGTTACGGAGATGATAGATAAACTCCAGTGGAAGACTCTGCAGGAGAGACGCTCAGTAGCTCGGTACGGGCTTTTGTTAAAGTTTCGAGAACATACCTTCACCGAAGAGTCAAGCAGTACATTGCTCTCTCCTACGTACATCTCGCGAAGAGACCATGAGGATAAAATCAGAGAGATTAGAGCCCACACAGAAGCATACCGACAATCCTTCTTTCCACGAACAATACGAGACTGGAATAGAAAGGAGAACCGATAGAGGTACTCAGGGTACCCTCCGCCACACATTGTCAGGTGGCTTGCGGAGTATGGATGTAGATGTAGATGTAGATGTAGAGTCCCAGTCGGGCACAAATTTCAGCCATCACCACTGATTTATATCGATGCCTGTAGGCAGCTAAAATCCTGATTTCTCGTAATGTATTTGCTTCACTGCCTATGTACGACCAGTGGTGTCTGTTCTGTCGGAGACGTTTGATACCTGACGTTACTTTCAGTACTTGCTTTCTTTATAACAAACATTAGACATCTTTGTTTTAAGTATTAGAATATGAGCCAAAACTTGGTACTGTGTCTTCAAACTTCGAATCATGAAGACTAGTCACTAGATGCAATTAAGTACACAAATAAGTTTGGCCAACAATATTACCACCCTTACAATCCAATTAATATTTAAAAATGTCATTTATCAATAAGAATCAACGCTACACTATCATCTCCACAGCTCACTTGGTCTCCTCTGGTCAAATAACTTAGAAAAAAATATTGCTTTCAACTAATACTGAGAGTGGTTCATGGTGTGGGTTCCTGTAGTTATGTCCTAGCTCATGAACCACGGGCAACGTATGAGTGGCCAAGTAAGTGGTCCCGATAGTCGGGATACCAGTTACTTTGGAATAAGGCAGGGCATCTCGGACATATTCTGAGTCGTGGTCACCTTTGTGTTCATACGGCAAAGACTACCAAATCCACCGGTTAGTCCCTCAACCGTTAGGGCTAATATCCAATGGGACTCGGGGCAAGTAAGGCTAGCAAACTGCTTCCCTGGTACTTTAAATATGTTGCTGGCAACAATCAGAGCAAAATGCCTCGGACCTTTGGAGGTGACGGAGTCCCACCTCTAACTGACAAACCTGGGACTCCTAAGATACGACTTGGCAAACAAATGGTAATGATTGTAAGCGTAGGCTTCCGCGGCCGTTGTCTTCTTCAATAAAATTCTTCAGGGTATCAGACCGCATCGTCATAATTTTAAAATGCGCGAACGTTTCGGCCAGCGTTGCAGCTAGCCTTCATCAGGGCCTTACGTTAACTGCTAAATGAACACACTTGGTTCCTTAAATAGCTGCACGAGAAAACCGTGTCGTTACTTGATTGGCTGTAAAAGGAGGAGGAGGAGGGGTGAAAGGTATGCTTTATTGGTGTTTCCTTTATTATCTGTCATTGGCTGAAATAGCTGTTTTCTATTGGTCTTTATATTAATCCACCCCATTGGAGGAGACGGACGAATAGCGAACCTGTTCGCTATTCGTCGCTATTCGTCCGTGGCGCATTTTAAAATTATGAAGATGCGGTCTGATACCCTGAAGAATTTTATTATTGAAGAAATGGTAATGAGATGGGGAGCTATTAATATCAATGGGGGCTACTCTGGGAAGAAGGTAGAGGTGGCAGAGGCTGCAAGTAAGATGGGGCTGGACGTTTTAGCCGTTAGTGACATTCGGGTAAGGGGTGAGAAAGAAGAGGAAGTGGGAGAATACAAGGTCTACCTGTCAGGAGTCAAGGCAGGAATAGCACAATGGGGTGTAGAGCTTTACATCAGCAAAGAAATGGAACCCAGCGTAGTTGCAATAAGGTATGTAAACGAACGACTGATGTGGATTGATTTGACAGTGTCTAGCAAGAAAATTAGGATTGTGTCAGTATATTCGCATTGTGAAGGGACAGATCAATATAAGATGGATAGTTTTTACGAGGCACTCAGTGATTAGTTGTTAGAATAAAGGACAAGGACAGTCTTCTGCTCATGGGTGATTTTAACGCCAGGATTGGAAATCGAACAGAAGGGTATGAAAAGGTTATGGGTAAATTTGGAGAGGATATGGAGGCCAACAGGAACGGGAAACAACTCTTGGATTTCTGTGCCAGTATGGGCTTAGTGATCACAAACTCCTTTCTTAAACATAAGAACATTCACCGGTATACTTGGGAAGGCAGGGGAACCAGATCTGTCATTGACTATATAATAACAGATCAGGAATTCAGGAAGGCTGTGAGGGACACACGTGAATTCAGGGGATTCTTTGATGACACTGATCATTATTTAATCTGTAGTGAAATTGGGATTGTGAGGCTGAAAGTGCAGGAGTTCAGGTCCATATGTAGGAGGATAAGAGTGGGGAAACTTCAGGATAAGGAAATCAGGCACAAGTACACAACAGCGATCTCAGAAAGGTACCAGTTAGTTGAATGTAATCAATTACAGTCATTGGAAAAGGAATGGACAAGGTACAGGGACACAGTACTAGAAGTGGCTAAAGAATGTCTTGGAACAGTAGTGTGTAAAAGTAGGATGAAGCAAACAGCTTGGTGGAATGACACAGTGAAGGCAGCCTGTAAAAGGAAAAAGAAGGCGTATCAAAATGGCTACATACTAGATCTCAGGTAGACAGAGAAAGTTATGTTGAAGAAAGAAACAGATAATTGCAGCATCCAAGAAGAAATCTTGGGAAGACTTTGAAAACAGGTTGGAGACTATGGATCAAGCTGCTGGAAAACCATTCTGGAGTGTAATTAGCAGTCTTCGAAAGGGAGGTAAGAAGGAAATGACAAGTATTTTGGACAGGTCAGGAAAACTGCTGGTGAATCCCATGGATGCCTTGGGCAGATGGAGGGAATATTTTGAAGAGTTGCTCAATGTAGGTAAAAATACGATTAGTAATGTTTCAGATTTCGAGATAGAATGGGATAGGAATGATGATGGAAATAGGATCGCATTTGAGGAAGTGGAGAAAATGGTCAATAGATTGCAGTGCAATAAAGCAGCTGGGGTGGATGAAATTAAGTCGGAGCTCATCAAATACAGTGGAATGTCAGATCTTAAATGGCTACACTGGATTATTGAAATGGCCTGGGAGTCGGGACAAGTTCCATCAGACTGGACAAAAGCAGTAATCACACCAATCTTTAATCATGGAAACAGAAAAGATTGTAACAACTACAGAGGTATCTCTTTAATCAGCGTTGTGGGTAAAATCTTCTCAGGTATTGTTGAAAGGAATGTGCGAGTATTAGTTGAGGACCAATTGGATGAAAATCAGTGTGGGTTTAGGCCTCTTAGAGGTTGTCAGGACCAGATCTTTAGCTTACGGCAAATAATGGAGAAGTGTTATGAGTGGAATAGGGAATTGTATCTATGATTTATAGATCTAGAAAAGGCATATGACCGGGTTCCTAGGAGGAAGTTATTGTCTGTTCTATGAGATTATGGAATAGGAGGTAAACTTTTGCAAGCAATTAAAGGGCTTTACATGAATAGTCAGGCAGCAGTTAGAGTTGACGGTAAATTGAGTTCATGGTTCAGAGTAGTTTCAGGGATAAGACAAGGCTGCAACCTGTCTCCACTGTTGTTCGTATTATTTATGGATCATATGTTGAAAACAATAGACTGGCTGGGTGAGATTAAGATATGTGAACACAAAATAAGCAGTCTTGCATATGCGGATGACTTAGTTGTGATGGCAGATTCGATTGAAAGTTTGCAAAGTAATATTTCAGAGCTAGATCAGAAATGTAAGGACTACGGTATGAAGATTAGCATCTCCAAAACGAAAGTAATGTCAGTGGGAAAGAAATATAAACGGATTGAGTGCCAAATAGGAGGAACAAAGTTAGAACGGGTGGACGGTTTCAAGTACTTAGGATGCATATTCTCACAGGATGGCAACATAGTGAAAGAACTGGAAGCGAGGTGTAGCAAAGCTAATGCAGTGAGCGCTCAGCTACGATCTACTCTCTTCTGCAAGAAGGAAGTCAGTACCAAGACTAAGTTATCTGTGCACCGTTCAATCTTTCGACCAACTTTGTTGTATGGGAGCGAAAGCTGGGTGGATTCAGGTTACCTTATCAACAAGGTTGAGGTTACGGATATGAAAGTAGCTAGGATGATTGCAGGTACTAGTACATGGGAACAATGGCAGGAGGGTGTCCACAATGAGAAAATCAAAGAAAAACTGGGAATGAACTCTATAGATGTAGCAGTCATGGCGAACAGGCTTAAATGGTGGGGTCATGTTACACGCATGGGAGAAGCAAGGTTACCCAAGAGACTCATGGTTTCAGCAGTAGAGGGTAGGAGGAGTCGGGGCAGACCAAGGAGAAGGTACCTGGATTCGGTTAAGAATGATTTTGAAGTAATAGGTTTAACATCAGAAGAGGCACCAATGTTAGCACTGAATAGGGGATCGTAGAGGAATTTTATAAGGGGGCTATGCTCCAGACTGAACGCTGAAAGGCATAATCAGTCTTAAATGATGATGATGATAATGACTAATACTGAGACAATATTACAGGTTTGGCCAGTATTAACACTGCTTACCCATTAGAAGTTTGTATGAATGTGATAAAATCTGATGAACTAATGAATAGAACATTCATCTTCTTTAGAACATATTTATCTTCTTTAACAAGAGACACAATACTCCAACGGAAGTTTTACGTATATTGTTTTACCTGACATATACAGCAAAATGTTTTGCAGTATTGTACGGGAGATCCTCTTCTAGCATTACTTTTCCTCATCAGTAGTTGTCGAAACCAGTATTATTTTTCGAGTTTAGGACAGGTCAATATTATCTCAGCTGCTTTTTTGAAAAAAATTATATAATTTTATACACAGTATGTTACATTTAACGCTAAAATTTATGAAAAGAAATTGATTTGTAAAATGTTTTAGCCCCGATGTTATAATCGATAAATAATAGTTCTGAATGTACAGTTAAAATCATTATTTTTTTAGAAATATTTGAAATTACGAACTATTGGCACACTTAAAATTTATATTATTAATTACGAAATACTGTACTGGTTACTATGTTTATTTCTGGATTCATTTATGAAATAATAATCGAAAGTAATAATGTAACAGAGACCAGTAGAAATTCATTTGTTAAGAACAATTGTAAACCCTTTGGAATATGGTTATTTCTGCAGAGTGAGAGAGTCGTAAGCATGCCTCTGATGTGATCGGACGTATTTTTGTACACACATGAAGAAAAGATTTGCATCACCTCAGTTTTGAGAGTTCCGGAACCTGTACAGATAATTGCAATAGAGATCAACATAAACATCATTTCCGCCTTTTTATTGCTAATGAGAACCACACATTGCATGCTGTACCACCATACAGCACGACCTTCAGAAGTGGTGGTCCAGAATGCTGTACACAACGGTACCTCTAATACCCAGTAGCAAGTCCTCTTGCATTGATGCACGTCTGTATTCATTGTGACGTCCTGTGGCTGCACGAACAGCATTATTCGACATGGTGGCGTTCTGTCAAGGTTCCTCCGAGCCATAATCCGTAGGTAGCGGCCATCCACTGCAATAGAAGCCCTTGGGCGGCCTGAGCGAGGCATGACATCGACAGTTCCTGTCTCTCTGTACCTCCGCCATTTCCGATCAACTTCGAGACGCCTGGACACTTCCGTTGCTGAGAGGCCTTCCTGGCACAAAGTAGCAATCCGGACGCGATCGAACCGCGGTATTGACCGTCTAGGCATGGTTGAACTACAGACAACACGAGCCGTGCCTCCTTCCTGGTGGAATGACTGGAGCTGATCGGCTGTCGGACCCCCTCTGTCTAATAGGCGCTGCTCATGCATGGTTGTTTATATCTTTTGGCGGGTCTGAACAGTCAAAGGGACTGTATCTGTGATACAGTAACCACGGTCAACGACTATCTTCAGGAGTTCTGGGATCTGGCGTGATGCAAAACTTTTTTTGATGTGTGTATTTTGTGCGAAAAATGTAATTTCGACTTGGTTGATATGAAAAATCGAAAGACTGTATGATATACTAAAATATGAGAAAACAGATTTACGGTAAAACAAAAATTCTGCAGCAACAATCTTCAAATTTATTTAGATTAATCAAACCGTGAGGATCTAAAATGTCACATTTTCAGCTTCAAGAATCAGACCCTCAGACAAGAAGATCTGGAGCCAACCAGTGGCGGATGCAGAAAAACCTTAAGGAGGGGGCGCTAAAGATATCTTGAGCTCCCTTTACTTTTACCGTAATGAAAAATAATCAAGTCACATGCAAAGTTTAAGAAAGTTTTATTTACACTGATTATACACATGTATAAGAAAATGCCATCTTATGATATAAAAAGTTATAATTGTGGTTCTGTTTCTTAAATGATGAATTCTATGCCCCTATTCTTGCTGACTAACTGGCGCGGGCGGCGCGGGTGGCAATGTGGTCTGCCCGCAAGGGTGAGGGGGGTGGGGGGGTGGGGGTCGCCCCGCGCGCTCCTCATATGTATACGCCACAGGAGCCAACGCTATATGACAAGCTAGTTAAACTAAAAAGTTTATTGTAATCTTCGCTCCTCTCAAATCTTCATAAAAGACAAATGTTGACAATAGATGGAATTAGGGAGGATGAGGGAGATTACAGTATCGTATTCACATGATGCATAATCATCTGCACAGTTAAGCCTCGTATGTGTTTGTTCTAGTAATGAACTTCAATCATTAACAGAGATTTTCTCAATACAGAGGTTTTTTTCTCCAACATAACAACAGCTCAGAAATTTTCAAGGATTAGCACAAAAGTATTCAGCAGTGTCTCTTCAGGATGTTCCTCCATATATTCTATCATGTGTATTCTCGTCTTCTCCACCACTTCTTCTAATTATCAGCTGAATATTTTAGATCCAGGTATCAAGGATTGCCCTCTTCTCCTTCTGCCTTCAGTATCCCATCCAAGAATAGGTTTTGGTATTCTATTCTGCTAGATTATTCTTACATGTCCGTACCACTATATATTCCTTGTGCCTAATGCGTCACATATTCCTTCTTTCACTTCCATTGTATTTAACATTTAATTCATCTTTACTTTGACTTTCTTGAAATTCTTGCCGGTCTTCTCCAAAAGTCCATCTCTAACAACCTCAAATTATTAATACGTTTGTGGTGTCTTAAGCACGGGGCATATAACCCTGCGATTGCCGCACCAAGAAGTCGCAGCGGTGGCGCCGCCAGAGGAGTGATATGCGCCGGCGTCACAGCAGAGCAGGGAAATTCCAAGTCAGTTCGATTACCGAGAAAACCGCCTCCTACATGTGTACTTCGTGCCGCATCATCTGCTTCTAACGAGTCCACACAAGCCCGTCTTCAGCGAACATTCTAGTGGGACAAGAGCTGTTTAGTATTCAGCCTTAGTTTCTGGAACAGTAGTTGAACTTCAGGATCTGCTGCCTGAGCCGATTTGCACAAAGTTGAGTATTCGTCAATAAATATATGTGTTCTTGACACTAATCGTAATCAGTGTTTCAGTTTTCTCCTCATTATCCTCTCAAAGTGTTTTCCTCAGCGCACTGTAAATAGTTGGAAGTGGTAACGAGTAAAATCTGCTTCTGTCATTGTATGAAAAGTATGATACAACAGCTGGCGGCAAGGAGGGAAAGGACTTGTTCAAGTTACAGGAGTAATTTTTGTTTATGTCCACCCACCCGCTCTTGTTTCTTGTTTTTTAATTCTTGCTATTTATTTTTATATGTCTAGTACATTAGTGTGTTGATTTTTGCTCAGGACAGACATTACTGCTAAGACGAGTGTGTTATTTTGTGTGCGGCGTCTAATCCAAATTCCTTAGAGGCGTGGCTTCTGAGTCTGAAGACGGTTCTCTAGTGTGTGTCATTCAGCTACAGAGCGAGCAAATCTAGCAGTTTCTGCAATCCATGATGCAGCTAACACAACAACAACAGACACATAATCTACAGGCAGCACTGCAGCCTCAGCCGCACCATCCATCAGCCATTCCACCATTCTGCAGTTTAAAAAAACAGCATGAGGACTGGTCAGAGTACTTAGCTCAATTGATGAATCATTTGTAGGTACAACAATTGCAAGGTACAAAGGGGAAATGATTTTTTCTTTCCATATTGGGCATGGAAGTTTACAGGCTCTTAGCAAAGTTGTTTCGAGACAAACAACCAGTGTAGTTAGAGTTTGAGACAATAGTTAGGGAGTTAATCACTTACTTTGATGAAAATTATTTGTGACGACATAATTCGTGCTGCTATTTTGAAACAACCGATCCTTCTTTAGATACAGAGTTGCAGTTAATTGAGGCTCAGGACACTTATGATTTAGCTAATTGTGAGATGCAAATGTCAAATATTAACGAATTACGTAGTGAAAGTGTTAGTAATGCTTTAGAACGTAAACAGTTCTTTGCCCAACCAGCCCTTATGACACAGTATGTGACGTTATGTACAGAGGCAAACAGTGCTATGCCACGCCGAAAGAACGTCGGTAGACAGAAAAACAGCAAAGTCTTGCTCAAAGTGCTTTAGTTACCTTGAACGTCTAGACACTGTTTGTTATTTTTGCAACACGAAAGGTCATGTTCAATCACTGTGCATGAAAAAGCTACTTGGACAGCAAATTCCTAAGCAACGTGCCACTTAGCTAGTTCAAATCATTAATGTTGTCGCGGTACAGCCATCCCCGGGGCAGTGCGACCCGGTGGCTTTAGTGAATGTTGTGAAAGGTTGCCTGAGTATAATACTTAGCAAACACCGGTCGGGTGATTTTCATGTGCCAAACAAGTCACGCCGACGCAAACACAGGTCCACTACTAAATCTTTGCCCACACATCACAACCACAGGTGGAAGTATAAGCGGCCAAAGACACTACTAGGTAGGGCATAACCAACTATGGCAAGCTAACACACACCAACAAGCGACAAACGTCGGCAAGACCCTGCATATCAGCAACGTTGACTGGATATACCAGCTGTTATCAACGCCGACCAAGAGACTACAGCAGAGAAACCGACGACCTCGCCCACTGAGGCGCAAACAAATCGCTAACATCACCCTACACTGTGCATCTTATATATGACCTATCGGACACAAAACGATGATGAACCTAACTGTTACAGGTATGCTGACGCTGACCGAGAGATCAACACCGGCACCCTGCGGCAGCCGCCGAGTAACAGCACCGCACAACGTCAAAGGTATCGACATGCATGATACCCACTACTAACAAAGCCTAGCCTTGCATGACCTGTCGCAGGCCGCAAGACATCCGCTACTGCCCTTACTACCCGACCAAACTATAGCAGAGGTTTTATTCCATTGGCTCTTGCCTTGTCACTTTTTTTCCTCTGCCCTTCAAACTGCTACCCTTCGTTCGACTTTCGACCCAATCTATCTCCAGATGAGCACGTATTAATGGTTAACCTTAATCAGACGAACGTAAACATCGCAATACCCACATCCTACGACACCTCACATTAGTGAAAACTAAGCCTTATGCAGAGATAGCCGTTCTCGCTTCCCGCGCCCGGGTTCCCGGGTTCGATTCCCGGCGAGGTCAGGGATTTTCTCTGCCTCGTGATGACTGGGTGTTGTGTGATGTCCTTAGGTTAGTTAGGTTTAAGTAGTTCTAAGTTCTAGCGGACTGATGACCATAGATGTTAAGTCCCATAGTGCTCAGAGCCATTTGAACCATTTGAACCAGAGATAGCCGTAGACCTTTTGAGTTGGCCATCATGCCGGTGTGGGCGAGGAGGGGCTCCACCTCTTGTTAAAATTAAAAAAAGGAAAAACACCTGTCACGCATTGTAGTAGCTCACAGCAACAGGTAGGAAGTGATAGCTGTGTCTTTGATGGTGAATGTAATCGGGACAAGGTGTTTGTTACTTTGAAGTAGCTAAGAAAGATGAAAGATGTCACATTGTAACTGGACACTGGTGCTTCAGGTATACTTCTGAACAAACTTACGTATGAATGATTAGTTTCACCAATACTGAGTCCAGCTACGCATGCGTTGTCAGCTTATAACAGACAGGAAATTCCAGTTTTAAGAGCTCCCAGTATGCCAGCTACTTTTCAGGGTGTAACGAAGATAGTTGTATTCACAGCACATTGTGCCAAATCTTCGCAGAATATTTTTGGCTTATAGTCTCTTGACGTTTTCGAATTGCCAGTCCACAAATCAGTGTTGCAAATTTCAGCAGATGTACCTACAGACGAGCTTCAAGCTCTGTGACGCAAATTATGAAACTTTTCGCCGACAGTATCGGTTGCGCGAAAAATTTCTTAACTCATGTGTCACTCAAAGACAATGCACAACCAAAGGTTTTTCGAGATGAGCAAGCGCCCATTGCTATTAGGGAAGAGCTCGCTTAACAGTTACTACAATGTTAAGGTGATGGGGTCATCAAGCCAATCAGTGTAAGTCAGTGAGTCATCCATCGCAAACATTCAGAACGTCTTCGACTGTGCGTTGATTTTAAGTCGACAGTGAACTATCATACAGTGATAGACACGTACCGTTTGCCCTGCCCAGAGGAACTGATGGACAGATTAGGCGAGGGTCGTTATTTTTCCTAGATAGGCTTGGCAGATGCTTACCTCCAATTGCCTTTGGATGACTACTGAAAGAAATTTTTAGTTATTAACACTCATCTCGTGTTATTTGGATTTCAACGCCAAAAGTCCAACATTTCCCAAATTTTGTGGAAATGATCATCACCAGAGACCTGAAGTTTGGTCATTTATGTCAATTTATTTACTAAATTCCACTACTCAGACAATCTCACAATCAGCATATTATTTTAAGCTAGTATTGCATTATATTTTTAAAGTAACTATAAAGCTTTAAACAAAATGATAATTTTACTTGGCATAAAAATGAAAATATTCCCTTAAACCAAATGAATTACAATTCCTTACCGGCTTTTTGGTTATGTACTACTCAACCACGATATTATTGCATTTGGCCGTTATTGGAAACTCACAGTAGTGTTACAACAAAGAAGTACGGTGATGAGTAAGGGAAACGCATCGCTCTGCCAACGCTTTCAGGTCAGTTGTGCATACACTGCCAACCCCGATTACGGGCTGACTCACGATAAACCGTCCGAAGCACACTCACTCCCAGGTGCAATAATGTTGTGGTTGACCAATACCGTCTTGAAAAGTCAAACGACTCACGGACACGATATACACTTCCGATATGTGCCATATTGTAACGATAAGAGAAATTAAGTAATGGAACATATCTTGTTGTGGGCTGTAAATCGACGGTGTGACAGTTTCAATTAATGTCAAATGTATTGCATACGGTAGTCCATAGGATGCTCCACAATATGGCGCTTATCGTAAGTATACATCGTGTCCATGAGTTGTTTGGCTTTTCTGGCCGGTACATTATACCTTTTATGGATGCTTTTTTAATTTAATATACCACTACCATATTTTTATTTGCTTCTAGGGACATAATGTCAAAAAATTACACTTAGCGTGGGTATCTTACTCCTTACTTGGTTTTCCCCAGTGAGGGTGCACGTACGATTATGTGCATGACCTCAGTTAATCCCAGTATGTTTGAATATATTTTATATCCCATAACTCTGATACTTTCCTTTATTTTAATTATTTGCTCATTATTATGCATCACTGGCTAGCTTTCGACATCGTAGTGCTGTTTTATTCCACATGTTTATACTGTAAGCCCAGAGATGGGGCTAATGTATTCCTACGATCTGTATGATTTTAGGGGCACACCATGTTTCCTTGTACTAATTTCACGCCTTTTATTTTACTTATTTGTCCATTTTTTCCTAGCTTCATACTTTTCGACACTGTAATGTTACTTTATTCGACATGTTCATACTGAGATGGAAATAACGTATTTTTCAATCTGTATGTCTTTAGCTTATGCTCAGAGAGGGCACAACTATTTTATTGTACTATTTTCATTCCTTTATACTTGAATTATTTTCTTACACTATTATTAATATTGTACTTTTGCTGTGGAATGGAATTGTAACTGGATCTTCTTGCATTAGTTTGCAATGTAAAACTACATTACATACTATCCTGCATTTATAGTTATTGAGCGTGCTATACTTATGGCTACACATATGTATATGTTTTCCATAGTTTAGCGATTATTTGTGGTTTCAGTGTTAAGCTAATATAAAAAATAAAATATAATGTTAATTGTTTAAATTATGTAACTTCACTATTATTTAATTGTTATTCAAATAATTTAATTATTAATTCAAAAGAGGACACCACACATGCCTGACTTCACATTTTCTTCCTGTTCAATCATGCAAGTAACGGCTTCAGTTCATGCTAGACTCCTGTATGTTCTGCATCAAGCAACATCGTTTACTCTAGAACACTTTGGACTAACGTCACCTGTTGTTATATGGCAAGTAATTATGTGGTGCTTATGTTTACACTTACGAATCGTTGTTAACTATATCATATTTATGCCTAATTCCCCTTTTTTGTAATTTTTAGCATTGACGATGACTATGTGATAACTTAAATCTAGATATGCTGTAATAAAGTGGCGGATTTCGCGATAGGTTGCTTTTCTTTTCTCCATTGTCTACATTTAACGGTCTCTGCATACAACGGGATCGTAAGGATTCCAATCTAATTTAGAAAATTTTATCTTGCTATTGCTAATCTGCGTTCTATGTCCTCTTTATTTCTACCATTGTCTGTTATTTTTTTACTCCAGTAATATATCTCGTCTACTACTTTTAGCGTCAGATTCTAAATTTAATTTCCCCAATATCTCCTGACTTTAAAGCGACTGCACTCCATTATCATTTTCTTCCTTTGTTTATGTTTATCTTATAAGCTGCTTTGAACCACTATACATTCCATTCAACGTATCTTACATGTCCTTTGTCATCTCTTACACAACTGTAATGTCATAAGCAAATATTAAAGGTATTATTTCTTCTCTTTGAGCCGGCCGATGTGACTGAGCGGTTCTAGGCGCTTCAGTCTGGAACCGCGCGACCGCTACGGTCGCAGGTTCGAATCCTGCCTCGGGCACGGATGTGTGTGATGTCCTTAGGTTAATTAGTTTTCCGTAGTTCTAGGGGACTGATGACCTCTGATGTTAAGTCTTATAGTGCTCAGAGCCATTTTCTTCTCTTTGAACTTTATTTCCCTTTCCAAATTTCTCTATAATTCCCTGAATTGCTTGCTCTATCTACAGCGGACGTGGAGGATAAGCTATAACCCTGTCTCACTCTCTTCTCAGTTGCTGCCCTCTTTCCATCTCCTTCCACTCTTAGAAATGAAGTATGGTTTCTGTATAAGTTGCAGATAAATTTCTCTTTCTGCATTTCATCCCTGATAACTTCAGAACTCCAAAGAATGTTTGGGTCTACGATAAATCACACAAATCTAAGATCTGTCAATTCGACTAAATACCTAGGAATTACAGTTACGAGCAACTTAAATTGGAAAGACCACATAGATAATATTGTGGGGAAGGCGAAACAAAGACTGCGCTTTGTTGACAGAACACTTAAAAGATGCGACAAACTCATTAAAGAGACAGCCTACATTACACTTGTCCGTCCTCTGCTGGAATATTGCTGCGCGGTGTGGGATCTTTACCAGGTAGGATTGACGGAGGACATCGAAAAAGTGCAAAGAAGGGCAGCTCGTTTCGTGTTATCTCACAATAGGTGTGAGAGTGTCACTGATATGATATGCGAGTGCTGTGGCAGTCATTGAAACAAAGGCGGTTTTCTTTGTGGCGAGATCTGTTTACGAAATTTCAATCACCAACTTTCTCTTCCGAATGCGAAAATATTTTGTTGACACCCACCTACGTAGGGAGAAATGATCATCATAACAAAATAAGAGAAATCAGAGCTCGAACGGAAAGATTTTGGTGTTCCTTTTTCCCACGCGCCATTCGATAGTGGAATGGTAGAGAAGTAGTATGAAAATGGTTCGATGAACCCTCTGCCAGGCACTTAAGTGTGAATTGCAGAGTAACCATGTAGATGTAGATTCCAGGAAACAATCTCAAAACCTTTTTCTAAATGTACGAACTCAATAAATATCAATTTGCCTTTCTTCATTCTGTCTTTCAAGGTAACTCGAAGGATCAATACTGCTTCTCGCATTCCTACATTTCATCGGGACCATAACTGATTTTTGCCTGGATCGTGTATATGCACTATGAGATCAAAAGTACCCGGATACCTCCGTGTACCGAGCGAGGTGGCGCAGTGGTTAGCACACTGGACTCGCATTCGGGAGGACGACGGTTCAATCCCGCGTCCGGCCATCCTGATTTAGGTTTTCCGTGATTTTCCTAAATCGCTCCAGGCAAATGCCGGGGTGGTTCCTATGAAAGGGCACGGCCGACGTCCTTCCCCGACCTTCCCTAATCCGATGAGACTGATGGCCTTGCTGTTTGGTCCCTCCCCCCAAACCAAGCGACCAAGCAAACTCCGTGTAACGCGGAACTGGCCACTAAATGTCTCGAGAGGCGGACTCGCCGGTGTACAAGGAGGTGGAGAGTATTGTGTTGTCAGTAAGGAAGCAGTCAGAGCAGAATGGATCGGTCAAGAGAGCTCAGTGACTGCAAATGTCGGCCACGTATTCGATGTCACCTAAGTAACAAATTCAGCAGGGACATTTAGACCATTCTAAACCCACTCAACTCTACTGTTGATGATGTAATTTCGAACTGGAAACGCGAAGGAACAACTATTATGAAACAAGCCCAGGCAGACTTCATGCACTGACGGAAAAGGACTGTCGAGCATTGCGGAGGATGATTGTCAGAATTCGCTTTAAATCGGCGGAAGGAATCACTCGTGAGCTTGTAAATGCTACCATCAGACCAGGTAGCTCAATGACTTCCCAAGGGAGTTGAAAAGAGTGTGGTACCACAGTTGACCAGCTCCTCGTAAGCCACACATTTCTGTAGTCAATGATAGTGACGCTTCAGGCAGTGCAAAGAGCGGGGCCCGTGGACAGTGGATGACTGGAAACGAATGACCCGGAGTAATGAATCACGATATATCCTGTTGCAATCCTGTGGGAGGATCTGGGTGGGAGGATCTGAGTTAGTCGAATCCCTGGAGAACATTACGCGCCATCATGTGTAGCGCAGAGAGTGATGTACAGAGGAGGTGTTGTTACCTTATGGGGGTGTTTTTCGTGGTTAATGTTTGGTCCGCTTATTGCTCCTAAGGAAACGCTAAATACGGAAGGATGTGAACAAATTTTACAGCACTGTGTACTGTATACAATACAGGAACAGTTCTGAGACCATTATTGTTTGGTTCAGCATGACAATGCACCCGTTCATAAAGCAGCATCTGTGAGGCAATTGTTTGTGGACAATGTCATTCCTGAATTGGACTGGGCTGCCCGGAGTCCCGAGCTGAACCCACTGTAACATCTTTGAGACGAGATGGAACGTCGACTTCGCTCCAGACCCTAGCGTCCAGCCGGCCGTTGTGACCGGGCGGTTCTAGATGCTTCAGTATGGAACCGCGCTGCTGCTAAGGTCGCAGGTTCGAATCCTGCCTCGGGCATGGATGTGCGTGACGTCCTTAGGTTAGTTAGGTTCAAGTAGTTCTAAGTGTAGGGGACTGGTGACCTCAGATGTTAAGTCCCATAGTGCTCAGAGCCATTTGAACCATCTGAACCCTAGCGTCCTGCGTCATTACTTTCTCTGATTTCAGTTCTTGAGGAAGGGCGGGCTATCATTCACCCCCACAGACAATCAGGCCCTTCATCAAAAGTGTCCACAAACCGTCATAAAGGCGAAGG